>NW_020126816.1:0-643086 GCF_002994745.2 Rosa chinensis
ATAGAGTCTGTTTCGTGTCAAGTCTTTAATTTTCGTTGAGTCTTAGTGTGTGTCTTAGTGTGATTTTGCTAAGGGACTAGCAAAAGCTAAGTGTGGGGGAATTTAATAACGATCCCCGGCAACGGCGCCAAAAATTGATGTCGCTTTTGTTGAGCGACCAATTTAACCCTGAAATGTCATTAGTAGTATAAAGTAAGTAGGGATCGTTCTATTCCGGGGATTGAGGGTACACCTGTCATTGTCAAACAATTAAACAATTAAATTAAAACAAAGTATAATATTTACAAAAATATAACAAAATATATACATATTTACGAAAAAGGGGGATTTTTGATTTTTGGTTTTCGAAAATTAAACTAAGTTAAGAAAATAATTAAAATGCAAAAACATAAAAATATAAATGGGATGCAAGAACAAAGATCAAATTCGAAACTCATGATTAAAATTGATTCAAGTTCATCATTGTTCATCATAGTCATGCAAGAGGAGTTGATCATGTGAAACGTTCAAAAGCAAACAATTTCCCATATTTTACTTTCAATGCTAATTAACCTAAGCGAAAGCACCTAGATTAATCCTATCAAACATGCAATCAAACCCTAGAAAGCTAGTCAATCATGTCATGTTTAACGCATTAAGCACCTAGAAAGGCTATCAACTCAAATGTGCAACTTAGTATGAAAAAGTCCACCTAATTGCAATCTTCTTTGATTAAATTCGGTTTTTGTACAAAACCTTTACTACTTATCGATCCAAGAACACAAAACCAAAAAGTTGATTCATGTTCTTAAATTCGTAGCACCAATTATATCAAAACCCTAAGTGTTTGCAACCACATAAGATTAAAATACAAAAGTTATCTATCATGCAAATTTAATCAAACACTCACACAAAAGCAACCATAAATCGCAATATATGAATCTGAAAATTAACAATTAATCATAAAATTTCAGAAAACAACACTTGTTCAAACATGTGTGTCAACTAGGGCAAAACCAACGAAAATTACAAAGCAAAGGTTACAAGGAGAATCGGATTACACCGTGATGAAGATGAGATGAATGAAGTGATGAATGGTCTCTTGAATTTCGAAAGCAATCTTCAAGGATGGTGATGGATGATGTGCACGGCGTGTCCTCTTCTTCCTTGGCCTTGCTTGAACTTCGTGGTTGCCCTAGAGGATGGAGAAGAGCACGGCTAAGCTAGAGAGAGTTTTCTGATTTTTTTCTCAAAGTGTAAACGCAAAAGTGGGAACTAGGAACTCCAAAACGTTGAGAAGATGGGAGGTTATATAGGGGACGGCCAACTTGCTCTCCAAGCCGTGTAAACCTTATGGAATTAATCTGAAAATTCCACATAATTTCCTCCAATAATATCTTGCCAAATAAGCCCTATGAGGTGGTTCAACCAATCACAAAATTCCATTTAATTCCCTAAATAATCTTGCCGAAATTCCCTTGATATAATTCTGATTTTTGTAGTTCAATTCGGCCAAACTTCCTTTAGGGAATTAAGGAATGTATCTAGACTTCTTTTGAGCTTTTCTTGGTCTCCACCTTTTTCTCTTTCCTTTTATTTCTCCCTTGAATATCTCCTTGCCGAATTCTCTAGGGTTTTCTTTTAATTCACACGGCAACTTCCTTCTTTTCCTCTTGGCTTGGACGGCAAAAGATATTCTAGGGTTTATCTCTTGATGAATTTCCATAAAAATAGCCCTAGAAAATCTCCCTAGAAAATCTCCTTTTAATTTCTGATTTTCCACGTCATTTTCCTTGTTTCTCTCTTCATTTTGGACGGCAAACATCTCTAGGGTTTCTTCATTGCGTCACAAACCCTAATTGCATGGGCTTTGTGGGCTTTTGATCCATTTGCCGAAAATCCAACAAGTCTTGAGAGTTCTTGGGCCTCCATGCGCCACCTTTGTGCCATGTCATCATCTAGAGTCTTCAAGAAGCTTCTCTCATGCCATGTCACTTCATTAATTCGATCTCCATTCATGGTTGGCTCAAGAGTCTTGTTTTGGCAAGCTTTCCTTTTCTGGACAGGGTTTCCTGGTTGGACCAGGAAAGCTTCATTTCTTCATTTCTGCTCATTTGTGCTTCCCTTTGTACTTCATCTTGTCTCCCTCCAACGTTGGCTAGCTTCTCTCTCCATTTGTGAGCTCGTTTCAGCTCATTTGTGACAAGGACCTGAAAATAGAAACTAGTAAGAAAAATAGAAACTTTCCTAAAATGAAAAGTGGGAAACTTTCTAAAAATGAAAAATAGAAACTACTAAAAATGGAAACTTACTAAAAATGATAAATAAAAACTACAAAAATAGAAACTTTCTACAAATAGGAACTTTCCCAATCAAAGAATGGAAACTTTCCTAAACAGGGTTTTATTAAGGAAATAACGCAGAAAATGCAGGGAAAAGCAAGTAAAACGTCGCATTAAAATGCTCCTATCATGCATCATTGAGAGTCCTTGAGGCGTAGTAGATGGCATAGGGCAGCTTTTCCTTCCTTTGTCCCAAAACGGCCCCAACTGCGTAGTCAGAGGCATCACACATTAACTCAAAGGGCAAGGACCAGTCTGGAGGTAACATGATGGGGGCAGATGTCAACAACTCCTTAAGCTTGTCAAAAGCTTCTTGACACTCCTTGTCAAAGTGAAAGGGCACATCCTTCTGGAGTAGTTGACATAAGGGTCTCGAAATTTTGGAGAAGTCCTTGATGAACCTCCTGTAAAAACCTGCATGACCAAGGAAAGAACGAATCTCTCTCACAGAAGTGGGAGAGGGTAAGTGACGCACAATATCAACCTTGGCTTTATCAACCTCTATACCCCTAGCAGAGACAATATGTCCTAGAACTATTCCTTGTTTAACCATAAAATGGCATTTTTCCCAGTTTAAGACAAGGTTAGTTTCCATGCAACGTTTCAGAATTATCTCCAGATTATTAAGACAATCATCAAAATTCTTTCCAAAAACTGAAAAGTCATCCATGAATACCTCTATGATTTTCTCAATATAATCTGAAAAGATACTTACCATACACCTCTGAAAGGTACCTGGAGCGTTGCAAAGTCCGAAAGGCATACGTCTATAGGCAAACGTTCCAAAGGGGCAAGTGAAGGTTGTCTTCTCTTGATCTTCATTTGCAATTGCAATCTGGTTGTAACCAGAGTATCCATCCAGGAAGCAGTAGTAGTCATGTCCAGCTAGGCGCTCAAGCATCTGGTCAATGAATGGCAGAGGAAAGTGGTCTTTCCTTGTGGTTGCGTTGAGCCTCCTATAGTCAATGCATACTCTGTGGCCTGTTACTGTCCTTTGGGGCACCAGTTCGTTATCAGCATTCTTTACCACAGTGATCCCAGACTTCTTGGGCACGACCTGAACTGGAGAGACCCACTTGGAGTCAGAAATAGGGTAGATTACCCCACAATCAAGGAGTTTGATAACCTCCTTCTTCACTACTTCCATCATTGGAGGGTTGAGACGACGTTGAGCCTCTCTAGTGGGTTTAGACCCCTCCTCTAGAAGTATCCTGTGGACGCAAGTTGTAGGGCTGATTCCCTTGATATCCGCCAATGTCCATCCTATGGCGGTCTTGTGTTGCTTCAACATTTCCACCAACTTCTCTTCTTGTGGAGTTGTTAGTGCAGAGGACACAATCACTGGCAAGGTTTCCTTGTCCCCTAAGTAGACATACTTCAAATGGTCTGGAAGAGGTTTTAGCTCAAGTTCTGGGGCCTGGACCACTGAAGGTAAAGTCTTGTTAGTGGATAACTGAATGGACAATGGAGAAACAGATTTACCTATAAAGGGTGATGCCTCAAGGAAGGAGACGTTTTCAATGATTTTATCCTCACAAGTGTCTTTCAACTTGTCCTCTGAGATGGTGACGCCTTCCTTTGTATAGCCTACCCCACTCTCAAGGGTAGTGACTAGGGTATCCTCATGCATAACATCAAACATTTTCTGCGCAAGTTCATCCAAAATGTCAGCAGAAAAACAATCATTAACCTCTAGGGGATACCTCATGGCTTCAAAGATGTTAAAGCCAATAATGTCACCATCGAACTCCATTGTAAGAGAGCCTTCATACACATCAATCTTCGTCCTAGCTGTCCTTAAGAAAGGACGTCCCAAAAGCAATGGAGTGGAACTTACAGGGGAGTCCTCCATTTCCAATACATAAAAATCAGCTGGGAAGATAAGATGGTTAACCTGTACAAGCACATCCTCCAACAAACCTCTAGGGTATGCATTGGATCTGTCAGCTAACTGGATGATAACGTTGTCAGATTTAAGTTCCCCTAGACCTAGGGTTTCATAAACAGAGTAGGGCATAACATTAACAGATGCACCTAGGTCTAGCATGGCATTCTTAAATCTAGAGTTACCAATAGTACAAGGAATGGTAAAGCTTCCAGGATCCTTACACTTTGGAGGGATCTTCCTCTGAATTAGGGCAGAGACATTCTCACTTACCTTTACCACCTCCTTTTCACGGTTTACTCTCCTAGTAGTGCAAAGCTCTTTGAGGAACTTGGCATACTTAGGGACTTGCTTGATGGCCTCTAGGAGGGGTAGGTTTACTTGCACCTTCTTGAAAGTTTCCAAGATAGCTTGGTCACTTTCATCCTTCTTAGATTGGGCAAACCTGCGTGGGAAGGGCATGCAAGAAGAAGAAGGGTTAGCAATAACCGAATTTGATAAGTTAGAATTATTACCTTTGATTTCCGGTTTTGCCTTTAAAGATGAGGATGCCTTGGTCTCTTCCTTTGACGTTGCAGGGTCCTTCTCAATACCCAACTTGGTGGGTTCTTGGTCTTCCTCAATTTCTATGCTCATTTGGACCTTCTTGGGTTGCTTGGGTGGATCCACAAATGGTCTCCCACTCCTCGTAGTCACAACTGATGCATTCTCCACATTACCCTTAGGGTTAGGTATTGTGCCACTAGGAAGCTTCCCAGTCTCATGAATCTTGCTCATGAAGTCCACAACTTGGCCCATCTGTTTCTTAAGATCTGCAATATCCTTAGTGTGGGTCTGTTGTCCTTGAATCAAAGCTTGAGTAGAGTTTGTCAAGGCCTGGGTGGAACTAGTCAAGGCTTCCAACGTTTTGTCATAGTGAGACATTGAAGGTCCTGAGTTCTGTTGAGGCGGAGGCATGTAGGGCCTTTGAAAAGATGATCCTTGGAATGAAGGCCCTTGAGGACGTTGGAAGTTCCCACCAAGAGGATTCTGAACGTTATCATTGTTGGTCCACTTGAAGTTGGGGTGGTCCCTCCATCCAGGGTTATAGGTATTCGAATATGGATCATACCTTGGACGTGGGGGACCCCCTTGGTTCCCTTGATAGCCTCCTATAGCATTCACAGACTCCCAACCACCATTCTCACTCAGTTGAGGACATTGATCCGTAGGATGTCCTTGAGTAAAGCATACCCCACAAGCAGAGGGTCCTCCATGGCCTTGAGTAGTCGCCACCTTGTTCACAAGAAGGGTGAGTTTGCTCAATTGATCCGCAATGGCAGGACTAGTGCTCACCTCATTTACCCTACGAGTGGGTTGTCTCACACCCTCATACTGTTGGGAGTTTAGGGCACGATTAGCTATAAGTTCCCTCCCAACCGCAGGTGACTTATCCACAAAAGCTCCACCAGCTGCAGCATCCAACATTTGCCTTTCCAAGGGTAAGAGTCCTTCATAGAAACATGTAAGTAGGGTCTCATCCTTCATCTGATGTTGAGGACATTGTGCAAGTAAGGAATTGAACCTCTCATAGTAGGCAGCATAGGACTCATCATGAGCTTGCTCTATTCCACTAAGCTTCTTCCTAAGTGTGATGACCTTTGAAGCTGGGAAGTATTTCTCCAAGAAGGCCTTTCTCATTGTTTCCCATGATGTGATACGACCTGCAGGAAGCTCATATAGCCAATCCTTGGCTCTATCAGCTAGAGAGAATGGAAATGCTCTCATCTTAAGAAGGTTTTCATCCGCCCCTTGTGGTTGCATGTTTGCACAAACAGATTGGAATTCTCGTACGTGCTTGTTAGCATCCTCCATATTGAGGCCATGGAAGATAGGGAGCTTGTGCAACAATCCACTCTTAAGCTCGAACTCTGCTTGTCTTCCAGCTGCAGGGGCAGGGTATACTATGCCTGTAGGGGGTCCTCCTTCAACAGTTGCGGTGGAGAGTTCCCTAATAGATGCCATTCTCTCTTCTTTGACTTCTTCAGGTGGTGGTGAAGGTGGTGTAGAGTTGGACGAAACCACAGGTGAAGGTGAACGTGAAGGCGGAGATGGACTTGGTGTAGGTGATGTAGACTCCTCAGAAAAGTAAATCCGCTTCCCTTGCTCGTTAAATGTGTACTCTTTGTATGTTGAAGGAGAAGGGCTTGTGAACTCAAGGAGTGAAGGACCCTTCAAACGAGCGAGCCTTGCTTCAATTTCCTTTAGTGTAGAGGGTCTAAAAGGCTCGGTCATTCATAGGAATCCTGAACATCATCAAAATTCAAAGAAGTTAGCAAAGTATAAAGTGAGCTAATTACAAATTAGTGATTAATACATCAACTTTACTATTCACGAGTCACTATTCACAAGTTACTATTCATGACTTTACTATTTATGATTTATACAAGTATAAAATAGAGTATAAATTAAAAACTATCCACAATCTTTTCACAAATAAACCACGTAAGAAGTTTATACAAGTATAGAAAGTACAAATCACACAATTTACAAGTGGAGGTTATGTTCAAGTATCTTATTATCTTTACAAAATAAAGTTAATATCTCAATTGATTACAAGTTGTAAGTCGAGCCCAACAGAAACCACTACTATTGGTGAGATACGATCTAGGGATAGTCGTCTAGACATAAGTCGCTTTCCTTTGTTTCAGAAGGCTAGATGGCCAGATTAAGAGGTAAGTGAGAGGGAGGACTCATTTTGGTGACACTACGGAGGCTACTCCCTCATTGAGGTTTAGGCCCCTATTGGCTACTCCCACATTGTGGTTTACGCACGGTCTATAGTATCTCTGAGATCCAATTGAACCCATCACCCAGGGTCTCAACCTAAGACACCACCTATATGCCCCTTACTCAGCTTGAAAAGAACTCATGTGTTAGACAGTTCTCCAAATGTTAATAAAAGCCGCCCTCAACCTCATAAGACCTCAGAAAGGCACTAATGAAGGGTTAAGGCCAATATTAACAAAAGGGCCCTTATCTACTCATACGAATTTACACACTTATAATAAATCAAGAATTTAACAATATTTATAATTAATTCTTTACATTTCCTTTGTTTAACAAGATTAGACACCATTTACACAAAACTTTCACACAAACAAACAAAACGTCACTATTCACATCTAATTATCTTTTTTTTTTTTTTTTTTTTTTTTTTTTTTTTTTTTTTTGAATCTGAATTAAGTAAAATTACTTCTATTCTTTCCTTTTCTTTACAATTATTTTCAACACTTAGGTACGGGAACAGGGAGTCTCGATGTGCAATGGGGCTGAAACAGCTACCCTTTTCAAGACTATGTTTAATCCAATATACCTTAGGTGCATCACAACATTTTCTTTTGTTATAAATACCATTGATTTCGAATTAAATTCCAAGCGGTAAATCAAGTGGACGTGCGGCCCAAGTATAATCGTCAAGACACTAAGTCTCTCCTACATCCTTTGGGCAACCTTACTGAAATGGCCAGGTAGGGGAGGGCGACCACGAGAGGTAGAATCCATTTTGGCATGAGCTACTCCCACATTGTGGTTTAGGCTCATTTGCACGCACTTCTGGATTCAAGAACCAGTCATGAGCGTTGTCCCCTTCCTAGACACCATCCCACATAGGCTATACTTACTTGGATATAAAAGGTCCTAAGTGTGAAGACAGTTCAATGAATGTTAATAAAGGCCGCCCTCAACCTTAAGGGACCTGGACTAGGTACCAATAAGGGGTTTAGGCCAATATTAATAAACACGACTTCACCTATTCCTTCTTTAATTTACAACCTACAATTAAAATTCGTATTCAACAATATAAATAACAACCTAAGTAATTAATCTACTAATTTTCGACAATTACAAAATAATTAACAAGTAAAATTTTTTTTTTTTTTTTTTTTTTCGGTCACAATATAAACAAAACACATATTATTCACAATATGACAAATGATTTTTCAATCCCCGGCAACGGCGCCAAAAATTGATGTCGCTTTTGGGAAGCGACCAATTTAACCCTGAAATGTCATTAGTAGTATAAAGTAAATAGGGATCGTTCTATTCCGGGGATTGAGGGTACACCTGTCATTATCAAACAATTAAACAATTAAAATTAAAACAAAGTATAATATTTACAAAAATAAAACAAAATATATACATATTTACGAAAAAGGGGGGATTTTTGATTTTGGTTTTCTATTTTCGAAAATAAAAGCTAACTAAATAATTAAAAACGCAAAAACATAAAAATATAAATGGAATGTAAGAACAAAGATCAAAATCGAAACTCATGATTAAAATTGATTCAAGTTCATCATTGTTCATCATAGTCATGCAAGAGGAGTTGATCATGTGAAACGTTCAAAAGCAAACAATTTCCCATATTTTACTTTCAATGCTAATTAACCTAAGCGAAAGCACCTAGATTAATCCTATCAAACATGCAATCAAACCCTAGAAAGCTAGTCAATCATGTCATGTTTAACGCATTAAGCACCTAGAAAGGCTATCAACTCAAATGTGCAACTTAGTATGAAAAAGTCCACCTAATTGCAATCTTCTTTGATTAAATTCGGTTTTTGTACAAAACCTTTACTACTTATCGATCCAAGAACACAAAACCAAAAAGTTGATTCATGTTCTTAAATTCGTAGCACCAATTATATCAAAACCCTAAGTGTTTGCAACCACATAAGATTAAAATACAAAAGTTATCTATCATGCAAATTTAATCAAACACTCACACAAAAGCAACCATAAATCGCAATATATGAATCTGAAAATTAACAATTCATCATAAAATTTCAGAAAACAATACTTGTTCATACATATGTGTCAACTAAGGCAAAACCAACGAAAATACAAAGCAAAGGTACAAGGAGAATCGGATTACACCGTGATGAAGATGAGATGAATGAAGTGATGATGTGGTCTCTTGAATTTCGAAAGCAATCTTCAAGGTGGAGGGTGGATGGTGTGCACGGCTTGTCTTCTTCTTCCTTGGCCTTGCTTGCACTTCGTGGTTGCCCTAGAGGATGGAGAGGAGCACGGCTAGTCTAAAGAGTTTTCTGAATTATTTTCTCAAAGTGTAAACGTAAAGAATGGAACTTGGCCCTCTTGACGTTGAGAGAAGAGAGGAATATATAGGGGACGGCTTCTAGGTCTTCAATCCGTCCACAACCCTAGCAAAGCTCACGGCAATCTCTTGCTTCCTCCACATAATTTTCTCCAATGATTTCGTGCCACATAAGCCCTATGAGGTGGTGCAACCAATCACAAAATTCCAATATAAATTCCCTAAATAATCTTGCCGAAATATATATAGATATTTTCTGATTTCCTTCACCAATTTCGGCAACAATATACTTAGAGAATAAAGGGGGACGAACCTAGACTCCTTTGAGAGCTTTTTGTGTTCAACACATATTCTCTTTCCTTTAAAAGCTCCCTAAGAAATCTCCACGAAATCTCTTTATTTTTTTCTGATTTTTCCTCACGGCAAAACCCTTGTTTTCCTCTTGGCTTGGACGGCTAGGTCTTCTAGGGTTTTATCTCTTGATTTATTTCCATAAAAATAACCCTAGAAAATCTCCATAGAAAATCTTCTTTATTTTCTGATTTTTGGACGCCTCTTCCTTGTTTCTCTCATGCAATTTCACGGCAAACATATCTTTAGGGCTAGGGTTTGCGTCACAAACCCTAGTGTCATGGGCTTTGATGGGCCATTATCCAATTTGCCGAAAATCCAAAGAGTTCTTGGGCCTCGTTGCTTCATCTTCAAGCCTTCTCATTTTCCAACGCAAAACACATTATTTTTCCATTTCTTTTTCATGGTTGCGTTGGAAACTTGCTAGGGAAGCCTTCCTCCATTTCGTAGGATTTCCTGGTTGGACTAGGAAAGCTTGTTTCTTCATTTCTGCTCAAATGTGTGGGCCATTTTCTCTCATGTTCGTTCGTCTTGATGTTCGCAAGCTCCTCTTTCCATTCGTGCGTTCATTTCCACTTTCTAGCTCGGAGGTCCTGAAAATAGAAACTATACTTAAAATAGAAACTTTCTAAAAAATGAAAATAGAAACTTACTAAAAATGAAAAATAGAAACTTTCCAGAAATGAGAAATGAAAAATGAGAAATGAGAAATGAGAAATGAAAAATGAGAAATGAGAAATGAGAAATGAAAAATGAAGACAAAAATGGAAACTTTCTACAATAAGGAACTTTCCCAATCAAAGAATGGAAACTTTCCCAAACAGGGATTTTTCAAGGAAATGGCGCAGAAAAGTGTAGGGAAATGCAGTTAAAACGTCGCATTAAAATGCTCCTATCACTTCTTAAGATGAGAGCATTTCCATTCTCTCTAGCTGATAGAGCCAAGGATTGGCTATATGAACTTCCTGCAGGACGTATCACATCATGGGAAACAATGAGAAAGGCCTTCTTGGAGAAATACTTCCCAGCTTCAAAGGTCATCACACTTAGGAAGAAGCTCAGTGGGATAGAGCAAGCCCATGATGAGTCCTATGCTGCCTACTACGAGAGGTTCAACTCCCTACTTGCACAATGTCCTCAACATCAAATGAAGGATGAGACCCTACTTACATGCTTTTACGAAGGACTCTTACCCTTGGAAAGGCAAATGTTGGATGCTGCAGCTGGTGGAGCTTTTGTGGATAAGTCACCTGCGGTTGGGAGGGAACTTATAGCTAATCGTGCCCTAAACTCCCAACAGTATGAGGGTTGATAGGAGCATTTTAATGCGACGTTTTAACTGTTATTTCCTTACATTTTCTGCGTTATTTCCTTAATAAAACTCTGTTTAGGAAAGTTTTCATTCTTCGATTGGGAAAGTTCCTATTTGTAGAAAGTTTCTATTTTTGTAGTTTCTATTTTTCATTTTTGGAAAGTTTCCATTTTCAGTTTAGGAAAGTTGCCATTTTTCATTTTAGGAAAGTTTCTATTTTTCTTACTAGTTTCTATTTTCAGGACCTCGGAGCTAAAAAGTGGAAATGAACTCACAAATGGAAATAGGAGCTCGCCAATGTTGGAAGGAGACAAAATGAGATACAAAGGGCTGCATAAATAAGCTGAAAAGAAGAAATGAAGTTTTCCTGGTTCAACCAGGAAATCCTGTTTCAACCAGGAAACCTTGTCCAGAAGAGGAAACCCTGCCAAAACAAGACTCTTGAGTCAACCAAGAAAGGAAAGCAGAAAAATGAAGTGTCATGGCATTGAAAGAAGCTTCTTGAAGACATTAGAAGATGACATGGCTTGAAGGTGACGCACAAAGGCCCAAGAACTCTCAAGAGGTTATGGATTTCGGCAAATGGATAAAGGCCCGTGGAAATTAGGGTTTGTGACACATGAGAGATATTTTTGGAGAATATATATGTGTTTGCCGTAAAATACAAAGAGGAAAAGGAGGAGGCAACATGAAAATCTGAAAATATAATTGAAGATTTTGATTGGAGTAATTCAAGGGAGATTTTTAAGGGCAAAGAGATATTCTTGGAAGATTTAAATGTGATTTTTGGCCGAAAATGGTGAAGCAAATCAGCATTTATTTATGGAATTTCGGCAATTACTCTCTCCTAAGATATTCTTGGCCGAAATTAATGAAGAAAATCAGAAAATCCTTATATAATTTCGGCAAGGATATATATTAAAGGAATTTAGGGAATTAATTTGGAGAGTTTTGATTGGTTAGATGACACACCAAGGCTTACTTGGCATTCTACGATTGGTTGGACCACATCACAAGGCTTACTTGGCATCATACCATTGGTTGAAGTGATGTGGAAATTTCTGATTGCTTGGAGAACCCTAGCCGTGCCCCTATATATTCTCCCCTTTTCTCAACGTCAGAGGTTCCTCTCCCCCATACAATTTACACTTTAGAAAAAAATCAGAAAATCTTCTTAGCATAGCCGTGAGTTTCTCCATCCTCTAGTCATCTCCACGAGTTCAAGCAAGGCCAAGGGAGAAGAAGAATAGCCGTGAGCATCCATCATCCATCTCCAACCTTGAAGCTTGCTTTCGAGATTCAAGAGACCACCACATCAATCGTTCATCACAATCTCCATCTCACGGTGTAATCCGATTCTCCTTTGTAACCTTTGCTTTGAATTTCGTTGGTTATGAACTAGTTGACATATGTGTTTGAACAAATATTAATTTCTGGAATTTTTATGATTAATTGAGAATTTTCAGATTCATATTATTGTGATTCGAGAGTTGCTTATGTGGGTTTGTTTAATTAAATTTGCGTTATAGATAACTTTTGTATTTTAATCTTATGTGGTTGCAAACACTTAGGGTTTCGATATAATTGGTGCTAGGTTTTGATAGGAGCATTTTAATGCGACGTTTTACTTGCTTTTCCCTGCATTTTCTGCGTTATTTCCTTAATAAAACCCTGTTTAGGAAAGTTTCCATTCTTTGATTGGGAAAGTTCCTATTTGTAGAAAGTTTCTATTTTTTTTGTAGTTTTTATTTATCATTTTTAGTAAGTTTCCATTTTTAGTAGTTTCTATTTTTCATTTTTAGAAAGTTTCCCACTTTTCATTTTAGGAAAGTTTCTATTTTTCTTACTAGTTTCTATTTTCAGGTCCTTGTCACAAATGAGCTGAAACGAGCTCACAAATGGAGAGAGAAGCTAGCCAACGTTGGAGGGAGATAAGATGAAGTACAAAGGGAAGCACAAATGAGCAGAAATGAAGAAATGAAGCTTTCCTGGTCCAACCAGGAAACCCTGTCCAGAAAAGGAAAGCTTGCCAAAACAAGACTCTTGAGCCAACCATGAATGGAGATCGAATTAATGAAGTGACATGGCATGAGAGAAGCTTCTTGAAGACTCTAGATGATGACATGGCACAAAGGTGGCGCATGGAGGCCCAAGAACTCTCAAGACTTGTTGGATTTTCGGCAAATGGATCAAAAGCCCACAAAGCCCATGCAATTAGGGTTTGTGACGCAATGAAGAAACCCTAGAGATGTTTGCCGTCCAAAATGAAGAGAGAAACAAGGAAAATGACGTGGAAAATCAGAAATTAAAAGGAGATTTTCTAGGGAGATTTTCTAGGGCTATTTTTATGGAAATTCATCAAGAGATAAACCCTAGAATATCTTTTGCCGTCCAAGCCAAGAGGAAAAGAAGGAAGTTGCCGTGTGAATTAAAAGAAAACCCTAGAGAATTCGGCAAGGAGATATTCAAGGGAGAAATAAAAGGAAAGAGAAAAAGGTGGAGACCAAGAAAAGCTCAAAAGAAGTCTAGATACATTCCTTAATTCCCTAAAGGAAGTTTGGCCGAATTGAACTACAAAAATCAGAATTATATCAAGGGAATTTCGGCAAGATTATTTAGGGAATTAAATGGAATTTTGTGATTGGTTGAACCACCTCATAGGGCTTATTTGGCAAGATATTATTGGAGGAAATTATGTGGAATTTTCAGATTAATTCCATAAGGTTTACACGGCTTGGAGAGCAAGTTGGCCGTCCCCTATATAACCTCCCATCTTCTCAACGTTTGGGAGTTCCAAGTTCCATACTTTTGCGTTTATACTTTGAGAAAAAAATCAGAAAACTCTCTAGCTTAGCCGTGTTCTTCTCCATCCTCTAGGGCAACCACGAAGTGCAAGCAAGGCCAAGGAAGAAGAAGACAAGCCGTGAACACCATCCATCCTCCACCTTGAAGATTGCTTTCGAAATTCAAGAGATCACATCATCACTTCATTCATCTCATCTTCATCACGGTGTAATCCGATTCTCCTTGTAACCTTTGCTTTGTATTTTCGTTGGTTTTGCCTTAGTTGACACACATGTTTGAACAATTATTAATTTCTGGAATTTTATGATTAATTGTTAATTTTCAGATTCATATATTGCGAGTTATGGTTGCTTTTGTGTGAGTGTTTGATTAAATTTGCATGCTAGATAACTTTTGTATTTTAATCTTATGTGGTTGCAAACACTTAGGGTTTTAATATAATTGGTGCTAGGTTTAAGAACATGAAATCGACTTTTCGTTTTGTGTAAACTTGAATCAATGTAGTAAAGGTTTTGTGCAAAAACCGAATTTAATCAAAGAAGATTGCAATTAGGTGGACTTTTTCATACTAAGTTGCACATTTGAGTTGATAGCCTTTCTAGGTGCTTAATGCGTTAAACATGACATGATTGACTAGCTTTCTAGGGTTTGATTGCATGTTTGATAGGATTAATCTAGGTGCTTTCGCTTAGGTTAATTAGCATTGAAAGTAAAATATGGGAAATTGTTTGCTTTTGAACGTTTCACATGATTAACTCCTCTTGCATGACTATGATGAACAATGATGAACTTGAATTGATTTTAATTATATGTTTCGATTTGATCTTTGTTCTTGCATTCCATTTGTATTTTAATTGTTTTGCATTTTAATTTTTATTAGCTTAGCATTTATTTTCGAAAATAGAAAACCAAAAACCAAAAATCCCCCCATTTTCGTAAATATGTATATATTTTGTTATATATTTGTGAATATTATACTTTGTTGTAATTTTAATTGTTTAATTGTTTGACAATGACAGGTGTACCCTCAATCCCCGGAATAGAACGATCCCTACTTACTTTATACTACTAATGACATTTCAGGGTTAAATTGGTCGCTCGACAAAAGCGACATCAATTTTTGGCGCCGTTGCCGGGGATTGAAAAAATCATTTGTCATATTGTGAATATTTGTTTTGTTTATATGTGTGTTCGAAAAAAAAAAAAAAAAAAAAATTTACTTGTTAATTATTTTGTAATTGTCGAAATTTAGTTAATTAATTACTTAGGTTGTTATTTATATTATTGAATACGAATTTTTATTGTAAGTTGTAAATTAAAGAAGGAATAGGTGAAGTCGTGTTTATTAATATTGGCCTAAACCCCTTATTGGTACCTAGTTCAGGTCCCTTAAGGTTGAGGGCGGCCTTTATTAACATTCATTGAACTGTCTTCACACTTAGGACCTTTTTCATCCAAGTAAGTATAGCCTATGTGGGATGGTGTCTAGGAAGGGGACAACGCTCATGACTGGTTCTTGGATTCAGAAGTGCTTACAAATGGGCGTAAACCTCAATGAGGGAGTAGCCTATGCCAAAATGGATCCTACCTCTTGTGTTCGCCCTCCCCTACCTGGCCATCTCAGTAAGGTTGCCCAAAGGATGTAGGAGGGACTTTGTGTCTAGACGACTATACTTGGGCCGCACGTCCTCTTGATTTACCGCTTGGAATTGAATTTGAAATCGATGATATATATAACAAATGAAAATATTGTGATTCACTAAGGTATATTGGATTAAACATAGTCTTGAAAAGGGTAGCTGTTTCAGTCCCATTGCACATCGAGACTCCCTGTTCCCGTACCTAAGTGTTGAAAATAATTGTAAAGAAAAGGAAGAAAAACAAATATTTGTAAGTATTTTCGTACAAAAAAAAAAAAAAAAAAAAAAAAAAAAAAAAAAAAAAAAAAAAAGATTGTGACGTTTGTTTGTTCTTGTTTGAAAGTTTTGTGTAAATTGTGTCTAATCTTGTTGTACAAAAGAAAAGAATTAATTATAAATATTGTTAAATTCTTGATTTATTATAAGTGTGTAAAATCGTATGAGTAGATAAGGGCCCTTTTGTTAATATTGGCCTTAACCCTTCATTAGTGCCTTTCTGAGGTCTTATGAGGTTGAGGGCGGCTTTTATTAGCATTTGGAGAACTGTCTAACACATGAGTTCTTTTCAAGCTGAGTAAGGGGCATATAGGTGGTGTCTTAGGTTGAGACCCTGGGTGATGGGTTCAATTGGATCTCAGAGATACTATAGACCGTGCGTAAACCACAATGTGGGAGTAGCCAATAGGGGCCTAAACCTCAATGAGGGAGTAGCCTCCGTAGTGTCACCAAAATGAGTCCTCCCTCTCACTTACCTCTTAATCTGGCCATCTAGCCTTCTGAAACAAAGGAAAGCAACTTATGTCTAGGCGACTATCCCTAGATCGTATCTCACCAATAGTAGTGGTTTCTATTGGGCTCGACTTACAACTTGTAATTAATTAAGATATTAACTTTATTTGTAAGGATAATAATACACTTGAACATAACCTCCACTTGTAAATTATGTGTTTTGTACATTTTATACTTGTATAAACTTCTTACGTGGTTTATTTGTGAAAAGATTGTGGATAGTTTGTAATTTATACTTCTTTTTATACTTGTATAAATCATAAATAGTAAAGTCATGAATAGTAACTTGTGAATAGTGACTCGTGAATAGTAAGGTTGATGTATAAATCACTAATTTGTAATTAACTCACTTTATACTTTGCTAACTTCTTTGAATTTTGATGATATTCAGGATTCCTATGAATGACCGAGCCTTTTAGATCCTCTACACTAAAGGAAATTGAAGCAAGGCTCGCTCGCTTGAAGGGTCCTTCACTCCTTGAGCACACAAGCCCTTCCCCTTCAACATACAAAGAGTACACATTTAACGAGCAAGGGAAGCGGACTTACTTTTCTGAGGAGTCTACATCACCTACACCAAGTCCATCTCCTCCTTCACGTTCACCTTCACCTGTGATTTCGTCCAACTCTACACCACCACCTTCACCACCACCTGAAGAAGTCGAAGAAGAGAGAATGGCATCTATTAGGGAACTCTCCACCGCAACTGTTGAAGGAGGACCCCCTACAGGCATAGTATACCCTGCCCCTGCAGCTGGAAGACAGGCAGAGTTCGAGCTTAAGAGTGGATTGTTGCACAAGCTCCCTATCTTCCATGGACTTAATATGGAGGATGCTAACAAGCATGTCAGAGAATTTCAATCTGTTTGTGCAAACATGCAACCACAAGGGGCAGATGAGAATCTTCTGAAGATGAGAGCATTTCCATTCTCTCTAGCTGATAGAGCCAAGGATTGGCTATATGAGCTTCCTGCAGGTCGTATCACATCATGGGAAACAATGAGAAAGGCCTTCTTGGAAAAATACTTCCCAGCTTCAAAGGTCATCACACTCAGGAAGAAGCTTAGTGGAATAGAGCAAGCTCATGATGAGTCCTATGCTGCCTACTATGAGAGGTTCAATTCCTTACTTGCACAATGTCCTCAACACCAGATGAAGGATGAGACCCTACTCACATGTTTCTACGAAGGACTCTTACCCTTGGAAAGGCAAATGTTGGATGCTGCAGCTGGTGGAGCTTTTGTGGATAAGTCACCTGCGGTTGGGAAGGAACTTATAGCTAATCGTGCCCTAAACTCCCAACAGTATGAGGGTGTGAGACAACCCACTCGTAGGGTAAATGAGGTGAGCACTAGTCCTGCCATTGCGGATCAATTGAGCAAACTCACCCTTCTTGTGAACAAGGTGGCGACTACTCAAGGCCATGGAGGACCCTCTGCTTGTGGGGTATGCTTTACTCAAGGACATCCTACGGATCAATGTCCTCAACTGAGTGAGAATGGTGGTTGGGAATCTGTGAATGCTATAGGAGGCTATCAAGGGAACCAAGGGGGTCCCCCACGTCCAAGGTATGATCCATATTCGAATACCTATAACCCTGGATGGAGGGACCACCCCAACTTCAAGTGGACCAACAATGAAAATGTTCAAAACCCTCTTGGTGGAAATTTCCAACGTCCTCAAGGACCTCCCTATCAAAGACCTTACATGCCTCCTCAACACAATGTAGGGAATCCCAATTCTCACTATGATAAGACGATAGAGGCATTGACTAATTCTACTCAGGCATTGACTAGTGCCACACAGACTTTGCTTCAAGGACAACAGACCAATGGCAAGGACATTGCAGAGCTCAAGAAGCAAATGGGACAAGTGGTGGACTTCATGACCAAGTTTCATGAGAGTGGTAAGCTTCCGAGCAACACAATTCCAAACCCAAAGGGAGGCTTTGAAGGTTCCACCAACTGAGGAGAAGAGGAAACCACGTCTAGGCTGAGAAGACGTTAAAACCAAGCGCTACTTGGGAGGCAACCCATGCAAATCAGATTTGCTTTCTTTATCCTTATCTTTTATTTTTCGTTTTTGCTTTTTGAATTTAGTATTATTTTCGTAAATTTCATCCCTATATGCTTAAGTGTTTCATTGCATGCTTTTAATTGATTACATTGAGGACAATGCAATATTTAAGTGTGGGGGAAGGGATTTACACTTTTATTTTGAGTCATATAATTTTGAGTCATATATTGAAAAATACAAAAAATTGAAAAATGTCAAAAATTTAAAAATTTTCGTTGCTTTTGTTTTTGTTTTGAGTCTTAGGATGCCTTTTCAACTGTCTAGGATGATTCTATATCTCTGAAATTATGACTAAAAGAGGATCACAAAATTGAGATGACTTAAACATGGTATTCTTTGGTTAATTGAGATATATGAAAAATATGTGCCTTGTAGTGGATATGGATTTCGTAACTTTGGTACAGAATATGAGCATGTTAAGATGAGTTTTGATTCATATAGACCCATGTGAGATAATTGAGCCTATGTCCCATTTTCTTGGAGTGAATCGAAAAATATACTCTTAATTTCTTGGCGATATTTTGATGATCTCATTATTCTTTCATCTTGATTGACTGCTTGCCATAGATTAAGTTTGATGGACTAGAGAATGCTAGAATTCACTCTTGTGCTTGTTGAGACGTTATATCAATACATGGCCCTGATTCTGGAAGGGATAGAGGCATCCTAGGAATTACCACCATTGCCAAATGAACTTGTGTCCCCAATTGTGCCCGTCGTGGGACTCCCCTAGATAAGCCCCTTTGAGCCTACATCAAGCCTTTTCATTCATCACCCTTAAAATCCTTAACCAGGAAGCTTAGTATAGTTACAACCCTACCCTTTGTTCTAAGAACTTAGTGGAGCTACCTTTTGAGACATACTACATGGGTTTGGTGCTAAGGATGAAAATTGAGAAGAGGTGAAAGTTCAAGTGTGGGGGTAGACTTGTCCATAAAGAAAAAAATATGTGAAAGCCGTGAGAAAATGAAAAGAAAAAAAATTGTGTACGGCTAGAAAGAAAAGAAAGAAATATTTATGGATTTTAGTCCCCCATACTTAGTGATTTTGGAGTTTACGTTGAAATGAAGGCCTACTAAAGAAAAATTTGGCCTTTGTCCATTCACTATAGTTCAGGGGAAGTTTACAATGAAGATTGGGCCCAACATGAAGACATTAGGCCCCTTTTATGTTACCTCTAGGGAAAGTGACGTTTTTGCAATGCCTTGGTGGATTTCTTGAGGTCTCTACATTTACATGTGCTCTGCTAGGTTTTTAGGACACTTTGATAAATCCTTATCCTTCATTTCTTAAAACCTTGAGCCTTGGCCCCATTACAACCTTTAAGAAGACCTTCTTGATCCTTAAGATGGGACAGCCCTTGATGTGGAGATGAGTTACAAGAGTTGAACCTATGGCTTGGGTCCATCTGTGCAAGTAGTTGGTATCCTTCATGAGATCTCTAAAGAAAATTATACATGTGCTTTTGTTTCTTGAATTATGTGATATACTTGCTATCTTTCACATATACTTGAGTGTATAAGCTTTTAAGCATTGCCATGATCTGAGAGAAGAAAGAGTGGATATAACTTGTGAGGATTTGAATCATACTTGTTTGAAGCATGCTTAACAGAAACCATCACCATTGTTCCAACCAAGTCCTACTTGTGTATATGTAACTTATGTGTTTTAATTAACTCTCGAATGCCTAAACATTTATTCTTGGTGAAGTGCTAATCTTGGTGTTGTGAAAGTAAGAGATTGCTGAGACAAAAAGTTGAAGGGCTATAGAGTCTTTGTATGTTTAGAGTCTTTAATTTCTGTTGAGTCTTGGTGTGATTTTGCTAAGGGACTAGCAAAAGCTAAGTGTGGGGGAATTTGATAGGAGCATTTTAATGCGACGTTTTACTTGCTTTTCCCTGCATTTTCTGCGTTATTTCCTTAATAAAACCCTGTTTAGGAAAGTTTCCATTCTTTGATTGGGAAAGTTCCTATTTGTAGAAAGTTTCTATTTTTTTTGTAGTTTTTATTTATCATTTTTAGTAAGTTTCCATTTTTAGTAGTTTCTATTTTTCATTTTTAGAAAGTTTCCCACTTTTCATTTTAGGAAAGTTTCTATTTTTCTTACTAGTTTCTATTTTCAGGTCCTTGTCACAAATGAGCTGAAACGAGCTCACAAATGGAGAGAGAAGCTAGCCAACGTTGGAGGGAGATAAGATGAAGTACAAAGGGAAGCACAAATGAGCAGAAATGAAGAAATGAAGCTTTCCTGGTCCAACCAGGAAACCCTGTCCAGAAAAGGAAAGCTTGCCAAAACAAGACTCTTGAGCCAACCATGAATGGAGATCGAATTAATGAAGTGACATGGCATGAGAGAAGCTTCTTGAAGACTCTAGATGATGACATGGCACAAAGGTGGCGCATGGAGGCCCAAGAACTCTCAAGACTTGTTGGATTTTCGGCAAATGGATCAAAAGCCCACAAAGCCCATGCAATTAGGGTTTGTGACGCAATGAAGAAACCCTAGAGATGTTTGCCGTCCAAAATGAAGAGAGAAACAAGGAAAATGACGTGGAAAATCAGAAATTAAAAGGAGATTTTCTAGGGAGATTTTCTAGGGCTATTTTTATGGAAATTCATCAAGAGATAAACCCTAGAATATCTTTTGCCGTCCAAGCCAAGAGGAAAAGAAGGAAGTTGCCGTGTGAATTAAAAGAAAACCCTAGAGAATTCGGCAAGGAGATATTCAAGGGAGAAATAAAAGGAAAGAGAAAAAGGTGGAGACCAAGAAAAGCTCAAAAGAAGTCTAGATACATTCCTTAATTCCCTAAAGGAAGTTTGGCCGAATTGAACTACAAAAATCAGAATTATATCAAGGGAATTTCGGCAAGATTATTTAGGGAATTAAATGGAATTTTGTGATTGGTTGAACCACCTCATAGGGCTTATTTGGCAAGATATTATTGGAGGAAATTATGTGGAATTTTCAGATTAATTCCATAAGGTTTACACGGCTTGGAGAGCAAGTTGGCCGTCCCCTATATAACCTCCCATCTTCTCAACGTTTGGGAGTTCCAAGTTCCATACTTTTGCGTTTATACTTTGAGAAAAAAATCAGAAAACTCTCTAGCTTAGCCGTGTTCTTCTCCATCCTCTAGGGCAACCACGAAGTGCAAGCAAGGCCAAGGAAGAAGAAGACAAGCCGTGAACACCATCCATCCTCCACCTTGAAGATTGCTTTCGAAATTCAAGAGATCACATCATCACTTCATTCATCTCATCTTCATCACGGTGTAATCCGATTCTCCTTGTAACCTTTGCTTTGTATTTTCGTTGGTTTTGCCTTAGTTGACACACATGTTTGAACAATTATTAATTTCTGGAATTTTATGATTAATTGTTAATTTTCAGATTCATATATTGCGAGTTATGGTTGCTTTTGTGTGAGTGTTTGATTAAATTTGCATGCTAGATAACTTTTGTATTTTAATCTTATGTGGTTGCAAACACTTAGGGTTTTAATATAATTGGTGCTAGGTTTAAGAACATGAAATCGACTTTTCGTTTTGTGTAAACTTGAATCAATGTAGTAAAGGTTTTGTGCAAAAACCGAATTTAATCAAAGAAGATTGCAATTAGGTGGACTTTTTCATACTAAGTTGCACATTTGAGTTGATAGCCTTTCTAGGTGCTTAATGCGTTAAACATGACATGATTGACTAGCTTTCTAGGGTTTGATTGCATGTTTGATAGGATTAATCTAGGTGCTTTCGCTTAGGTTAATTAGCATTGAAAGTAAAATATGGGAAATTGTTTGCTTTTGAACGTTTCACATGATTAACTCCTCTTGCATGACTATGATGAACAATGATGAACTTGAATTGATTTTAATTATATGTTTCGATTTGATCTTTGTTCTTGCATTCCATTTGTATTTTAATTGTTTTGCATTTTAATTTTTATTAGCTTAGCATTTATTTTCGAAAATAGAAAACCAAAAACCAAAAATCCCCCCATTTTCGTAAATATGTATATATTTTGTTATATATTTGTGAATATTATACTTTGTTGTAATTTTAATTGTTTAATTGTTTGACAATGACAGGTGTACCCTCAATCCCCGGAATAGAACGATCCCTACTTACTTTATACTACTAATGACATTTCAGGGTTAAATTGGTCGCTCGACAAAAGCGACATCAATTTTAAGAACATGAAATCGACTTTTCGTTTTGTGTAAACTTGAATCAAAGTAGTAAAGGTTTTGTACAAAGATCGAATTTAATTAACGAGGATTGCAATTAGGTGGACTTTTCCATACTAAGTTGTACACTTGAGTTGATAGCCTTTCTCTATGTGTAATGCGTTAAACATGACATGATTGACTAGCTTTCTAGGGTTTGATTGCATGTTTGATAGGATTAATCTAGGTGCTTTCGCTTAGGTTAATTAGCATTGAAAAGTAAAAAATGGGAATTCAATTGCTTTCGAATGTTTCACATGATCAACTCCTTTCTCATGACTTAGATGAACAATATTAGGGTTTGAGTCAATTTTAATCATATGTTTTGGTTTTGATCTTTGTTCTCTCATTCCATTTGTATTTTTATGTTTTTGCATTTTAATTGTCTTGTTAACTTAGTTTTATTTTCGAAAAACCAAAAACAAAATCCCCCCTTTTCGTAAATATGTATATATTTTGTTATATCTTTGTAAATATTATACTTTGTTTTAATTTTAATTGTTTAATTGTTTGACAATGACAGGTGTACCCTCAATCCCCGGAATAGAACGATCCCTATTTGCTTATACTACTAACGATATTTTCAGGGTTAAATTATGCGCTTTGCTTTAGGCGCATCAATTTTTGGCGCCGTTGCCGGGGATTGAAAAATCACTTGTTAAATATGTGAATATTTGTTTTGTTTATATGTTGTCTTCGAAAAAAAAAAAAAAATCTCTTGTTAATTGTTTGTAATTCTCTAATTTGTTAGTTAATTAGTTAATTAGTGAATTAATTACTTAGGTTGTTATTTATATTATTGAATACGAATTTTAATTGTGAGTTGTAAATTAAAGAAGGAATAGGTGAAGTCTTGTTTATTAATATTGGCCTAAACCCCTTATTGGTACCTAGTCCAGGTCCCTTAAGGTTGAGGGCGGCCTTTATTAACATTCATTGAACTGTCTTCACACTTAGAATCTTTTTCATCCAAGTAAGTATAGCCTATGTGGGATGGTGTCTAGGAAGGGGACAACGCTCATGACTGGTTCTTGAATCCAGAAGTGCTTACAAATGGGCCTAAACCACAATGTGGGAGTAGCTCATGCCAAAATGGATTCTACCTCTCGTGGTCGCCCTCCCCTACCTGGCCATTTCAGTAAGGTTGCCCAAAGGATGTAGGAGAGACTTGGTGTCTAGACTACTATACTTGGGCCGCACGTCCTCTTGATTTACCGCTTGGAATTTAATTTGATATCAATGATATATATAACAAACGAAAATATTGTGATTCACTAAGGTATATTGGATTAAACATAGTCTTGAAAAGGGTAGCTGTTTTAGTCCCATTGCACATCGAGACTCCCTGTTCCCGTACCTAAGTGTTGAAAATAATTGTAAAGGAAAGGAAAGAATGTAAATATTTGTAAGTATTTTCGTACAAAGAAAGAAAAGAAAAAAAAAAAAAACACTTGTGTAAATATTTTTCGTGTTTTTTTTTACTCACTTGTGTACTTAACTTGTGTCTTATGTACTGACTTGTTAACTTGTGTACTTAACTTGTTAATATTACATGTAGTTTGTAATTCACTAACTTGTTATACTTGTTTATATATATATATATATATATATATTTTTTTTTTTTGTATTTCTTTGTTAATTATAGTCACTAACTTTATTTAATGGAGGTACCGTCTGGCTGAAAGACGTTAAATTCAAGCGCTGCTTGGGAGGCAACCCAATTCAGAAGCAGCTGTGAAGGAGTCTTCAATAACACAGATTTGCTTTCTCTTTCCTAATTCTTTTTAATTTTTCTTCTTTGTTTTTAGTTTAGGATTTATTTTCGTAAATGTCTTCTATCTATGCTTATTTGTTTCATTGCATGTTTATAATTGATTACATTGAGGACAATGCAATATTTAAGTGTGGGGGAAGGGATTTATACTTTTGTTTTTTATTTTGAGTCATATATATTGGAAAATACAAAAATAAAAAATCGAAAAATGTCAAAAAAAAAAAAAAAAAATTTTGTTGCTTTTATTTATTGAGTCTTAGTCTTTTGTTTTTATTTTTGAGTCATAGGATGCCTTTCAACTGTCTAGGATGATTCTATATCTCTGAAATTATGATTAACAGAGGATCACAAGATTGAGATGATTTTAAATGGTATTCTTTGGTTAATTGAGATATATGAAAAGTATATGCATGTGTAGTGGATATGGATTTCGTGACTTTGGTACAGAATATGAGCATGTTAAGATGAGTTTTGATTCATACAAACCCATGTGAGATATTTGAGCCATGTCCCTTTTTCTTGGAGTGATAATTAAAAAGAATATATTCTTAATTTCTTGGCGATGTTTTGATGATCTCATTATTCTTTCATTTGATTGACTGCTTGCCATAGATTAAGTTTGATGGACTAGAGAATGCTAGAATTCGCTCTTGTGCTTGTTGAGACGTTTGTCAATACATGGCCCTGATTCTGGAAAGGATAGAGGCACCCTAGGAATTACCACCATTGCCAAATAAGCCTGTATCCCCTTTTGTGCCCGTCGTGGGACTCCCCTAGTTTAACCCCTTTGAGCCTACGTTAAGCATTTTCTTTCATTACCCTTAAAATCCTTAACCCTGAACCTTAGTATAGCTACACTCCTACCCTTTGTTCTAAAAACTTAGTGGAGCTATCTTTTGGGACATTACTTAAGGATTTGGCATTGAGAATGAAGATTGAGACGAGGTGAAAGTTCAAGTGTGGGGGTAGACTTGTCCATGAGAAAAAAAAAATATGTGAAAGCTGTCGAAAAAGAAAAAAAAAAGAGTATGGCTAGGAAGGAAAAAGAAAAGAAAAAAAAAAAAATGTGTTTATGGATTTTAGTCCCCCATACTTAGTGATCTTGGAGTTTGTTTTGAATTGAAGGCCCACTACAGAAAAATTTGGCCTTTGTCCATTTCACTAGAGTTCAAGGGAAGTTTACATTGAAGATTGGGCCCAACATGAAGACATTTGGCCCTTTTATGAGCCTTTGGGGATACTTGACGTTTTGCCTTGGTGGATTTCGAAAATTGCCTCTCTACATCTACATAAGCTCTGCTAGGTTTTTAGGACACTTTGATAAATCCTTACCTTTCGTTTCTTTAAACCTTGAAGCTTAGCCCCATTACAACCCTTGAGAAGACCTTCTTGATCCTTAAGATGGGACAGCCCTTGATGTGGAGATGAGTTACAAGAGTTGAACCTATGGCTTGGGTCCATCTGTGCAAGTAGTTGGTACCTTTCATGAGATCTTTAAAAGAAAAAATATACTTATGCTTTCGTTTCATATAATATGTGATATACTTGCTATCTTTCACATATACTTGAGTGTATAAGTTTTTAAGCATTACCTTGAATTCTGAGAGAAGAAAGAGTGGATATGCCTTGTGAGGATTGAATCAAACTTGTTTGAAACATGCTTGACAGAACCCATCACCATTGTTACAACCAAGTCCTACTTGTGTATGTGTAAATTATGTGTTTCAATTAACTCTCGAATGCTTAAACATTGACTCTTGGTTAAGTGCTAATCTTGGTGTTGTGAAAGTAAGAGATTGCTGAGACAAAAAGTTGAAGGGCAATAGAATTTTCGTTTGGTTGAGTCTTTAAATTTTCGTTGAGTCTTAGTGTGTGTCTTTGTGTGATTTTGCTAAGGGACTAGCAAAAGCTAAGTGTGGGGGAATTTGATAGGAGCATTTTAATGCGACGTTTTAACTGTTATTTCCTTACATTTTCTGCGTTATTTCCTTAATAAAACTCTGTTTAGGAAAGTTTCCATTCTTCGATTGGGAAAGTTCCTATTTGTAGAAAGTTTCTATTTTTGTAGTTTCTATTTTTCATTTTTGGAAAGTTTCCATTTTCAGTTTAGGAAAGTTGCCATTTTTCATTTTAGGAAAGTTTCTATTTTTCTTACTAGTTTCTATTTTCAGGACCTCGGAGCTAAAAAGTGGAAATGAACTCACAAATGGAAATAGGAGCTCGCCAATGTTGGAAGGAGACAAAATGAGATACAAAGGGCTGCATAAATAAGCTGAAAAGAAGAAATGAAGTTTTCCTGGTTCAACCAGGAAATCCTGTTTCAACCAGGAAACCTTGTCCAGAAGAGGAAACCCTGCCAAAACAAGACTCTTGAGTCAACCAAGAAAGGAAAGCAGAAAAATGAAGTGTCATGGCATTGAAAGAAGCTTCTTGAAGACATTAGAAGATGACATGGCTTGAAGGTGACGCACAAAGGCCCAAGAACTCTCAAGAGGTTATGGATTTCGGCAAATGGATAAAGGCCCGTGGAAATTAGGGTTTGTGACACATGAGAGATATTTTTGGAGAATATATATGTGTTTGCCGTAAAATACAAAGAGGAAAAGGAGGAGGCAACATGAAAATCTGAAAATATAATTGAAGATTTTGATTGGAGTAATTCAAGGGAGATTTTTAAGGGCAAAGAGATATTCTTGGAAGATTTAAATGTGATTTTTGGCCGAAAATGGTGAAGCAAATCAGCATTTATTTATGGAATTTCGGCAATTACTCTCTCCTAAGATATTCTTGGCCGAAATTAATGAAGAAAATCAGAAAATCCTTATATAATTTCGGCAAGGATATATATTAAAGGAATTTAGGGAATGAGACAACCCACTCGTAGGGTAAATGAGGTGAGCACTAGTCCTGCCATTGCGGATCAATTGAGCAAACTCACCCTTCTTGTGAACAAGGTGGCGACTACTCAAGGCCATGGAGGACCCTCTGCTTGTGGGGTATGCTTTACTCAAGGATATCCTACGGATCAATGTCCTCAACTGAGTGAGAATGGTGGTTGGGAATCTGTGAATGCTATAGGAGGCTATCAAGGGAACCAAGGAGGTCCCCCACGTCCAAGGTATGATCCATATTCGAATACCTATAACCCTGGATGGAGGGACCACCCCAACTTCAAGTGGACCAACAATGAAAATGTTCAGAACCCTCTTGGTGGCAGTTTCCAACGTCCTCAAGGACCTCCCTATCAAAGACCTTACATGCCTCCTCAACACAATGTAGGGAATCCCAATTCTCACTATGATAAGACAATAGAGGCATTGACTAATTCTACTCAGGCATTGACTAGTGCCACACAGACTTTGCTTCAAGGACAACAGACCAATGCCAAGGACATTGCAGAGCTCAAGAAGCAAATAGGACAAGTGGTGGACTTCATGACCAAGTTTCATGAGAATGGTAAGCTTCCGAGCAACACAATTCCAAACCCAAAGGGAGGCTTTGAAGGTTCCACCAACTGAGGAGAAGAGGAAACCACGTCTAGGCTGAGAAGACGTTAAAACCAAGCGCTACTTGGGAGGCAACCCATGCAAATCAGATTTGCTTTCTTTATCCTTATCTTTATTTTTCGTTTTTGCTTTTTGAATTTAGTATTATTTTCGTAAATTTCATCCCTATATGCTTAAGTGTTTCATTGCATGCTTATAATTGATTACATTGAGGACAATGCAATATTTAAGTGTGGGGAAGGGATTTACACTTTATCTTGAGTCATATATATTGAAAAATACAAAAAAATTGAAAAATGTCAAAAATTTAAAAATTTTCGTTGGTTTTGTTTTTGTTTTTGAGTCTTAGGATGCCCTTTCAACTGTCTAGGATGATTCTATATCTCTGAAATCATGATTAAAAGAGGATCACAAAATTGAGATGATTTAAAAATGGTATTCTTTGGTTAATTGAGATATATGAAAAATATATGTCTTGTAGTGGATATGGATTTCGAAACTTTGGTACAGAATATGAGCATGTTAAGATGAGTTTTGATTCATAAAGCCATGTGAGATATTTGAGCCATGTCCCTTTTTCTTGGAGTGAATCGAAAATATATTCTTATTTTCTTGGCGATGTTTTGATGATCTCATTATTCTTTCATCTTGATTGACTACTTGCCATAGATTAAGTTTGATGGACTAGAGAATGCTAGAATTCACTCTTGTGCTTGTTGAGGCATTATATCAATACATGGCCCTGATTCTGGAAGGGATAGAGGCACCCTAGGAATTACCACCATTGCCAAATAAACTTGTGTCCCTATTTGTGCCCGTCGTGGGACCCCCCTAGATAAGCCCCTTTGAGCCTACACTAAGCCTTTTCATTCATTGATACGCTCAAAGCAAGCATATAATTTAACCCTAGAAATATCATTAGTAGTATAAGCAAGTAGGGATCGTTCTATTCCGGGGATTGAGGGTACACCTGTCAATGTAAGACAATTTAAACAATTAAAATAAAACAAAGTATAGTATTCACACATATACATATTATTTACGAATTCAAAAGGGGTTTTAGGGTTTGGTTTTCCGAAAATGAAAAACAAGAATTAAAACTAAGTATGAACAAAAACACAAATACAAGAATGGAATGTGAGAAACAAAGATTAAAACCAAGTTCATGATTAAATTCGAACTCATCCCTACATTGTTCTTCCAAGTCATGTGAAAGGAGTTGATCATGTGAAACATTCGAAAGCAAACGATTTCCCATATTTTACTTTTCAATGCTAATTAATCTAAATGAAAGCACATAGATTAATCCTATCAAACATGTAATCAAACCCTAGAAAGCTAGTCAATCATACATGTTCAACGCAAGAAGTTCAAGGAAAGGCTATCAACTCAAGTGTACAACTTAGTATGAATAAGTTCACCTAATTGCAATCCTCTTCAATTGAATTCGATTTTTGTCCAAAACCTTTACTACTTTGATTCAAGTTTACACAAAACGAAAAGTCGATTTCATGTTCTTAAACCTAGCACCAATTATATCAAAACCCTAAGTGTTTGCAACCACATAAGATTAAAATACAAAAGTTATCTATAAAGCAAATTCAATCGAACAATCACACATAAGCAACTATGGAATCACAACATAGAAATCGAAAATCCTTTATTCAATCATAAAATTTCAGATTATAAACCTTGTTCAAACATCAATGTCAACTAGAAACAATTCTCACGAAACAAAGCAAAATTACAAAGAAAGAGGTTGAATTACACCGTGAGATGGAGATGGGGATGAAGGATGAAACGTTATGGATTCTTGAATCTCGAAAGCAAGCTTCAAGGTGGAGGATGGATGATGATGCTCACGGCTCCTTCTTCTTCTTCTTCTCCCTTGCTTGAAACGTTGAATGCACTAGAGGATGGAGAGAGCTTTCGCGTAGAGAGAATTTTCTGAATTATGGGGTGGGTCCTTGGAGACGTCTAGGGTGCTTGTATATATAGGGAACGGCAATGCTTGGCCTCCAAGCCGTGATTTTCTGATTATTTTCTCAAGGAATTAAATTAATAATTCCACATGCCTTCCACCAATGAGAAATTGCCAAGTAAGCCCTAGTGTGTCATCCAACCAATCACAAAACTCCAAGAAGATTCCCTAATATATTCTTGCCGAAATTCCTTGAATATTTTCTGATTTTCTTCTTGTATTTTCGTCCAAAATATACTTAGGGTTTCTAGGAATGAATCTAGACGCCATTTGGTGCTTTTCTTGATTTCTTTCCTTAAACTTCACCCTAGAAAATCTCTTGGCGTAATCTTTTATTTTCTTCTTGATTTTCACGCCACTTTTCTCTCCTCTCTTTGGTTTTCACGGCAACACATCCCTAGGGTTTACTTCTTGCGTCACAAACCCTAATTTCATGGGCTTTGATGGGCCTTGATCCATTTTGCCGAAAATCCAAAGAGTTCTTGGGCCTCGTTGCTTCTTCTTTAAGCCTTCTCATCTTCCAACGCAAAACACATTATTTTTCCATTTCTTTTTCATGGTTGCGTTGGAAACTTGCTCGGGAAGCCTTCCTCCATTTCGCAGGGTTTCCTAGTTGGATTAGGAAAGCTTGTTTCTTCATTTCTGCTCATTTCTGTGGCCCTTTTTCTCTCATATTTGTTCGCCTTAACGTTCGCAAGCTCCTCTTTCCATTCGTGCGTTCATTTCCACTTTTTAGCTCGGAGGTCCTGAAAATAGAAACTAGTATGAAAAATGGAAACTTACCTAATTTGAAAAATAGAAACTTTCTAAAATTGAGAAATGGAAAGTTTCTAAAAAATGAAAAATAGAAACTTACTAAAAATGAAAAATAGAAACTTTCCAAAAATGAGAAATGAGAAATGAGAAATGAAAACTACAAAAATGGAAACTTTCTACAATAAGGAACTTTCCCAATCAAAGAATGGAAACTTTCCCAAACAGAGATTTTTCAAGGAAATGGCGCAGAAAAATGTAGGGAAATGCAGTTAAAACGTCGCATTAAAATGCTCCTATCAAATTCCCCCACACTTAGCTTTTGCTAGTCCCTTAGCAAAATCACAACACAGACACGACTACGACTCAACAAAAATTAAAGACTCGACACCTAACAGACTCTATTGCCCTTTAACTTTTTGTCTCAGCAATCTCTTACTTTCACAACACCAAGATTAGCACTTCACCAAGAATCAATGTTTAGGCATTCGAGAGTTAATTAAAACACATAAGTTACATATACACAAGTAGGACTTGGTTGGAACAATGGTGATGGTTTCTGTTAAGCATGCTTCAAACAAGTATGATTCAAATCCTCACAAAGTATATCCACTCTTTCTTCTCTCAGTTCATGGCAATGCTTAAAAGCTTATACACTCAAGTATATGTGAAAGATAGCAAGTGTATCACATATTGCAAGAAACGAAAGCACATGTATAAATTTCTTTTTAAAGATCTCATGAAGGATATCAACTACTTGCACAGATGGACCCAAGCCATAGGTTCAACTCTTGTAACTCATCTCCACATCAAGGGCTGTCCCATCTTAAGGATCAAGAAGGTCTTATCAAGGGTTGTAATGGGACCATGGCTCAAGGTTTAAAGAAACGAAGGGTAAGGAATTTAACAAAGTGTCCTAAAAACCTAGCGGAGCTCATGCAAATGTAGAGAGACTTCTAGAAATTCACCAAGTATGCAAAAACGTCACTTTCCCATGGGGGCGTTATAAAGGGGCCTAATGTCTTCATGTTGGGCCCAAACTTCACTCTAAACTTCCTTTGGTTACTAATGAGTTGGACAAAGGCCAAATTTTTCTATAATGGGCCTTCAAATCAAAGTAAACTCCAAACTCACCAAGTATGGGGGACTAAAATCCATAGATATTTCATCTTTTTCTTTCTTTTTGTTTTCTAGCCGTACACTTTTTTTTTTTTTTTTTTCACTTTCTTTTTCTCGGTTTTTTCATACATTTTTCTCTTATGGACAAGTCTACCCCCACACTTGAGCTTTCACCTCTTCTTATTCTTCATTATGGACGCCAAAAATCTTCAAGTAAAGTCTCAGTTTAGCTCCACTAAGTTCTTAGAACAAAGGGTAGGGTTATAGCTATACTAAGGTTTAGGTTAAAGATTTTTAAGGGTGATGAAAGAAAAGGCTTAACGTAGGCTCAAAGGGGTTTATCTAGGGGAGTCCCACGACGGGCACAAATAGGGACACAGGTTTATATGGCAATGGTGGTAGTTCCTAGGTTGCCTCTATCCTTTCCAGAATCAGGGCCATGTATTGATATAACGTCTCAACAAGCACAAGAGTGAATTCTAGCATTCTCTAGTCCATCAAACTTAATCTACGGCAAGTAGTCAATCAAGATGAAAGAATAATGAGATCATCAAAACGTCGCCAAGAAAATAAGAATATATTTTTCATTTCACTCCAAGAAAAAGGGACATGGGTTCAAATATCTCACAAGGGTTTATATGAATCAAAACTCATCTTAACATGTATCATATTCTGTACCAAAGTCACGAAATCCATATCCACTACAAGGCACACATTTTTCATATATCTCAATTAACCAAAGAATACCATTTTAAAGTCATCTCAATTTTGTGATCCTCTTTTAGTCATGATTTCAGAGATATAGAATCATCCTAGACAGTTGAAAGGGCATCCTAAGACTCAAAACAAAAACAAAAGCAAAGAAAATTTTTAAATTTTTGACATTTTTCAATTTTTTTTTGTATTTTTCAATATATATGACTCAAAACAAAAGTATAAATCCCTTCCCCCACACTTAAATATTGCATTGTCCTCAATGTAATCAATCATAAGCATGCAATGAAACACTTAAGCATATAGGGTAGACATTTACGAAAATAGAGACTAAATTCAAAAAGAAAACGTGAAAAGAAAGAGAAATAGGGAAGGAGAAATCAAATCTGCGTGCGTAGACTCCTTCACAGCTACTTCTGAATTGGGTTGCCTCCCAAGCAGCGCTTGAATTTAACGTCTTTCAGCCAGACGGACCTCCACTAAATAAAGTTAGTGACTATACAATAAAAGAAATACAAATTAATGATTTATACAAAAAAACGTCACTATTCACGATTTTACTATTCACGAGTTTACTATTCACGATTTTACAAGTATAAGGAGAAGTAAAATATACAAAATTTCCACAAAATAAAATGTTACATATATGTCCAAATTTTAGTTAGGGTATGGCATAGTTAATAAAAGTTTGAATCCCATTATAAGACCTTAACCAAAGTTTAGACGTGCGGCCCAAGGGCTCAATCCTTAATACTAGTCGCCCTCCTCAATCTTTTGGTAACTCTTTTCACACAGAGCCAGGTAGTAGAGGAACGATTTTGGCGGAGCTCAGCTCACTTGTTTAGCAGGGGACGAGACCCTTTGCTAGCACTTCTCGTATCCAATCAACCTAGACACCCTATGCTACTAAGGTGCGCCACATGAAAGAGAAGGGTGCAAGACTAATGTTAAAGACAAAGTCCTTCACCTATTCCATTATGGTGAAAAGCCTATAATAAAATTCATACTCTCATAAACCTGATTTTTACTATTCACAAAAATTTTATACAATTATTTCTTTTTCTTTTCTTTTCTTTTAATTACTTTAACACTTAGGTACGGGAACAAGGAGTCTCGATGTGCAATGGGACTGAAACAGCTACCCTTTTCAAGACTATGTTTAATCCAATATACCTTAGTGTATCACAACATTTTCGTTTGTTATACATATCATTGATTTCGAATTGAATTCCAAGTTGTAAATCAAGAGGACGTGCGGCCCAAGTATAGTTGTCTCGACACAAAGTCCCTCCTACATCCTTTGGGCAACCTTTCTGAAATGGCCAGGTAGGGGAGGGCGAACACAAGAGGCAGAATCCATTTTGGCATGAGCTACTCCCACAATGTGGTTTAGGCCCATTTGTAAGCACTTCTGGATCCAAACCCATTATGAACGTTGTCCCCTTCCTAGACACCATCTCACATAGGCTATACTTACTTAGATGAAAAAGGTCCTAGGTGTGAGGACAGTTCAATGAATGTTAATAAAGACCGCCCTCAACCTTAAGGGACCTGAACTAGGTACTAATAAGGGGTTTAGGTCAATATTAATAAACACGACTTCACCTATTCCTCTTTAATTTACAACTCACAATAAAACTCGTATTCAATAACATAAATAACAACCTAAGTATTTAACTAACAATTTTCGAACACAATATGAACAAATATATAGTATTTACGAAAACAACAATATAGCCAACAATTATTCACACTTCAACAAGTGATTTTTCAATCCCCGGCAACGGCGCCAAAAATTGATACGCTCAAAGCAAGCATATAATTTAACCCTAGAAATATCATTAGTAGTATAAGCAAGTAGGGATCGTTCTATTCCGGGGATTGAGGGTACACCTGTCAATGTAAGACAATTTAAACAATTAAAATAAAACAAAGTATAGTATTCACACATATACATATTATTTACGAATTCAAAAGGGGTTTTAGGGTTTGGTTTTCCGAAAATGAAAAACAAGAATTAAAACTAAGTATGAACAAAAACACAAATACAAGAATGGAATGTGAGAAACAAAGATTAAAACCAAGTTCATGATTAAATTCGAACTCATCCCTACATTGTTCTTCCAAGTCATGTGAAAGGAGTTGATCATGTGAAACATTCGAAAGCAAACGATTTCCCATATTTTACTTTTCAATGCTAATTAATCTAAATGAAAGCACATAGATTAATCCTATCAAACATGTAATCAAACCCTAGAAAGCTAGTCAATCATACATGTTCAACGCAAGAAGTTCAAGGAAAGGCTATCAACTCAAGTGTACAACTTAGTATGAATAAGTTCACCTAATTGCAATCCTCTTCAATTGAATTCGATTTTTGTCCAAAACCTTTACTACTTTGATTCAAGTTTACACAAAACGAAAAGTCGATTTCATGTTCTTAAACCTAGCACCAATTATATCAAAACCCTAAGTGTTTGCAACCACATAAGATTAAAATACAAAAGTTATCTATAAAGCAAATTCAATCGAACAATCACACATAAGCAACTATGGAATCACAACATAGAAATCGAAAATCCTTTATTCAATCATAAAATTTCAGATTATAAACCTTGTTCAAACATCAATGTCAACTAGAAACAATTCTCACGAAACAAAGCAAAATTACAAAGAAAGAGGTTGAATTACACCGTGAGATGGAGATGGGGATGAAGGATGAAACGTTATGGATTCTTGAATCTCGAAAGCAAGCTTCAAGGTGGAGGATGGATGATGATGCTCACGGCTCCTTCTTCTTCTTCTTCTCCCTTGCTTGAAACGTTGAATGCACTAGAGGATGGAGAGAGCTTTCGCGTAGAGAGAATTTTCTGAATTATGGGGTGGGTCCTTGGAGACGTCTAGGGTGCTTGTATATATAGGGAACGGCAATGCTTGGCCTCCAAGCCGTGATTTTCTGATTATTTTCTCAAGGAATTAAATTAATAATTCCACATGCCTTCCACCAATGAGAAATTGCCAAGTAAGCCCTAGTGTGTCATCCAACCAATCACAAAACTCCAAGAAGATTCCCTAATATATTCTTGCCGAAATTCCTTGAATATTTTCTGATTTTCTTCTTGTATTTTCGTCCAAAATATACTTAGGGTTTCTAGGAATGAATCTAGACGCCATTTGGTGCTTTTCTTGATTTCTTTCCTTAAACTTCACCCTAGAAAATCTCTTGGCGTAATCTTTTATTTTCTTCTTGATTTTCACGCCACTTTTCTCTCCTCTCTTTGGTTTTCACGGCAACACATCCCTAGGGTTTACTTCTTGCGTCACAAACCCTAATTTCATGGGCTTTGATGGGCCTTGATCCATTTTGCCGAAAATCCAAAGAGTTCTTGGGCCTCGTTGCTTCTTCTTTAAGCCTTCTCATCTTCTGATAGAAGCATTTTAATGCGACGTTTTAACTGTTATTTCCCTATATTTTCTGCGTTATTTCCTTAATAAAACTCTGTTTAGGAAAGTTTCCGTTCTTCGAATGGGAAAGTTCCTAATTGTAGAAAGTTTCCATTTTGTAGTTTCTATTTTCCAATTTTAGAAAGTTTCCATTTTAGTTTAAGAAAGTTTCCATTTCTTATTTTAGAAAGCTTCTATTTTCAGGTTTTTGGAATAAATAAGCAGAATTGAGTTCATAAATGGAACGAGAAGTTTCATGAAGATGACATGGCAAGGAGAGAATCAAGGAAGAGTTTTTTTTAAAAAAGGAAAATATATTTTCCTTGGGGATTAAATTTGCCGTGTAATACTGAAGGAAAAACAAGGTGACAACGTGGGAATTGAAGATGATTGATTGAGGATTTCAAGGAGAGATTTTCTTGGGAGACTTTTATGGAAAGAAATATTGTTGGAGGAATAATTTGGTGTGATTGCCAACGTGAAAATCAGAAATAATCAAGGAGATGACGCCAAGAGAGATTCAAGGGAGATATTTATGGAAGGAAAATATGTGTGCACCAAGGAAAAGCTAAAAAGGCGTCTAGATTCATCCCTAAATTCCCTAAAGGAATGTTGGCCGAAATTCATGAAGAAAATCAGAATAATTTCAAGGAAATTCGGCAATTAAATATTAGGGAGGTATTTTAGAGAATTATGATTGGTTGGAACACATCACAAGGCTTACTTGGCATTCTATGATTGGTTGGACCACATCACAAGCTTACTTGGCGAATTATCATTGGTTGAAGCTATGTGGAAAATTCTGATTGCTTTGTGAACCCTAGCCATGCTCCTATATATTCTCCCCTTTTCTCAACGTGAAGGGTTCCCCTCTCCCATACAATTTACACTTTAGAAAAAAAAATCAGAAAAGTTCTCTAGAATAGCCGTGAGTTTCTCCATCCTCTAGAGCAAGCCACGAGTTCAAGCAAGGCCAAAGAAGAAGAAGAGAAGCCGTGAGCTCTCATCCATCACCATCCTTGAAGATTGCTTTCGAAATTCAAGAGACCACATCATCAATTCGTTCATCTCATCTTCATCCACGGTGTAATCCGATTCTCCTTTGTACCCTTTGCTTTGATTTCGTTGGTTTTGTTCTAGTTGACATATATGTTTGAACAAATGTTAAATTCTGGAATTTTATGATTAATTGAGAATTTTCAGATTCATATATTGTAATTCGAGAGTTGCTTATGTGAGTTTGTTTAATTAAATTTGCGTTATAGATATCCTTTGTGTATTAATCTTATTTGGGTCGACACTTATAGGGTTTATGCATAATTGTTGCTAGGTTTAAGAACATGAAATCGACTTTTCGTTTTGTGTAAACTTGAATCAAAGTAGTAAAGGTTTTGTACAAAGATCGAATTTAATTAACGAGGATTGCAATTAGGTGGACTTTTCCATACTAAGTTGTACACTTGAGTTGATAGCCTTTCTTTATGCGTAATGCGTTAAACATGACATGATTGACTAGCTTTCTAGGGTTTGATTGCATGTTTGATAGGATTAATCTAGGTGCTTTCGCTTAGGTTAATTAGCATTGAAAAGTAAAAAAATGGGAATTCATTTGCTTTCGAATGTTTCACATGATCAACTCCTTTCTCATGACTTAGATGAACAATATTAGGGTTTGAATCAATTTTGATCATAAGTTTCGGTTTTGATCTTTGTTCTCTCATTCCATATTTGTATTTATGTTTTTTCATTTTAATTGTTTTGTTTACTTAGTTTTATTTTCGAAAAACCAAAAATAAAATCCCCCCTTTTCGTAAATAATGTTTATACTTGTGAATATCTTTGTGAATATTATACTTTGTTTTAATTTTAATTGTTTAATTGTTTGACAATGACAGGTGTACCCTCAATCCCCGGAATAGAACGATCCCTATTTATTACATACTACTAATGACATTTCAGGGTTAAATTATGTGCTTGCTTTCGGGCACATCATCTTCCAACGCAAAACACATTATTTTTCCATTTCTTTTTCATGGTTGCGTTGGAAACTTGCTCGGGAAGCCTTCCTCCATTTCGCAGGGTTTCCTAGTTGGATTAGGAAAGCTTGTTTCTTCATTTCTGCTCATTTCTGTGGCCCTTTTTCTCTCATATTTGTTCGCCTTAACGTTCGCAAGCTCCTCTTTCCATTCGTGCGTTCATTTCCACTTTTTAGCTCGGAGGTCCTGAAAATAGAAACTAGTATGAAAAATGGAAACTTACCTAATTTGAAAAATAGAAACTTTCTAAAATTGAGAAATGGAAAGTTTCTAAAAAATGAAAAATAGAAACTTACTAAAAATGAAAAATAGAAACTTTCCAAAAATGAGAAATGAGAAATGAGAAATGAAAACTACAAAAATGGAAACTTTCTACAATAAGGAACTTTCCCAATCAAAGAATGGAAACTTTCCCAAACAGAGATTTTTCAAGGAAATGGCGCAGAAAAATGTAGGGAAATGCAGTTAAAACGTCGCATTAAAATGCTCCTATCATTCATCACCCTTAAAACCCTTAACCATGAAGCTTAGTATAGTTACAACCCTACCCTTTGTTCTAAGAACTTAGTGGAGCTATCTTTTGAGACATACTACATGGGTTTGGTGCTAAGGATGGAAATTGAGAAGAGGTTAAAGTTCAAGTGTGGGGGTAGACTTGTCCATAAAGAAAAAAATATGTGAAAGCCGTGAAAAATGAAAAGAAAAGAAAAAATGTACGGCTAAAAAGAAAAGAAAGAAAAATGTTTATGGATTTTAGTCCCCCATACTTGGTGAATTTGGAGTTTACTTTGAATTGAAGGCCCATTACAGAAAAATTTGGCCTTTGTCCATTCTACTATAGTTTAAGGGAAGTTTACGATGAAGATTGGGCCCAACATGAAGACATTAGGCCCCTTTTATGTTACCTCTAGGGAAAGTGACGTTTTTGCAATGCCTTGGTGGATTTCTTGAGGTCTCTACATTTACATGTGCTCTGCTAGGTTTTTAGGACACTTTGATAAATCCGTACCTTTCATTTCTTTAAACCTTGAGCCCTAGCCCCATTACAACCTTTGAGAAGACCTTCTTGATCCTTAAGATGGGACAGCCCTTGATGTGGAGATGAGTTACAAGAGTTGAACCTATGGCTTGGGTCCATCTGTGCAAGTAGTTGGTATCCTTCATGAGATCTTTAAAAGAAAATTATACATGTGCTTTCGTTTCTTACATTATGTGATATACTTGTATCTTTCACATACTTGAGTGTATAAGCTTTTAAGCATTGCCATGATATGAGAGAAGAAAGAGTGGATATGCCCCGTGAGGATTTGAGCCATACTTGTTTGAAAAATGCTTAACAGAACCCATCACCATTGTAACAACCAAGTCCTACTTGTGTATGTGTAGATTATGTGTTTCAATTAACTCTCGAATGCTTAAACATTGAATCTTGGTTGAGTGTTAATCTTGGTGTTGTGAAAGTAAGAGATTGCTGAGACAAAAAGTTGAAGGGCACTAGAGTCATTGTTTTTGTAGAGTCTTTAATTTCTGTTGAGTCTTAGTGTGATTTTGCTAAGGGACTAGCAAAAGCTAAGTGTGGGGGAATTTGATAGGAGCATTTTAATGCGACGTTTTACTTGCTTTTCCCTGCATTTTCTGCGTTATTTCCTTAATAAAACCCTGTTTAGGAAAGTTTCCATTCTTTGATTGGGAAAGTTCCTATTTGTAGTAAGTTTCCATTTTCAGTAGTTTCTATTTTTCATTTTAGAAAGTTTCCCATTTTCAGTTTAGGAAAGTTGCCATTTTTCATTTTAGGAAAGTTTCTATTTTTCTTACTAGTTTCTATTTTCAGGTCCTTGTCACAAATGAGCTGAAACGAGCTCACAAATGGAGAGAGAAGCTAGCCAACGTTGGAGGGAGACAAGATGAAGTACAAAGGGAAGCACAAATGAGCAGAAATGAAGAAAAGAAGTTTTCCTGGTCCAACCAGGAAACCCTGTCCAGAAAAGGAAAGCTTGCCAAAACAAGACTCTTGAGCCAACCATGAATGGAGATCGAATTAATGAAGTGACATGGCATGAGAGAAGCTTCTTGAAGACTCTAGATGATGACATGGCATAGAGGTGACGCATGGAGGCCCAAAAACTCTCAAGACTTGTTGGATTTTCGGCTAATTGGATAAAAGCCCACAAGAGCCCATGGAACTAGGGTTTGTGACGCAAACCCTAGCCCTAAAGATGTTTTGCCGTGAATTTGCAAGAGAGAAACAAGGAGGTGACGTGGAAAATCAGAAATTAAAAGGAGATTTTCTAGGGCTATTTTTATGGAAATAAATCAAGAGATAAACCCTAGAAGACTCCTAGCCGTCCAAGCCAAGAGGAAAACAAGGGAATGCCGTGCAAACCCTAGGGAATTCGGCCAAGAGATAATGAAGAGAGAAATTAGGGTTTTTGCCGTGAGGAAAAATCAGAAAAATAAAGAGATTTCGTGGAGATTTCTTAGGGAGCTTTTAAAGGAAAGAGAATATGTGTTGAACACAAAAAGCTCTCAAAGGAGTCTAGGTTCATCCCCCTTTATTCTCTAAATATATTGTTGCCGAAATTGGTGTATAAAATCAGAAATTATCTACATATTTCGGCAAGAATTATTTAGGGAATTAATATTGGAATTTTGTGACTGGTTGCACCACTTCATAGGGCTTATGTGGCAAGAATTCATTGGAGGAAAATATGTGGACAAAGCAAGCAATAGCCGTGAGCTTTTCTAGGGTTTTTGACGGCATGGAGACCTAGGGGCCGTCCCCTATATATTCCTCTCTTCTCTCAACGTCAAGGAGTTCCTAGTTCCACACTTTTGCATTTACACTTTGAGAAAAAAATCAGAAACTCTCCCTAGCCTAGCCGTGTTCATCTCCATCCTCTAGGGCAACCACGAAGTTCAAGCAAGGCCAAGGAAGAAGAAGACAAGCCGTGCACACCATCCATCACCACCCTTGGAGATTGCTTTCGAAATTCAAGAGTCCATTCATCACTTCATTCATCTCATCTTCATCACGGTGTAATCCGATTCTCCTTGTAACCTTTGCTTTGTAATTTTCGTTGGTTATGCCTTAGTTGACACAATTGTTTGAACAAATATTGTTTTCTGAAATTTTATGATTAATTGTTAATTTTCAGATTCATATATTGCGATTTATGGTTGCTTTTGTGTGAGTGTTTGATTAAATTTGCATGATAGAAATCTTTTGTATGATAATCTTGAATGGTTCGAAACATTTAGGGTTTTTATGTGAATGTTGCTACGAATTCGAGAACATGGATCAACTTTTTGGTTTTGTGTTCTTGAATCGATAAGTAGTAAAGGTTTTGTACAAAAACCGAGTTTAATCAAAGAAGATTGCAATTAGGTGGACTTTTTCATACTAAGTTGCACATTTGAGTTGATAGCCTTTCTAGGTGCTTAATGCATTAAACATGACATGATTGACTAGCTTTCTAGGGTTTGATTGCATGTTTGATAGAATTAATCTAGGTGCTTTCGCTTAGGTTAATTAGCATTGAAAGTAAAATATGGGAAATTGTTTGCTTTTGAACGTTTCACATGATCAACTCCTCTTGCATGACTATGATGAACAATGATGAACTTGAATCAATTTTAATCATGAGTTTCGAATTTGATCTTTGTTCTTGCATCCCATTTATATTTTTATGTTTTTGCATTTTAATTATTTTCTTAACTTAGTTTAAAACTAGAAAACCAAAAATCAAAAATCCCCCCTTTTTCGTAAATATGTATATATTTTGTTATATTTTTGTAAATATTATACTTTGTTTTAATTTTAATTGTTTAATTGTTTGACAATGACAGGTGTACCCTCAATCCCCGGAATAGAACGATCCCTATTTACTTTATACTACTAACGACATTTCAGGGTTAAATTGGTCACTCCCAAAAGCGACATCATGTACAAATTTTTTTTCTTTTCATTTTTTTCTTCACGGCTTTCACATATATTTTTCTTTTCATGGACAAGTCTACCCCCACACTTGAACTTTCACCTCTTCTAAATCTTCATCCTTGCCAAATCCTCAAGTAAAGTCCCAAAAGATAGCTCCACTAAGTTTTTAGAACAAAGGGTTGGATTGTAACTATACTAAGGTTCAGGGGTTAAGGATATTAAGGGTAATGAAAGAAAAGGCTTATTGTAGGCTCAAAGGGGTTTATCTAAGGGAGTCCCACGACGGGCACAAAAGGGGACACAAGCTTATATGGCAATGGTGGTAATTCCTAAGATGCCTCTATCCCTTCCAGAATCAGGGCCATGTATTGACAAACGTCTCAACAAGCACAAGAGCGAATTCTAGCATTCTCTAGTCCATCAAACTTAATCTATGGCAAGCAGTCAATCAAGATGAAAGAATAATGAGATCATCAAAACATCGCCAAGAAATTAAGAATATATTTTTCAAGTCACAGGTTTATTAACCATGGAATTATCTACGCAATTTTGATTAAGTGTTTAACGTGAAAGCCATGAGTTTGGAGTCTCTGAGACAACAGTTAGGGGAAGTAGAGTCATTTACTTGTTTTTTGTCGAGTCGTTGTTTTGTTTTGTATTTTTATTTTGCTAAGGGACTAGCAAAAGCTAAGTGTGGGGTAGTTGATAGGAGCAAAAAAGTGTGATAATATTAATAAGTATATGCTCCATTTTAGCCTTGTTTCTCCCTTAAGTTTCGTGTTTTGAGTCATCGAGTCATTTTAAGAGTCTTGTAGAGTGTTTGGCGTGAAATAGGCGGAAAAAGTAAAATTCATGAAAAATCCTAGCTGGATCAGGATTCCTAACTGTCAACTATTTTTGCGGTCTTTACATTTTAATTTCCCTTTATTTTCTCTAGAAAATTCTGATATTCTCCTGCTTGTTGTAGGAAACGTTGCCTGGTTGAACTCTTGGAAACAGCAATGATGGAGTCATAAAATAAAGCATTAAGATATTTGACCAAGCAATGAAGAAGGGAAATAAAGGAGAAAAGATGTTTTCAGTTAAGGAATAAAAGAAAAAGATGTTTCCGCTGGAAAATAAATAAAAGAAAGACGTTTTCAGTTGAGGAATAAAAGAAAAAGATGTTTCAGCTGGAAAAATAAATAAGAGAAAGATGTTTCAGGTTGGAAATTAAAGGAATTGCCCCATTATGAGAGGAGTTAAGGCCATAAAGAAGACGTTTCAGTTGGGAAAGCCAACCAATGCTCCCCTATAAATAGGCAACGTCCAGAACTGAATTTGCATCACTTCCCAGCCAAGATCACTTCCTAGCTAAGATAATTCATTGCCTATCACTTCCCAGTCAAGATCATTCAAAGACTGCCCAATTCACTCCTCAAATCTCCATATCTTACAAGACCGTAACCACCATCCATCCATCAATCTACAAAGCTCTAAGGCGCTGAGTCAAGGACGCTCCACCACCATCGCAGAGACGAGTTCATCACCGTGTTGCTAAGCCGCTGAGGAAAGCTTCAAAGTGTAACTATGACTCTACTTATAATTTTTGTTTCGGTTTTGTGTGTTTCAATTTGCGAGTTGTGTAATTGGAGACATAGAATTTTCAGAATATTTTTATTAATATTTTTGAGATTTTCAGTTTATTATTGAGTTAATTTCGAGAATTCTTTTATGATGCATGATACAATCTTGTGCCCTTTTACGTGTTTAGGTAATTTTCAGAGTTAGGTTAATAAGTTTGCATGCTAGAATAATGGTGAGAGTTCTTGTGTGTTTTCTTAAATTGCCAAGAGTAATTGTTATTTGTTAAGGCGCTGAGTTAAACAAGTAGCAATTAGTTCTAAAAAGTGGTAAAAACTATGTTCAATGGTTAAACGATTCTGGAAATTACGTGTTAAATTCTATGTCTAATGGTTAATTTGCACGTGTGAGTTGATTCGAGGGTTAGATAATACTACTAGTTAAGAGAATTACGCTGAGTGTTTTCAAAAATTAGTAGTATTAGGCTTGGTAAGGACTTTTCCGATTCAAGCTTGATTCCACTTATCTTCTTTCTGAGTGTGATGATCTTGGAAGCTGGGAAGTACTTCTCTAAGAATGCCTTCATCATAGTGTTCCAAGAAGTAATTCTTCCAGAGGGAAGTTCATAGAGCCAATCCTTGGCACGGTCAGCTAGAGAAAAGGGAAAGGCCTTCATCTTAAGGATATTCTCATCCGCTCCTTGTGGTAACATGTTGATACACACAGACTGAAATTCCCTAAGATGCTTGTTGGCATCTTCCATATTGAGGCCATGGAACGTTGGAAGTCTATGAAGCAATCCACTCTTCAGCTCAAAATCCGCAGTCTTTCCTGGGGCAGGTGCAGGGTACACAATACTTGTAGGAAGTCCTTCTTGAACCACAGATGAAGAGAGTTCTCTAATAGAGGCCATTTTAACGTTTTCTTCAAGGGGTGGTGAACCAGGTGGTGAATTCTGAGGTGTAAGTGAGTTGGACGAAACGCTAGGTGATACTGACCCTTCAGAAGGAAACAGCCTCCTCCCTTGATCGTTAACTGTGTATTCCTTGTATGTTGGAGAAGAGGGCTTTTTGTACTCAAGTAGTGAAGAGTTCTTCAAACGAGCGAGCCTTGCTTCAATTTCTTTAACTGTAGAAGGTCTAGAAGGCTCGGTCATTGATAGGACAAAAAATTGTGACGATATTATTGAATATGTGCCCCATTTTAGCCTTGTTTCTCCCTTAAATTTCGTGTTTTGAGTCATCGAGTCATTTTGAGAGTCTTGTAGAGTGTTTGGAGTGAAATAGGCGAAAAAAGTAAAATTCATGAAAAATCCTAGCTGGATCAAGATTCCTAACTGTCAACTATTTTTGCGGTCTTTACATTTTAATTCCCTTTATTTTCTCTAGAAAATTCTGATATTCTCCTGCTTGTTGTAGGAAACCTTGCCTGGTGGAACTCTTGGAAACAACAATGATGGAGTCATAAAATAAAGCATTAAGACATTTGACCAAGCAATGAAGAAGGGAAATAAAGGAGAAAGACGTTTTTAGCTGAAGAATAAAGGAGAAAAGACGTTTTCAATTGAGGAATAAAAGAAAAAGATGTTTCAGCTGGAAAAATAAATAAGAGAAAGACGTTTCAGCTTGGAAATTAAAGGAATTGCCCCATTATGAGAGGAGTTAAGGTCATAAAGGAGACGTTTCAGTTGGGAAAGCCAACCAATGCTCCCCTATAAATAGGCAATGTCCAGAATAGAATTGGCATCACTTCCTGGCCAAAAACCATTCCAAGACTGCCCAATTCACTTCTTAAACTTCCATCACCTACAAGACCGTGACACCATCCATCCATCAATCTACTAAGCTCTTAGGCGCTGAGTCAAGGACGCTCCACCACCATAGCAGAGACAAGTTCATCACCTTGTTGCTAAGCCGCTGAGGAAAGCTTCAAAGTGTAACTATGACTCTACTTATAATTTTTGTTTCGGTTTTGTGTGTTTCAATTTGCGAGTTGTGTAATTGGAGACATGGAATTTTCAGAATATTTTTATTAATATTTTTGAGATTTTCAGTTTATTATTGAGTTAATTTCGAGAATTCTTTTATGATGCATGTTACAATCTTGTGCCCTTTTACGTGTTTAGGTAATTTTCAGAGTTAGGTTAATAAGTTTGCATGCTAGAATAATGGTGAGAGTTCTTGTGTGTTTTCTTAATTTGCCAAGAGTAATTGTTATTTGTTAAGGCGCTGAGTTAAACAAGTAGCAATTAGTTCTAAAAAGTGGTAAAAACTATGTTCAATGGTTAAACGATTCTGGAAATTACGTGTTAAATTCTATGTCTAATGGTTAATTTGCACGTGTGAGTTGATTCGAGGGTTAGATAATACTACTAGTTAAGAGAATTACGCTGAGTGTTTTCGAAAATTAGTAGTATTAGGCTTGGTAAGGACTTTTCCGATCCAATCCTACATTAGAACGAATCAGATAAATGGATTGATCCGCTGAGGCTTTCCATTTGAGCTCTTATCTAGGCATTAAAGATGGGCACATTTTTGTAGCATGTTGAAATGGATTTTCTGTTTTTACACTTAGTAATTTCCAAGTGGAATCATCAAGGTTAGGGAAGTCGATCATTGTATATAGTTTTATTTGTTTTGTTTTTATTTTAAGTAGATTAGGAAACAAATTTCAAAACCCCCCATTTTATTCTTTTATTTGTTAATTGACCTTTTTGTGTAGGCGTACCCTACAATCCCCGGACTGAACGATCCCTGCTTATCCTATACTGACAACTACATTTTGCAGGGTTAAATTGTGTGGCTATTTCAGCCGCATCAATTTTTGGCGCCGTTGCCGGGGATTGTTAAAATCTCTTGCACTTAAATTGTCATCGATTTTGTTGTATATAGAATGCATGCTAATTTCAGTATCACACTTGTGGAATGGTGACAAATTGCAATTTTTGTTAGGCCAAGCTTTAATTGTGATTTAGTTTAAGTTTTATGAGTGTTACGAAATTAAGCATGTCTTTTATAATTGTTGTACAATTTGTAGATGTTTTTTTTTTTTTTTTTTTTTAAGCATATTGTAAATTGTATGTGTTTCACTTAGATTTTTTTTTCAACATGTTGTAAATTGTATATTGTAAAATTGTAGAATGAGTTTTTCATTTTAAGCATGATGTAAATTGTATGTGTTTCACTTAGATTAATATACTTAATTGTTGTAAATTGTATGTTGTCGTGAATTTAGCTAAATACTTAATTGTTGTAAGTGTGTAAAATCGTATGAGTAGACAAGGGCCCTTTTGTTAATATTGGCCTAAACCCTTCATTAGTACCTTACTCAGGTCTCTTGAGGTTGAGGGCGGCCTTTATTAGCACTTGGAGAACGGTCTAACACATTAGTTAATTTCCCAGCTGAGTAAGGGGCGCATACGGATGGTGTCTTAGGTTGAGACCCTAGGTGATGGGTTCAATTGGATCTCAGAGATACTATAGAATGAGCCTAAACCACTATGTGGGAGTAGCCGATAGGGGCCTAAACCTCAATGAGGGAGTAGCCTCCGTAGTATCACCAAAATGAGTCCTCCCTCTCACTTACCTCTTAATCTGGCCATCCGACCTTCTGAAACAAAGGAAAGAGACTTATGTCTGGGCGACTATCCCTTTATCGTATCTCACCAATAGTAGTGGTTTCTATTGGGCTCGACTTACAACTTGGAATCAATTGAGATATTAACTATGTTTATAATAAACTTAAAAAAAAAAAAAAAAAAAAAAACGTGTTGTGTGACATGCTTAAGGTATATTGGATCCTCTGTTCCAGTACCTAAGTATGTAAATGTAAAAGTAACTTAGACAGTTTAGGACAGGCATAATGTTTGTATTCCGAGCCTTGTATATGTTACTAACACTTGACCAAGGAATGAGCACGTGTGAACAAGGAGAAGAGTCCAGGCTGAAGGACTATAAATATTAAGCGCTGCATGGGAGGCAACCCATTTCAAACGAAGCTGCGAAGGAGCCATCAACGAGAGTTTGACATTTCTATCCCTTCACTTGCTTAGGTTGAATTGTACTTGTGTCTTTGTTTGTTTGTTTATTTTACCCTTCCCTTATTTTCGTAGCCCCCCATATTTAGGGTCTATATACCATATTTTCTAGCCTACATTGAGGACAATGTAGATTCTAAGTGTGGGGTGGGTTTACACCTTTATTTTAGTTCACCAAAAAAAAAAAAATAAATAAAAAAAATAAATAAAAAATCTTTGGTTTTAGAGTCTTTTTGTTTGTTTGAGTCTTAGGATGCCCTTAACGTCTATGATGAACATGTCTCTGAATTCATGGCTGAAGGTTTTCACAATCGAAATAGGACTTAATTGAATTCTGTGGTTAATCGACATTTGATAGGAGCATTTTAATGCGACGTTTTAACTGCATTTCCCTACATTTTCTGCGTTATTTCCTTAATAAAACTCTGTTTAGGAAAGTTTCCATTCTTCGATTGGGAAAGTTCATATTTGTAGAAAGTTTCTATTTTGTAGTTTCTATTTTTCATTTTTGGAAAGTTTCCATTTTCAGTTTAGGAAAGTTGCCATTTTTCATTTTAGGAAAGTTTCTATTTTTCTTACTAGTTTCTATTTTCAGGACCTCAGAGCTAAAAAGTGGAAATGAACTCACAAATGGAAAGAGGAGCTCGCCAATGTTGGAAGGAGACAAAATGAGATACAAAGGGCTGCATAAATAAGCTGAAAAGAAGAAATGAAGTTTTCCTGGTTCAACCAGGAAATCCTGTTTCAACCAGGAAACCTTGTCCAGAAGAGGAAACCCTGCCAAAACAAGACTCTTGAGTCAACCAAGAAAGGAAAGCAGAAAAATGAAGTGTCAGGGCATTGAAAGAAGCTTCTTGAAGACATTAGAAGATGACATGGCTTGAAGGTGACGCACAAAGGCCCAAGAACTCTCAAGAGGTTATGGATTTGGCCAATGGATAAAGGCCCATGGAAATTAGGGTTTGTGACACATGAGAGATATTTTTGGAGAATATATATGTGTTTGCCGTAAAATACAAAGAGGAAAAGGAGGAGGCAACATGAAAATCTGAAAATATAATTGAAGATTTTGATTGGAGTAATTCAAGGGAGATTTTTAAGGGCAAAGAGATATTCTTGGAAGATTTAAATGTGATTTTTGGCCGAAAATGGTGAAGCAAATCAGCATTAATTTATGGAATTTCGGCAATTACTTTCCCAAGGATATTTGTGGCCGAAATTGGTGAAGCAAATCAGAATTTATTTATGGAATTTCGGCAATTACTCTCTCCTAAGATATTCTTGGCCGAAATTAATGAAGAAAATCAGAAAATCCTTATATAATTTCGGCAAGGATATATATTAAAGGAATTTAGGGAATTAATTTGGAGAGTTTTGATTGGTTAGATGACACACCAAGGCTTACTTGGCATTCTACAATTGGTTGGACCACATCACAAGGCTTACTTGGCATCATATCATTGGTTGAAGTGATGTGGAAATTTCTGATTGCTTGGAGAACCCTAGCCGTGCCCCTATATATTCTCCCCTTTTCTCAACGTCAGGGGTTCCTCTCCCCCATACAATTTACACTTTAGAAAAAAATCAGAAAATCTTCTTAGCATAGCCGTGAGTTTCTCCATCCTCTAGTCATCTCCACGAGTTCAAGCAAGGCCAAGGGAGAAGAAGCATAGCCGTGAGCATCCATCATCCATCTCCAACCTTGAAGGTTGCTTTCGAGATTCAAGAGACCGCCACATCAATCTTTCATCACCATCCCCATCTCACGGTGTAATCCGATTCTCCTTTGTAACCTTTGCTTTGAATTTCGTTGGTTATGAACTAGTTGACATATGTGTTTGAACAAATATTAATTTCTGGAATTTTTATGATTAATTGAGAATTTTCAGATTCATATTATTGTGATTCGAGAGTTGCTTATGTGGGTTTGTTTAATTAAATTTGCGTTATAGATAACTTTTGTATTTTAATCTTATGTGGTTGCAAACACTTAGGGTTTTGATATAATTGGTGCTAGGTTTAAGAACATGAAATCGACTTTTCGTTTTGTGTAAACTTGAATCAAAGTAGTAAAGGTTTTGTACAAAGATCGAATTTAATTAACGAGGATTGCAATTAGGTGGACTTTTCCATACTAAGTTGTACACTTGAGTTGATAGCCTTTCTCTATGTGTAATGCGTTAAACATGACATGATTGACTAGCTTTCTAGGGTTTGATTGCATGTTTGATAGGATTAATCTAGGTGCTTTCGCTTAGGTTAATTAGCATTGAAAAGTAAAAAATGGGAATTCATTTGCTTTCGAATGTTTCACATGATCAACTCCTTTCTCATGACTTAGATGAACAATATTAGGGTTTGAGTCAATTTTAATCATATGTTTCGATTTTGATCTTTGTTCTCTCATTCCATTCGTATTTTTATGTTTTTGCATTTTAAATGTTTTGTTAACTTAGTTTTATTTTCGAAAAACCAAAAACAAAATCCCCCTTTTCGTGTACAATGTTTATAGTTGTGAATATCTTTGTGAATATTATACTTTGTTTTAATTTTAATTGTTTAATTGTTTGACAATGACAGGTGTACCCTCAATCCCCGGAATAGAACGATCCCTATTTGCTTATACTACTAACGATATTTTCAGGGTTAAATTATGCGCTTGCTTTTAGCTGCATCAATTTTTGGCGCCGTTGCCGGGGATTGAAAAATCACTTGTTAAATTTGTGAATATTTGTTTTGTTTATATGTTGTGTTCGAAAAAAAAAAAAAAAAATTTTACTTGTTAATTGTTCATAATTTGTTAGTTAATTAGTTAATTAGTTAATTAATTACTTAGGTTGTTATTTATATTATTGAATACGAATTTTAATTGTGAGTTGTAAATTAAAGAAGGAATAGGTGAAGTCGTGTTTATTAATATTGGCCTAAACCCCTTATTGGTACCTAGTCCAGGTCCCTTAAGGTTGAGGGCGGCCTTTATTAACATTCATTGAACTGTCTTCACACTTAGGATCTTTTTCATCCAAGTAAGTATAGCCTATGTGGGATGGTGTCTAGGAAGGGGACAACGCTCATGACAGGTTCTTGAATCCAGAAGTGCTTACAAATGGGCCTAAACCACAATGTGGGAGTAGCTCATGCCAAAATGGATTCTACCTCTCGTGGTCGCCCTCCCCTACCTGGCCATTTCAGTAAGGTTGCCCAAAGGATGTAGGAGAGACTTGGTGTCTAGACGACTATACTTGGGCCGCACGTCCTCTTGATTTACCGCTTGGAATTTAATTTGATATCAATGATATATATAACAAACGAAAATATTGTGATTTACTAAGGTATATTGGATTAAACATAGTCTTGAAAAGGGTAGCTGTTTCAGTCCCATTGCACATCGAGACTCCCTGTTCCCGTACCTAAGTGTTGAAAATAATTGTAAAGGAAAGGAAAGAATGTAAATATTTGTAAGTATTTTCGTACAAAGAAAGAAAAGAAAAAAAAAAAAAAAACACTTGTGTAAATATTTTTCGTGTTTTTTTTTTTTACTCACTTGTGTACTTAACTTGTGTCTTATGTACTGACTTGTTAACTTGTGTACTTAACTTGTTAATATTACATGTAGTTTGTAATTCACTAACTTGTTATACTTGTTTATATATATATATATATTTTTTTGTGTTTCTTTGTTAATTATAGTCACTAACTTTATTTAATGGAGGTACCGTCTGGCTGAAAGACGTTAAATTCAAGCGCTGCTTGGGAGGCAACCCAATTCAGAAGCAGCTGTGAAGGAGTCTTCAATAACACAGATTTGCTTTCTCTTTCGCTATTTCTTTTACTTTATAATTTTCTTTTTTTTTTTTGTAGTCTTTTCGTAAATTCCATTCCTATATGCTTAATTGTTTCATTGCATGCTTATGATTGATTACATTGAGGACAATGCAATATTTAAGTGTGGGGGAAGGGATTTACACTTTTGTTTTGAGTCATATATATTGAAAAATACAAAAAAAATTGAAAAATGTCAAAAATTTAAAAATTTTCGTTGCTTTTGTTTTTGTTTTGAGTCTTAGGATGCCCTTTCAACTGTCTAGGATGATTCTATATCTATGAAATCATGACTAAAAGAGGATCACAAAATTGAGATGATTTAAACACGGTATTCTTTGGTTAATTGAGATATATGAAAAATATGTGCCTTGTAGTGGATATGGATTTCGAAACTTTGGTACAGAATATGAGCATGTTAGGATGAGTTTTGATTCATATAAACCCATGTGAGATATTGAGCCATGTCCCTTTTTCTTGGAGTGATAAATGAAAAATATATTCTTATTTTCTTGGCGATGTTTTGATGATCTCATTATCCTTTCATCTTGATTGACTACTTGCCATAGATTAAGTTTGATGGACTAGAGAATGCTAGAATTCACTCTTGTGCTTGTTGAAACGTTATATCATTACATGGCCCTGATTCTGGAAAGGATAGAGGCACCCTAGGAATTACCACCATTGCCAAATGAACTTATGTCCCCAATTGTGCCCGTCGTGGGACTCCCCTAGATAAGCCCCTTTGAGCCTACATTAAGCCTTTTCATTCATCACCCTTAAAATCCTTAACCATGAAGCTTAGTATAGTTACAACCCTACCCTTTGTTCTAAGAACTTAGTGGAGCTATCTTTTGAGACATACTACGTGGGTTTGGTGCTAAGGATGAAAATTGAGAAGAGGTGAAAGTTCAAGTGTGGGGGTAGACTTATCCATAAAAAAAAAATGTGTGAAAAAGCCGAGGAAAAGAAAGTGAAAAAGAAAAATGTGTACGGCTAAAAGAAAGAAAAATGTTTATGGATTTTAGTCCCCCATACTTAGTGATTTTGGAGTTTACTTTGAACTGAAGGCCCATTACAGAAAATATGGCCTTTGTCCAATTCACTAGAGTTCAAAGGAAGTTTAGAATGAAGATTGGGCCCAACATGAAGACATTAGGCCCTTTTATGATCACCCCTAGGGAAAGTGACGTTTTTGCAATGCCTTGCTGGAATTTCTTGAAGTCTCTACATTTACATGTGCTCTGCTAGGTTTTTAGGACACTTTGATAAATCCTTACCTTTCGTTTCTTTAAACCTTGAGCCTTAGCCCCATTACAACCCTTGAGAAGACCTTCTTGATCCTTAAGATGGGACAGCCCTTGATGTGGAGATGAGTTACAAGAGTTGAACATATGGCTTGGGTCCATCTGTGCAAGTAGTTGGTACCTTTCATGAGATCTTTAAAAGAAAAATATATATGTGCTTTCGTTTCATATAATATGTGATATACTTGCTATCTTTCACATATACTTGAGTGTATAAGCTTTTAAGCATTGCCTTGAATTCTGAGAGAAGAAATAGTGGATATGCCTTGTGAGGATTGAATCAAACTTGTTTGAAACATGCTTGACAGAACCCATCACCATTGTTACAACCAAGTCCTACTTGTGTATGTGTAAATTATGTGTTTCAATTAACTCTCGAATGCTTAAACATTGACTCTTGGTTAAGTGCTAATCTTGGTGTTGTGAAAGTAAGAGATTGCTGAGACAAAAAGTTGAAGGGCAATAGAATTTTCGTTTGATTGAGTCTTTAAATTTTCGTTGAGTCTTAGTGTGTGTCTTTGTGTGATTTTGCTAAGGGACTAGCAAAAGCTAAGTGTGGGGGAATTTGATAGGAGCATTTTAATGCGACGTTTTAACTGCATTTCCCTACATTTTCTGCGTTATTTCCTTAATAAAACTCTGTTTAGGAAAGTTTCCATTCTTCGATTGGGAAAGTTCATATTTGTAGAAAGTTTCTATTTTGTAGTTTCTATTTTTCATTTTTGGAAAGTTTCCATTTTCAGTTTAGGAAAGTTGCCATTTTTCATTTTAGGAAAGTTTCTATTTTTCTTACTAGTTTCTATTTTCAGGACCTCAGAGCTAAAAAGTGGAAATGAACTCACAAATGGAAAGAGGAGCTCGCCAATGTTGGAAGGAGACAAAATGAGATACAAAGGGCTGCATAAATAAGCTGAAAAGAAGAAATGAAGTTTTCCTGGTTCAACCAGGAAATCCTGTTTCAACCAGGAAACCTTGTCCAGAAGAGGAAACCCTGCCAAAACAAGACTCTTGAGTCAACCAAGAAAGGAAAGCAGAAAAATGAAGTGTCAGGGCATTGAAAGAAGCTTCTTGAAGACATTAGAAGATGACATGGCTTGAAGGTGACGCACAAAGGCCCAAGAACTCTCAAGAGGTTATGGATTTGGCCAATGGATAAAGGCCCATGGAAATTAGGGTTTGTGACACATGAGAGATATTTTTGGAGAATATATATGTGTTTGCCGTAAAATACAAAGAGGAAAAGGAGGAGGCAACATGAAAATCTGAAAATATAATTGAAGATTTTGATTGGAGTAATTCAAGGGAGTTTTTTAAGGGCAAAGAGATATTCTTGGAAGATTTAAATGTGATTTTTGGCCGAAAATGGTGAAGCAAATCAGCATTAATTTATGGAATTTCGGCAATTACTTTCCCAAGGATATTTGTGGCCGAAATTGGTGAAGCAAATCAGAATTTATTTATGGAATTTCGGCAATTACTCTCTCCTAAGATATTCTTGGCCGAAATTAATGAAGAAAATCAGAAAATCCTTATATAATTTCGGCAAGGATATATATTAAAGGAATTTAGGGAATTAATTTGGAGAGTTTTGATTGGTTAGATGACACACCAAGGCTTACTTGGCATTCTACAATTGGTTGGACCACATCACAAGGCTTACTTGGCATCATATCATTGGTTGAAGTGATGTGGAAATTTCTGATTGCTTGGAGAACCCTAGCCGTGCCCCTATATATTCTCCCCTTTTCTCAACGTCAGGGGTTCCTCTCCCCCATACAATTTACACTTTAGAAAAAAATCAGAAAATCTTCTTAGCATAGCCGTGAGTTTCTCCATCCTCTAGTCATCTCCACGAGTTCAAGCAAGGCCAAGGGAGAAGAAGCATAGCCGTGAGCATCCATCATCCATCTCCAACCTTGAAGGTTGCTTTCGAGATTCAAGAGACCGCCACATCAATCTTTCATCACCATCCCCATCTCACGGTGTAATCCGATTCTCCTTTGTAACCTTTGCTTTGAATTTCGTTGGTTATGAACTAGTTGACATATGTGTTTGAACAAATATTAATTTCTGGAATTTTTATGATTAATTGAGAATTTTCAGATTCATATTATTGTGATTCGAGAGTTGCTTATGTGGGTTTGTTTAATTAAATTTGCGTTATAGATAACTTTTGTATTTTAATCTTATGTGGTTGCAAACACTTAGGGTTTTGATATAATTGGTGCTAGGTTTAAGAACATGAAATCGACTTTTCGTTTTGTGTAAACTTGAATCAAAGTAGTAAAGGTTTTGTACAAAGATCGAATTTAATTAACGAGGATTGCAATTAGGTGGACTTTTCCATACTAAGTTGTACACTTGAGTTGATAGCCTTTCTCTATGTGTAATGCGTTAAACATGACATGATTGACTAGCTTTCTAGGGTTTGATTGCATGTTTGATAGGATTAATCTAGGTGCTTTCGCTTAGGTTAATTAGCATTGAAAAGTAAAAAATGGGAATTCATTTGCTTTCGAATGTTTCACATGATCAACTCCTTTCTCATGACTTAGATGAACAATATTAGGGTTTGAGTCAATTTTAATCATATGTTTCGATTTTGATCTTTGTTCTCTCATTCCATTCGTATTTTTATGTTTTTGCATTTTAAATGTTTTGTTAACTTAGTTTTATTTTCGAAAAACCAAAAACAAAATCCCCCCTTTTCGTGTACAATGTTTATAGTTGTGAATATCTTTGTGAATATTATACTTTGTTTTAATTTTAATTGTTTAATTGTTTGACAATGACAGGTGTACCCTCAATCCCCGGAATAGAACGATCCCTATTTGCTTATACTACTAACGATATTTTCAGGGTTAAATTATGCGCTTGCTTTTAGCTGCATCAACATTGTAATGCTTGTATGAAGATTTGAGATAGGATTGTAACTTGGTTCATTAAGCATGCTAGGATTAAGTCTGATTCATTTTACCCTAAGTGAGCTGTTGAGCTAAAATACTTTCTTTTCGAGTGCTTATTGATAAATTCAAAATTTCATGGCTGTATTTGCAAAACCTTATCATTCTTTGAAAATCCAATGATCATGTGCCATAGATTTTAATGGACTAGAGAGTACTAGAACTCGGCTGTTGTGACTGTCAAAACTTGTATGCCATAATATGCACTGATCCTGGATGGGATAGAAGGCATTAGGGTAACCACCATAGCCAAACAAGCATGTGTCCCCAACTGTGCCCGTCGTGGGACTCCTTAGAATGAACCCCTTTGAGCCTACGTTGAAAACCTTTGTTTCATCACCCTCACTACCCTACCATGAGCTTAGTACAGGATATCTCTACCCTTGTCTTAGGGACTTAGTAGAGCATGACATAGTATGTAGGGGTGACGATGAAAGACAAGTGTGGGGTGGGGAAAATCCAAGAAAAAAAAAAAAGAAAGAAAAAAAATTTTGCCGTAAAAATAAAAATGAAAAAGGAAGAAAGAAAAGCGGCAAAAGAGGAGGAAAAATTGAAAAGAAAACTCTTGGGAAATTGTTGAACTGTGGTTTTGGACTTTCAAATTTGTAGAAGGCTCAAAGTTGAAAATTATGCCTTTGTCCATTCCCATGTTGGTTAGAGTGAAGGTTTGTGATAGGAGCATTTTAATGCGACGTTTTAACTGCATTTCCCTACATTTTTCTGCGCCATTTCCTTGAAAAATCCCTGTTTGGGAAAGTTTCCATTCTTTGATTGGGAAAGTTCCTTATTGTAGAAAGTTTCCATTTTTGTCTTCATTTCTCATTTTTCATTTCTCATTTCTCATTTCTCATTTCTCATTTCTCATTTCTGGAAAGTTTCTATTTTTCATTTTTAGTAAGTTTCTATTTTTCATTTTTAGAAACTTTCCATTTCTCATTTTTAGAAAGTTTCTATTTTTCAAATTAGGTAAGTTTCCATTTTTCATATTAATTTCTATTTTCAGGACCTCCGAGCTAAAAAGTGGAAATGAACGCACGAATGGAAAGAGGAGCTTGCGAACGTCAAGACGAACGAACTTGAGAGAAATTGGCCCACACATTTGAGCAGAAATGAAGAAATAAGCTTTCCTAATCCAACTAGGAAACCCTGCGAAATGGAGGAAGGCTTCCCGAGCAAGTTTCCAACGCAACCATGAAAAAGAAATGGAAAAATAATGAGTTTTGCGTTGGAAGATGAGAAGACTTGAAGTTGAAGCAACGAGGCCCAAGAACTCTATGGATTTTCGGCAAAATGGATCAAGGCCCATCAAAAGCCCATGGAATTAGGGTTTGTGACGCATGGAGGAAACCCTAGGGTTGCATTGCCGTGAAAATCAAAAGGAGGAGGCAAAAGTGGCGTGAAAAATCAAGGGAAGAATCAAAGATTACGCAAGAGATTTTCTAGGGTGGAGTTTAAGGAAAGAAATCAAGAAAGAGACCAAATTGCGTCTAGGTTCATTCCTAGAAACCCTAAGCATGTTTTGGCCGAAATATCAAGAAGAAAATCAGAAAATATTCAAGGAATTTCGGCAAGAATATATTAGGGTATCTCCTTGGAGTTTTATGATTGGTTGGATGACACACTAGGGCTTACTTGGCAATTTCTCATTGGTGGAAGGCATGTGGAATTATTAATTTAATTCCTTGGTAAATAAATCAGAAAACTCACGGCTTGGAAGCCAAGACATGCCGTTCCCTATATATACACTCACCCTAGACGTCTCCAAAAACCACTTTACAATTCAGAAAATTCTCTCTACGCGCGGAAGCTCTCTCCATTCTCTAGTGCAACTTTTGGCGTTTTCAAGCAAGGAAGGAAGAAGCAAGCTTAGGCCGTGAGCATCATCATCCATTCCACCTTGAAGCCGTGTACTTTGAAGCTTGCTTTCGAGTTTCATTAGTTCATCATTCGAGTTATTCATCCATCTCTCCATTCACGGTGTAATTCAACCTTCTTTCTTGTAATCACTTTTGATTCTCCTTGTTTGATTTCGTTGGAAGTTGTTCTAGTTAACGTTTATGTTTGAACAAGGTTTATATTCTGAAAATTTATGATTGATTAAGGATTTTCGATTTCTATGTTGTGATTCCAAAGTTGCTTATGTGTGATTGTTCGATTGAGTTTGCTTTATAGATAACTTTTGTATTTTAATCTTATGTGGTTCGAAACACTTAGGGTTTTGATATAATTGGTGCTAGGTTTAAGAACATGAAATCGACTTTTCGTTTTGTGTAAACTTGAATCAAAGTAGTAAAGGTTTTGGACAAAAATCGAATTCAATTGAAGAGGATAGCAATTAGGTGAACTTATTCATACTAAGTTGTGCACTTGAGTTGATAGCCTTTCCTTGAACTTCTTGCGTTGAACATGTATGATTGACTAGCTTTCTAGGGTTTGATTACATGCTTGATAGGATTAGTCTATGTGCTTTCACTTAGATTAATTAGCATTGAAAAGTAAAATATGGGAAATCGTTTGCTTTCGAATGTTTCACATGATCAACTCCTTTCACATGACTTGGAAGAACAATGTAGGTTTGTATTCGAATTTAATCATGAAATCGGTTTTAATCTTTGTTTCTTACATATCATTCTTGTATTTGTGTTTTTGTTTATACTTAGTTTTATTCTTTCTTTTAATTTTCGAAAACCAAAACCTAAAACCCCCCTAATTCGTAAATTGTGTTTATATTGTGTAAATATTATACTTTGTTTTATTTTAATTGTTTATATTGTCCTACATTGACAGGTGTACCCTCAATCCCCGGAATAGAACGATCCCTATTTGCTTATACTACTAATGATATTTAAAGGGTTAAATTATACGCTTGCTTAAAGCGTATCAATTTTTGGCGCCGTTGCCGGGGATTGAAAAATCACTTGTTGCATTGTGAATATTGTTGTTTTCGTAAATATTATATATATGTTCATATTGTGATCGAAATTTAGTAAAGTAAATACTTAGGTTGTTATTTATGTTATTGAATACGAGTTTTATTGTGAGTTGTAAATTAAAGAGGAATAGGTGAAGTCGTGTTTATTAATATTGACCTAAACCCCTTATTGGTACCTAGTTCAGGTCCCTTAAGGTTGAGGGCGGTTTTTATTAATATTCATTGAACTGTCTTCACACCTAGGACCTTTTTCATCTAAGTAAGTATAGCCTATGTGGGATGGTGTCTAGGAAGGGGACAACGTTCATAACGGGTTTTGGATCCAGAAGTGCTTACAAATGGGCCTAAACCACATTGTGGGAGTAGCTCATGCCAAAATGGATTCTGCCTCTTGTGTTCGCCCTCCCCTACCTGGCCATTTCAGTAAGGTTGCCCAAAGGATGTAGAAGGAACTTTGTGTCTAGACAACTATACTTGGGCCGCACGTCCACTTGATTTACAACTTGGAATTCAATTCGAAATCAATGATATGGATAACAAAAGAAAATGTTGTGATACACTAAGGTATATTGGATTAAACATAGTCTTGAAAAGGATAGCTGTTTCAGTCCCATTGCACATCGAGACTCCCTGTTCCCGTACCTAAGTGTTGAAATAATTGTAAATAAAAGAAAAGAAAAAGAAATAATTGTATAAAATTTTCGTGAATAGTAAAAATCAGGTTTTTGAGAGTATGAATTTTATTATAAGTTTTTGACCATAATGGAATAGGTGAAGGACTTTGTCTTTAACATTAGTCTTGCACCCTTCTCTTTCATATGGCGCACCTTAGTAGCATAGGGTGTCTAGGTTGATTGGATACGAGAAGTGCTAGCAAAGGGTCTCGTCCCCTGCTAAACAAGTGAGCTGAGCTCCGCCAAAATCGTTCCTCTACTACCTGGCTCTATGTGAAAAGAGTTACCAAAAGATTGAGAAGGGCGACTAGTATTAAGGATCGAACCCTTGGGCCGCACGTCTAAACCTTGGTTAAGGGCTTATAATGGGATTCAAACTTTTCTTAACTATGCCATACCCTAACTAAAATTTGTATATTTGTAACGTTATACTTTGTGGAATTTTTGTAATTTATACTTCTCTTTATACTTGTAAATTCGTGAATAGTAAATCGTGAATAGTGACTCGTGAATAGTAACATTTATGTATAAATCATTAACTTCTATTTACTTCACTATACACTTTACTAACTTCTCTAAATTTTAATAATGTTCAGGAATTCTATGAATGACCGAGCCTTCTAGACCTTCTACAGTTAAAGAAATTGAAGCAAGGATCGCTCGTTTGAAGAATTCTTCACTCCTTGAGTACAAACAGCCCTCTTCTCCAACATACAAGGAATACACAGTTAACGATCAAGGGAGGAGGCTGTTTCCTTCAGAAGGGTCAGTATCCCCTAGTGTTTCGTCCAACTCACTTACACCTCAGAATTCACCACCTGGTTCACCACCTCCTGAAGAAAACGTTAGAATGGCTTCCATTAGAGAACTCTCTTCATCTGTGGTTCAAGAAGGACTTCCTACAAGTATTGTGTACCCTGCACCTGCTCCAGGGAAGACGGCTGACTTTGAGTTAAGAAGTGGATTGCTTCATAGGCTTCCAACGTTCCATGGCCTCAATATGGAGGATGCCAACAAGCATCTTAGGGAGTTTCAATCCGTGTGTATCAACATGTTACCACAAGGAGCGGATGAGAATATCCTTAAGATGAAGGCATTTCCCTTCTCTCTAGCTGACCGTGCAAAAGATTGGCTCTATGAACTGCCTTCTGGACGAATTACTTCATGGAACACTATGATGAAGGCATTCTTAGAGAAGTACTTTCCAGCTTCAAAGATCATCACACTCCGGAAGAAGATAAGTGGAATTAAGCAGGCTCAAGATGAATCTTATTCCGCTTATTATGAGAGGTTTTCATCCTTGATTGCACAATGTCCTCAACATCAGATGAAGGAAGAAACCTTGCTAACTTGTTTCTATGAAGGTCTCCTACCCTTGGAACGTGATATGCTAGATGCTGCGGCTGGGGGAGCCTTTGTAGACAAGTCACCTACTGAAGGGCGAGCTATGATAGAGAACAGAGCAAAGAACGCCCAACAATACGAGGGTGTGGGCCTCACAACTAGAAAGGTGGGTGAGATAGGCACTTCGGTTATTGAGGATAGATTGAATAAACTCACCCTTCTCATGGATCAAGTTGTGAGTGCCAAGGGAATATTGCAAGCTTGTGGAGTATGTTCGATGCAAGGGCATGTAACTGATCAATGCCCTCAGTTATCAGAGAGTGGAGGATGGGAATCATTGAACGCCATTGGAGGTTACCAAGGAAATCATGGGGGCCCTCAACGTCCAAGATATGATCCTTACTCAAACACTTACAATCCTGGATGGAGGGACCACCCCAACTTCAAGTGGACAAACAATGAAAACACTCAGAATCCCCTTGGAGGAAATTTCCAACGTCCTCAAGGGCCACCATTTCAAGGACAATCTTTTCAAGGACCTCAAGGACCACCATTCCAAAGGCCCTACATGCAAAATCAACATGCTTCAGGGAGTTCAAATCAGAGCGTTAACTATGATAAGATGTTTGAAGCTCTCACTAGTTCTACTCAAGCTTTGGTTCAAGGACAACAGACCCACACCAAAGACATTGCGGATCTCAAGAACCAAATGGGCCAAGTTGTGGATTTTATGAGCAAGATTCATGAGACTGGGAAGCTCCCTAGTAACACCATACGAAACCCAAAGGGTAATGTGGAGAATGCGTCTTTGGTGACTACTAGGAGTGGAAGGGTATTTGTGGATCAACCTAAAAAAGCCAAGGAGGCTCAAGTGAACATTGAAGTTGAGGAGGAACAAGAAGCTACCAAGAAGAGCCTTGAAAAAGACCCTGCAACGTCCAAGGAAGAGACTAGGACGTCTTCACCTTCTAGAGCAAAACCGAAACCAAAAGGTAATGATTCTAACTTGAATACTTCGGTTATTGCTAACCCTTCTTCGTCTTGTATGCCCTTTCCACGCAGATTTGCTATATCGAAGAAGGATGAAAGTGACCAAGCTATCTTGGAAACTTTCAAGAAGGTGCAAGTAAATTTACCCCTCCTTGAGGCTATCAAGCAAGTGCCTAGGTATGCTAAGTTTTTGAAAGAGCTTTGTACCTCAAGGAGGAGAAAAGGTGAGAAAGAGGTAGTAAAGGTAAGTGAAAATGTATCTGCCTTGATTCAGAGGAAACTACCTCATAAATGCAAAGACCCTGGAAGTTTTACTATTCCATGCACTATTGGTACTTCTAGGTTTGAGAACGCTATGTTAGACTTAGGGGCTTCTGTGAACGTCATGCCCTATTCTGTTTATGAAACCCTAGGTCTAGGTGAGCTTAAATCTAATAATGTTATCATTCAGTTAGCTGACAGGTCTAATGCATACCCTAGAGGTTTGTTGGAAGATGTCCTTGTACAAGTTAACCATCTTTTCTTTCCAGCTGACTTCTATGTGTTGGAGATGGAAGACTCCCCAGTGAGTTCAACGCCATTGCTATTGGGTCGCCCTTTCCTAAGGACGGCCAGGACCAAGATAGATGTGTATGATGGCTCTCTCACCATGGAATTTGATGGTGACGTTATTGGCTTCAACATATTTGAAGCTATGAGGTATCCTCTTGATGTTCATGATTGTTTTTCTATTGATATTCTGGACAACCTTGCACAGGAAATGTTTGATATCATGAATGAGGATACTTTGGTCACCACACTGGAGCAAGGAGTGGGATACACCAAAGATGGCGTCACACTCCATGAAGATGTGCTCAAGGAAACATGTGAGGACGAAATCATTGCTAATGTGTCCTTCCTTGAGGCATCATCCTTTGTAGGTAAGTCTCCTCCACCCTTGTCCATTCAGTTATCTGCTAATAAGACTTTACCTTCAGTGATCCAGGCACCAGAACTTGAACTTAAACCTTTACCAGACCACTTGAAGTATGTCTACTTAGGAGACAAGGAGACTTTACCAGTGATTGTATCCTCCTCTCTTACTTCGTCTCAAGAGGAGAGATTGGTGGAGATGTTAAAGCAACACAAGACCGCCATAGGATGGACATTGGCGGATATCAAGGGAATAAGCCCTACTACTTGCGTCCATAGGATACTTCTTGAGGAGGGGACAAAACCCACTAGAGAGGCTCAACGTCGTCTCAACCCTCCTATGATGGAAGTTGTGAAGAAGGAGGTCATCAAACTCCTAGATTGTGGCGTCATATACCCCATTTCAGACTCCAAATGGGTGTCCCCAGTTCAAGTTGTACCTAAGAAGTCAGGAGTGACTGTTGTGAAGAATGCAGAAAACGAATTGGTACCCCAAAGGACAGTTACTGGCCACAGAGTTTGCATTGACTACAGGAAGCTCAACGCAACAACAAGGAAAGATCACTTTCCTCTTCCATTCATTGATCAGATGCTTGAGCGTTTGGCTGGACATGATTACTACTGCTTCTTGGATGGCTACTCAGGGTACAATCAGATTGCCATAGCCAATGAAGACCAAGAGAAGACGACATTCACGTGTCCCTTTGGAACATTTGCTTATCGTCGTATGCCTTTTGGACTATGCAACGCCCCAGGTACCTTTCAAAGGTGTATGGTAAGTATATTTTCGGATTATATTGAGAAAATCATAGAGGTATTCATGGATGACTTTTCTGTTTTTGGAAAAAGCTTTGATGATTGTCTTAATAATCTGGAAATTATTTTAAAGCGTTGTGTGGAAACTAACCTTGTGCTAAATTGGGAAAAGTGTCATTTTATGGTTAGACAAGGTATAGTTCTAGGACATATTGTCTCTTCTAGGGGAATTGAGGTTGATAAAGCTAAGGTAGACCTTGTGCGTTACTTACCCTCTCCCACTTCTGTGAGAGAGATTCGTTCTTTTCTTGGCCATGCAGGGTTTTACAGGAGATTTATCAAGGATTTTTCCAAGATTTCGAGACCTCTATGCCAACTACTCCAAAAGGATGTGTCGTTTGTGTTTGACAAGGAGTGTCAAGAGGCCTTTAACAAGCTCAAGGAGTTATTGACGTCTGCCCCTATCATGCTACCTCCAGATTGGTCCTTGCCCTTTGAGTTGATGTGTGACGCCTCTGACTATGCAGTTGGAGCTGTTTTAGGGCAAAGGAAGGACAAACGACCGTATGCCATCTGATAGGAGCATAAAATGCGACGTTAATAATGATTAAACCCTATATTTTGCTAAGTTATTTCCTTTATCTCGATCAATTTAACTTAGTTAGTGTTTTTCAGGTGAAAATGGAGTCTCAAAGTCCAAAAATGGCTAAGGAAGGCACAAGTGGCGCAGAAATGAAGAGAAATGAAGAAATGGAAGTTCTCCCAGTTTGACTAGGAAAAGGAATCCTAGTTGGAGTAGGAATCAGAAGCTGACTTGGATTCAAACTCTTAAGTCGCGGAAATTAGAAGTTCTACTTGGACAGGGAAACCCAATTCTACTCAAATATGGAATCCTAGTGTGATAAGGAGTCCCTGTTGGATAAGGATTACTCAAGAAGGTTCCGGAAGAGTGTAGAAGAATCGCAGAAAAGGAAGCAGTATTCAACTAGGAAACCTACTTGCATATGGAGTTCTACTCATACTAGGAGAGCTATGGAACGATCATGAAGCATCTAGAAGTCTCAAGAAGGTCATATGCCGTGCACATGGAAGAGGAAGCAACAAGAGATTCGAATTACAAAGCAATATGGAATTTGGACTTCTTGTTGAGTAAGGATTGGAATTGCCGTGAGATTCTTGAAGGTTCTAGGGAGTTCTTGACGTTTCTACTTCAGAATAGGCGTGGAAGGCATGTGAGAGGCATGTGATGTGAAGGAAAACCGAATTGGACTCAACTTGTGCATTAAAAGTCAAATCCATTACAGATTCGGAAATCTGCCTGTGCAGATCAGTCAACTTCAACGGAGTGTCAAAAATCGCTCAGAGCTCAGAAAATTATGATCTTTATATGGTTGGAAAGCTACGGATGTCTAGTTTCCAAATATTTTTACGGTTCATCAATAGCTATTTTCTAGAGGAAGTTATGGACGTTTTAGTGGACTGAGGTCAATCCTGCCGGAAATCTGTTTTGTGCCAAAGGAGTCCTAAATCAACACGAACTAAGAGAAACCAAGTAGAAACGAATTGGGAGTGCCTTGAGACGTTCTACTATATATACCTTGTGTATTAGACGTTCAGGGTTGACACATTATTCTCCACAATTTCGTTTCTCACCGGTTTGCTCTTGAGTTTCAGGTTTTTGCATCTACAAGTTCCTAGCCGTGCCATCCTCCATCCTTGCCGTGATCTTCACCTTGTGCCACCACCTTGGAGCTGCTTTGGAACCTTGGGACGTGTCTAAGGGTTGTTCTTACCATCTTCATCATGTTTTCCTTACGGTTTTGTAACTTGTTTGATATAAATTCTGTTTTTGATTTCCTTATGTGTAAAACCGAAACCATGAGATAACTTTCTGATTTTTGGATGCGATTTGGATGTTCTTTTCTATGATTGATGTGTTTGTGTGTTCTTGATCTTGATTAATTGCCGAAATATGGATTGATAATCTGGTTTTGTTTTATAGATAACTTTTATGTGTTCTTGTTCTTTGGTTGCAAACTTAGGATGATTGCATGTAATTGGAGCTAGTAATTAGGTTAAACGCTTCGTGACCCTAATTCAATATAGTAGTAAAGGCTTTGGACAAAGGTCGAGATCAGATTATGCATGTAATGAAAAGATTCGCTTCGAGTACTTGAATTTGCATGTTTATTGACTAAACTTTCACTTGCTCTTAATGATTTGAATGCATGAGATTATGAGTCGCTTCGATTGTGTGATACTTGCATTTGGAATATGTTGGTTTGGCGCTTCGTCGATCAATTGTGTAAAGGGAAGTCATATAAGGGACATTGGGCGCGTGTAACTTTGTTTCTTGGTTGATATCTTTCCATGGTAATTAACAAGATTAAGGGATGCATGAATATGTTGTTCTTGAATTGTTCTTGATGAATTGTTTTCCAAAAATCTTTCTTTTCCCACCTATGTAAATAAAAACGTTTTCAATCTTTTAATGTTTTCGAAATTTTATGTTTTCAATCTTCAAAAAACCCCCCATCTTTATGTTTTCTTGTTTGTGTAAATAAATAAAATTAACTTAGATTTTTAGGTAGCATGTTAACCTAGTTAAATAAAAATAATAATAAAAATAAAATAAAAAATAAATGTTTTTAATTTCGTGAATAGTGTCTCCGTGAATAGTAAATATGTGTTTGTTTTAGTTTTAGTGTTTTTTAGGAGTTTGTTATGAGTTTGTTATGTGCTCCTATTTTTTAGGGATTAGCTCCTAAATTTTAGGGAAAGTAGTTAGAGTTAGTTTTGACTTAGTATTTTGTGTTTGACTTGGTCAATAATTTGTTTTCTTAGTAATTAAGTAATCCTAATTAGTATATAACTAGTAATCCTTGTTGTATATGGATTCCCAATGTGATATGGACTTGTAAATTGTGTATAAATAGGAGTAGGATTTCTAAACCTTTTCTAACTTGTTTTCTCTCTTATTTTCGTCCATGCCTATATATATACTTGTATATTTTTGTTGTTTTCTCATTCTTTGTTCTCTAACTTTGTGTTAAATGTATGTCTTTCTAATTCTCTCTAATTTTCGTGTAACTTGTAAAGTGTTCTTATAATTTTGTAAATTGTATATTATTTTCTTTAAATTGTTTCTCACATGTTAGCACCCTCAATCCCCGGCTTGAACGATCCCTGCTTATTCTATACTAACAACTACATTTTTCAGGGTTTAAATTGGCGATGCTTTGCACGTATCAATTTTTGGCGCCGTTGCCGGGGATTGAAAAGTCTTCATGTGATGAAAACGCCACTAAGGTATGATTTTGGTAAGGGATTTTGAACTATTATGGAATAGGTGAAGTCTCGTTTGTTGATACTAGCCTTAACCCCTTATTAGCACCTGATTCAGGTCTTTTAAGGTTGAGGGCGGCTTTTATTAACACTTGAAAAATGTCTTGCACTTAGGCCTTTTCTTATCTAAGTAAGTATAGCCTATGTGAAATGGTGACTAGGAAGGGGACAACGTCCATGATGGGTTTTGAATCCAGAAGTGCAATCAAACGAGCCTAAACCACTATGTGGGAGTAGCTTGTGCCAAAATGGTTTCTACCTCTCGTGTTCGTCCTCCCCCGCACTGGCCATTTCAGTAAGGTTGCCCAAAGGATTTGAGAAGAAATATGTGTAGAGGCAAGGACTTGGGCCGCACGTCCAAAACAATGGTTCATTATGTCTTATTGAAGTCATACACTTAGACAATTTTTGAAAGAATTGGTTTTGGTAAGAAGGATGTGAGTCATAACGGAATAGGTGAGAGTTCTTTTATTAATACTTGTCAAGCAACTCCTTTTATCTCTGCGGCGCACCTTAGTAACACAGGGTGTCTAGGTTGATTGGATACGAGAAGTGCTTACAAGAGGGCCAAAACCACTATGTGGGAGTAGCTCCGCCAAAATCGTTCCTCTACTACCTGGCTCTGTGCCAAAAGAGTTACCAAAAGATAAAGGGGGGGAGACTTGTATTAACATTAGAATCTCTGGGCCGCACGTCCAAACCTTGACTTGCAAAACTCTTATTGAAATTGATTAATTCGAAAATTGTAGAAGATTGTAACTAACCACTATCAATTTTCGTTGGCCTTGTGTATACTTGTTTATATGTGACGTTTTTGATGTGTGTACCTTGGTCCACGTCTTGTTTATATCTTACTAACTATATTCTTTCATTCTATAACAGGATCAATGAATGTCTGGACCATCTGAACCACCTAAGTACACCAAAACGCCTCTTCACGTCATCAAAGATAGACTTGAGAGATTGAAGAAGAACTCAGACATATTTGACGTTCCAGTGACCACACCTCTTCAATTCCGTGAGCTTCAATTAGATAGTGAAGGGAATAGAGTAGAGGGAGGATCAGAAGTTTCTGACACTTCAGTTAACCCATCACCACACCAAACGCCACCTCCATCACCTCGTGCACTCTTAGTCGTCCCACCACCACCACCACCAATGGCTCTCACCATCAGGCAACTCTCTACATCTGTCATTCCACCTGGTGGAGTGCCAACCTGCATAACCTACCCTGCTGCAGCTGAGGGATTAACAGCTGATTTTGAGTTGAAGTCTGGGCTACTTCATCGTCTTCCTACATTCCATGGACTCTCTATGGAAGATCCCAACAACCACTTGATGGAATTTCAGTTCATCTGCACTAGCATGAAGCCTCAGGGAGCTGATGAGCATATTTTGAAGTTAAAAGCCTTCCCATTTTCGTTGGCTGACAAGGCAAAGCAATGGCTTTATGAGTTGCCAAGTGGACGGATTACATCTTGGGCTGATATGATGAAGGCGTTTCTTGAGAAGTATTTTCCTACATCTCGCATCATCATGTTAAGGAAAAAGATAAGTGGAATTCAACAAGGGCAAGATGAGTCCTATGCAGATTACTATGAAAGGTTCAAGTCTCTCACCACGCAATGCCCTCAACATGGCATGAAGGATGAGACCTTGCTCACTTGTTTTTATGATGGGCTCACCAACTTGGAAAGAGACATGCTAGATGCAGCTTCTGGTGGATCGTTTGTTGATAAGGAACCTGCGGCTGGAATGGTTCTAATTGAGAATAGGGCCTTGAATCAACAACAATATGGAAGCTCTAGGCCCAAATCCACCACCACACGTGAAAGGGTCCATGAGGTAAGTACTTTAGCCCAATTGGAGGATAAAATTAACAAACTTACTTCTCTTGTGTCCCAGGGATCACATGGTCAAGTCATGGTGTGTGGAGTTTGTTCTATGCAAGGGCATGTGTCTGATCAATGCCCTCAACTCATGGAAAGTGGAGGACAGGAAGGTGTTAACGCCATAGGTTTCCAACAAGGGTACCAACGTCCTAGGAATGATCCTTACTCGAATACCTACAATCCTGGATGGAGGGATCACCCCAATTTTCGTTGGAAGGACAATGACAACGTTCAAAGTTCACCTCAAGGGTTCCAACAACGTCCTCAAGGCTTTTATCAAAAGCCTCAACCTCCTAACCCTACTCCTTTCAATTCAAATTATAATTCAAATGCTTCTTCTTCTTCTTCTAATGATGAATTGATCCGAACTCTAACCAAGTCTACTCAAGCTTTAATTGCAGGTCAAACTCATCATGGGAATCAAATCAATGCTATATCTACGGATGTGAATGAGATGAAGAAGCAAATGAGTCAAGTTGTGGAGTTTATGGGTAAGTTTCATGAGCAAGGTAAGCTACCAAGTGGTACCATCCCAAATCCTCACTTTGAGCAAGCCAAAGCCGTCACTACAAGGAGTGGTAAGACCCTTGTAGATCCTCCAACGCCTCCCAAAAAGATCTCAACATCCATTTTAGAGGAGGAGGATGACCCTGCAACGTCTAAGGCTCATGTGACACCTCCTACTGCAGAACCGAAACCTAAAGGACAAGTTTCTAACTCTTTCAATTCGGTTATTACTAATCCATCTTCTTCTCCTTTGCCTTTCCCAAGCAGATATGCAAAGTCCAAGAAGGATGAAGCCGAAAAGGCCATCTTGGAAACTTTTAAGAAAGTGCAAATCAACATTCCTCTCCTTGAGGCAATTAAGCAAATTCCTAAGTATGCCAAATTTTTGAAGGAACTTTGCACCACAAGGAGACAGAACCGTGAGAAAGAAGTGGTGAAGGTAAGTGAGAATGTCTCAGCTGTGCTTCAACGCAAAATGCCTGAAAAGTGTAAGGATCCAGGGAGTTTTTCTATCCCTTGTGTTATTGGAACCACTAGATTCGAAAATGCCATGCTAGACTTAGGTGCTTCTATAAATGTTATGCCATATTCTATTTATGCATCTCTAGGTCTAGGTGAACTTAAACATGATAATGTTATTATTCAATTGGCAGATCGATCTAATGCATACCCTAAGGGGTTAGTTGAGGATGTACTTGTGCAGGTGGGTGAGCTAATCTTCCCAGCTGATTTTTACGTCCTAGAAATGGAGGAACCCTCTCCCAAGTCAACGCCACTTTTGCTAGGTCGTCCATTCATGAGGACGGCTAGGACCAAAATTGATGTTTATTCTGGCACCTTGTCAATGGAATTTGATGGAGAAGTTGTTGGCTTCAACATTTTCGAAGCCATGAGGTATCCATTAAGTGACTTTCAATCATGTTTTTCTATTGATATACTTGATGATCTTGCGCAGAAATTCATGGAAATAATGGAGGAGGATACCATGGTCTCAACCATTGCAAGTGGTGTTGGTTTCATGGAAGATGGTGCCACCATACCTAAGGAAGACCTCACGGATTCTTATGAATCCATCCACCTAGAAAACGTTGCTTCTCTTGAGGCAACGTCCTTTGTAGGTAAGTCAAATCCTTCTTTTTCACTTCCCATCTCTACTAATAAACCTCTACCTTCAGTGATTCAGGCACCTACCCTAGAACTTAAGCCATTGCCAGATCATTTGAAGTATGTTTACTTGGGAGATAAAGAGACGTTACCTGTGATCATATCCTCATCATTGACGTCTACTCAAGAGGATAGACTTGTGGAGATGCTTAAGAAACACAAGACTGCGATTGGTTGGACCTTAGCGGATATCAGGGGAATTAGCCCTACTACTTGTGTGCATCGGATTTTGCTTGAGGAGGGAGCCAAGCCAACAAGGGAGGCTCAAAGACGTTTGAATCCACCCATGATGGAGGTTGTGAAGAAGGAGGTTATCAAACTCCTTGATTGTGGCGTCATATACCCTATCTCGGACTCTAAGTGGGTTTCACCAGTTCAGGTTGTGCCAAAAAAGTCTGGGATAACTGTTGTGAAGAATGCAGAGAATGAGTTAGTGCCTCAGAGAACGGTGACTGGACATCGAGTTTGCATAGACTATAGGAAGCTCAACGCCACTACTAGGAAGGATCACTTCCCTTTGCCATTCATTGATCAGATGCTTGAGAGGTTAGCAGGTCACGAGTTCTATTGCTTCTTGGATGGATATTCTGGTTACAATCAAATCGCCATTGCTCATGAGGATCAAGAGAAAACGACCTTCACTTGTCCTTTTGGAACGTTTGCCTACAGAAGAATGCCATTCGGACTATGTAACGCCCCAGGTACGTTTCAAAGGTGCATGGTAAGTATCTTCTCTGATTTTATTGAGAAAATTATTGAGGTTTTTATGGATGACTTTTCTGTCTTTGGTAAAGATTTCGAAAATTGCTTAAGTAATTTAGAATTGATACTTGAACGTTGTGAACAAACTAACCTTGTTTTAAATTGGGAAAAATGTCACTTTATGGTTAAACAAGGAATAGTTTTAGGGCATATTATCTCTAAACGTGGAATTGAAGTAGACAAAGCTAAAGTAGATCTTGTTAGATACTTACCATACCCCACAAGTGTGAGGGAGGTCCGTTCTTTTCTTGGACATGCAGGTTTCTACAGGCGCTTTATCAAGGACTTCTCCAAGATTTCTAGGCCCCTATGTCGTCTACTTCAAAAGGAAGTGGCGTTTGAGTTCAAGGAGGATTGCAAGGATGCATTCAATGCTTTAAAGGAGCTTCTGACGTCTGCTCCTATCATGCTTCCTCCAGATTGGTCTCTTCCCTTTGAGATCATGTGTGATGCCTCAGATTATGCCATTGGGGCCGTGCTAGGCCAAAGGAAGGACAAGAAGCCTTATGCCATCTACTATGCGTCAAGAACCCTCAATGATGCTCAACTCAATTATTCTACAACTGAAAAAGAACTCTTAGCTGTTGTTTTTGCCTTAGAAAAATTTCGATCTTATTTATTGGGTACTAAAGTTATTATTTATTCTGATCATGCAGCTTTAAGGTACCTAATGTCAAAGAAGGAGGCAAAACCTAGGCTAATTCGTTGGATACTCTTGCTTCAAGAGTTTGATGTTGAGATCAAGGATAAGAAGGGCTCTGACAACGTTGTGGCAGACCACTTGAGTAGGCTAGTGAGTGAGGAGGACGCCATACCCTTAGTGGAGATGTTTCCGGATGAACAACTCTTCGGAATCCAGGTAAGTGAGCCTTGGTATGCAGATATTGTTAATTATTTGGTGTCTAAAACGTTTCCTAGTCATATGCAAAGTGCTCAACGTGATAGACTTAAGTTTTTAGCTAGACAATATGTTTGGGATGATCCTTACTTGTGGAAATATTGTCCTGATAAATTGATAAGGAGATGTGTGCCTAATAATGAACAAAAAGCTATACTTGAGTTTTGTCATTCTAAACAATGTGGTGGTCACTTTGGCTCGGATAGAACTGCTAGGAAGGTGTTGGAATGTGGTTTTTATTGGCCTACTATATTTAAAGATGCATATAATTTTTGTATGACATGTGATAAGTGCCAAAGAACTGGTAATTTAGGACCTAGAGATCAAATGCCTTTAACTCCTGTTATAATAGTCGAAATCTTTGATGTTTGGGGTATAGATTTCATGGGTCCTTTTCCTTCATCTAATGGGTTCCTTTATATTCTCTTGGCTGTTGATTATGTTTCTAAGTGGGTGGAAGCGAAAGCCACCAGGACTAATGATTCTAAGGTTGTTGCAGAGTTTATAAAGTCTAACATTTTTAGTAGGTTTGGCATGCCTAGAGCAATCATTAGTGACGGAGGTTCTCACTTTTGCAACAAGACCATTGAGGCTTTGCTCAGGAAGTACAACGTCACTCATAAGGTTTCCACGCCTTATCATCCTCAAACGAGTGGACAAGCAGAAGTTTCAAATAGGGAAATAAAGCGGATACTTGAGAAAACCGTGGGACCTTCAAGGAAGGATTGGAGCCAACGCTTGGAGGATGCATTGTGGGCGTATAGGACTGCCTTTAAGACGCCAATAGGGATGTCTCCATTTCGGTTGGTGTATGGAAAAGCGTGCCACTTACCTGTGGAATTGGAGCATAGAGCATGGTGGGCAATTAGAACGTTCAACATGGACTTGGATGAAGCTGGACTTCATAGGAAGTTGCAACTCAATGAGCTTGAGGAAATTCGAAATGATGCCTATGATAGTGCTCGGATTTACAAGGAAAAGACAAAGGCTTTTCATGATAAAATGATTCGTGGAAAGGCTTTTGTAATTGGTCAAAAAGTTCTTTTATTTCATTCTCGATTAAAGCTTTTCCCTGGTAAATTACGTTCTAGATGGGTTGGTCCTTTTATAGTTACTAACGTTTTTTCTCATGGTGCTATACAGATAAGGAGCCCTGCAACTGGAAGTGAGTTCAAGGTAAATGGCCATCGTCTTAAGCCTTATTATGAGGCATTTGTGGAGCACAATGTGGAGGATGTACCCCTCCAGGAGGCGCCACCAACTGAGGACTAAATGAAGGTGCAAGTCTAGGCTGAAAGACTTTAAACATTAAGCGCTGCATGGGAGGCAACCCATTTCATCCGTAGCTGTGGAGGAGCCATCAACGCAGATTTGCATTCTTGAACTCTTCCCTTCTCTTTTATTTTCGAGAACTTTGTCTTTATTTTTAGATTTCTTGCGTTAACTCTTATGCCATGCTTGATTGATGTTTTGTATGCTTTATACTTGTTTATACATTGAGGACAATGCATGATTCAAGTGTGGGGGAAGGGTATAACGTTTCACTTTGTTTTTAGGAGCTAGTTTTGTGGTTATAAAAAAGAAAACAAAATAAAAAATCGGAAAAATCAGAAAATAAAAAAATTTTGCGTTAACTTTTGTTTTAGGTTTTGTGTTATATGTTTTGGTTTTTATACTTATATGTTTTGTTTGTTTATTCTTAGAGTCAAAATGAATTTTGGGTAAATATCTTCTTCATCGTAGGCGCATCCAATGGGATGTGATATCTAAGGTTCAGTTTGGATATGAGAAGTGCTGACAAAGGGTCTCGTCCCCTGTCAATCAAGTGAGCTGAGCTCCGCCAAAATCGTTCCTCTCTTCACCTGGTCATGTTCCAAAGGAGTTACCGAAAGGAGAAGGGAAATATCCCTAAGTCCAAAACGTTTTTGTCTTGTTTGTGCGTCATTTACATGGTTGTTTTTGTGTTTGTTTTGTGATCGAGTCTTAGGATGCCCTTTTAACTGTCTAGGATGAGCTTATATCTCTGAAATTAAGGCTAAAAGAGGATCACAAGATTGAGATAATGTTTGATGATATTCTTTGGTTAATTATGATGTATGAAAAGCATATGAATGTGTAGTAGATATGGTGCATGCGTAACTTTGGTACAGAATATGAACATGTGGAAGATAAGTTGTGATTCATAATAACCCTTGTGAGAATTTGAGCCATGTGCCCTTTCTTTGTTGAGTGATTAATGAAAAAATGAATTATACTCTTATTTTCTTGGCGATGATTTTGTTGATCTCATTATTCTTTCATCTTGATTGATTACTTGCCATAGATTAAGTTTGATGGACTAGAGAATGCTAGAATTCACTTTTATGCTTGTTGAGACATTTATGATCAATATATGGCCCTGATTCTGGAAAGGATAAAGGTACTTACTTAGGATTTTACCACCATAGCCAAATATAGCCTGTGTCCCTAATTGTGCCTGTCGTGGGACTCCCCTAGTTTAACCATTTTGAGCCTACATTAAGCCTTTTCTTTCATCACCCTCAAAATTCCTTAAACCTTAACCCTAGTATAGTTATATCCTTACCCTTTGTTCTAAAGACTTAGTGGAGCATATTTTTGAGACTTTGCTTGGAGTTTTGGCGTCAAGGAAGAATTTTGAAGACATGAAGAAGTTCAAGTGTGGGGGTAGACTTGTCCATATGTAATCTTTGTATGTTATTGCCGAAAAAGAAAAAAAAAAGAATGAAATCGTAAAAAAATTATCAAGAAAAGAATATTTCGGCAATTAAGAGAAAATGTGTGATATTGTTTAAGTGTTTATGGATTTTAGTCCCCTATACTTGGTGAATTTGGAGTTTGTTTTAAATTGAAGGCCCATTGTTGAAAATTTTGGTCTTTGTCCAATTCACTTGTTCGGAAGAAGGTTAGAATGAAGTTTGGGCCCAACATGATGATACTTGGCGTCTACATGCTTTGGTGGATTAGAAATTTGGTCTCTCTACATCTACAAGTGCTCTACTAGGTTTTTAGGATACTTTGTGATTTTCCTATCCCTTCGTTTCTTTTAACCTTAAGCCTTGGCCCCATTACAACCTTAAATTGTAAGACCTCTTTGATCCTTAAGATGGGACAGCCTTTGATCTGTGGAGATGAGTTATAACTGTTGAACTTATGGCTTGGGTTCATCTGTGCATGTAGTCGATATCTTTCATGAGATCTTTGAAAAATATATATGTGCTTTCGTTTCTTATATGTATGTGATTTACTTGCTATTCTTTCACATATACTTGAGTGAATAAGCTTTTAAGCATGAGCTTTGAATCTGAGAGAAGAAAGAGTGATATATCCATGTGAGGTTTGAATCATGACTTGTTTGAAATATGTTAAAGAAACCACCACCATTGTTTACCCCCAAGTCTTACATGCTTATATGTGAATTATATCTTGTAATTAACTCTTGAATATCTTGATGATGTGATGCTTGGTTAAGTGCTAATCTTGGTGACTTGAAAGTAAGAGATTTCTGAGACAATATGTTAAAGGGCGTAGAAGTCATATGTATGTGTCTTTGGTTTGTGACGTTTTTATCTTGATTTTTGTTTAAGTGTTTTTACGTTTTTGAGTCTTTGTGTCCTTGTGTTTTTCGTTTTCTATACTTAGTTTATTTTCGTAGTTTCTTTGTTTTGTGTCTTAGTCTTTTTGGTTTGTTATGTTGATTTTGCTAAGGGACTAGCAAAAGCTAAGTGTGGGGGAATTTGATAGGAGCATAAAATGCGACGTTAATAATGATTAAACCCTATATTTTGCTAAGTTATTTCCTTTATCTCGATCAATTTAACTTAGTTAGTGTTTTTCAGGTGAAAATGGAGTCTCAAAGTCCAAAAATGGCTAAGGAAGGCACAAGTGGCGCAGAAATGAAGAGAAATGAAGAAATGGAAGTTCTCCCAGTTTGACTAGGAAAAGGAATCCTAGTTGGAGTAGGAATCAGAAGCTGACTTGGATTCAAACTCTTAAGTCGCGGAAATTAGAAGTTCTACTTGGACAGGGAAACCCAATTCTACTCAAATATGGAATCCTAGTGTGATAAGGAGTCCCTGTTGGATAAGGATTACTCAAGAAGGTTCCGGAAGAGTGTAGAAGAATCGCAGAAAAGGAAGCAGTATTCAACTAGGAAACCTACTTGCATATGGAGTTCTACTCATACTAGGAGAGCTATGGAACGATCATGAAGCATCTAGAAGTCTCAAGAAGGTCATATGCCGTGCACATGGAAGAGGAAGCAACAAGAGATTCGAATTACAAAGCAATATGGAATTTGGACTTCTTGTTGAGTAAGGATTGGAATTGCCGTGAGATTCTTGAAGGTTCTAGGGAGTTCTTGACGTTTCTACTTCAGAATAGGCGTGGAAGGCATGTGAGAGGCATGTGATGTGAAGGAAAACCGAATTGGACTCAACTTGTGCATTAAAAGTCAAATCCATTACAGATTCGGAAATCTGCCTGTGCAGATCAGTCAACTTCAACGGAGTGTCAAAAATCGCTCAGAGCTCAGAAAATTATGATCTTTATATGGTTGGAAAGCTACGGATGTCTAGTTTCCAAATATTTTTACGGTTCATCAATAGCTATTTTCTAGAGGAAGTTATGGACGTTTTAGTGGACTGAGGTCAATCCTGCCGGAAATCTGTTTTGTGCCAAAGGAGTCCTAAATCAACACGAACTAAGAGAAACCAAGTAGAAACGAATTGGGAGTGCCTTGAGACGTTCTACTATATATACCTTGTGTATTAGACGTTCAGGGTTGACACATTATTCTCCACAATTTCGTTTCTCACCGGTTTGCTCTTGAGTTTCAGGTTTTTGCATCTACAAGTTCCTAGCCGTGCCATCCTCCATCCTTGCCGTGATCTTCACCTTGTGCCACCACCTTGGAGCTGCTTTGGAACCTTGGGACGTGTCTAAGGGTTGTTCTTACCATCTTCATCATGTTTTCCTTACGGTTTTGTAACTTGTTTGATATAAATTCTGTTTTTGATTTCCTTATGTGTAAAACCGAAACCATGAGATAACTTTCTGATTTTTGGATGCGATTTGGATGTTCTTTTCTATGATTGATGTGTTTGTGTGTTCTTGATCTTGATTAATTGCCGAAATATGGATTGATAATCTGGTTTTGTTTTATAGATAACTTTTATGTGTTCTTGTTCTTTGGTTGCAAACTTAGGATGATTGCATGTAATTGGAGCTAGTAATTAGGTTAAACGCTTCGTGACCCTAATTCAATATAGTAGTAAAGGCTTTGGACAAAGGTCGAGATCAGATTATGCATGTAATGAAAAGATTCGCTTCGAGTACTTGAATTTGCATGTTTATTGACTAAACTTTCACTTGCTCTTAATGATTTGAATGCATGAGATTATGAGTCGCTTCGATTGTGTGATACTTGCATTTGGAATATGTTGGTTTGGCGCTTCGTCGATCAATTGTGTAAAGGGAAGTCATATAAGGGACATTGGGCGCGTGTAACTTTGTTTCTTGGTTGATATCTTTCCATGGTAATTAACAAGATTAAGGGATGCATGAATATGTTGTTCTTGAATTGTTCTTGATGAATTGTTTTCCAAAAATCTTTCTTTTCCCACCTATGTAAATAAAAACGTTTTCAATCTTTTAATGTTTTCGAAATTTTATGTTTTCAATCTTCAAAAAACCCCCCATCTTTATGTTTTCTTGTTTGTGTAAATAAATAAAATTAACTTAGATTTTTAGGTAGCATGTTAACCTAGTTAAATAAAAATAATAATAAAAATAAAATAAAAAATAAATGTTTTTAATTTCGTGAATAGTGTCTCCGTGAATAGTAAATATGTGTTTGTTTTAGTTTTAGTGTTTTTTAGGAGTTTGTTATGAGTTTGTTATGTGCTCCTATTTTTTAGGGATTAGCTCCTAAATTTTAGGGAAAGTAGTTAGAGTTAGTTTTGACTTAGTATTTTGTGTTTGACTTGGTCAATAATTTGTTTTCTTAGTAATTAAGTAATCCTAATTAGTATATAACTAGTAATCCTTGTTGTATATGGATTCCCAATGTGATATGGACTTGTAAATTGTGTATAAATAGGAGTAGGATTTCTAAACCTTTTCTAACTTGTTTTCTCTCTTATTTTCGTCCATGCCTATATATATACTTGTATATTTTTGTTGTTTTCTCATTCTTTGTTCTCTAACTTTGTGTTAAATGTATGTCTTTCTAATTCTCTCTAATTTTCGTGTAACTTGTAAAGTGTTCTTATAATTTTGTAAATTGTATATTATTTTCTTTAAATTGTTTCTCACATGTTAGCACCCTCAATCCCCGGCTTGAACGATCCCTGCTTATTCTATACTAACAACTACATTTTTCAGGGTTTAAATTGGCGATGCTTTGCACGTATCACCATCTACTACGCCTCAAGGACTCTGAATGATGCACAACTGAACTACTCAACTACAGAGAAAGAGCTCCTTGCAGTTGTTTTTGCCCTTGAGAAGTTTCGTTCCTACTTACTTGGTACCAAGGTGATTATTTATACTGACCATGCAGCTTTGAAGTACTTGATGACCAAGAAGGAGGCGAAACCAAGGCTCATTAGATGGATCCTACTCTTGCAAGAGTTTGACGTTGAAATCAAGGACAAGAAGGGTAGTGAGAACGTGGTAGCTGACCACTTGAGTCGTTTGGTGCACGCAGAAGACCCTCTCCCTTTGGTGGAGACGTTTCCAGATGAACAACTCTTTGGAATCCAGGTAAGTGAACCATGGTATGCGGATATTGTGAATTACATTGTTTCTAGGAAGATTCCTGATACCATGTCACGTGCTCATAGGGATAGGCTTAAGAAAACTGTTAAGCAATATGTTTGGGATGAACCTTATCTGTGGAAATATTGCTCTGATCAATTGATTAGGAGATGTGTGCCTGAACATGAACATAATGCCATACTTTCTTTTTGCCATTCTAAAGCATGTGGAGGTCACTTTGGGTCTAAGAAAACTGCGTTTAAAGTGTTGGAATCTGGGTTCTTTTGGCCAACCTTATTTAAGGATGCATATGCATATTGTTTAACTTGTGATAGATGCCAAAGAACAGGAAATCTAAGCTCTAGAGATCAAATGCCTTTATCCAATATCATAACTGTTGAAATATTTGATGTCTGGGGTATAGATTTCATGGGACCTTTTCCTTCATCTTTTGGATTTCTCTATATCTTGCTTGCTGTGGATTATGTGTCGAAATGGGTGGAGGCAAAAGCCACTCGAACTAATGACTCTAAGGTTGTTGCAGATTTTATCAAGTCTAACATCTTTAGCAGGTTTGGCATGCCTAGAGTTCTCATTAGTGATGGTGGTTCCCACTTTTGCAATCGAACGATTGAGGCTCTCTTGAAGAAATATGATGTGACACATAAGGTTTCTACACCTTATCATCCACAAACAAGTGGACAAGCTGAAGTCTCAAATCGTCAAATCAAGGGAATATTGGAGAAGACTGTGAACCCTAACAGAAAGGATTGGTCCTTGCGTTTGGAGGATGCTTTGTGGGCCTACAGAACTGCATACAAAACTCCCATAGGTATGTCCCCATATCGAATTGTCTATGGCAAACCGTGCCATTTACCTGTGGAGTTAGAGCACAAAGCTTGGTGGGCTGTGAAGCAGTTTAACATGGATCTAGATGAGGCTGGGCTTCATAGGAAGCTACAATTGCAAGAGTTAGAGGAGATTAGGAATGATGCTTTCGAAAGTGCCAAGATCTACAAGGAAAAGACTAAGGCCTTCCATGATAAGATGATTCGTAGGAAGATTTTTGTTGTGGGACAGAAAGTTCTTTTATTCCATTCTCGTCTTAAACTCTTTCCAGGTAAACTTCGTTCTCGTTGGATTGGACCTTTTGTTATTACTCATGTGTTTCCTCATGGAGCTGTGCAGATAAAGAGTGAACAAACAGGTAACGAGTTCAAAGTGAATGGCCATCGCCTCAAGCCATACTATGAGACGTTTGTGGAGGATGAAGTGGAGGATGTACCCCTCCAAAACGCTCCACAACATGAGGATTAATTGGAGGTACAAGTCTAGGCTGAAAGACTATAAACATTAAGCGCTGCTTGGGAGGCAACCCAATTCAGAAGTAGCTGTGAAGGAGTCTACACACGCAGATTTGATTTCTCCTTCCCTATTTCTCTTTCTTTTCATATTTTCTTTTTTGAACTTAGTAGACATTTTCGTAAATCTCTATCCTTTATGCTTATTTGTTCATTGCATGCTTATGATTGATTACATTGAGGACAATGCAATATTTAAGTGTGGGGGAAGGAATTTACACTTTTGTCTTGAGTCATATATATTGAAAAATACAAAAAAATCGAAAAATGTCAAAAAAATCAACAAAATTTCGTTGCTTTATGGAGTCATTGAGTCATGTTTTGGGTGAAATAATTTCTTTATCGTAGGCGCATCTATTAAGGTGTGATGTCTAGGTTTGGTTTGGATACGAGAAGTGCTAGCAAAGGGTCTCGTCCCTCGCTAAACAAGTGAGCTGAGCTCCGCCAAAATCGTTCCCTTCCTTACCTGGTCACATCCCAAAGGAGTTACCGAAAGGAGAAAGGAAATAACCCTAGTCCTTAGTTAACGTCTATTGAGTCCTTATCTTTTGTTATTTTGTTTTGAGTCTTAGGATGCCCTTTCAACTGTCTAGGATGATTCTATATCTCTGAAATTACGACTAAAAGAGAATCACAAAATTGAGATGACTTTAAAATGGTATTCTTTGGTTAATTGAGATATATGAAAAATGTGTGCCTTGTAGTGGATATGGATTTCGTGACTTTGGTACAGAATATGAGCATGTTAAGATGAGTTTTGATTCATATAGACCCATGTGAGATAATTGAGCCCATGTCCCTTTTTATTGGAGTGATAATTGAAAATATATTCTTATTTTCTTGGCGATGTTTTGATAATCTCATTATTCTTTCATTTGATTGACTACTTGCCATAGATTAAGTTTGATGGACTAGAGAATGCTAGAATTCACTCTTGTGCTTGTTGAGACGTTATATCAATACATGGCCCTGATTCTGGAAAGGATAGAGGCACCCTAGGATCACCACCATTGCCAAATGAACCTGTGTCCTTAATTGTGCCCGTCGTGGGACTCCCCTAGATAAACCCCTTTGAGCCTACGTTAAGCCTTTTCTTTCATCACCCTTAAAAATCTTTAACCTAAAACTTAGTATAGCTATAACCCTACCCTTTGTTCTAAGAACTTAGTGGAGCTAAACTGAGACTTTACTTGAAGATTTTTGGCGTCCATAATGAAGAATAAGAAGGGGTGAAAGCTCAAGTGTGGGGGTAGACTTGTCCATAAGAGAAAAAATGTATGAAAAAGCCGAGAAAAAGAAAGTGAAAAAGAAAAAGTGTACGGCTAGAAAACAAAAAGAAAGAAAAAGATGAAATATCTATGGATTTTAGTCCCCCATACTTGGTGAGTTTGGAGTTTACTTTGATTTGAAGGCCCATTACAGAAAAATTTGGCCTTTGTCCAACTCATTAGTAACCAAAGGAAGTTTAGAGTGAAGTTTGGGCCCAACATGAAGACATTAGGCCCCTTTATAACGCCCCCATGGGATAGTGACGTTTTTGCAGACTTGGTGGATTTCTAGAAGTCTCTCTACATTTGCAGGAGCTCTGCTAGGTTTTTAGAACACTTTGTTAAATTCCTTACCCTTCGTTTCTTTAAAACCTTGAGCCATGGCCCCATTACAACCTTTGATAAGACCTTCTTGATCCTTAAGATGGGACAGCCCTTGATGTGGAGATGAGTTACAAGAGTTGAACCTATGGCTTGGGTCCATCTGTGCAAGTAGTTGATATCCTTCATGAGATCTTTAAAAGAAATTTATACATGTGCTTTCGTTTCTTGCAATATGTGATACACTTGCTATCTTTCACATATACTTGAGTGTATAAGCTTTTAAGCATTGCCATAATCTGAGAGAAGAAAGAGTGGATATACTTTGTGAGGATTTGAATCATACTTGTTTGAAACATGCTTAACAGAAACCATCACCATTGTTCCAACCAAGTCCTACTTGTGTATATGTAGCTTATGTGTTTTAATTAACTCTCGAATGCCTAAACATTGATTCTTGGTGAAGTGCTAATCTTGGTGTTATGAAAGTAAGAGATTGCTGAGACAAATAGTTAAAGGGCAATAGAGTCTTTTATGTGTCGAGTCTTTAATTTTTGTTGAGTCGTAGTCGTGTTTGTGTTGTGATTTTGCTAAGGGACTAGCAAAAGCTAAGTGTGGGGGAATTTGATAGGAGCATTTTAATGCGACGTTTTAACTGCATTTCCCTACATTTTTCTGCGCCATTTCCTTGAAAAATCCCTGTTTGGGAAAGTTTCCATTCTTTGATTGGGAAAGTTCCTTATTGTAGAAAGTTTCCATTTTTGTCTTCATTTCTCATTTTTCATTTCTCATTTCTCATTTCTCATTTCTCATTTCTCATTTCTCATTTCTGGAAAGTTTCTATTTTTCATTTTTAGTAAGTTTCTATTTTTCATTTTTAGAAACTTTCCATTTCTCATTTTTAGAAAGTTTCTATTTTTCAAATTAGGTAAGTTTCCATTTTTCATATTAATTTCTATTTTCAGGACCTCCGAGCTAAAAAGTGGAAATGAACGCACGAATGGAAAGAGGAGCTTGCGAACGTCAAGACGAACGAACTTGAGAGAAATTGGCCCACACATTTGAGCAGAAATGAAGAAATAAGCTTTCCTAATCCAACTAGGAAACCCTGCGAAATGGAGGAAGGCTTCCCGAGCAAGTTTCCAACGCAACCATGAAAAAGAAATGGAAAAATAATGAGTTTTGCGTTGGAAGATGAGAAGACTTGAAGTTGAAGCAACGAGGCCCAAGAACTCTATGGATTTTCGGCAAAATGGATCAAGGCCCATCAAAAGCCCATGGAATTAGGGTTTGTGACGCATGGAGGAAACCCTAGGGTTGCATTGCCGTGAAAATCAAAAGGAGGAGGCAAAAGTGGCGTGAAAAATCAAGGGAAGAATCAAAGATTACGCAAGAGATTTTCTAGGGTGGAGTTTAAGGAAAGAAATCAAGAAAGAGACCAAATTGCGTCTAGGTTCATTCCTAGAAACCCTAAGCATGTTTTGGCCGAAATATCAAGAAGAAAATCAGAAAATATTCAAGGAATTTCGGCAAGAATATATTAGGGTATCTCCTTGGAGTTTTATGATTGGTTGGATGACACACTAGGGCTTACTTGGCAATTTCTCATTGGTGGAAGGCATGTGGAATTATTAATTTAATTCCTTGGTAAATAAATCAGAAAACTCACGGCTTGGAAGCCAAGACATGCCGTTCCCTATATATACACTCACCCTAGACGTCTCCAAAAACCACTTTACAATTCAGAAAATTCTCTCTACGCGCGGAAGCTCTCTCCATTCTCTAGTGCAACTTTTGGCGTTTTCAAGCAAGGAAGGAAGAAGCAAGCTTAGGCCGTGAGCATCATCATCCATTCCACCTTGAAGCCGTGTACTTTGAAGCTTGCTTTCGAGTTTCATTAGTTCATCATTCGAGTTATTCATCCATCTCTCCATTCACGGTGTAATTCAACCTTCTTTCTTGTAATCACTTTTGATTCTCCTTGTTTGATTTCGTTGGAAGTTGTTCTAGTTAACGTTTATGTTTGAACAAGGTTTATATTCTGAAAATTTATGATTGATTAAGGATTTTCGATTTCTATGTTGTGATTCCAAAGTTGCTTATGTGTGATTGTTCGATTGAGTTTGCTTTATAGATAACTTTTGTATTTTAATCTTATGTGGTTCGAAACACTTAGGGTTTTGATATAATTGGTGCTAGGTTTAAGAACATGAAATCGACTTTTCGTTTTGTGTAAACTTGAATCAAAGTAGTAAAGGTTTTGGACAAAAATCGAATTCAATTGAAGAGGATAGCAATTAGGTGAACTTATTCATACTAAGTTGTGCACTTGAGTTGATAGCCTTTCCTTGAACTTCTTGCGTTGAACATGTATGATTGACTAGCTTTCTAGGGTTTGATTACATGCTTGATAGGATTAGTCTATGTGCTTTCACTTAGATTAATTAGCATTGAAAAGTAAAATATGGGAAATCGTTTGCTTTCGAATGTTTCACATGATCAACTCCTTTCACATGACTTGGAAGAACAATGTAGGTTTGTATTCGAATTTAATCATGAAATCGGTTTTAATCTTTGTTTCTTACATATCATTCTTGTATTTGTGTTTTTGTTTATACTTAGTTTTATTCTTTCTTTTAATTTTCGAAAACCAAAACCTAAAACCCCCCTAATTCGTAAATTGTGTTTATATTGTGTAAATATTATACTTTGTTTTATTTTAATTGTTTATATTGTCCTACATTGACAGGTGTACCCTCAATCCCCGGAATAGAACGATCCCTATTTGCTTATACTACTAATGATATTTAAAGGGTTAAATTATACGTATGCCCTGTGAGTTTGGATTGGACTTGTTCGAAACATGCTATCATTCACTGTATAACTTAAGTTCTCCATATCTTGCTTAGTCATATGAATGTCACAGGTTTATTAACCATGGAATTATCTATGCAATTTTGATTAAGTGTTTAACGTGAAAGCCATGAGTTTGGAGTCTCGGAGACAACAGTTAGGTGAAGTAGAGTCATTTACTTGTTTTTTGTCGAGTCGTTGTTTTGTTTTGTATTTTTGTTTTGCTAAGGGACTAGCAAAAGCTAAGTGTGGGGTAGTAAAAATTGATGCGGCTGAAATAGCCACACAATTTAACCCTGCAAAATGTAGTTGTCAGTATAGGATAAGCAGGGATCGTTCAGTCCGGGGATTGTAGGGTACGCCTACACAAAAAGGTCAATTAACAAATAAAAGAATAAAATGGGGGGTTTTGAAATTTGTTTCCTAATCTACTTAAAATAAAAACAAAACAAATAAAACTATATACAATGATCGACTTCCCTAACCTTGATGATTCCACTTGGAAATTACTAAGTGTAAAAACAGAAAATCCATTTCAACATGCTACAAAAATGTGCCCATCTTTAATGCCTAGATAAGAGCTCAAATGGAAAGCCTCAGCGGATCAATCCATTTATCTGATTCGTTCTAATGTAGGATTGGATCGGAAAAGTCCTTACCAAGCCTAATACTACTAATTTTCGAAAACACTCAGCGTAATTCTCTTAACTAGTAGTATTATCTAACCCTCGAATCAACTCACACGTGCAAATTAACCATTAGACATAGAATTTAACACGTAATTTCCAGAATCGTTTAACCATTGAACATAGTTTTTACCACTTTTTAGAACTAATTGCTACTTGTTTAACTCAGCGCCTTAACAAATAACAATTACTCTTGGCAAATTAAGAAAACACACAAGAACTCTCACCATTATTCTAGCATGCAAACTTATTAACCTAACTCTGAAAATTACCTAAACACGTAAAAGGGCACAAGATTGTAACATGCATCATAAAAGAATTCTCGAAATTAACTCAATAATAAACTGAAAATCTCAAAAATATTAATAAAAATATTCTGAAAATTCCATGTCTCCAATTACACAACTCGCAAATTGAAACACACAAAACCGAAACAAAAATTATAAGTAGAGTCATAGTTACACTTTGAAGCTTTCCTCAGCGGCTTAGCAACAAGGTGATGAACTTGTCTCTGCTATGGTGGTGGAGCGTCCTTGACTCAGCGCCTAAGAGCTTAGTAGATTGATGGATGGATGGTGTCACGGTCTTGTAGGTGATGGAAGTTTAAGAAGTGAATTGGGCAGTCTTGGAATGGTTTTTGGCCAGGAAGTGATGCCAATTCTATTCTGGACATTGCCTATTTATAGGGGAGCATTGGTTGGCTTTCCCAACTGAAACGTCTCCTTTATGACCTTAACTCCTCTCATAATGGGGCAATTCCTTTAATTTCCAAGCTGAAACGTCTTTCTCTTATTTATTTTTCCAGCTGAAACATCTTTTTCTTTTATTCCTCAATTGAAAACGTCTTTTCTCCTTTATTCTTCAGCTAAAAACGTCTTTCTCCTTTATTTCCCTTCTTCATTGCTTGGTCAAATGTCTTAATGCTTTATTTTATGACTCCATCATTGTTGTTTCCAAGAGTTCCACCAGGCAAGGTTTCCTACAACAAGCAGGAGAATATCAGAATTTTCTAGAGAAAATAAAGGGAATTAAAATGTAAAGACCGCAAAAATAGTTGACAGTTAGGAATCTTGATCCAGCTAGGATTTTTCATGAATTTTACTTTTTTCGCCTATTTCACTCCAAACACTCTACAAGACTCTCAAAATGACTCGATGACTCAAAACACGAAACTTAAGGGAGAAACAAGGCTAAAATGGGGCACATATTCAATAATATCGTCACAATTTTTTGTCCTATCAACTACCCCACACTTAGCTTTTGCTAGTCCCTTAGCAAAACAAAAATACAAAACAAAACAACGACTCGACAAAAAACAAGTAAATGACTCTACTTCACCTAACTGTTGTCTCCGAGACTCCAAACTCATGGCTTTCACGTTAAACACTTAATCAAAATTGCATAGATAATTCCATGGTTAATAAACCTGTGACATTCATATGACTAAGCAAGATATGGAGAACTTAAGTTATACAGTGAATGATAGCATGTTTCGAACAAATCCAATCCAAACTCACAGGGCATACTCTCGATTTTTCTCTCAGAAATGGCTATGCTTAAAAGCTTCACTCTCAAGTATATGCAAGAGAATAAATTTTAAGGCAACAAACAGCTTGCATATTTCATCAACAAACGCATTTTGTGAAGAATTATTAAAGACCTCAAGAAATGACTAAGTGCACAAATGGACCTAAACCATAAGCTCGACTGCGTACCTGACTCCACTAACCAAAGACTGCCCATCTCAAGGATCAAGTCAGCATTTAAAACAGGTTGTAATGGGGCTAAGCTAGGGTTTTTGAAATGAAGATTAAGGATACAAAAATCTAAAGGACCTAGCAGAGCATATATGGACCACCTTATGTCATCATTTTTGCAGACCAAATATCATTGTTTTGGGCCAAACCTTCACTCTAACCAACATGGGAATGGACAAAGGCATAATTTTCAACTTTGAGCCTTCTACAAATTTGAAAGTCCAAAACCACAGTTCAACAATTTCCCAAGAGTTTTCTTTTCAATTTTTCCTCCTCTTTTGCCGCTTTTCTTTCTTCCTTTTTCATTTTATTTTTACGGCAAAATTTTTTTTCTTTCTTTTTTTTTTTTTCTTGGATTTTCCCCACCCCACACTTGTCTTTCATCGTCACCCCTACATACTATGTCATGCTCTACTAAGTCCCTAAGACAAGGGTAGAGATATCCTGTACTAAGCTCATGGTAGGGTAGTGAGGGTGATGAAACAAAGGTTTTCAACGTAGGCTCAAAGGGGTTCATTCTAAGGAGTCCCACGACGGGCACAGTTGGGGACACATGCTTGTTTGGCTATGGTGGTTACCCTAATGCCTTCTATCCCATCCAGGATCAGTGCATATTATGGCATACAAGTTTTGACAGTCACAACAGCCGAGTTCTAGTACTCTCTAGTCCATTAAAATCTATGGCACATGATCATTGGATTTTCAAAGAATGATAAGGTTTTGCAAATACAGCCATGAAATTTTGAATTTATCAATAAGCACTCGAAAAGAAAGTATTTTAGCTCAACAGCTCACTTAGGGTAAAATGAATCAGACTTAATCCTAGCATGCTTAATGAACCAAGTTACAATCCTATCTCAAATCTTCATACAAGCATTACAATGTCGATTAACCACAGAATTCAATTAAGTCCTATTTCGATTGTGAAAACCTTCAGCCATGAATTCAGAGACATGTTCATCATAGACGTTAAGGGCATCCTAAGACTCAAACAAACAAAAAGACTCTAAAACCAAAGATTTTTTATTTATTTTTTTATTTATTTATTTTTTTTTTGGTGAACTAAAATAAAGGTGTAAGTCATTCATAGAGATCCTGAACATTTTTAAAAATTAGAGAAGTTAGTAAATTGTATAGTGAACTAAATACAAGTGAATGATTTATACATAAACGTCACTATTCACGAGTCACTATTCACGATTTACTATTCACGAATTTACAAGTATAGAGAGAAGTATAAATTACAAAAATTTCACAAAGTATGATGTTACATATATACAAATTTTAGTTAGGGTATGGCATAGTTAATAAAAGTTTGAATCCCATTATAAGCCCTTAACCAAGGTTTAGACGTGCGGCCCAAGGGCTCGATCCTTAATACTAGTCGCCCTCCTCAATCTTTTGGTAACTCTTTTTACATAGAGCCAGGTAGTAGAGGAACGATTTTGGCGGAGCTCAGCTCACTTGTTTAGCAGGGGACGAGACCCTTTGCTAGCACTTCTCGTATCCAATCAACCTAGACACCCTATGCTACTAAGGTGCGCCACATGAAAGAGAAGGGTGCAAGACTAATGTTAAAGACAAAGTCCTTCACCTATTCCATTATGGTCAAAAACTTATAATAAAATTCATACTCTCATAAACCTGATTTTTACTATTCACGAAAATTTTATACAATTATTTCTTTTTCTTTTCTTTTCTTTTATTTACAATTATTTCAACACTTAGGTACGGGAACAGGGAGTCTCGATGTGCAATCGGACTGAAACAGCTACCCTTTTCAAGACTATGTTTAATCCAATATACCTTAGTGTATCACAACATTTTCTTTTGTTATACATATCATTGATTTCGAATTAAATTCCAAGTGGTAAATCAAGTGGACGTGCGGCCCAAGTATAGTTGTCTCGACACAAAGTCCCTCCTACATCCTTTGGGCAACCTTACTGAAATGGCCAGGTAGGGGAGGGCGAACACAAGAGGCAGAATCCATTTTGGCATGAGCTACTCCCACAATGTGGTTTAGGCCCATTTGTAAGCACTTCTGGATCCAAAACCTGTTATGAACGTTGTCCCCTTCCTAGACACCATCCCACATAGGCTATACTTACTTAGATGAAAAAGGTCCTAGGTGTGAAGACAGTTCAATGAATATTAATAAAAACCGCCCTCAACCTTAAGGGACCTGAACTAGGTACCAATAAGGGGTTTAGGTCAATATTAATAAACACGACTTCACCTATTCCTCGTTAATTTACAACTCACAATAAAACTCGTATTCAATAATATAAATAACAACCTAAGTATTTTCTTTACTAAATTTCGATCACAATATGAACATATATATAATATTTACGAAAACAACAATATTCATGATACGTGCAAAAGCAATCGCCAATTTAAACCCTGAAAATGTCGAGCGTTAGTATAGAGTAAGCAGGGATCGTTCAAGCCGGGGATTGAGGGTGCTAACATGTGAGAAACAAATTAAAGAGAAAGAATATACAAAAGTTACGAAATTAAAAGAACACTTTACAAATTTTACAAAAATTAGAATTTTACAAGTTACAAGCATGCATAAAATTAGAACAAACAAAAGTTAGAGAAAGAGCACATACATGTTACGAATTAGAAAACAAAGAATGAGAGAAAAACAAAATATACAAGTATATATATAGACATAGAATTCGAAAGAAACAAAGAAAACTGATAAGAGCATAAAGTGTGACATTTTAATTATGTATTTTCCCTCATTTGGTTAAGTTATTCTCTTAAAATTAATAATTATAACACAGTTTATGTTTTTAGGTACTTCAAGGACAGAAATGGAGAAAACAGGCAAAAAAGAGCAGAAATGAGCATAAATTAAGGACAAGTCATTTTAGAAACTTTCCTCTTTCATTTTAGGAAATATTTCCTATTTTGTTTTAGGAAACTTTCTTCATTTGAACTTTTTTATTTCTGATTTTTATATTTTAATGAGAGTCCATCACATTAAGAACTCTTGACTGATGAATTCAAGGAAAAATCATGAAGAATTCAGGGAGATAAAAGGGAGTGTTTATATTCAATATTTATTATTGATTATCTTATTTACTATTGATTATAACACTAATTAAATTCTGATTTTTCTTGATTGTAGGAGTTCATTATGTGCACAATTGGAAGAAGATATTAGTGCAATTTAAAGGAGAAGAATAAGGGATGTATCTGGTCACTATTCAAGGAATATACAATGAGTCATTAAGGGGAAAAGAGATCAGAAAAATCAAGACTTTGTCATGAGAGAATCAAGTAAATTTGGAGGAGAAATCACCTCAAGATGATTGGCCATGATTGCATCACAAGAGATGACAAATCCACTATAAATAGCAGCCATTCTCTACTCTAAAATCATCACTTCTTCATACAAAATTCAGTTCATTAGCTTAGCTCTCTTCTCTCCAAAACCCTCTCGAAATATTCAGAAAAAGCCTCTGATCGTGAAGAGCTTTAGGACTTCTCCAAGGCTGTTCGTGTTCTTGAAGGCCAAGCCTTGTGTTCTCTTGACGTTCTCCAAGCTTCCTTGAAGATCAAAAAGTGTAATTCATGGCCCTTATTTCTGTTTTCGTACTCTTTAGTATTGAATTTCAGATTTCGTTTATGACCTTTATTATTGGAATTGGATTTTTGTTGAGAACGAGTTTATGTTAGTAATTTTCAGATTTGTTTCTTTATGTTCTTGATTTGTTTATGATATCTTTATAATATGATTTTGTGCCATCCTTTATATCTTTAAGCATATGATTTTGGTTGAATAACTATGTTAATCTGCAGGTTAATAAAGCCAAATTTGTGTTCTGATTCACCTAATCGTTTTGGGGCATAAATTGAAGTGGTAAAGGCTATGTACAATGGTCGAGATTATATGCTACATGTTTGTGCGTTTGTAACTTCTTATGGATGCATACATGTTTGAATTCATAATTCTAACTGCACTTAATGATTCATATTTAATGTTGACGGATTGTGATGCCCCAGAAATTCGTATTTATTTTCCGAGGATTTTCCGGAATTTAAATTGTGGGTATCGGACCGTTTCGTGGCTCTTGGATGGAGCGGAAGTATTTCGGGCGAATAATTAATTGAAGAATATGGTTTTAGGGGGGTTGCCAAAGGTTGACTTTTTATTCGTTGGGATTCTCTGAAAACTTCCTCCACGAAAGTTGTAGAGCGCGTCGATACGAGTTCGTGGACATGTGGAACGCGGAAATCGGAGTTCGTATGAGAAAGTTGTGAGTGTTTGAAAAATTTGGAAAGTTACTATATATAGGGGTTTCCCTTTCGGGAAAGTTACTATTCTCATTTGGTAAGTTTCCATTTTCGGAAACTCTCATTTCTCTCCGTTCTCTCTCCTGATTTTCGACTGACCCGACCCAGACCCGGTGGATCCGACCCGGATTTTCCGACGAGCTCCGGCGACGGCGGACCACCAGACGAGGCCAGATCTGTTCGCCTCCTCCGTGCGCTCCTCCCTGTGGTGTTGGTTTTCACGGCGGTTCACCGGAAGGTAGTGATCGGAGCCGCTACAGTAGACGAATCGGGACCCGACCGGAAATCCACTTTTCCGGCGACGTCTCAGCCGATCCTTCTTGGTTTTGGAATCTCCTCCTCCTTCTGATCATCCTCATGCCCGCCTTGAAGGACGATTTTGTGTGTGGAGTGGAAGATCTAGGTTTGAAAATCTGCGGTGCACAACGAATCTGGGGTTTGATCAGACGGCTGCGATTGGCCGATCTTGTAAGCTTGATCTAGGACGATCTTGGCCGAACCAGACTTAGCTCCAGGTATGAAAGTTGCTCTACTCTTCATGATGAACATTTCTGGTTGGCTTGATTGTTGTGGTTTTGAGTTTTGGTCGGTGGTGGTTGTGGTGGTTGCACCGCCGACTGTGGCGGCGTTATGGTGGCCTTCCGGCCATGTGATGGTTAGTTTCTGGTATTGTATATCATCCACTCGTCGATACGAGCGTTTTGATATATAATACGCAATTTTTGGAGATCGTATGATTATATTGTGATTTTTACGGTTTCGGACCGTCTGATGCTTCGATCCGTGAGGATCCGAGCGTCCGATCGACTTGTGGTTTGGACATATCGATCGTAGAAGTATTCCGGAGACATTGGGTGGTCTCGGATGTGGTTTCGCCTCGATTGGCGTCACTTTGGGGATTTTAGTTCAAAACGGGGGTTTCAGACTTAAATCGTTTGTGGATTGTTGCTAAGTTGAAACCGTATGTGATTAGGTGCTTGACGAGGTATCCTTGGACGGTTGTTTTGTGGTGTGGCTGCCTTGTTCAGTATTGAAGACGCAGCGGGAGTTTCGAGGTGAGTAATCTCACAAGGTTCATTATGAACGGAATTACCATTATTGTTTTGGCGTTAATTATTTAACTGCAAACTATAGTTGGTATTAATAGGCATTCCTGAGCGAATGACTACGTATATATATATTTACGTGAAATATATATATTCTTGTGGATGATGTGTGATGAATAATATGCATGATGGGTTCATATTATTGTTGAATTGGACTTTTCATAGAAACAATATTGTGGAAAAAGATGTTTTCTATTGTTTGAAAAGCATTGAGTTTGATGTTACATTTTGGAGTCAAGCGTGACTCATTTTAAATGTATTGGTCTTTGTACCAAGGGTCACAGATGGTGAGCAGGGATGGGGAAAGCCGGAACTAGATGGTCGTAACGTTTTTAGGTCAGATGTGACTTACTTAACGTTGACTTGAGACCAGATGGGGTTTGAAAAGCATGGGTCGCAGATGGTGACCAACTGTTGGTTCTAAGACCAGACGGGGTATGAAAACCAAGAGTCACAGACGGTGATAGGTTGCAGATGGTAACCAATGATTTATCTGTGTTATGAGTCTAGTTACCATAGATGTATTGTGGCATTTCTGAGTGAATGAGTATGTGTGTACATATATATATTATGGGGTATATATATGTACATATGTATTCATGTATTGGTTGCATTTCTGAGTGAATGACTATGTGTGTACATATATATACATACGTATTCATGTATTAGTGGCTTCGTGGTGAATCTGTGTTGATGTGTTGTGTGTCTAGGTTGGACTGATTTGTTGTTGGTACATCATGGGGTTAGTGGGGAGCTATCTGATGCTCATGAGTACGTGTTTCTTTAAAAGAGAGTTTCGGGGATTCTTTCTTTTAAATGTCCTGGGAGGACTTGTGAATCATATTATATATGTCACAGATGGTGACTAATGGTTGATATGAGACCAGATGGGGTCTGAAGATCATATGTCACAGATGGTGATCGGTCGCAGATGGTGACCAATGGTTGATTTCGAGATTGAATGGGGTCTGAAGATCATATGTCACAGATGGTGACAGGTCGCTGATAGTGACCAAGGCAAGAAATAAGGAATCACGCAGTTAGCCGGGCGAGTGGTTACGATAAGCTAGAGTGCTAGTATGTCTGCCATGGTACCTCATGGATCTAAGTAGGTTACTTATGATTCCTGGGTACGTATTTTGTCCAGGTTGGACTAAGAATCATATGCTATTTGTTAGGTTAACGATAGGTATGATTGATGTGCGTGTGTGTTTTATCCAGGTTGGATCAATTAATCATATTTGAATTGTGATGTTACGATTTATATGATTTTGTCACGGTGTGGCTTTTGTGTTTTCCTTTTTGGGAAAGAGTATTGTTTTGGGAAGCATGGTATGTTTTCCTTATTCTCGAGTCGAAAGGTTTTCCTCGTATTGGCGTGAGTTGTGCGGGCTTTTATCCCGTAAATTGGTGTGAGTTATTTTGAGTTACTCATACGGGCTTGCAAAAGCTTACCGGGTTTGTTGTGTGACAACCCGGTGCACTATTCAAACGGTGTAGGGGTTAATCTTGCAGGTCAGGGAAATCGTGGCTGAAGCTGAGGTATCTAGTTGGCAGCAGAACTGGTAGGAAACAAATTTGATCTGGCTTTGCCATTGTTATGACTTCCGCTTTGTAGGGAACTCTGAGGAGTATTTACGTTTTATTTTGTGATGGCAATTTAATTCGTAAACTTATGTAATATATAACTCTGTTGAGCGAGTGTATATTAATTTGGATTGGTTCAGTGCATCAGTATGTACTTGTTTTAAGGGAAAGATGTTTCTAAGTATTTTGTATTGATGGCTGAACATTTCACGCATATATAATTATGGGGTTATATATCGATTTATTGTGTATAAAATCAGGGGCGTGACAGTTTGGTATCAGAGCGTAAGGTACATATTTGGTGATAATCAGTACTATCCGAGTGATGGCCCGTCTGCAGCGGATCCCCATCTGATGCTCTTCAGTATTGATATAATCATTGGGTATGTAGGAGTGTTGGTTGTGGGTTAGAATGTAGAATTGTCAGAGCATTGGTTTGCTCTGTTGGTGAAGTTGTGAACCTAGGTGTTGGTTCTTTGAGTTGCAGTCATTGAGGAATGGGAACCTCTGGATTGAACTCTGGTGGGGTGATAAGGATTGTTTTCGGGGAAAACTATACCCTTTCACACGAGCTTAGTTGTTAGATTGTTGTAGTCATGTTGTTTGACTTAATGTGACCTCCTGAACTAAATTATATGCAGGGGTTACTATGAATTGTTTTGCTTGTTTTAAATTGTGATCGCCTTGTTTTCTTCTTGATTTGATTGATTGTTGGCTTAATTTGTGTAATGGAACGCTAGTTGAGAATCTAAACATGAGGCTGTAGTCACCAGTTGACTTATGTAGGCACGATATGGAAGATTATGGAATTGATGGCCGTAGGTGTGAGCTATGTGTATATCGTGTCTAGGTTGAGGTGACTGATCACAGATGGTGATCGATATTGAGTCACAGATGGTGACTGATCACAGATGGTGATCGATATTGCGTCACAGATGGTGACTGATCACAGATGGTGATATATTGCGTCACAGATGGTGACTGATCACAGATGGTGATATATATTGAGTCACAGACGGTGACTGATCACAGATGGTGATCGATATTGAGTCACAGACGGTGACTGATCACAGATGGTGATATATTGCGTCACAGATGGTGACTGATCACAGATGGTGATCGATATTGAGTCACAGACGGTGACTGATCACAGATGGTGATATATTGCGTCACAGATGGTGACTGATCACAGATGGTGATCGATATTGAGTCACAGATGGTGACTGATCACAGATGGTGATCGATATTGCGTCACAGATGGTGACTGATCACAGATGGTGATATATTGCGTCACAGATGGTGACTGATCACAGATGGTGATATATTGAGTCACAGATGGTGACTGATCACAGATGGTGATATATATTGAGTCACAGATGGTGACTGATCACAGATGGTGATCGATATTGCGTCACAGATGGTGACTGATCACAGATGGTGATATATTGAGGTCACAGATGGTGACTGATCACAGATGGTGATAGATATTGAGTCACAGAAGGTGGCTGATCACAGATGGTGATATATATTGAGTCACAGATGGTGACTGATCACAGATGGTGATAGATATTGAGTCACAGAAGGTGATTGATCACAGATGGTGATATATATTGAGTCATAGAAGGTGACTGATCACAGATGGTGATATATTGAATCACAGATGGTGACTGATCACAGATGGTGATATATTGAGTCATAGACGGTGACTGATCGCAGACGGTGATCAAGGCAGGAAATAGGTAATCACGTCCTTGGCCGGACGAGTGGTTACGATGTCAGTCAGAGTTCTTGTCTGTCTGCCAGGATAGTTTATGGGAGTAACGGTCGAGGTTGCTGGAGACTCATAAGTATGTAATTATAGGAGAATTCCGAGAGTATTCTTCCTTTATTGTCTAGATGAGACTTGATTTGCTTCTTGATGGTTAAGTTAGCAAATAGAACATTGTCACAGCGGTGATTTATGTTTTTCTTTAGATGGAAAGGTTATGGAGTGCTAGATGGAATCATGGTTGCATGGTTTCCTCAAGCTGATGTGTGTGCGGATAAGAAAGTACCTTATCTAATTCTGCTTGTGTGCTAGAATAATGTGTGATAGTTGTGTACTTCTTTCCATGTGTGGTTTTGTGTTGAGTTTTGTCTGTTGTCTATAGTTAGACTTTTGAGTGTGGCATGTGATGTGATGCATCCTTCATTGTTGTGGTAGTAGAGGGTCTATACCACTTTGATTGTAACTACAATGACAGGTGATGATGTGTGTGCGGGTCAGGCTGGGCCAGACCTTAGCTTGATTTTGTGTTCCCAGGTTGGGTAGACACTTATTAAGTTGTGATGCATAGGTTCGAGGTGAGTTGAAATGAAGGTTTCATTTTCAATTCTTGTAATGCAAGGTTTGCATTATTGGTGATATGATGCAGATACTGTTGTGATAACAGGATTCTGGACTCTTGTGTGATCTGTGTGTAATGCTGCAGTCACAGAGTCTTTGTTGGATAGTGTACGAGGACGAGATCCATGAAATGATTGGGTTACCACCGAGCGGTGTGGTAAAGATTCCTAGTGTTGTGATACTAGGTAGGGTACCTGTATCCATTATTGAGCTAAGGTATTGTACAGCGAGGCAAGAACAGATTGTTGAGGAATGAGAATTGGATGTGGGGATGATTTATACGTACTGTGGGAGTGGTACGTGTAAATTTCGGGACGAAATTTCTTTAAGGGGGGTAGAATGTGATGCCCCAGAAATTCGTATTTATTTTCCGAGGATTTTCCGGAATTTAAATTGTGGGTATCGGACCGTTTCGTGGCTCTTGGATGGAGCGGAAGTATTTCGGGCGAATAATTAATTGAAGAATATGGTTTTAGGGGGGTTGCCAAAGGTTGACTTTTTATTCGTTGGGATTCTCTGAAAACTTCCTTCACGAAAGTTGTAGAGCGCGTCGATACGAGTTCGTGGACATGTGGAACGCGGAAATCGGAGTTCGTATGAGAAAGTTGTGAGTGTTTGAAAAATTTGGAAAGTTACTATATATAGGGGTTTCCCTTTCGGGAAAGTTACTATTCTCATTTGGTAAGTTTCCATTTTCGGAAACTCTCATTTCTCTCCGTTCTCTCTCCTGATTTTCGACTGACCCGACCCAGACCCGGTGGATCCGACCCGGATTTTCCGACGAGCTCCGGCGACGGCGGACCACCAGACGAGGCCAGATCTGTTCGCCTCCTCCGTGCGCTCCTCCCTGTGGTGTTGGTTTTCACGGCGGTTCACCGGAAGGTAGTGATCGGAGCCGCTACAGTAGACGAATCGGGACCCGACCGGAAATCCACTTTTCCGGCGACGTCTCAGCCGATCCTTCTTGGTTTTGGAATCTCCTCCTCCTTCTGATCATCCTCATGCCCGCCTTGAAGGACGATTTTGTGTGTGGAGTGGAAGATCTAGGTTTGAAAATCTGCGGTGCACAACGAATCTGGGGTTTGATCAGACGGCTGCGATTGGCCGATCTTGTAAGCTTGATCTAGGACGATCTTGGCCGAACCAGACTTAGCTCCAGGTATGAAAGTTGCTCTACTCTTCATGATGAACATTTCTGGTTGGCTTGATTGTTGTGGTTTTGAGTTTTGGTCGGTGGTGGTTGTGGTGGTTGCACCGCCGACTGTGGCGGCGTTATGGTGGCCTTCCGGCCATGTGATGGTTAGTTTCTGGTATTGTATATCATCCACTCGTCGATACGAGCGTTTTGATATATAATACGCAATTTTTGGAGATCGTATGATTATATTGTGATTTTTACGGTTTCGGACCGTCTGATGCTTCGATCCGTGAGGATCCGAGCGTCCGATCGACTTGTGGTTTGGACATATCGATCGTAGAAGTATTCCGGAGACATTGGGTGGTCTCGGATGTGGTTTCGCCTCGATTGGCGTCACTTTGGGGATTTTAGTTCAAAACGGGGGTTTCAGACTTAAATCGTTTGTGGATTGTTGCTAAGTTGAAACCGTATGTGATTAGGTGCTTGACGAGGTATCCTTGGACGGTTGTTTTGTGGTGTGGCTGCCTTGTTCAGTATTGAAGACGCAGCGGGAGTTTCGAGGTGAGTAATCTCACAAGGTTCATTATGAACGGAATTACCATTATTGTTTTGGCGTTAATTATTTAACTGCAAACTATAGTTGGTATTAATAGGCATTCCTGAGCGAATGACTACGTATATATATATTTACGTGAAATATATATATTCTTGTGGATGATGTGTGATGAATAATATGCATGATGGGTTCATATTATTGTTGAATTGGACTTTTCATAGAAACAATATTGTGGAAAAAGATGTTTTCTATTGTTTGAAAAGCATTGAGTTTGATGTTACATTTTGGAGTCAAGCGTGACTCATTTTAAATGTATTGGTCTTTGTACCAAGGGTCACAGATGGTGAGCAGGGATGGGGAAAGCCAGAACTAGATGGTCGTAACGTTTTTAGGTCAGATGTGACTTACTTAACGTTGACTTGAGACCAGATGGGGTTTGAAAAGCATGGGTCGCAGATGGTGACCAACTGTTGGTTCTAAGACCAGACGGGGTATGAAAACCAAGAGTCACAGACGGTGATAGGTTGCAGATGGTAACCAATGATTTATCTGTGTTATGAGTCTAGTTACCATAGATGTATTGTGGCATTTCTGAGTGAATGAGTATGTGTGTACATATATATATTATGGGTATATATATGTACATATGTATTCATGTATTGGTTGCATTTCTGAGTGAATGACTATGTGTGTACATATATATACATACGTATTCATGTATTAGTGGCTTCGTGGTGAATCTGTGTTGATGTGTTGTGTGTCTAGGTTGGACTGATTTGTTGTTGGTACATCATGGGGTTAGTGGGGAGCTATCTGATGCTCATGAGTACGTGTTTCTTTAAAAGAGAGTTTCGGGGATTCTTTCTTTTAAATGTCCTGGGAGGACTTGTGAATCATATTATATATGTCACAGATGGTGACTAATGGTTGATATGAGACCAGATGGGGTCTGAAGATCATATGTCACAGATGGTGATCGGTCGCAGATGGTGACCAATGGTTGATTTCGAGATTGAATGGGGTCTGAAGATCATATGTCACAGATGGTGACAGGTCGCTGATAGTGACCAAGGCAAGAAATAAGGAATCACGCAGTTAGCCGGGCGAGTGGTTACGATAAGCTAGAGTGCTAGTATGTCTGCCATGGTACCTCATGGATCTAAGTAGGTTACTTATGATTCCTGGGTACGTATTTTGTCCAGGTTGGACTAAGAATCATATGCTATTTGTTAGGTTAACGATAGGTATGATTGATGTGCGTGTGTGTTTTATCCAGGTTGGATCAATTAATCATATTTGAATTGTGATGTTACGATTTATATGATTTTGTCACGGTGTGGCTTTTGTGTTTTCCTTTTTGGGAAAGAGTATTGTTTTGGGAAGCATGGTATGTTTTCCTTATTCTCGAGTCGAAAGGTTTTCCTCGTATTGGCGTGAGTTGTGCGGGCTTTTATCCCGTAAATTGGTGTGAGTTATTTTGAGTTACTCATACGGGCTTGCAAAAGCTTACCGGGTTTGTTGTGTGACAACCCGGTGCACTATTCAAACGGTGTAGGGGTTAATCTTGCAGGTCAGGGAAATCGTGGCTGAAGCTGAGGTATCTAGTTGGCAGCAGAACTGGTAGGAAACAAATTTGATCTGGCTTTGCCATTGTTATGACTTCCGCTTTGTAGGGAACTCTGAGGAGTATTTACGTTTTATTTTGTGATGGCAATTTAATTCGTAAACTTATGTAATATATAACTCTGTTGAGCGAGTGTATATTAATTTGGATTGGTTCAGTGCATCAGTATGTACTTGTTTTAAGGGAAAGATGTTTCTAAGTATTTTGTATTGATGGCTGAACATTTCACGCATATATAATTATGGGGTTATATATCGATTTATTGTGTATAAAATCAGGGGCGTGACACGGATGCTCTTCAGTATTAACGTGATGTTTTATATGAAATATTTTAAGTTACGGACTTTTCCTAACTTAGGAGATTAAAGAAGAATTAAAGTGGTACTCGATCTCTTCAGACTTGTACTTCGAATTCATTTCTGATATTTAGTGTTGGCACGATTTTAGGTTGTTTAGATTGAGATCATTCATTGCATGTTGATATGGTTTGGAAATTCTGATTTGAGTGTGAAGAAGTCGATCACATGTATATATTTATCTTTTGTTTTATTTCGTAGGAACTTAGAAACCAAAAGTTGAATTCCCCCTTTTTTATGGTTGTTTCTTGTGTAAATTTGTAGATAAATACTTGTTAATATTTGTTTTATTAATTACTAATTTAAATTGACTTTTTTGTTTAGGTGTACCCTACAATCCCCGGACTGAACGATCCCTGCTTATCCTATACTAACAACTACATTTTGCAGGGTTAAATTGTGAGGCTATTTCAGCCGCATCAATTTTTGGCGCCGTTGCCGGGGATCGAACCCGGGTCACCCGCGTGACAGGCGGGAATACTTACCACTATACTACACAAGAAACAACCATAAAAAGGGGGGATTCAAGTTTTGGTTTCTAAGTTCCTACGAAATAAAACAAAAAGATAAATATATACATGTGATCAACTTATTCACACTCAAATCAGAATTTCCAAACCATATCAACATGCAATGAATTATTTCAATCTAAACAACCTAAAATCGTGCCAACACTAAATATCAGAAATGAATTCGAAGTACAAGTCTGAAGAGATCGAGTACCACTTTAATTCTTCTTTTGAATCTCCTAAGTTAGGAAAAGTCCGTAACTCAAAAATATTTCATATAAAACATCACGTTAATACTGAAGAGCATCCGTCAACATTAAATATGAATCATTAAGTGCAATTAGAATTCTGAATCCAAACATGTATGCATCCATAAGAAGTTACAAACGCACAAACATGTAGCATATAATCTCGACCATTGTACATAGCCTTTACCACTTCAATTTATGCCCCAAAACGATTAGGTGAATCAGAACACAAATTTGGCTTTATCAACCTGCAGATTAACATCATTATTCAACCAAAATCATATGCTTAAAGATATAAAGGATGTCACAAAATCAGATTGTAAAGATATCATAAACAGATCAAGAACATAAAGAAACAAATCTGAAAATTACTAACATAAACTCGTTCTCAACAAAAATCCAATTCCAATAATAAAGCTCATAAACGAAATCTGAAATTCAATACTAAAGGGTACGAAAACAGAAATAAGGGCCATGAATTACACTTTTTGATCTTCAAGGAAGCTTGGAGAACGTCAAGAGAACACAAGGCTTGGCCTTCAAGAACACGAACAGCCTTGGAGAAGTCCTAAAGCTCTTCACGATCAGAGGCTTTTTCTGAATATTTGGAGAGGGTTTTGGAGAGAAGAGAGCTAAGCTAATGAACTGAATTTTGTATGAAGAAGTGATGATTTTGGAGTAGAGAATGGCTGCTATTTATAGTGGAATTCTCCTCCAAATTTGCTTGATTTTCTCATGACAAAGTCTTGATTTTTCTGATCTCTTTTCCCCTTAATAATTCATTGTATATTCCTTGAATAGTGACCAGATACATCCCTTATTCCTCTCCTTTGATTTGCACTAATTTCTTCTTCCAATTGTGCACATAATGAACTCCTACAATCAAGAAAAATCAGAATTTAATTAGTGTTATAATCAATAGTAAATAAGATAATCAAGAATAAATATTGATTATAAACACTCCCTTTTATCTCCTTGAATTCTTCATGATTTTTGTTTTAAGTTTTCCTTGAATTCATCAGTCAAGAGTTCTTAATGTGATGGACTCTCATTAAAATATAAAAATCAGAAATAGAAAAGTTCAAATGAAGAAAGTTTCCTAAAACAAAATAGGAAATATTTCCTAAAATGAAAGAGGAAAGTTTCTAAAATGACTTGTCCTTAATTTATGCTCATTTCTGCTCTTTTTCGCCTGTTTTCTCCATTTCAGTCCTTGAAATACCTAAAAACATAAACTATGTTATAATTATTAATTTTAAGAGAATAACTTAGCCAAATGAGGGAAAATACATATTAAAAATGTCACACTTTGTGCTCTGATCAAATACCCCCACACTTAGCTTTTGCTAGTCCCTTAGCAAAATCAAAACAAAAGACTCAACAAAAGCAAACACGTCACTACTAGACTCTACACAAGTGACACACAAAGACTATATTTGCCCTTAACATTTGTCTCATAAATCCTTACTCTCATGGCATCAAAATTAGCACTTAATCAAGAATCAATATTTAGATATTCGAGAGTTAATTGAAGCATATAATCCACATATAAATAAGTAGGACTTGGGTGTAACAATGGTGATGGGTGGAGCTCAGCATGTTTCAGACAAGTATGATTCATATCCTCACAAGGTATATCCACTCTTTCTTCACTCAGATCAAGGCAATGCTTAAAAGCTTATAAACACTCAATTATATGTGAGAGAAAATATTTTGAGGCAATCAAATAGCTCACATATATAAGAAGCGAAAAGCACTTTGTGAATTTAATTTTTCAAGATCTCATGAAAGATATCAACTACTTGCACGGATGGACCCAAGCCATAGGTTCAACTCTTATAACTCATCTCCACAGATCAAAGGCTGTCCCATCTTAAGGATCAAAAAGGACTTTAAAGGGTTGAAATGGGGCTAAGGTTCAAGGTTTTAAGAAACAAAGGTTAAGAGAATAACCTTGAACCTTAGCCCCATTGTATTCCCGAAATTTGCTTGATTTTCTTGATTAAAATAGATGCATGATTTTCGCATCAATTTTTGGCTGTTCGTGTTCTTGAAGGCCAAGCCTTGTGTTCTCTTGACGTTCTCCAAGCTTCCTTGAAGATCAAAAAGTGTAATTCATGGCCCTTATTTCTGTTTTCGTACCCTTTAGTATTGAATTTCAGATTTCGTTTATGAGCTTTATTATTGGAATTGGATTTTTGTTGAGAACGAGTTTATGTTAGTAATTTTCAGATTTGTTTCTTTATGTTCTTGATTTGTTTATGATATCTTTATAATATGATTTTGTGCCATCCTTTATATCTTTAAGCATATGATTTTGGTTGAATAACTATGTTAATCTGCAGGTTAATAAAGCCAAATTTGTGTTCTGATTCACCTAATCGTTTTGGGGCATAAATTGAAGTGGTAAAGGCTATGTACAATGGTCGAGATTATATGCTACATGTTTGTGCGTTTGTAACTTCTTATGGATGCATACATGTTTGAATTCATAATTCTAACTGCACTTAATGATTCATATTTAATGTTGACGGATGCTCTTCAGTATTAACGTGATGTTTTATATGAAATATTTTAAGTTACGGACTTTTCCTAACTTAGGAGATTAAAGAAGAATTAAAGTGGTACTCGATCTCTTCAGACTTGTACTTCGAATTCATTTCTGATATTTAGTGTTGGCACGATTTTAGGTTGTTTAGATTGAGATCATTCATTGCATGTTGATATGGTTTGGAAATTCTGATTTGAGTGTGAAGAAGTCGATCACATGTATATATTTATCTTTTTGTTTTATTTCGTAGGAACTTAGAAACCAAAAGTTGAATTCCCCCTTTTTTATGGTTGTTTCTTGTGTAAATTTGTAGATAAATACTTGTTAATATTTGTTTTATTAATTACTAATTTAAATTGACTTTTTTGTTTAGGTGTACCCTACAATCCCCGGACTGAACGATCCCTGCTTATCCTATACTAACAACTACATTTTGCAGGGTTAAATTGTGAGGCTATTTCAGCCGCATCAATTTTTGGCGCCGTTGCCGGGGATTGTTAAAATCTCTAACACTTAAAGTGTCATTAATTTTGTTTTTTTTGTTTTTATATATAGAATTCATGCTTAATTTTTGTACTGCACTTGTGGAATGGTGACAAATTGCAATTTATGCTAGGCCAAGCTATAATTGTGATTTAGTTTAAGTTTTATGAGTGTTACCAAATTAAGCATGTATTTTATAATTGTTGTGCAATTTGGAGAAGTTTTTTTTTTAGCATGTTGTGAATTGTATGATTTTCACTTAGATTTAGCATGTTGTGAATTGTATGTGTTTCACTTAGATTAATATACTTAGGTTGTTGTGAATTTCGTTAAATACTTAATTGTTGTAAGTGTGTAAAAAAATTATAAAGAAAATTAACTCAAAAAAAGAAAAAGAAAAAATTGTTGTGACACAAGGAGAAGAGTCCAGGCTGAAAGACTATAAATATTAAGCGCTGCATGGGAGGCAACCCATTTCAACCGAAGCTGTGGAGGAGCCATCAACGAGAGTTTGACATTTCTATCCCTTCACTTGTTTAGGTTGAATTGTACTTGTGTCTTTTATTTTCGTTTTTGCTTCTTTGTTTTCGTATTTATTTTCATAAATTCAATTCCTATATGCTTAATTATTTCATTGCATGCTTCTGATTGATTACATTGAGGACAATGCAATATTTAAGTGTGGGGGAAATGATTTATACTTTTGTCTTGAGTCATATATATTGAAAATACAAAAAAATTGAAAAATGTCAAAAATGAAAAAATTTTGTTGCTTTTATTTATTTAGTCAAAATGATTTTTGGGTTAAATACTTTGTTCAAAGTTGGCGCATCTGATGGGATGTGATGTCTAAGGTCTAGATTGGATCCGAGAAGTGCTGACAAAGGGTCTCGTCCCCTGTCAAACAAGTGAGCTGAGCTCCGCCAAAATCGGTCCCCTCTTCACCTGGTCATGTTCCAAAGGAGTTACCGAAATGAGAAAGGAAATAACCCTAGTCCAAAACCTTTTTGGCGTCAGTCGTAGTCTTTTGTTTTGTTTTGAGTCTTAGGATGCCCTTAACTGTCTAGGATGATTCAATATCTTTGAAATTATGGCTAAAAGAGGATCACGATATTGAGATGATTTTAAATGATATTCTTTGGTTAATTGAGATATATGAAAAGCATATGCATGTGTAGTTGATATGGATTTCGTAACCTTGGTACAGAATACGAGCATGTTAAGTTGAGTTTTGATTCATAAAAAAACCATGTGAGATATTTGAGCCATGTCCCTTTTTCTTGGAGTGATAAATGAAAAGTATTCTTATTTTCTTGGCGATGTTTTTTATGATCTCATTATTCTTCATTTGATTGATTGCTTGCCATAGATTAAGTTTGATGGACTAAAGAATGCTAGAATTCACTCTTGTGCTTGTTGAGACTTTTATCAATACATGTCCCTGATTTTGGAAAGGATAGAGGCACCATAGGAATCACCACCATAGCCAAATTAACCTGTGTCCCCAATTGTGCCCGTCGTGGGACCCCCTTAGTTTAATCACTTTGAGCCTACATTAAACCTTTTCTTTCATCACCCTTAAAATCCTTAACCGTGAACCTTAGTATATTTACAACCTTACCCTTTGTTCTAAAAATTTAGTAGAGCTATCTTTTGAGACTTACTAGATGAGGGTGGCAAAGATGAAGATTTAAAAGAGGTGAAAGTTCAAGTGTGGGGGTAGACTTGTCCACGAAAAGAAAAATTATGTGGAAGCTGTGAAAATGAAAAAAATAAAGAAAACAATGTGTACGGCTAGAAAAAAAAAAAAAAAATATGTCTATGGATTTTAGTCCCCCATACTTAGTGAGCTTGGAGTTTATTTTGAATTGAAGGCCCACTACAGAAAAATTTGGTCTTTGTCCAACTCACTAGAGTTCAAAGGAAGTTTAGGATGAAGTTTAGGCCCAACATGAAGACATTAGGCCCTTTTATTTTGCCTCTATGGGTGTGATGTTTTGAATGCCTTGGTGGATTTCTAGAAGTCTCTCTACATCAACATGAGCTCTACTAGGTTTTTAGGATACTTTGACATTCCTTAACCTTTGTTTCTTAAAACCTTGAACCTTAGCCCCATTTCAACCCTTCAAAGTCCTTTTTGATCCTTAAGATGGGATAGCCTTTGATCTGTGGAGATGAGTTATAAGAGTTGAACCTATGGCTTGGGTCCATCCGTGCAAGTAGTTGATATCTTTCATGAGATCTTGAAAAATTAAATTCACAAAGTGCTTTTCGCTTCTTATATATGTGAGCTATTTGATTGCCTCAAAATATTTTCTCTCACATATAATTGACTGTTTATAAGCTTTTAAGCATTGCCTTGATCTGAGTGAAGAAAGAGTGGATATACCTTGTGAGGATATGAATCATACTTGTCTGAAACATGCTGAGCTCCACCCATCACCATTGTTACAACCAGGTCCTACTTATTTATATGTGGATTATATGCTTCAATTAACTCTCGAATATCTAAATATTGATTCTTGATTAAGTGCTAATTTTGATGCCATGAGAGTAAGGATTTCTTAGACAAATGTTAAGGGCAATATAGTCTTTGTGTGTCATTTGTGTAGAGTCTGGTAGTGAATTGTTTATTTTGGTTGAGTCTTTTGTTTTGATTTTGCTAAGAGACTAGCAAAAGCTAAGTGTGGGGGTATTTGATAAGAGCATAAAGTGTGACATTTTAATTATGTATTTTCCCTCATTTGGTTAAGTTATTCTCTTAAAATTAATAATTATAACACAGTTTATGTTTTTAGGTACTTCAAGGACAGAAATGGAGAAAACAGGCAAAAAAGAGCAGAAATGAGCATAAATTAAGGACAAGTCATTTTAGAAACTTTCCTCTTTCATTTTAGGAAATATTTCCTATTTTGTTTTAGGAAACTTTCTTCATTTGAACTTTTTTATTTCTGATTTTTATATTTTAATGAGAGTCCATCACATTAAGAACTCTTGACTGATGAATTCAAGGAAAAATCATGAAGAATTCAGGGAGATAAAAGGGAGTGTTTATATTCAATATTTATTATTGATTATCTTATTTACTATTGATTATAACACTAATTAAATTCTGATTTTTCTTGATTGTAGGAGTTCATTATGTGCACAATTGGAAGAAGATATTAGTGCAATTTAAAGGAGAAGAATAAGGGATGTATCTGGTCACTATTCAAGGAATATACAATGAGTCATTAAGGGGAAAAGAGATCAGAAAAATCAAGACTTTGTCATGAGAGAATCAAGTAAATTTGGAGGAGAAATCACCTCAAGATGATTGGCCATGATTGCATCACAAGAGATGACAAATCCACTATAAATAGCAGCCATTCTCTACTCTAAAATCATCACTTCTTCATACAAAATTCAGTTCATTAGCTTAGCTCTCTTCTCTCCAAAACCCTCTCGAAATATTCAGAAAAAGCCTCTGATCGTGAAGAGCTTTAGGACTTCTCCAAGGCTGTTCGTGTTCTTGAAGGCCAAGCCTTGTGTTCTCTTGACGTTCTCCAAGCTTCCTTGAAGATCAAAAAGTGTAATTCATGGCCCTTATTTCTGTTTTCGTACTCTTTAGTATTGAATTTCAGATTTCGTTTATGACCTTTATTATTGGAATTGGATTTTTGTTGAGAACGAGTTTATGTTAGTAATTTTCAGATTTGTTTCTTTATGTTCTTGATTTGTTTATGATATCTTTATAATATGATTTTGTGCCATCCTTTATATCTTTAAGCATATGATTTTGGTTGAATAACTATGTTAATCTGCAGGTTAATAAAGCCAAATTTGTGTTCTGATTCACCTAATCGTTTTGGGGCATAAATTGAAGTGGTAAAGGCTATGTACAATGGTCGAGATTATATGCTACATGTTTGTGCGTTTGTAACTTCTTATGGATGCATACATGTTTGAATTCATAATTCTAACTGCACTTTATGATTCATATTTAATGTTGACGGATGCTCTTCAGTATTAACGTGATGTTTTATATGAAATATTTTAAGTTACGGACTTTTCCTAACTTAGGAGATTAAAGAAGAATTAAAGTGGTACTCGATCTCTTCAGACTTGTACTTCGAATTCATTTCTGATATTTAGTGTTGGCACGATTTTAGGTTGTTTAGATTGAGATCATTCATTGCATGTTGATATGGTTTGGAAATTCTGATTTGAGTGTGAAGAAGTCGATCACATGTATATATTTATCTTTTTGTTTTATTTCGTAGGAACTTAGAAACCAAAAGTTGAATTCCCCCTTTTTATGGTTGTTTCTTGTGTAAATTTGTAGATAAATACTTGTTAATATTTGTTTTATTAATTACTAATTTAAATTGACTTTTTTGTTTAGGTGTACCCTACAATCCCCGGACTGAACGATCCCTGCTTATCCTATACTAACAACTACATTTTGCAGGGTTAAATTGTGAGGCTATTTCAGCCGCATCAAAAACCAAGTTAGAATGGGTTTAGAAATCCTACTCCTACTTAAATACATTTTACAAATCCATATCACATTAGAAATCCATATACAACAAGGATTAAGATTACTTAATTAATAAGAAAACAAATTATTGACTAAGTCAAACACAAAATACTAAGTTAAAACTAACTCTAACTACTTTCCCTAAAATTTAGGAACCTATCCCTAAAAAATAGGAGCACATAACAAACACATAACAAACTCCTAAAAAACACTAAAACTAAAAACAAACACATATTTACTATTCACGGAGACACTATTCACGAATTAAAAACATTTATTTATTTTTTTTTAATTATTTTATTTTATTTTATATGAACATGCTACCTAAAAATTCTAAGTTAATTTCATTTATTTACTGATAGGAGCATTTTAATGCGACGTTTTAACTGCATTTCCCTACACTTTTCTGCGCCATTTCCTTGAAAAATCCCTGTTTGGGAAAGTTTCCATTCTTTGATTGGGAAAGTTCCTTATTGTAGAAAGTTTCCATTTTTGTCTTCATTTTTCATTTCTCATTTTTCATTTCTCATTTCTGGAAAGTTTCTATTTTTCATTTTTAGTAAGTTTCTATTTTCATTTTTTAGAAAGTTTCTATTTTAAGTATAGTTTCTATTTTCAGGACCTCCGAGCTAGAAAGTGGAAATGAACGCACGAATGGAAAGAGGAGCTTGCGAACATCAAGACGAACGAACATGAGAGAAAATGGCCCACACATTTGAGCAGAAATGAAGAAACAAGCTTTCCTAGTCCAACCAGGAAATCCTACGAAATGGAGGAAGGCTTCCCTAGCAAGTTTCCAACGCAACCATGAAAAAGAAATGGAAAAATAATGTGTTTTGCGTTGGAAAATGAGAAGGCTTGAAGATGAAGCAACGAGGCCCAAGAACTCCTTGGATTTTCGGCAAATTGGATAATGGCCCATCAAAGCCCATGACACTAGGGTTTGTGACGCAAACCCTAGCCCTAAAGATATGTTTGCCGTGAAATTGCATGAGAGAAACAAGGAAGAGGCGTCCAAAAATCAGAAAATAAAGAAGATTTTCTATGGAGATTTTCTAGGGTTATTTTTATGGAAATAAATCAAGAGATAAAACCCTAGAAGACCTAGCCGTCCAAGCCAAGAGGAAAACAAGGGGATGCCGTGCAAACCCTAGGGAATTCGGCAAAAGATAATGAAGAGAAAAACAAGGGTTTTGCCGTGAGGAAAAATCAGAAAAAAATAAAGAGATTTCGTGGAGATTTCTTAGGGAGCTTTTAAAGGAAAGAGAATATGTGTTGAACACAAAAAGCTCTCAAAGGAGTCTAGGTTCGTCCCCCTTTATTCTCTAAATATATTGTTGCCGAAATTGGTGAAGGAAATCAGAAAATATCTCTTTATATTTCGGCAAGATTATTTAGGGAATTCATATTGGAATTTTGTGATTGGTTGCACCACCTCATAGGGCTTATGTGGCAAGCAAGCATTGGAGGAAATTATGTGGAGTTATATCATTGTGCCGTGAGTTTCATTAGGGTTAGACGGCTTGGAGAACAAAGGAAGCCGTGCTCCTATATATTCATCTCTTCTCTCAACGTCAAGGGGTTCGAAAGTTCCACACTTTTACGTTTTACACTTTGAAGAAAAATCAGAAAACTCTCTCTAGCCTAGCCGTGTTCTTCTCCATCCTCTAGGGCAACCACGAAGTTCAAGCAAGGCCAAGGAAGAAGAAGACAAGCCGTGCACACCATCCATCACCACCCTTGGAGATTGCTTTCGAAATTCAAGAGTCCATTCATCACTTCATTCATCTCATCTTCATCACGGTGTAATCCGATTCTCCTTGTACCTTTGCTTTGTATTTTCGTTGGTTTTGCCTTAGTTGACACATATGTATGAACAAGTATTGTTTTCTGAAATTTTATGATGAATTGTTAATTTTCAGATTCATATATTGCGATTTATGGTTGCTTTTGTGTGAGTGTTTGATTAAATTTGCATGATAGAAATCTTTTGTATGATTATCTTGAATGGTTCGAAACATTTAGGGTTTTTATGTGAATGTTGCTACGAATTTGAGAACATGAATCAACTTTTTGGTTTTGTGTTCTTGAATCGATAAGTAGTAAAGGTTTTGTACAAAAACCGAATTTAATCAAAGAAGATTGCAATTAGGTGGACTTTTTCATACTAAGTTGCACATTTGAGTTGATAGCCTTTCTAGGTGTTTATTGCGTTAAACATGACATGATTGACTAGCTTTCTAGGGCTTGATTGCATGTTTGATAGAATTAATCTAGGTGCTTTCGCTTAGGTTAATTAGCATTGAAAGTAAAATATGGGAAATTGTTTGCTTTTGAACGTTTCACATGATCAACTCCTCTTGCATGACTATGATGAACAATGATGAACTTGAATTAATTTTAATCATGAGTTTCGACTTTGATCTTTGTTCTTGCATTCCATTTGTATTTTTATGTTTTTGCATTTCAATTATTTAGGTAACTTAGACTTTATTTTCGGAAATTAAAACCAAAAACCAAAAAACTCCCCCTTTTTCGTAAATATGTCTATATTTTGTAAATATTATACTTTGTTTTAATTTTAATTGTTCAATTGTTTGACAATGACAGGTGTACCCTCAATCCCCGGAATAGAACGATCCCTATTTACTTTATACTACTAATGACATTTCAGGGTTAAATTGGTCGCTCGATAAAAGCGACATCAATTTTTGGCGCCGTTGCCGGGGATTGAAAAATCATTTGCCATATTGTGAATATGTGTTTTGTTTATATTGTGACCGAAAAAAAAAAAAAAAAAAATTTACTTGTTAATTATTTGTAATTGTCGAAATTTAGTTAACTAATTATTTAGGTTGTTATTTATATTGTTGAATACAAATTTTTATTGTAAGTTGTAAATTAAAGAAGGAATAGGTGAAGTCGTGTTTATTAATATTGGCCTAAACCCCTTATTGGTACCTAGTCCAGGTCCCTTAAGGTTGAGGGCGGTCTTTATTAACATTCATTGAACTGTCTTCACACTTAGAATCTTTTTCATCCAAGTAAGTATAGCCTATGTGGGATGGTGTCTAGGAAAGGGGACAACGCTCATGACTGGTTCTTGGATTCAGAAGTGCTTACAAATGGGCGTAAACCTCAATGAGGGAGTAGCTCATGCCAAAATGGATTCTACCTCTCGTGGTCGCCCTCCCCTACCTGGCCATTTCAGTAAGGTTGCCCAAAGGATGTAGGAGAGACTTAGTGTCTTGACGATTATACTTGGGCCGCACGTCCACTTGATTTACCGCTTGGAATTTAATTCGAAATCAATGGTATTTATATAACAAAAGAAAATGTTGTGATGCACCTAAGGTATATTGGATTAAACATAGTCTTGAAAAGGGTAGCTGTTTCAGCCCCATTGCACATCGAGACTCCCTGTTCCCGTACCTAAGTGTTGAAAATAATTGTAAAGAAAAGGAAAGAATAGAAGTAATTTTACTTAATTTCGTAAAAAAAAAAAAAAAAAAAAAAAAAAAAAGAGAAGATAATTAGATGTGAATAGTGACGTTTTGTTTGTTTGTGTGAGAGTTTTGTGTAAATGGTGTCTAATCTTGTTAAACAAAGGAAATGTAAAGAATTAATTATAAATATTGTTAAATTCTTGATTTATTATAAGTGTGTAAATTCGTATGAGTAGATAAGGGCCCTTTTGTTAATATTGGCCTTAACCCTTCATTAGTGCCTTTCTGAGGTCTCATGAGGTTGAGGGCGGCTTTTATTAGCATTTGGAGAACTGTCTAACACATGAGTTCTTTTCAAGCTGAGTAAGGGGCATATAGGTGGTGTCTAGGTTGAGACCCTGGGTGATGGGTTCAAATTGGATCTCAGAGATACTATAGACCGTGCGTAAACCACAATGTGGGAGTAGCCAATAGGGGCCTAAACCTCAATGAGGGAGTAGCCTCCGTAGTGTCACCAAAATGAGTCCTCCCTCTCACTTACCTCTTAATCTGGCCATCTAACCTTCTGAAACAAAGGAAAGTGACTTATGTCTAGGCGACTATCCCTAGATCGTAGCTCACCAATAGTAGTGGTTTCTATTGGGCTCGACTTACAACTTGTAATCAATTGAGATATTAACTTTATTTTGTAAAGATAATAAGATACTTGAACATAACCTCTACTTGTAAATTGTGTTTTTTTTTACATTTTATACTTGTATAAATTTCTTTTGTGGTTTATTTGTGAAAAGATTGTGGATAGTTTGTAATTTGTACTTCTCTTTATACTTGTATAAATCATAAATAGTAAAGTCGTGAATAGTAACTTATGAATAGTGACTCGTGAATAGTAAGGTTGATGTATAAATCACTAATTTGTAATTAACTCACTTTATACTTTGCTAACTTCTTTGAATTTTGATGATGTTCAGGATTCCTATGAATGACCGAGCCTTTTAGATCCTCTACACTAAAGGAAATTGAAGCAAGGCTCGCTCGCTTGAAGGGTCCTTCACTTCTTGAGCAGACAAGCCCTTCCCCTTCGACACACAGAGGGTACATCTTTAACGAACAAGGGAAGAGGACCTACTGTTCTGAGGAGTCTACATCACCTACACCAAGTCCATCTCCTCCTTCACGTTCACCTTCACCTGTGATTTCGTCCAACTCTACACCACCACCTTCACCACCACCTGAAGAAGTCGAAGAAGAGAGAATGGCATCTATTAGGGAACTTTCCACTGCAACTGTTGAAGGAGGACCCCCTACAGGCATAGTATACCCTCCCCCTGCAGCTGGAAGACAAGCAGAGTTTGAGCTAAAGAGTGGTTTGTTGCACAAGCTCCCTATCTTCCATGGACTTAATATGGAGGACGCTAACAAGCATGTTCGAGAATTTCAATCTGTTTGTGCAAACATGCAACCACAAGGGGCAGATGAGAACCTTCTTAAGATGAGAGCATTTCCATTCTCTCTAGCTGATAGAGCCAAGGATTGGCTATATGAACTCCCTGCAGGACGTATCACTTCATGGGAGACAATGAGAAAGGCCTTCTTGGAGAAATACTTCCCAGCTTCTAAGGTCATCACACTCAGGAAGAAGCTCAGTGGAATAGAGCAAGCCCATGATGAGTCCTATGCTGCTTACTATGAGAGGTTCAATTCCTTACTTGCACAATGTCCTCAACATCAGATGAAGGATGAGACCCTACTCACATGTTTCTATGAAGGACTCTTACCCTTGGAAAGGCAAATGTTGGATGCTGCAGCTGGAGGAGCTTTTGTGGATAAGTCCCCTACAGTTGGGAAGGAGCTGATAGCTAATCGTGCCTTGAACTCCCAACAATATGAGGGAGTAGGACACTCTACTCGTAGGGTGCATGAGATGAGCAAGAATACTGCAATTGAGGACCAACTGAATAAGCTTACTCTACTCATGAATCAAGTGGTAAGTTCCAAGGGACCAAGTGCAACAATAGCTTGTGGGGTATGCTCTATGCAAGGGCATGTTACAGATCAGTGCCCTCAACTTAATGAGAATGGAGGATGGGAATCTGCAAATGCTATTGGAGGATATCAAGGAGGATACCAAGGAGGACCTCAACGTCCTAGACATGATCCTTACTCCAATACGTACAACCCAGGATGGAGGGACCATCCCAACTTCAAGTGGACCAACAATGATAATGTTCAGAATCCTCTTGGTGGGAACTTCCAACGTCCTCAAGGGCCTTCATTCCAAGGATCATCTTTTCAAAGGCCCTACATGCCTCCGCCTCAACAGAACTCAGGACCTTCAATGTCTCACTATGACAAAACGTTGGAAGCCTTGACTAGTTCCACCCAAGCCTTGACAAACTCTACTCAAGCTTTGATTCAAGGACAACAGACCCACACTAAGGATATTGCAGATCTTAAGAAACAGATGGGCCAAGTTGTGGACTTCATGAGCAAGATTCATGAGACTGGGAAGCTTCCTAGTGGCACAATACCTAACCCTAAGGGTAATGTGGAGAATGCATCAGTTGTGACTACGAGGAGTGGGAGACCATTTGTGGATCCACCCAAGCAACCCAAGAAGGTCCAAATGAGCATAGAAATTGAGGAAGACCAAGAACCCACCAAGTTGGGTATTGAGAAGGACCCTGCAACGTCAAAGGAAGAGACCAAGGCATCCTCATCTTTAAAGGCAAAACCGGAAATCAAAGGTAATAATTCTAACTTATCAAATTCGGTTATTGCTAACCCTTCTTCTTCTTGCATGCCCTTCCCACGCAGGTTTGCCCAATCTAAGAAGGATGAAAGTGACCAAGCTATCTTGGAAACTTTCAAGAAGGTGCAAGTAAACCTACCCCTCCTAGAGGCCATCAAGCAAGTCCCTAAGTATGCCAAGTTCCTCAAAGAGCTTTGCACTACTAGGAGAGTAAACCGTGAAAAGGAGGTGGTAAAGGTAAGTGAGAATGTCTCTGCCCTAATTCAGAGGAAGATCCCTCCAAAGTGTAAGGATCCTGGAAGCTTTACCATTCCTTGTACTATTGGTAACTCTAGATTTAAGAATGCCATGCTAGACCTAGGTGCATCTGTTAATGTTATGCCCTACTCTGTTTATGAAACCCTAGGTCTAGGGGAACTTAAATCTGACAATGTTATCATTCAGTTAGCTGACAGATCCAATGCATACCCTAGAGGTTTGTTGGAGGATGTGCTTGTACAGGTTAACCATCTTATCTTCCCAGCTGATTTTTATGTACTGGAAATGGAGGACTCCCCTGTAAGTTCCACTCCATTGCTTTTGGGACGTCCTTTCTTAAGGACAGCTAGGACGAAGATTGATGTGTATGAAGGCTCTCTTACAATGGAGTTCGATGGTGACATCATTGGCTTTAACATCTTTGAAGCCATGAGGTATCCCCTAGAGGTTAATGATTGTTTTTCTGCTGACATTTTAGATGAACTTGCGCAGAAAATGTTTGATGTTATGCATGAGGATACCCTAGTCACTACCCTTGAGAGTGGGGTAGGCTATACAAAGGAAGGCGTCACCATCCCAGAGGACAAGTTGAAAGACACTTGTGAGGAGAAAATCATTGAAAACGTCTCCTTCCTTGAGGCATCACCCTTCATAGGTAAGTCTGTTTCTCCCTTGTCCATTCAGTTATCCACTAACAAGACTTTACCTTCAGTGGTCCAGGCCCCAGAACTTGAGCTAAAACCTCTTCCAGACCATTTGAAGTATGTCTACTTAGGGGACAAGGAAACCTTGCCAGTGATTGTGTCCTCTGCACTAACAACTCCACAAGAAGAGAAGTTGGTGGAAATGTTGAAGCAACACAAGACCGCCATAGGATGGACATTGGCGGATATCAAGGGAATCAGCCCTACAACTTGCGTCCACAGGATACTTCTAGAGGAGGGGTCTAAACCCACTAGAGAGGCTCAACGTCGTCTCAACCCTCCAATGATGGAAGTAGTGAAGAAGGAGGTTATCAAACTCCTTGATTGTGGGGTAATCTACCCTATTTCTGACTCCAAGTGGGTCTCTCCAGTTCAGGTCGTGCCCAAGAAGTCTGGGATCACTGTGGTAAAGAATGCTGATAACGAACTGGTGCCCCAAAGGACAGTAACAGGCCACAGAGTATGCATTGACTATAGGAGGCTCAACGCAACCACAAGGAAAGACCACTTTCCTCTGCCATTCATTGACCAGATGCTTGAGCGCCTAGCTGGACATGACTATTACTGCTTCCTGGATGGATACTCTGGTTACAACCAGATTGCAATTGCAAATGAAGATCAAGAGAAGACAACCTTCACTTGCCCCTTTGGAACATTTGCCTATAGACGTATGCCTTTCGGACTTTGCAACGCTCCAGGTACCTTTCAGAGGTGTATGGTAAGTATCTTTTCAGATTATATTGAGAAAATCATAGAGGTATTCATGGATGACTTTTCAGTTTTTGGAAAGAATTTTGATGATTGTCTTAATAATCTGGAGATAATTCTGAAACGTTGCATGGAAACTAACCTTGTCTTAAACTGGGAAAAATGCCATTTTATGGTTAAACAAGGAATAGTTCTAGGACATATTGTCTCTGCTAGGGGTATAGAGGTTGATAAAGCCAAGGTTGATATTGTGCGTCACTTACCCTCTCCCACTTCTGTGAGAGAGATTCGTTCTTTCCTTGGTCATGCAGGTTTTTACAGGAGGTTCATCAAGGACTTCTCTCAGATTTCGAGACCCTTATGTCAACTACTCCAGAAGGATGTGCCCTTCCACTTTGACAAGGAGTGTCAAGAAGCTTTTGACAAGCTTAAGGAGTTGTTGACATCTGCCCCCATCATGTTACCTCCAGATTGGTCCCTGCCCTTTGAGTTGATGTGCGATGCCTCTGACTACGCAGTTGGAGCCGTTTTGGGACAAAGGAAGGAAAAGCTGCCCTATGCCATCTACTACGCCTCAAGGACTCTCAATGATGCCCAAATGAATTACTCCACCACAGAGAAAGAGCTCCTTGCAGTTGTCTTTGCCCTTGAGAAGTTTCGCTCTTACTTACTTGGTACCAAAGTTACTATCTTTACTGACCATGCAGCTTTGAAATACTTGATGACCAAGAAGGAGGCGAAACCAAGGCTTATTAGATGGATCCTACTCCTGCAAGAATTCGACGTGGAAATCAAGGACAAGAAGGGTAGTGAGAACGTGGTAGCTGACCACTTGAGTCGCTTAGTGCATGCAGAAGATTATCTCCCTCTGGTGGAGACATTTCCAGACGAGCAACTCTTTGGACTTCAGGTAAGTGAACCATGGTATGCAGACATTGTGAATTATATTGTATCTAGAAAGATTCCTGATACCATGTCACGTGCTCATAGGGATAGGCTTAAGAAAACTGTTAAGCAATATGTTTGGGATGAACCTTATTTGTGGAAGTATTGCTCTGATCAATTGATTAGGAGATGTGTGCCTGAACATGAACATAATGCTATACTTTCTTTTTGCCACTCTAAAGCATGTGGGGGACACTTTGGGTCTAAGAAGACTGCGTTTAAGGTGCTAGAGTCTGGGTTCTATTGGCCAACATTATTTAGGGATGCACATGCCTATTGTTTAACTTGTGATAAGTGCCAAAGAACAGGAAATCTAGGTCCTAGAGATCAAATGCCATTGTCCAATATAATAACTGTTGAAATATTTGATGTCTGGGGTATAGATTTCATGGGACCTTTCCCTTCATCTTTTGGGTTTCTCTATATCTTACTTGCAGTGGACTATGTTTCCAAATGGGTGGAAGCAAAGGCCACTAGAACTAATGACTCTAAGGTTGTTGCAGATTTTATCAAGTCTAACATCTTTAGCAGGTTTGGAATGCCTAGAGTTCTCATTAGTGATGGAGGATCCCATTTTTGCAATCGGACGATTGAGGCTCTCTTGAAGAGATATGATGTCACACATAAGGTTTCTACACCTTATCACCCACAAACTAGTGGGCAGGCTGAGGTCTCTAATCGTCAGATTAAGGGATATTGGAGAAGACTGTGAACCCCAACAGGAAGGACTGGTCCTTGCGTCTAGAGGATGCTTTGTGGGCCTACAGAACTGCATACAAAACTCCCATAGGTATGTCACCATATCGAATTGTCTATGGCAAACCGTGCCATTTACCTGTGGAGTTGGAGCACAAAGCTTGGTGGGCTGTGAAGCAGTTCAACATGGATATGGATGCAGCTGGGCTTCATAGGAAGTTGCAATTGCAAGAGTTAGAGGAGATAAGGAATGATGCCTTTGAAAGTGCTAAAATTTACAAGGATAAGACTAAGGCATTCCATGACAAAATGATTCGAAGGAAGACTTTTGTTGTGGGTCAAAAAGTTCTTCTTTTCCATTCTCGTCTCAAACTCTTCCCAGGTAAGCTTCGTTCTCGTTGGATTGGGCCTTTTGTTATCACTCATGTGTTTCCTCATGGAGCTGTGCAGATAAAGAGTGAACATACAAACAACGAGTTCAAGGTGAACGGCCATCGCTTGAAGCCTTACTATGAGGCATTTGTGGAACATGAAGTGGAGGATGTGCCCCTCCAAAACGTTCCAAACCCTGAGGATTAAATGGAGGTACAAGTCTAGGCTGAAAGACTATAAACATTAAGCGCTGCTTGGGAGGCAACCCAATTCTGAAGTAGCTGTGGAGGAGTCATCAACGCAGATTTGTTTTATCTCTCCCTTTTACCTCTCCAATTTTTCTTTATGTTGGTAGTCATTTTCGTAAATTTCATCCCTATATGCTTAAGTGTTCCATTGCATGCTTTTTATTGATTACATTGAGGACAATGCAATATTTAAGTGTGGGGGAAGGGATTTACACTTTTATCTTGAGTCATATATTGAAAAATACAAAAAAATTGAAAAATGTCAAAAATTTAAAAATTTTCGTTGCTTTTGTTTTTGTTTTGAGTCTTAGGATGCCCTTTCAACTGTCTAGGATGATTCTATATCTCTAAAATCATGACTAAAAGAGGATCACAAGATTGAGATGATTTTTAAACATGGTATTCTTTGGTTAATTGAGATATATGAAAAATGTGTGCCTTGTAGTGGATATGGATTCGAAAACTTTGGTACAGAATATGAGCATGTTAGGATGAGTTTTGATTCATATAAGCCCATGTGAGATAATTGAGCCATGTTCCTTTTTCTTGGAGTGAAATGAAAAATATATTCTTATTTTCTTGGCGATATTTTGATGATCTCATTATTCTTCATTTGATTGATTGCTTGCCATAGATTAAGTTTGATGGACTAGAGAATGCTAGAATTCACTCTTGTACTTGTTGAGACGTTTGTCAATACATGGCCCTGATTCTGGAAGGGATAGAGGCACCCTAGGAATTTCCACCATTGCCAAATAAACCTGTGTCCCTAATTGTGCCCGTCGTGGGACTCCCCTAGATAAGCCCCTTTGAGCCTACATTGAGCCTTTTCATTCATCACCCTTAAAACCCTTAACCATGAAGCTTAGTATAGTTAAAACCCTACCCTTTGTTCTAAGAACTTAGTGGAGCTATCTTTTGAGACATACTTCGTGGGTTTGGTGCTAAGGATGAAAATTGAGAAGAGGTGAAAGTTAAAGTGTGGGGGTAGACTTGTCCATAAAAGAAAAATATATGAAAAAGCCGAGAAAAAGAAAAAAAAAAAAAAAGAAAAAAAATGTATACGGCTAAAAAGAAAAGAAAGAAAAATGTTTATGGATTTTAGTCCCCCATACTTGGTGATTTTGGAGTTTACGTTGAACTAAAGGCCCACTACAGAAAAATTTGGCCTTTGTCCATTCACTATAGTTCAAGGGAAGTTTACAATGAAGATTGGGCCCAACATGAAGACATTAGGCCCCTTTTATGTTACCTCTAGGGAAAGTGACGTTTTTGCAATACCTTGGTGGATTTCTTGAGGTCTCTACATCTACATATGCTCTGCTAGGTTTTTAGGACACTTTGATAAATCCTTACCTTTCATTTCCTTAAACCTTAAGCCCTAGCCCCATTACAACCCTTGATAAGACCTTCTTGATCCTTAAGATGGGACAGCCTTTGAGGTGGAGATGAGTTACAAGAGTTGAACCTATGGCTTGGGTCCATCTGTGCAAGTAGTTGGTATCCTTCATGAGATCTTTAAAATAAATTATACATGTGCTTTCGTTTCTTGAATTATGTGATATACTTGCTATCTTTCACATATACTTGAGTGTATAAGCTTTTAAGCATTGCCATGATCTGAGAGAAGAAAGAGTGGATATAACTTGTGAGGAATTGAATCATACTTGTCTGAAACATGCTTAACAGAACCGATCACCATTGTTACAACCAAGTCCTACTTGTGTATGTGAAGATTATGTGTTTTAATTAACTCTCGAATGCCTAAACATTTATTCTTGGTGAAGTGCTAATCTTGGTGTTGTGAAAGTAAGAGATTGCTGAGACAAAAAGTTGAAGGGCTATAGAGTCTGTTTCGTGTCAAGTCTTTAATTTCTGTTGAGTCTTAGTGTGTGTCTTAGTTTGATTTTGCTAAGGGACTAGCAAAAGCTAAGTGTGGGGGAATTTGATAGGAGCATTTTAATGCGACGTTTTAACTGCATTTCCCTACACTTTTCTGCGCCATTTCCTTGAAAAATCCCTGTTTGGGAAAGTTTCCATTCTTTGATTGGGAAAGTTCCTTATTGTAGAAAGTTTCCATTTTTGTCTTCATTTTTCATTTCTCATTTTTCATTTCTCATTTCTGGAAAGTTTCTATTTTTCATTTTTAGTAAGTTTCTATTTTCATTTTTTAGAAAGTTTCTATTTTAAGTATAGTTTCTATTTTCAGGACCTCCGAGCTAGAAAGTGGAAATGAACGCACGAATGGAAAGAGGAGCTTGCGAACATCAAGACGAACGAACATGAGAGAAAATGGCCCACACATTTGAGCAGAAATGAAGAAACAAGCTTTCCTAGTCCAACCAGGAAATCCTACGAAATGGAGGAAGGCTTCCCTAGCAAGTTTCCAACGCAACCATGAAAAAGAAATGGAAAAATAATGTGTTTTGCGTTGGAAAATGAGAAGGCTTGAAGATGAAGCAACGAGGCCCAAGAACTCCTTGGATTTTCGGCAAATTGGATAATGGCCCATCAAAGCCCATGACACTAGGGTTTGTGACGCAAACCCTAGCCCTAAAGATATGTTTGCCGTGAAATTGCATGAGAGAAACAAGGAAGAGGCGTCCAAAAATCAGAAAATAAAGAAGATTTTCTATGGAGATTTTCTAGGGTTATTTTTATGGAAATAAATCAAGAGATAAAACCCTAGAAGACCTAGCCGTCCAAGCCAAGAGGAAAACAAGGGGATGCCGTGCAAACCCTAGGGAATTCGGCAAAAGATAATGAAGAGAAAAACAAGGGTTTTGCCGTGAGGAAAAATCAGAAAAAAATAAAGAGATTTCGTGGAGATTTCTTAGGGAGCTTTTAAAGGAAAGAGAATATGTGTTGAACACAAAAAGCTCTCAAAGGAGTCTAGGTTCGTCCCCCTTTATTCTCTAAATATATTGTTGCCGAAATTGGTGAAGGAAATCAGAAAATATCTCTTTATATTTCGGCAAGATTATTTAGGGAATTCATATTGGAATTTTGTGATTGGTTGCACCACCTCATAGGGCTTATGTGGCAAGCAAGCATTGGAGGAAATTATGTGGAGTTATATCATTGTGCCGTGAGTTTCATTAGGGTTAGACGGCTTGGAGAACAAAGGAAGCCGTGCTCCTATATATTCATCTCTTCTCTCAACGTCAAGGGGTTCGAAAGTTCCACACTTTTACGTTTTACACTTTGAAGAAAAATCAGAAAACTCTCTCTAGCCTAGCCGTGTTCTTCTCCATCCTCTAGGGCAACCACGAAGTTCAAGCAAGGCCAAGGAAGAAGAAGACAAGCCGTGCACACCATCCATCACCACCCTTGGAGATTGCTTTCGAAATTCAAGAGTCCATTCATCACTTCATTCATCTCATCTTCATCACGGTGTAATCCGATTCTCCTTGTACCTTTGCTTTGTATTTTCGTTGGTTTTGCCTTAGTTGACACATATGTATGAACAAGTATTGTTTTCTGAAATTTTATGATGAATTGTTAATTTTCAGATTCATATATTGCGATTTATGGTTGCTTTTGTGTGAGTGTTTGATTAAATTTGCATGATAGAAATCTTTTGTATGATTATCTTGAATGGTTCGAAACATTTAGGGTTTTATGTGAATGTTGCTACGAATTTGAGAACATGAATCAACTTTTTGGTTTTGTGTTCTTGAATCGATAAGTAGTAAAGGTTTTGTACAAAAACCGAATTTAATCAAAGAAGATTGCAATTAGGTGGACTTTTTCATACTAAGTTGCACATTTGAGTTGATAGCCTTTCTAGGTGTTTATTGCGTTAAACATGACATGATTGACTAGCTTTCTAGGGCTTGATTGCATGTTTGATAGAATTAATCTAGGTGCTTTCGCTTAGGTTAATTAGCATTGAAAGTAAAATATGGGAAATTGTTTGCTTTTGAACGTTTCACATGATCAACTCCTCTTGCATGACTATGATGAACAATGATGAACTTGAATTAATTTTAATCATGAGTTTCGACTTTGATCTTTGTTCTTGCATTCCATTTGTATTTTTATGTTTTTGCATTTCAATTATTTAGGTAACTTAGACTTTATTTTCGGAAATTAAAACCAAAAACCAAAAAACTCCCCCTTTTTCGTAAATATGTCTATATTTTGTAAATATTATACTTTGTTTTAATTTTAATTGTTCAATTGTTTGACAATGACAGGTGTACCCTCAATCCCCGGAATAGAACGATCCCTATTTACTTTATACTACTAATGACATTTCAGGGTTAAATTGGTCGCTCGATAAAAGCGACATCATTTACACAAACAAGAAAAAGTAAAGATGGGGGGTTTTTAAAGATTGAAAACAGAAAATTTCCAGAAAATAATAAAGATTAAAATCGTTTCTATACATAGATGGGAAAAGAAGAATTTTTGAAGAACACTTGTCAAGAACTCATCAAGATCAATATTTTCATGCATCCCTTAATCTTTTTAATTACCATGGAAAGCTATCAACCAAGAACACAAAGATCCAAGCAACCATTGTCCCCTTTTTACTTTCTTTCTTAAGTCAAATTGAAAATCAAGTCAATTTTATTTTGAAAAGTTCGATATCAATAATGAAAAATCCCGTTTTCAAATCATTAAGTTCAAGAAAGAATCAATAGACATGCAAATCCAAGGGCGTCAATACTCATCATCACATGCATAATCTGATTTTCGACTCAAAGCAAGCCTTTACTACTTATTCGAATTAGGTTTCACCAAGCATCAAACCTAATTACTAGCAAGTTACATGCAAGTCTTCCTTTTATGTTTGTCAGACCAAGTGAATCGTTAACATGTACTGAAGCACAAAAATCAGATTATCATTCCATATTCGGCAATTAATCAAGACAAAAGACACACAAACACATCAAACATTGAAAAGAACATCCAAATCGCATCCCAAAAATCAGAAAGTTATCTCATGGTTTCGGTTTTACACATAAAGAAATCAAAACAGAAAAAAACAAATACAAAAACACTAAACCGTGAAGAAAACATAGGGAAGATGGTATGAACAACCCTTGACTACGTCCCAAGGTCCAAAGTAGATCCAAGGCAGCAACACAAGGTAGAATTCACGGCTAGGATGGAGGATGGCACGGCTAGGAACTTGTAGATGCAAAAACCTGAAACTCAAGAGCAAACCGGTGAGAAACGAAATTGTGGAGAATAATGTGTCACCTTGAAACGTCTAATACACAAGGTATATATAGGAGAACGTCTCAAGGCACTCCCAATTCGTTTCTACTTGGTTTCTCTTAGTTTATGTTGATTTAGGACTTCTTTCTCATGAAACAGATTTCCGGCAGGATTGACCTCAGTCCACTAAAACGGCCATAACTTTCTCTAGAAAATAGATATTGATGAGCTGTAAAAAGCTCTGGAAACTAGACATCTGTAGATTTCCAACCATATAAAGATCATAATTTTCTGAGCTCTGACCGATTTTTGACACTCCGTTGAAGTTGACTGATCTGCACAGGCAGATTTCCGAATCTGTAATGGATTTGACTTTTAATGCACAAGTTGAGTCTAATTCGGTTTTCCTTTGCATCACACGCCTCTCACATGTCTTCCACGCCTATTCTGAAGTAGAAACGTCAAGAACCTTCAAGAATCCTCAAGAATCTCACGAAATTCAATCCTTACTCAACAAGAAGTCCAAATTCCACATTGCTTTGTAATTCGAATTCCTTGTTGCTTCCTATTCCATGTGCACGGCATATGATCTTCTTGAGACTTCTAGATGCTTCATGATCGTTCCATAGCTCTCCTAGTATGAGTAGAACTCCATATGCAAGTAGGTTTCCTAGTTGAATACGAACTTCTTTTCTGCGATTCTTCTACACTCTTCCGGAACCTTCTTGAGTAATCCTTATCTAACAGGGACTCCTTATCACACTAGGATTCCTTATCTGAGTAGAATTGGGTTTCCCTGTTCAAGTAGAACTTCTAATTTCCGCGACTTAAGAGTTTGAATCCAAGTCAGCTTCTGATTCCTACTCCAACTAGGATTCCTTTTCCTAGTCAAACTGGGAGAACTTCCATTTCTTCATTTCTTTCCATTTCTGCGCCACTTGTGCCTTCCTTAGTCATTTTTGGACTTTGAGACTCCATTTTACCTGTAAAACACTAACTAAGTTAAATTGATCGAGATAAAGGAAATAACTTAGCAAAATATAGGGTTTAAACATTATAAACGTCGCATTTCATGCTCCTATCAATTCACAATGCAACAAGTGATTTTTCAATCCCCGGCAATGATGTCGCTTTTGGGAAGCGACCAATTTAACCCTGAAATGTCATTAGTAGTATAAAGTAAATAGGGATCGTTCTATTCCGGGGATTGAGGGTACACCTGTCATTGTCAAACAATTAAACAATTAAAATTAAAACAAAGTATAATATTTACAAAAATATAACAAAATATATACATATTTACGAAAAAGGGGGGATTTTTGATTTTTGGTTTTCTAGTTTTAAACTAAGTTAAGAAAATAATTAAAATGCAAAAACATAAAAATATAAATGGGATGCAAGAACAAAGATCAAATTCGAAACTCATGATTAAAATTGATTCAAGTTCATCATTGTTCATCATAGTCATGCAAGAGGAGTTGATCATGTGAAACGTTCATAAGCAAACAATTTCCCATATTTTACTTTCAATGCTAATTAACCTAAGCGAAAGCACCTAGATTAATTCTATCAAACATGCAATCAAACCCTAGAAAGCTAGTCAATCATGTCATGTTTAACGCATTAAGCACCCAGAAAGGCTATCAACTCAAATGTGCAACTTAGTATGAAAAAGTCCACCTAATTGCAATCTTCTTTGATTAAATTCGGTTTTTGTACAAAACCTTTACTACTTATCGATTCAAGAACACAAAACCAAAAAGTTGATCCATGTTCTTAAATTCGTAGCAACATTCACATAAAAACCCTAAATGTTTCGAACCATTCAAGATTATCATACAAAAGATTTCTATCATTCAAATTTAATCAAACACTCACACAAAAGCAACCATAAATCGCAATATATGAATCTGAAAATTAACAATTAATCATAAAATTTCAGAAAACAACACTTGTTCATACATATGTGTCAACTAAGGCAAAACCAACGAAAATACAAAGCAAAGGTACAAGGAGAATCGGATTACACCGTGATGAAGATGAGATGAATGAAGTGATGAATGGACTCTTGAATTTCGAAAGCAATCTCCAAGGGTGGTGATGGATGGTGTGCACGGCTTGTCTTCTTCTTCCTTGGCCTTGCTTGAACTTCGTGGTTGCCCTAGAGGATGGAGATGAACACGGCTAGGCTAGGGAGAGTTTCTGATTTTTTTTTCTCAAAGTGTAAATGCAAAAGTGTGGAACTCCAAACGTTGAGAAGAGGGGAGGTTATATAGGGGACGGCCAACTTGGTCTCCAAGCCGTGAATTTCTTCTTTATTTTCCATGGAATTAATCTGAAAATGCCACATAGTTTCCTCCAATGATAGCTTGCCACATAAGCCCTATGAGGTGGTGCAACCAATCACAAAATTCTCTTTTAATTCCCTAGAAATATTGCCGAAATTCCTTGAGATAATTTCTGATTTTTCTTGTTTAATTTCGGCCAACTTCCTTTAGGAATTCTAGGAATGAATCTAGACTCCTTTTTAGCCGTTTCTTGGTTCCCACCTTTTTCTCTTTCCTTAAAACTCTCTTAGAAAATATCTTTGCCGAAATCTTCTAGGTTCTTCTTTGATTCACATGGCAATTCTCTCTCCTTCCTTGTATTTCTCACGGCAATCCCTAGCTTCTCTCTCTCTTTAAACGGCAAAGGCTCAAGATAACTCTTCCAAGAATATCTCATTCCAAGAAAATCTCCCTAGAAAATCTCCACCGAAATCTTCTTATTATTTTCTGATTTTCCACGTCATCTTCCTTGTTTCTCTCTAGGATTTCATGGCAAAACATCTTTAGGGCTAGGGTTTGCGTCACAAACCCTAGTTCCATGGGCCTTTGTGGGCTTTTATCCAAGTAGCCGAAAATCCAACAAGTCTTGAGAGTTTTTGGGCCTCCATGCGTCACCTCTATGCCAAGTCATCTTCTAGAGTCTTCAAGAAGCTTCTCTCATGCCATGTCACTTTATTAATTCGATCTCCATTCATGGTTGGCTCAAGAGTCTTGTTTTGGCAAGCTTTCCTTTTCTGGACAGGGTTTCCTGGTTGGACCAGGAAAACTTCTTTTCTTCATTTCTGCTCATTTGTGCTTCCCTTTGTACTTCATCTTGTCTCCCTCCAACGTTGGCTATCTTCTCTCTCCATTTGTGAGCTCATTTCAGCTCATTTGTGACAAGGACCTGAAAATAGAAACTAGTAAGAAAAATAGAAACTTTCCTAAAATGAAAAATGGCAACTTTCCTAAACTGAAAATGGGAAACTTTCTAAAAATGAAAAATAGAAACTACTGAAAATGGAAACTTACTAAAAATGATAAATAGAAACTACAAAAATAGAAACTTTCTACAAATAGGAACTTTCCCAATCAAAGAATGGAAACTTTCCTAAACAGGGTTTTATTAAGGAAATAACGCAGAAAATGCAGGGAAAAGCAAGTAAAACGTCGCATTAAAATGCTCCTATCAAATTCCCCCACACTTAGCTTTTGCTAGTCCCTTAGCAAAATCACACTAAGACACACACTAAGACTCAACGAAAATTTAAAGACTTGACACAAAACAGACTCTATTGCCCTTTAACTATTTGTCTCAGCAATCTCTTACTTTCACAACACCAAGATTAGCACTTAACCAAGATTCAATGTTTAAGCATTCGAGAGTTAATTGAAACACATAATTTACACATACACAAGTAGGACTTGGTTGTAACAATGGTGATGGTTTCTGTTAAGCATGTTTCAGACAAGTATGATCCAAATCCTCACAAGGTATATCCACTCTTTCTTCTCTCAGAATTCAAGGCAATGCTTAAAAGCTTATACACTCAAGTATATGTGAAAGATAGCAAGTATATCACATAATGTAAGAAACGAAAGCACATGTACAATTTTCTTTTAAAGATCTCATGAAGGATACCAACTACTTGCACAGATGGACCCAAGCCATAGGTTCAACTCTTGTAACTCATCTCCACATCAAGGGCTGTCCCATCTTAAGGATCAAGAAGGTCTTCTCAAAGGTTGTAATGGGGCCAAGGCTCAAGGTTTTAAGAAATGAAGGGTAAGGATTTATCAAAGTGTCCTAAAAACCTAGCAGAGCACATGTAAAAGTAGAGACCACAAGAAATCCACCAATGCATTGCAAAAACGTCAATTCCCCTAGAGGTAACATAAAAGGGGCCTAGTGTCTCCATGTTGGGCCCAATCTTCATTGTAAACTTCCCCTGAACTATAGTGAATGGACAAAGGTCAAATTTTTCTTTAATAGGCCTTCATTTCAAAGTAAACTCCAAAATCACTAAGTATGGGGGACTAAAATCCATAAATATTTCTTTCTTTTCTTTTCTAGCCGTACATTTTTTCTTTTCTTTTCATTTTTCACGGCTTTCACATATTTTTTTTTCTTTATGGACAAGTCTACCCCCACACTTGAACTTTAACCTCTTCTCAATTTCCATCCTTAGCACCAAACCCATGTAGTATGTCTCAAAAGATAGCTCCACTAAGTTCTTAGAACAAAGGGTAGGGTTGTTACTATACTAAGCTTCATGGTTAAGGATTTTAGGGTGATGAACGAAAAGGCTTAATGTAGGCTCAAAGGGGCTTATCTAGGGGAGTCCCACGACGGGCACAAATGGGGACACAAGTTTATATGGCAATGGTGGTAATTCCTAGGATGCCTCTATCCCTTCCAGAATCAGGGCCATGTATTGATATAACGTCTTAACAAGCACAAGAGCGAATTCTAGCATTCTCTAGTCCATCAAACTTAATCTATGGCAAGTAGTCAATTGATAGGAGCATTTTAATGCGACGTTTTACTCGCTTTTCCCTGCATTTTCTGCGTTATTTCCTTAATAAAACCCTGTTTAGGAAAGTTTCCATTCTTTGATTGGGAAAGTTCCTATTTGTAGAAAGTTTCTATTTTTGTAGTTTCTATTTATCATTTTTAGTAAGTTTCCATTTTCAGTAATTTCTATTTTTCATTTTTTAGAAAGTTTCCATTTTCAGTTTAGGAAAGTTGCCATTTTTCATTTTAGGAAAGTTTCTATTTTTCTTACTAGTTTCTATTTTCAGGACCTCCAAGCTAGAAAGTGGAAATGAACTCACAAATGGAAAGAGGAGCTTGCGATCACCAAGGGGAGCAAAGATGAAGAACAATGAGCCACAGAAATGAGCAGAAATGAAGAAAAGAAGTTTTCCTGGTCCAACCAGGAAACCCTGCGAAAATGAGGAAAGCCCACCAATGAAGTTTCCAACGTTACTATGAAAAAGAAATGGAAAAATAAAGTGTTGTGACGTTGGAAGATGACATGGCATAGAAGTGACGCATGGAGGCCCAAAAACTCTCAAGACTTGTTGGATTTTCGGCTAATTGGATAAAAGCCCACCAAAGCCCATGGAACTAGGGTTTGTGACGCAAACCCTAGCACTAAAGTTGTTGTTGCCGTGAATTTGCAAGAGAGAAACAAGGAGGTGGCGTCCAAGAAAATCAGAAATTAAAAGGAGATTTTCTAGGGTTATTTTTATGGAAATAAATCAAGAGATAAACCCTAGAGACTCCTAGCCGTCCAAGCAAGAGAGAAACAAGGAATTGCCGTGCAAAATAAAAGAGAAACCCTAGAGAATTCGGCCAAGGGATAATGAAGAGAGAAACTAGGGTTTTGCCGTGTGGAAAATCAGAAATTCAAGAGAGATTTCGTGGAGATTTCTTAGGGAGCTTTTAAAGGAAAGAGAATATGTGTTGAACACAAAAAGCTCTCAAAGGAGTCTAGGTTCGTCCCCCTTTATTCTCTAAATATATTGTTGCCGAAATTAGTGAAGGAAATCAGAAAATATCTATATATATTTCGGCAAGATTATTTAGGGAATTAATTCTGGAATTTTGTGATTGGTTGCACCACCTCATAGGGCTTATGTGGCACGAAATCATTGGAGGAAATTATGTGGAGGAAGCAAGCTATTGCCGTGAGTTTCTCTAGGGTTTTACACGGCTTGAAGACCTAGAAGCCGTCCCCTATATATTCCTCTCTTCTCTCAACGTCAAGAGTTCCCACTTTTGCGTTTACACTTTGAAGAAAAATCAGAAAACTCTCTCTAGCCTAGCCGTGTTCATCTCCATCCTCTAGGGCAACCACGAAGTTCAAGCAAGGCCAAGGAAGAAGAAGACAAGCCGTGTACATCATCCATCACCATCCTTGAAGATTGCTTTCGAAATTCAAGAGACCATTCATCACTTCATTCATCTCATCTTCATCACGGTGTAATCCGATTCTCCTTGTACCTTTGCTTTGTATTTTCGTTGGTTTTGCCTTAGTTGACACATATGTATGAACAAGTGTTGTTTTCTGAAATTTTATGATTAATTGTTAATTTTCAGATTCATATATTGCGATTTATGGTTGCTTTTGTGTGAGTGTTTGATTAAATTTGAATGATAGAAATCTTTTGTATGATAATCTTGAATGGTTCGAAACATTTAGGGTTTTTATGTGAATGTTGCTACGAGTTTGAGAACATGAATCAACTTTTTGGTTTTGTGTTCTTGAATCAATAAGTAGTAAAGGTTTTGTACAAAAACCGAATTTAATCAAAGAAGATTGCAATTAGGTGGACTTTTTCATACTAAGTTGCACATTTGAGTTGATAGCCTTTCTAGGTGCTTAATGCGTTAAACATGACATGATTGACTAGCTTTCTAGGGTTTGATTGCATGTTTGATAGGAGTAATCTAGGTGCTTTCACTTAGGTTAATTAGCATTGAAAGTAAAATATGGGAAATTGTTTGCTTATGAACGTTTCACATGATCAACTCCTCTTGCATGACTATGATGAACAATGATGAACTTGAATCAATTTTAATCATGAGTTTCGAATTTGATCTTTGTTCTTACATCCCATTTATATTTTTATGTTTTTGCATTTTAATTATTCTTTACTTAGATTTTATTTTCGGAAAAGAAAACCAAAAACCAAAAATCCCCCTTTTTCGTAAATATGTATATATTTTGTTATATTTTTGTAAATATTATACTTTGTTTTAATTTTAATTGTTTAATTGTTTGACAATGACAGGCGTACCCTCAATCCCCGGAATAGAACGATCCCTATTTACTTTATACTACTAATGACATTTCAGGGTTAAATTGGTCGCTCAACAAAAGCGACATCAATTTTTGGCGCCGTTGCCGGGGATTGAAAAATCACTTGTTAAATATGTGAATATATGTTTTGTTTTTATGTTGTGTTCGAAAAAAAAAAAAAAACTTACTTGTTAATTGTTCATAATTTGTTAGTTAATTAGTTAATTAATTACTTAGGTTGTTATTTATGTTGTTGAATACGAATTTTTATTGTAAGTTGTAAATTAAAGAAGGAATAGGTGAAGTCGTGTTTATTAATATTGGCCTAAACCCCTTATTGGTACCTAGTCCAGGTCCCTTAAGGTTGAGGGCGGCCTTTATTAACATTCATTGAACTGTCTTCACACTTAGGATCTTTTTCATCCAAGTAAGTATAGCCTATGTGGGATGGTGTCTAGGAAAGGGGACAACGCTCATGACTGGTTCTTGAATCCAAAAGTGCGTGTAAATGGGCCTAAACCACATTGTGGGAGTAGCTCATGCCAAAATGGATTCTACCTCTCGTGGTCGCCCTCCCCTACCTGGCCATTTCAGTAAGGTTGCCCAAAGGATGTAGGAGGGACTTTGTGTCTAGACGACTATACTTGGGCCGCACGTCCTCTTGATTTACCGCTTGGAATTGAATTTGAAATCAATGATATAGATAATAAATGAAAATATTGTGATTCACTAAGGTATATTGGATTAAACATAGTCTTGAAAAGGGTAGCTGTTTCAGTCCCATTGCACATCGAGACTCCCTGTTCCCGTACCTAAGTGTTGAAAATAATTGTAAAGAAAAGGAAGAAAAACAAATATTTGTAAGTATTTTCGTAAAAAAAAAAAAAAAAAAAAAGAAGAAGAAAAAAAAAAAAGAAGAAGAAAAAAAAAAAAGAGAAGTGTACAAAGTGTGACGTTTTGTTGTGTAAAAGTTGTGTTTAAAATGTGTCTAATCTTGTTAAACAAAAGAAATGTAAAGAATTAATTGTAAATATTGTTAACTTCTTGATTGTTATAAGTGTGTAAAATCGTATGAGTAGATAAGGGCCCTTTTGTTAATATTGGCCTTAACCCTTCATTAGTGCCTTTCTAAGGTCTTATGAGGTTGAGGGCGGCTTTTATTAGCTGATAGGAGCATTTTAATGCGACGTTTTACTCGCTTTTCCCTGCATTTTCTGCGTTATTTCCTTAATAAAACCCTGTTTAGGAAAGTTTCCATTCTTTGATTGGGAAAGTTCCTATTTGTAGAAAGTTTCTATTTTTGTAGTTTCTATTTATCATTTTTAGTAAGTTTCCATTTTCAGTAATTTCTATTTTTCATTTTTTAGAAAGTTTCCATTTTCAGTTTAGGAAAGTTGCCATTTTTCATTTTACGAAAGTTTCTATTTTTCTTACTAGTTTCTATTTTCAGGACCTCCGAGCTAGAAAGTGGAAATGAACTCACAAATGGAAAGAGGAGCTTGCGATCACCAAGGGGAGCAAAGATGAAGAACAATGAGCCACAGAAATGAGCAGAAATGAAGAAAAGAAGTTTTCCTGGTCCAACCAGGAAACCCTGCGAAAATGAGGAAAGCCCACCAATGAAGTTTCCAACGTTACTATGAAAAAGAAATGGAAAAATAAAGTGTTGTGACGTTGGAAGATGACATGGCATAGAAGTGACGCATGGAGGCCCAAAAACTCTCAAGACTTGTTGGATTTTCGGCTAATTGGATAAAAGCCCACCAAAGCCCATGGAACTAGGGTTTGTGACGCAAACCCTAGCACTAAAGTTGTTGTTGCCGTGAATTTGCAAGAGAGAAACAAGGAGGTGGCGTCCAAGAAAATCAGAAATTAAAAGGAGATTTTCTAGGGTTATTTTTATGGAAATAAATCAAGAGATAAACCCTAGAGACTCCTAGCCGTCCAAGCAAGAGAGAAACAAGGAATTGTCGTGCAAAATAAAAGAGAAACCCTAGAGATTTCGGCCAAGGGATAATGAAGAGAGAAACTAGGGTTTTGCCGTGTGGAAAATCAGAAATTCAAGAGAGATTTCGTGGAGATTTCTTAGGGAGCTTTTAAAGGAAAGAGAATATGTGTTGAACACAAAAAGCTCTCAAAGGAGTCTAGGTTCGTCCCCCTTTATTCTCTAAATATATTGTTGCCGAAATTGGTGAAGGAAATCAGAAAATATCTCTATATATTTCGGCAAGATTATTTAGGGAATTAATTCTAGAATTTTGTGATTGGTTGCACCACCTCATAGGGCTTATGTGGCACGAAATCATTGGAGGAAATTATGTGGAGGAAGCAAGCTATTGCCGTGAGTTTCTCTAGGGTTTTACACGGCTTGAAGACCTAGAAGCCGTCCCCTATATATTCCTCTCTTCTCTCAACGTCGAGGGGTTCCGAGTTCCATTTTTTACGTTCTACATTTGAGAAATAATTCAGAAAACTCTCTAGCTTAGCCGTGCTCCTCTCCATCCTCTAGGGCAACCACGAAGTGCAAGCAAGGCCATTGAAGAAGAAGACAAGCCGTGCATACCATCCACCCTCCACCTTGAAGATTGCTTTCGAAATTCAAGAGACCACATCATCACTTCATCCATCTCATCTTCATCACGGTGTAATCCGATTCTCCTTGTACCTTTGCTTTGTAATTTTCGTTGGTTTGCCTTAGTTGACACTTATGTATGAACAAGTATTGATTTCTGAAATTTTATGATTAATTGTTAATTTTCAGATTCATATATTGTGATTTATGGTTGCTTTTGTGTAAGTGTTTGATTGAATTTGCATGATAGAAATCGTTTGTATGATAATCTTGAATGGTTCGAAACATTTAGGGTTTTTATGTGAATGTTGCTACGAATTTGAGAACATGAATCAACTTTTTGGTTTTGTGTTCTTGAATCAACAAGTAGTAAAGGTTTTGTACAAAAACCGAAATTTAATCAAAGGAGATTGCAATTAGGTGAACTTTTTCATACTAAGTTGCACATTTGAATTGATAGCCTTTCTAGATGCTTAATGCGTTGAACATGACATGATTGACTAGCTTTCTAGGGTTTGATTGCATGTTTGATAGAATTAATCTAGGTGCTTTCACTTAGGTTAATTAGCATTGAAGTAAAATATGGGAAATTGTTTGCTTAGAACGTTTCACATGATCAATTCCTCTTGCATGACTATGATGAACAATGATGAACTTGAATTAACTTTGATTATAAATTCCGATTTGATCTTTGTTCGTGCATTTCATTTGCATTTTTATGTTTTTGCATTTTAATTGTTTTCTTTACTTAGTTTAATTTCCGAAAATCAAAACCAAAAATCCCCCTAATTTCGTAAATATGTATATATTTTGTTATATTTTTGTAAATATTATACTTTGTTTTAATTTTAATTGTTTAATTGTTTGATAATGACAGGTGTACCCTCAATCCCCGGAATAGAACGATCCCTATTTACTTTATACTACTAATGACATTTCTGGGTTAAATTGGTCGCTTCCCAAAAGCGACATCATTAGCATTTGGAGAACTGTCTAACACATGAGTTCTTTTCAAGCTGAGTAAGGGGCATATAGGTGGTGTCTTAGGTTGAGACCCTGGGTGATGGGTTCAAATTGGATCTCAGAGATACTATAGACTGTGCGTAAACCACAATGTGGGAGTAGCCAATAGGGGCCTAAACCTCAATGAGGGAGTAGCCTCCGTAGTGTCACCAAAATGAGTCCTCCCTCTCACTTACCTCTTAATCTGGCCATCTAGCCTTCTGAAACAAAGGAAAGCGACTTATGTCTAGGCGACTATCCCTAGATCGTATCTCACCAATAGTAGTGGTTTCTATTGGGCTCGACTTACAACTTGTAATCAATTGAGATATTAACTTTATTTTGTAAAGATAATAAGATACTTGAACATAACCTCCACTTGTAAATTGTGTTGTTTTGTACAATTTTATACTTGTATAAATCATAAATAGTAAAGTCGTGAATAGTAACTTGTGAATAGTGACTCGTGAATAGTAAGGTTGATGTATAAACCACTAATTTGTAATTAGTTTACTTTATACTTTGCTAACTTCTGTGAATTTTGATGATGTTCAGGAATCCTATGAATGACCGAGCCTTTTAGACCATCTACAATAAAGGAAATTGAAGCAAGGCTCGCTCGTTTGAAGGGTCCTTCACTCCTTGAGTTCACAAGCCCTTCTCCTTCAACATACAAAGAGTACACATTTAACGAGCAAGGGAAGAGGACCTACTGTTCTGAGGAGTCTACATCACCTACACCGAGTCCATCTCCTCCTTCACGTTCACCTTCACCTGTGATTTCGTCCAACTCTACACCACCACCTTCACCACCACCTGAAGAAGTCGAAGAAGAGAGAATGGCATCTATTAGGGAACTCTCCACCGCAACTGTTGAAGGAGGGCCCCCTACAGGCATAGTATACCCTGCCCCTGCAGCTGGAAGACAGGCAGAGTTTGAGCTTAAGAGTGGATTGTTGCACAAGCTCCCTATCTTCCATGGACTTAATATGGAGGATGCTAATAAGCACGTACGAGAATTCCAATCTGTTTGTGCAAACATGCAACCACAAGGGGCAGATGAGAATCTTCTGAAGATGAGAGCATTTCCATTCTCTCTAGCTGATAGAGCCAAGGATTGGCTATATGAACTTCCTGCAGGACGTATCACATCATGGGAAACAATGAGAAAGGCCTTCTTGGAGAAATACTTCCCAGCTTCTAAGGTCATCACACTTAGAAAGAAGCTCAGTGGAATAGAGCAAGCCCATGATGAGTCCTATGCTGCTTACTATGAGAGGTTCAATTCCTTACTTGCACAATGTCCTCAACATCAGATGAAGGATGAGACCCTACTCACATGTTTCTATGAAGGACTCTTACCCTTGGAAAGGCAAATGTTGGATGCTGCAGCTGGAGGAGCTTTCGTGGATAAGTCACCTGCAGTTGGGAAGGAGCTTATAGCTAATCGTGCCTTGAACTCCCAACAATATGAGGGGGTAGGACACTCTATTCGTAGGGTGCATGAGATGAGCAAGAATACTGCCATTGAAGACCAACTGAGTAAGCTTACTCTACTCATGAATCAAGTGGTAAGTTCCAAGGGACCAAGTGCAACAATAGCTTGTGGAGTATGCTCTATGCAAGGGCATGTTACAGATCAGTGCCCTCAACTCAATGAGAATGGAGGATGGGAATCTGCAAATGCTATTGGAGGGTATCAAGGAGGATATCAAGGAGGACCTCAACGTCCTAGACATGACCCTTACTCCAATACTTATAACCCAGGATGGAGGGACCATCCCAACTTCAAGTGGACCAACAATGATAACGTTCAGAATCCTCTTGGTGGGAACTTCCAACGTCCTCAAGGGCCTTCATTCCAAGGATCATCTTTTCAAAGGCCCTACATGCCTCCTCCTCAACAGAACTCAGGACCTTCAATGTCTCACTATGACAAAACGTTGGAAGCTTTGACTAGTTCCACCCAAGCCTTGACAAACTCTACTCAAGCTTTGATTCAAGGACAACAGACCCACACTAAGGATATTGCAGATCTTAAGAAACAGATGGGCCAAGTTGTGGACTTCATGAGCAAGATTCATGAGACTGGGAAGCTTCCTAGTGGCACAATACCTAACCCTAAGGGTAATGTGGAGAATGCATCAGTTGTGACTACGAGGAGTGGAAGACCATTGGTGGATCCACCCAAGCAACCCAAGAAGGTCCAAATGAGCATAGAGATTGAGGAAGACCAAGAGCCCACCAAGTTGGGTGTTGAGAAGGACCCTGCAACGTCAAAGGAAGAGACCAAGGCATCCTCATCTTTAAAGGCAAAACCGGAAATCAAAGGTAATAATTCTAACCTATCGAATTCGGTTATTGGTAACCTTTCTTCTTCTTCTTGCATGCCCTTCCCACGCAGGTTTGCCCAATCTAAGAAGGATGAAAGTGACCAAGCCATCTTGGAAACTTTCAAGAAGGTGCAAGTAAACCTACCCCTCCTAGAGGCCATCAAGCAAGTCCCTAAGTATGCCAAGTTCCTCAAAGAGCTTTGCACTACTAGGAGAGTAAACCGTGAAAAGGAGGTGGTAAAGGTAAGTGAGAATGTCTCTGCCCTGATTCAGAGGAAGATTCCTCCAAAGTGTAAGGATCCTGGAAGCTTTACTATTCCGTGCACTATTGGTAACTCTAGATTTAAGAATGCCATGCTAGACCTAGGTGCATCTGTTAATGTTATGCCCTATTCTGTGTATGAAACCCTAGGTCTAGGTGAACTTAAATCTGACAATGTTATCATTCAATTAGCTGATAGATCCAATGCATACCCTAAAGGTTTATTAGAGGATGTGCTTGTACAAGTTAACCATCTTATCTTCCCAGCAGATTTTTATGTTTTAGAAATGGAGGACTCCCCTGTAAGTTCAACTCCATTGCTTTTGGGACGTCCTTTCTTAAGGACAGCTAGTGATAGGAGCATTTTAATGCGACGTTTTAACTGCATTTCCCTACATTTTCTGCGTTATTTCCTTAATAAAACTCTGTTTAGGAAAGTTTCCATTCTTTGATTGGGAAAGTTCCTATTTGTAGAAAGTTTCTATTTTTGTAGTTTCTATTTGTCATTTTTAGAAAGTTTCCCATTTTCAGTTTAGGAAAGTTGCCATTTTTCATTTTAGGAAAGTTTCTATTTTTCTTACTAGTTTCTATTTTCAGGACCTCCGAGCTAGAAAGTGGAAATGAACTCACAAATGGAAAGAGGAGCTTGCGATCACCAAGGGGAGCAAAGATGAAGAACAATGAGCCACAGAAATGAGCAGAAATGAAGAAAAGAAGTTTTCCTGGTCCAACCAGGAAACCCTGCGAAAATGAGGAAAGCCCACCAATGAAGTTTCCAACGTTACTATGAAAAAGAAATGGAAAAATAAAGTGTTGTGACGTTGGAAGATGACATGGCATAGAAGTGACGCATGGAGGCCCAAAAACTCTCAAGACTTGTTGGATTTTCGGCTAATTGGATAAAAGCCCACCAAAGCCCATGGAACTAGGGTTTGTGACGCAAACCCTAGCACTAAAGTTGTTGTTGCCGTGAATTTGCAAGAGAGAAACAAGGAGGTGGCGTCCAAGAAAATCAGAAATTAAAAGGAGATTTTCTAGGGTTATTTTTATGGAAATAAATCAAGAGATAAACCCTAGAGACTCCTAGCCGTCCAAGCAAGAGAGAAACAAGGAATTGCCGTGCAAAATAAAAGAGAAACCCTAGAGAATTCGGCCAAGGGATAATGAAGAGAGAAACTAGGGTTTTGCCGTGTGGAAAATCAGAAATTCAAGAGAGATTTCGTGGAGATTTCTTAGGGAGCTTTTAAAGGAAAGAGAATATGTGTTGAACACAAAAAGCTCTCAAAGGAGTCTAGGTTCGTCCCCCTTTATTCTCTAAATATATTGTTGCCGAAATTGGTGAAGGAAATCAGAAAATATATCTATATATTTCGGCAAGATTATTTAGGGAATTAATTCTGGAATTTTGTGATTGGTTGCACCACCTCATAGGGCTTATGTGGCACGAAATCATTGGAGGAAATTATGTGGAGGAAGCAAGCTATTGCCGTGAGTTTCTCTAGGGTTTTACACGGCTTGAAGACCTAGAAGCCGTCCCCTATATATTCCTCTCTTCTCTCAACGTCAAGAGTTCCGAGTTCCATTTTTTACGTTCTACATTTGAGAAATAATTCAGAAAACTCTCTAGCTTAGCCGTGCTCCTCTCCATCCTCTAGGGCAACCACGAAGTGCAAGCAAGGCCAAGGAAGAAGAAGACAAGCCGTGCATACCATCCACCCTCCACCTTGAAGATTGCTTTCGAAATTCAAGAGACCACATCATCACTTCATCCATCTCATCTTCATCACGGTGTAATCTGATTCTCCTTGTACCTTTGCTTTGTAATTTTCGTTGGTTTGCCTTAGTTGACACTTATGTATGAACAAGTATTGATTTCTGAAATTTTATGATTAATTGTTAATTTTCAGATTCATATATTGTGATTTATGGTTGCTTTTGTGTAAGTGTTTGATTGAATTTGCATGATAGAAATCGTTTGTATGATAATCTTGAATGGTTCGAAACATTTAGGGTTTTTATGTGAATGTTGCTACGAATTTGAGAACATGAATCAACTTTTTGGTTTTGTGTTCTTGAATCAACAAGTAGTAAAGGTTTTGTACAAAAACCGAAATTTAATCAAAGGAGATTGCAATTAGGTGAACTTTTTCATACTAAGTTGCACATTTGAATTGATAGCCTTTCTAGATGCTTAATGCGTTGAACATGACATGATTGACTAGCTTTCTAGGGTTTGATTGCATGTTTGATAGAATTAATCTAGGTGCTTTCACTTAGGTTAATTAGCATTGAAGTAAAATATGGGAAATTGTTTGCTTAGAACGTTTCACATGATCAATTCCTCTTGCATGACTATGATGAACAATGATGAACTTGAATTAACTTTGATTATAAATTCCGATTTGATCTTTGTTCGTGCATTTCATTTGCATTTTTATGTTTTTGCATTTTAATTGTTTTCTTTACTTAGTTTAATTTCCGAAAATCAAAACCAAAAATCCCCCTAATTTCGTAAATATGTATATATTTTGTTATATTTTTGTAAATATTATACTTTGTTTTAATTTTAATTGTTTAATTGTTTGATAATGACAGGTGTACCCTCAATCCCCGGAATAGAACGATCCCTATTTACTTTATACTACTAATGACATTTCAGGGTTAAATTGGTCGCTTCCCAAAAGCGACATCAAGTTGACACATTTGTTTGAACAATTGTTGATTTCTGGAATTTTATGATTAATTGTTAATTTTCAGATTCATATATTGCGATTTATGGTTGCTTTTGTGTGAGTGTTTGATTAAATTTGCATGATAGAAATCTTTTGTATGATAATCTTGAATGGTTCGAAACATTTAGGGTTTTTATGTGAATGTTGCTACGAATTTGAGAACATGGATCAACTTTTTGGTTTTGTGTTCTTGAGTCAATAAGTAGTAAAGGTTTTGTACAAAAACCGAATTTAATCAAAGAAGATTGCAATTAGGTGGACTTTTTCATACTAAGTTGCACATTTGAGTTGATAGCCTTTCTAGGTGCTTAATGCGTTAAACATGACATGATTGACTAGCTTTCTAGGGTTTGATTGCATGTTTGATAGGATTAATCTAGGTGCTTTCACTTAGGTTAATTAGCATTGAAAGTAAAATATGGGAAATTGTTTGCTTTTGAACGTTTCACATGATCAACTCCTCTTGCATGACTATGATGAACAATGATGAACTTGAATTGATCTTAATCATATATTTCGTTTTGATCTTTGTTCTTGCATCCCATTTGTATTTTTATGTTTTTACATTTTAATTATTTTGTTAGCTTAGCTTTTATTTTCGAAAAAGAAAACCAAAAACCTAAAATCCCCCCTATTTTCGTAAATAATGTTTATAATTGTAAATACCTTTGTGAATATTATACTTTGTTTTAATTTTAATTGTTTAATTGTTTGACAATGACAGGTGTACCCTCAATCCCCGGAATAGAACGATCCCTATTTACTTTATACTACTAATGACATTTCAGGGTTAAATTGGTCGCTCCACAAAAGCGACATCAATTTTTGGCGCCGTTGCCGGGGATTGAAAAATCACTTGTTTTTGTTTATAGTTGTTGTATATAAAATGTTTGAAACTTAGTTTAAATTAACTAGGTTGCTTTTTTTTATATTGTTGAAATACGAATTTTAATTGTAAGTTGTAAATTGAATGGAATAGGTGAAGTGTCTTTTGTTAATATTAGCCTTAACCCCTTATTGGTACCTTGTTCAGGTCCCTTAAGGTTGAGGGCGGCCTTTATTAACATTCATTGAACTGTCTTCACACTTAGGATCTTTTTCATCCAAGTAAGTATAGCCTATGTGGGATGGTGTCTAGGAAGGGGACAACGCTCATGACAGGTTCTTGAAACCAGAAGTGCTTACAAATGGGCCTAAACCACAATGTGGGAGTAGCTCATGCCAAAATGGATTCTACCTCTCGTGGTCGCCCTCCCCTACCTGGCCATTTTAGTAAGGTTGCCCAAAGGATGTAGGAGAGACTTGGTGTCTAGACGACTATACTTGGGCCGCACGTCCTCTTGATTTACCGCTTGGAATTTAATTTGATATCAATGATATATATAACAAACGAAAATATTGTGATTCACTAAGGTATATTGGATTAAACATAGTCTTGAAAAGGGTAGCTGTTTCAGTCCCATTGCACATCGAGACTCCCTGTTCCCGTACCTAAGTGTTGAAAATAATTGTAAAGGAAAGGAAAGAATGTAAATATTTGTAAGTATTTTCGTACAAAGAAAGGAAAGAAAAAAAAAAAAAACACTTGTGTAAATATTTTTCGTGTTTTTTTTTTTTTACTCACTTGTGTACTTAACTTGTGTCTTATGTACAGACTTGTTAACTTGTGTACTTAACTTGTTAATATTACATGTAGTTTGTAATTCACTAACTTGTTATACTTGTTTATATATATATATATATATATATATTTTTTTTTTTGTATTTCTTTGTTAATTATAGTCACTAACTTTATTTAATGGAGGTACCGTCTGGCTGAAAGACGTTAAATTCAAGCGCTGCTTGGGAGGCAACCCAATTCAGAAGCAGCTGTGAAGGAGTCTTCAATAACACAGATTTGCTTTCTCTTTCGCTATTTCTTTTACTTTATAATTTTCTCCTTTATTTTTGTAGTCTTTTCGTAAATTCCATTCCTATATGCTTAAGTGTTTCATTGCATGCTTGTGATTGATTACATTGAGGACAATGCAATATTTAAGTGTGGGGGAAGGGATTTACACTTTTATCTTGAGTCATATATTGAAAAAATACAAAAAAAATTGAAAAATGTCAAAAATTTAAAAATTTTCGTTGCTTTTGCTTTTGTTTTGAGTCTTAGGATGCCCTTTCAACTGTCTAGGATGATTCTATATCTCTGAAATCATGATTAAAAGAGGATCACAAAATTGAGATGAATTTTAAAAGGGTATTCTTTGGTTAATTGAGATATATGAAAAATGTATGCATGTGTAGTGGATATGGATTTCATGACCTTGGTACAGAATATGAGCATGTTAAGATGAGTTTTGATTCATAAAAGCCCATGTGAGATATTTGAGCCATGTTCCTTTTTCTTGGAGTGAAATGAAAAATATATTCTTAATTTCTTGGCGATGTTTTCATGATCTCATTATTCTTTCATTTGATTGATTGCTTGCCATAGATTAAGTTTGATGGACTAGAGAATGCTAGAATTCGCTCTTGTGCTTGTTGAGACGTTTTATCAATACATGGCCCTGATTCTGGAAGGGATAGAGGCACCCTAGGAATTACGACCATTGCCAAACAAACTTGTGTCCCTATTTGTGCCCGTCGTGGGATTCCCCTAGATAAACCCCTTTGAGCCTACATTAAGCCTTTTCTTTCATCACCCTTAAAATCTTTAACCCTGAACCTTAGTATAGTTAAAACCTTACCTTTTGTTCTAAAAACTTAGTGGAGCTATCTTTTGAAGACTTATTATATGATTTTGGTGGCAAGGATGAAGATTGAGAAGAAGTGAAAGTTCAAGTGTGGGGGTAGACTTGTTCATGAAAAGAAAAAATAATTTGTGAAAGCCGAGAAAAAAAATGAAAAAGAAAAAAAATGTGTACGGCTAGAAAAAGAAAAATATGTCTATGGATTTTAGTCCCCCATACTTTGTGAGTTTGGAGTTTGTTTTGAATTGAAGGCCCACTACAGAAAAATTTGGCCTTTGTCCAATTCACTAGAGTTCAAAGGAAGTTTAGAGTGAAGTTAGGGCCCAACATGAAGACATTAGGCCCTTTTATAAAACCTCTATGGGAAGTGACGTTTTTGCCTAATTGGTGGATTTCTAGAAGTCTCTTTACATCTGCATGAGCTCTACTAGGTTTTTAGGACACCTTGTTAAAATTCCTTACCCTTCGTTTCTTTAAACCTTGAGCCATGGCCCCATTACAACCCTTGAGAAGACCTTCTTGATCCTTAAGATGGGACAGCCCTTGATGTGGAGATGAGTTACAAGAGTTGAACCTATGGCTTGGGTCCATCTGTGCAAGTAGTTGGTATCCTTCATGAGATCTTTAAAGAAAATTATACATGTGCTTTCGTTTCTTACATTATGTGATATACTTGCTATCTTTCACATATACTTGAGTGTATAAGCTTTTAAGCATTGCCTTGAATTCTGAGAGAAGAAAGAGTGGATATGCCTTGTGAGGATTGAATCAAACTTGTCTGAAACTTGCTTAACAGAACCATCACCATTGTTACAACCAAGTCCTACTTGTGTATGTGAAGATTATGTGTTTCAATTAACTCTCGAATGCCTAACATTGAATTTTGGTTGAGTGTTAATCTTGGTGTTGTGAAAGTAAGAGATTGCTGAGACAAAAAGTTGAAGGGCAATAGAGTCATTGTTTTTGTAGAGTCTTTAAATTTCGTTGAGTCTTAGTGTGATTTTGCTAAGGGACTAGCAAAAGCTAAGTGTGGGGGAATTTGATAGGAGCATTTTAATGCGACGTTTTACTTGCTTTTCCCTGCATTTCTTGCGTTATTTCCTTATTAAAACCCTGTTTAGGAAAGTTTCCATTCTTTGATTGGGAAAGTTCCTATTTGTAGAAAGTTTCTATTTTTGTAGTTTCTATTTATCATTTTTAGTAAGTTTCCATTTTCGGTAGTTTCTATTTTTCATTTTTAGAAAGTTTTCCATTTTTCATTTTAGGAAAGTTTCTATTTTTCTTATTAGTTTCTATTTTCAGGACCTCCGAGCTAAAAAGTGGAAATGAACTCACAAATGGAAAGAGGAGCTTGCGAAAGTCAAGGGGAGCAAAGATGAAGAACAATGAGCCACAGAAATGAGCAGAAATGAAGAAAAGAAGTTTTCCTGGTCCAACCAGGAAACCCTGCGAAAAGGAGGAAAGCTTACCTATGAAGTTTCCAACGTTATCATGAAAAAGAAATGGAAAAATGAAGTGTTATGACGTTGGAAGGTGACAAGGCTTGAAGTTGAAGCAACAAGGCCCGAGAACTCTCAAGACTCATTGGATTTTCGGCAAATTGGATCAAGGGCCCATGAAGCCCATACATTTAGGGTTTGTGACGCAAACCCTAGCTCTTAAAGATGTTTGCCGTGAATTAGCAAGAGAGAAACAAGGAAGAGGTGTCCAAAAATCAGAAAATAATGAGAAGATTTCGGTGGAGATTTTCTAGGTTTATTTTTATGGAAAGAAAATACTTGGAGATAAACCCTAGAAGAATTGCCGTCCATGCCAAGAGGAAAACAAGGGAATGCCGTGCAAACCCTAGGGAATTCGGCCAAGAGATAATGAAGAGAGAAATTAGGGTTTTTGCCGTGAGGAAAAATCAGAAAAATAAAGAGATTTCGTGGAGATTTCTTAGGGAGCTTTTAAAGGAAAGAGAATATGTGTTGAACACAAAAAGCTCTCAAAGGAGTCTAGGTTCATCCCCCTTTATTCTCTAAATATATTGTTGCCGAAATTGGTGTATAAAATCAGAAATTATCTACATATTTCGGCAAGAATTATTTAGGGAATTAATATTGGAATTTTGTGATTGGTTGAACCACCTCATAGGGCTTATGTGGCAAGAAACCATTGGAGGAAATTATGTGGAGGAAGCAAGCACATGCCGTGAGTTTCTCTAGGGTTTTGGACGGCTTGGACACCTAGAGGCCGTGCTCCTATATATTCTTCCCCTCTCTCAACGTCAGAGGGTGCTAGTTCCCACTTTTGCGTTTACACTTTAGAAAAATCAGAAAACTCTCTCTAGCCTAGCCGTGCTCCTCTCCATCCTCTAGGGCAACCACGAAGTTCAAGCAAGGCCAAGGAAGAAGAAGACAAGCCGTGCACTACCTCCATCACCATCCTTGAAGATTGCTTTCGAAATTCAAGAGACCACATCATCCTTTCATTCATCTCATCTTCATCACGGTGTAATCCGATTCTCCTTGTACCTTTGCTTTGTAATTTTCGTTGGTTATGCCCTAGTTGACACATTTGTTTGAACAATTGTTGATTTCTGGAATTTTATGATTAATTGTTAATTTTCAGATTCATATATTGCGATTTATGGTTGCTTTTGTGTGAGTGTTTGATTAAATTTGCATGATAGAAATCTTTTGTATGATAACCTTGAATGGTTCGAAACATTTAGGGTTTTTATGTGAATGTTGCTACGAATTTGAGAACATGGATCAACTTTTTGGTTTTGTGTTCTTGAGTCAATAAGTAGTAAAGGTTTTGTACAAAAACCGAATTTAATCAAAGAAGATTGCAATTAGGTGGACTTTTTCATAATAAGTTGCACATTTGAGTTGATAGCCTTTCTAGGTGCTTAATGCGTTAAACATGACATGATTGACTGATAGAAGCACAAAGTGTGACATTTTTAATATGTATTTTCCCTCATTTGGCTATTTCAGCCGCATCAATTTTTGGCGCCGTTGCTATTTCCTGATTAATCCCCGGCAACGGCGCCAAAAATTGATGCGGCTAAAATAGCCTCACAATTTAACCCTGCAAAATGTAGTTGTCAGTATAGGATAAGCAGGGATCGTTCAGTCCGGGGATTGTAGGGTACACCTACACTAAAAGGTCAATTAACAAATAAAAGAATAAAATGGGGGTTTTGAGATTTGGTTCTAATCTACTTAAAAAAAAAAACAAAACAAATAAAATTATGTACAATGATCGACTTCCGTAACCTAGACCACTACCACTCGAAAATTACTAAGTGCAAAAACAGAAAATCCTTTTCAACATGCTACAAAAACGTGCCCATCTTAAATGCCTAGATAAGAGTCCAAATGAAAAGCCTTAGCGGATCAATCCATTTATCTAATTCGTTCTAATGTGGGCTTGGATCAGAAAAGTCTTTACCAAGCCCAATACTACTAATTTTCGAAAACACTTAGCGTAATTCTCTTAACTAGTAGTATTATCTAACCCTCGAATCAACTCACACGTGCAAATTAACCATTACACATAGAATTTAACACGTAATTTCCAGAATCGTTTAACCATTGAAACATGATTTTTACCACTTTTTAGAACTAATTGCTACTTGTTTAACTTAGCGCCTTAACAGATAACAATTACTCTTGGCAAATGAAGCAAACACACAAGAACTCTCACCTTTATTCTAGCATGCAAACTTATCAATCTAACTCTGAAAATTACCTAAACACATAAAAGGGCACAAGATTGTAATATGCATCATCAAAGAATTCTCAAAATTAACTTAATAATAAACTGAAAATCTCAAAAATATTAATAAAAATATTCTGAAAATCTCATGTCTCCAATTACACAACTCACAAATCCAAACAAACAAAACCGAAAGAAAGATTGTAAGTAGAGTCATAGTTACACTTTGAAGCTTTCCTTAGCGGCTTGGCAACAAGGTGATGAACTCGTCTCCGCTATGGTGGTGGATTGTCCTTGACTTAGCGCCTAAGAACTTCTTGGAATGATGGAAGGATGGTGGTCACGATCTTGTAGGTGATGGAGGTTTGAGAAGTGAATTGGGCAGAGCTATGGAATAATTTTTAACTAGGAACTGATAAACTAGGAAGTGATCTTGGTCAGGAAGTGATGATTTTTGGAGTAGAGAATGGCTGCTATTTATAGTGGAATTCTCATCTCTTGTGATGCAATCATGGCCAATCATCTTGAGGTGATTTCTCCTCCAAATTTGCTTGATTTTCTCTTGACAAAGTCATGAATTTTCTGATTTCTTTTCCCCTTAATGGCTCATTGTATATGCCTTGAATAGCGACCAGATACATCCCTTATTCTTCTCCTTTGATTTGCACTAATTTCTTCCAAGAATTGTGCACACAATAAACTCCTACAATCAAGAAAATCAGAATTTAATTAGAGTTTATAATCAATAAGAAATCAGATAATTAGGAATAAATATTGATTAAAAACAATCCATTTTATCTCCTCGAATTCTTCCTGATTAATCCTTCAATTTTTCTTGATTTCATCACTCAAGAATTGGTGCGCCGATGCCACCTTCCAGTGGAGCTAGAGCATAAGGCTTGGTGGGCTGTCCAGAAGTTCAACATGGATTATGATGAAGCAGGCCTACATAGGAAGCTACAGCTAAATGAGCTTGAGGAGATAAGGAATGAGGCCTACGATGCTTCATGGATCTACAAGGAGAAGACAAAGGCCTACCATGACAAAATGATCCGCGGAAAAAGCTTCCAAGTGGGCCAGAAAGTTCTGTTATTCTTGTCCAGACTCAAGCTATTCCCAGGTAAACTTCGTTCTCGTTGGATTGGCCCATTTATAGTTACTCATGTCTTTGCTCATGGTGCTGTAGAAATAGAGAGTGAGAAGACGGGGCAGGAATTCAAGGTTAATGGGCATCGTCTCAAGCCCTACTATGAGTCCTTGGTGGAGCATGAAGTGGAGGCTGTACCCCTCCAAAGTGCCCCACAATTGAAGGATTAATCAGGAAGAATTCGAGGAGATAAAATGGATTGTTTTTAATCAATATTTATTCCTAATTATCTGATTTCTTATTGATTATAAACTCTAATTAAATTCTGATTTTTCTTGATTGTAGGAGTTTATTGTGTGCACAATTCTTGGAAGAAATTAGTGCAAATCAAAGGAGAAGAATAAGGGATGTATCTGGTCGCTATTCAAGGCATATACAATGAGCCATTAAGGGGAAAAGAAATCAGAAAATTCATGACTTTGTCAAGAGAAAATCAAGCAAATTTGGAGGAGAAATCACCTCAAGATGATTGGCCATGATTGCATCACAAGAGATGAGAATTCCACTATAAATAGCAGCCATTCTCTACTCCAAAAATCATCACTTCCTGACCAAGATCACTTCCTAGTTTATCAGTTCCTAGTTAAAAATTATTCCATAGCTCTGCCCAATTCACTTCTCAAACCTCCATCACCTACAAGATCGTGACCACCATCCTTCCATCATTCCAAGAAGTTCTTAGGCGCTAAGTCAAGGACAATCCACCACCATAGCGGAGACGAGTTCATCACCTTGTTGCCAAGCCGCTAAGGAAAGCTTCAAAGTGTAACTATGACTCTACTTACAATCTTTCTTTCGGTTTTGTTTGTTTGGATTTGTGAGTTGTGTAATTGGAGACATGAGATTTTCAGAATATTTTTATTAATATTTTTGAGATTTTCAGTTTATTATTAAGTTAATTTTGAGAATTCTTTGATGATGCATATTACAATCTTGTGCCCTTTTATGTGTTTAGGTAATTTTCAGAGTTAGATTGATAAGTTTGCATGCTAGAATAAAGGTGAGAGTTCTTGTGTGTTTGCTTCATTTGCCAAGAGTAATTGTTATCTGTTAAGGCGCTAAGTTAAACAAGTAGCAATTAGTTCTAAAAAGTGGTAAAAATCATGTTTCAATGGTTAAACGATTCTGGAAATTACGTGTTAAATTCTATGTGTAATGGTTAATTTGCACGTGTGAGTTGATTCGAGGGTTAGATAATACTACTAGTTAAGAGAATTACGCTAAGTGTTTTCGAAAATTAGTAGTATTGGGCTTGGTAAGGACTTTTCTGATCCATGCCCACATTAGAACGAATTAGATAAATGGATTGATCCGCTAAGGCTTTTCATTTGGACTCTTATCTAGGCATTTAAGATGGGCACGTTTTTGTAGCATGTTGAAAAGGATTTTCTGTTTTTGCACTTAGTAATTTTCGAGTGGTAGTGGTCTAGGTTACGGAAGTCGATCATTGTACATAATTTTATTTGTTTTGTTTTTATTTTAAGTAGATTAGAACCAAATCTCAAAACCCCCATTTTATTCTTTTATTTGTTAATTGACCTTTTAGTGTAGGTGTACCCTACAATCCCCGGACTGAACGATCCCTGCTTATCCTATACTGACAACTACATTTTGCAGGGTTAAATTGTGAGGCTATTTCAGCCGCATCAATTTTTGGCGCCGTTGCCGGGGATTGTTAAAATCTCTAACGCTTAAAGTGTCATTAATTTTTTATCTATATAGAATGCATGCTAAATTTTTGTACTACATTTGTGGAATGGTGACAAATTGCGATTTATGCTAGGCCAAGCTATAATTGTGATTTAGTTTAAGTTTTATGAGTGTTACCAAATTAAGCTTGTATTTTATAATTGTTGTGCAATTTGTAGAGGTTTTATTTTTCAGCATGTTGTAAATTATATGTGTTTCACTTAGATTAAGCATGATGTAAATTGTAATTAATATACTTAGGTTGTTTTGAATTTCTTTAAATACTTAATTGTTATAAGTGTGTAAAAATAAAAAACAACAGAAAATTAACTCAAAAAAAAAAAAAAAATTGTTGTGAGCAAGGAGAAGAGTCCAGGCTGAAGGACTATAAATATTAAGCGCTGCATGGGAGGCAACCCATTTCAACCGAAGCTGTGGAGGAGCCATCAACGAGAGTTTGACATTTCTATCCCTTCACTTGTTTAGGTTGAATTGTACTTGTGTCTTTTATTTTCGTTTTTGCTTTTTTGTTTTCGTATTTATTATCGTAAATTCCATTCCTATATGCTTAATTGTTCCATTTCATGATTCTGATTGATTACATTGAGGACAATGCAATATTTAAGTGTGGGGGAAGAGATTTATACTTTTGTTTTGAGTCATATATTTTGAAAATACAAAAAAATTGAAAAATAAAAAAAAATTGAAAAATGTCAAAAAAAAAAAAAAAAAATCATTGCTTTTATTATTTATTGAGTCAAAATGATTTTGGGTGAAATATCTTCTTCATCGTAGGCGCATCTGATGGGATATGATGTCTAAGGTCTAGTTTGGATCCGAGAAGTGCTGACAAAGGGTCTCGTCCCCTGTCAAACAAGTGAGCTGAGCTCCGCCAAAATCGGTCCCCTCTTCACCTGGTCATGTTCCAAAGGAGTTACCGAAAGGAGAAAGAAAATAACCCTAGTCCAAAACCTTGTTTTTATTTTTTTTATGTTCTTGTTTTTATTTTATTTTATTTTATTTATTATTATTATTATTTTTGTTTTGTTTTGAGTCTTAGGATGCCCTTAACTGTCTGGGATGATTCAATATCTCTGAAATTATGGCTAAAAGAGGATCACAGATTGAGATGATTTTAAATGTTATTCCTTGGTTAATTGAGATAAATGAAAAGCATATGCATGAGTAGTGGATATGGATTTCGTAACCTTGGTACAGAATATGAGCATGTTAAGATGAGTTTTGATTCATAAAAGCCCATGTGAGATATTTGAGCCATGTCCCTTTTTCTTGGAGGAATGAAAGAATATATTCTTATTTTCTTGGCGATGTTTTGATGATCTCATTATTCTTCATTTGATTGATTACTTGCCATAGATTAAGTTTGATGGACTAGAGAATGCTAGAATTCACTCTTGTGCTTGTTGAGACTTTTATCAATACATGTCCCTGATTCTGGAAAGGATAGAGGCATCATAGGAACCACCACCATAGACAAATTAACTTGTGTCCATATTTGTGCCCGTCGTGGGACCCCCTTAGATAAACCACTTTGAGCCTACATTGAGCCTTTTCTTTCATCACCCTTAAAATCTTTAACCCTTAACCTTAGTATAGTTACGATCCTACCCTTTATTCTAAGAATTTAGTAGAGCTATCTTTGGAGACTTACTACATGGATTTGGTGGCAAAGATGAAGATTGAGAAGAGGTGAAAGTTCAAGTGTGGGGGTAGACTTGTGCATAAAAGAAAACAAAATGTGAAAGCCGTGAAAAATGAAAAAGAATTGAAAAAAAAAAAAAAAAAATTTTGTGTACGGCTAGGAAAAAAAAAGAAAAAGAAAGGAAGACAAAAAAATGTTTATGGATTTTAGTCCCCCATACTTGGTGAGTTTGGAGATTGTTTTGAATTGAAGGCCCGCTACAGAAAAATTTGGTCTTTGTCCAGTTCACTAGAGTTCAAAGGAAGTTTGGGCCCAACATGAAGACATTAAGCCCTCTTATTTTGCCTCTATGGGATGTAACGTTTTATATGCCTTGGTGAATTTCTAGAAGTCTCTCTACATCAAAATGAGCTCTACTAGGTTTTTAGGATACTTTGACATTCCTTAACCTTTGTTTCTTAAAACCTTGAACCTTAGCCCCATTTCAACCCTTTAAAGTCCTTTTTGATCCTTAAGATGGGACAGCCTTTGATCTGTGGAGATGAGTTATAAGAGTTGAACCTATGGCTTGGGTCCATCCGTGCAAGTAATTGATATCTTTCATGAGATCTTGAAAAAAAAAAAATTATATTCACAAAGTGCTTTTCATTTCTTATATATGTGAGCTATTTGATTGCCTCAAAATATTTTCTCTCACATATAATTTGAGTGATTATAAGCTTCTAAGCATTGCCCTGTTCTGACAGAAGAAAGAGTGGATATACCTTGTGAGGATATGAATCATACTTGTCTGAAACATGCTGAGCTCCACCCATCACCATTGTTACACCCAAGTCCTACTTATTTATATGTGGATTATATGCTTCAATTAACTCTCGAATATCTAAATATTGATTCTTGATTAAGTGCTAATTTTGATGCCATGAGAGTAAGGATTTATGAGACAAATGTTAAGGGCAATATAGTCTTTGTGTGTCATTTGTGTAGAGTCTGGTAGTGAATTGTTTATTTTGGTTGAGTGTTTTGTTTTGATTTTGCTAAGGGACTAGCAAAAGCTAAGTGTGGGGGAATTTGATAGAAGCACAAAGTGTGACATTTTTAATATGTATTTTCCCTCATTTGGCTAAGTTATTCTCTTAAAATTAATAATTATAATAAAGTTTATGTTTTTAGTTACTTCAAGGTCGAAAATGGTGAAAATAGGTAAAAAAGAGCAGAAATGAGCATAAATTATGGACAAGTCATTTTAGAAACTTTCCTCTTTCATTTTAGGAAATATTTCCTATTTTGTTTTAGGAAACTTTCTTCATTTGAACTTTTCTATTTCTGATTTTTCTATTTTAATGAGAGTCCATCCCATTAGAAACTCTTGAGTGATGAAATCAAGAAAAATTGAAGGATTAATCAGGAAGAATTCGAGGAGATAAAATGGATTGTTTTTAATCAATATTTATTCCTAATTATCTGATTTCTTATTGATTATAAACTCTAATTAAATTCTGATTTTTCTTGATTGTAGGAGTTTATTGTGTGCACAATTCTTGGAAGAAATTAGTGCAAATCAAAGGAGAAGAATAAGGGATGTATCTGGTCGCTATTCAAGGCATATACAATGAGCCATTAAGGGGAAAAGAAATCAGAAAATTCATGACTTTGTCAAGAGAAAATCAAGCAAATTTGGAGGAGAAATCACCTCAAGATGATTGGCCATGATTGCATCACAAGAGATGAGAATTCCACTATAAATAGCAGCCATTCTCTACTCCAAAAATCATCACTTCCTGACCAAGATCACTTCCTAGTTTATCAGTTCCTAGTTAAAAATTATTCCATAGCTCTGCCCAATTCACTTCTCAAACCTCCATCACCTACAAGATCGTGACCACCATCCTTCCATCATTCCAAGAAGTTCTTAGGCGCTAAGTCAAGGACAATCCACCACCATAGCGGAGACGAGTTCATCACCTTGTTGCCAAGCCGCTAAGGAAAGCTTCAAAGTGTAACTATGACTCTACTTACAATCTTTCTTTCGGTTTTGTTTGTTTGGATTTGTGAATTGTGTAATTGGAGACATGAGATTTTCAGAATATTTTTATTAATATTTTTGAGATTTTCAGTTTATTATTAAGTTAATTTTGAGAATTCTTTGATGATGCATATTACAATCTTGTGCCCTTTTATGTGTTTAGGTAATTTTCAGAGTTAGATTGATAAGTTTGCATGCTAGAATAAAGGTGAGAGTTCTTGTGTGTTTGCTTCATTTGCCAAGAGTAATTGTTATCTGTTAAGGCGCTAAGTTAAACAAGTAGCAACTAGTTCTAAAAAGTGGTAAAAATCATGTTTCAATGGTTAAACGATTCTGGAAATTACGTGTTAAATTCTATGTGTAATGGTTAATTTGCACGTGTGAGTTGATTCGAGGGTTAGATAATACTACTAGTTAAGAGAATTACGCTAAGTGTTTTCGAAAATTAGTAGTATTGGGCTTGGTAAGGACTTTTCTGATCCATGCCCACATTAGAACGAATTAGATAAATGGATTGATCCGCTAAGGCTTTTCATTTGGACTCTTATCTAGGCATTTAAGATGGGCACGTTTTTGTAGCATGTTGAAAAGGATTTTCTGTTTTTGCACTTAGTAATTTTCGAGTGGTAGTGGTCTAGGTTACGGAAGTCGATCATTGTACATAATTTTATTTGTTTTGTTTTTATTTTAAGTAGATTAGAACCAAATCTCAAAACCCCCCATTTTATTCTTTTATTTGTTAATTGACCTTTTAGTGTAGGTGTACCCTACAATCCCCGGACTGAACGATCCCTGCTTATCCTATACTGACAACTACATTTTGCAGGGTTAAATTGTGAGGCTATTTCAGCCGCATCATTGACTAGCTTTCTAGGGTTTGATTGCATGTTTGATAGGATTAATCTAGGTGCTTTCACTTAGGTTAATTAGCATTGAAAGTAAAATATGGGAAATTGTTTGCTTTTGAACGTTTCACATGATCAACTCCTCTTGCATGACTATGATGAACAATGATGAACTTGAATTGATCTTAATCATATATTTCGTTTTGATCTTTGTTCTTGCATCCCATTTGTATTTTTATGTTTTTACATTTTAATTATTTTGTTAGCTTAGCTTTTATTTTCGAAAAAGAAAACCAAAAACCTAAAATCCCCCCTATTTTCGTAAATAATGTTTATAATTGTAAATACCTTTGTGAATATTATACTTTGTTTTAATTTTAATTGTTTAATTGTTTGACAATGACAGGTGTACCCTCAATCCCCGGAATAGAACGATCCCTATTTACTTTATACTACTAATGACATTTCAGGGTTAAATTGGTCGCTCCACAAAAGCGACATCATACCCTACAATCCTCGGACTGAACGATCCCTGCTTATCCTATACTGACAACTACATTTTGCAGGGTTAAATTGTGAGGCTATTTCAGCCGCATCATGAGGGTACACCTGTCATTGTCAAACACTTAAACAATTAAAATTAAAACAAAGTATAATATTTACAAAAATATAACAAAATATATACATATTTACGAAAAAGGGGGGGATTTTTGATTTTTGGTTTTCTAGTTTTGATAGGAGCAAAAAAGTGTGACGATATTATTAATTATGTGCCTCATTTTAGCCTTATTTCTCCCTTAGTTTAGTGTTTTGAGTCATTAAGTCATTTTGAAAGTCTTGTTGAGTGTTTGGAGTGAAATAGGCGGAAAAAGTAAAATTCATGAAAAATCCTAGCTGGATCAGGATTCCTAACTGTCAACTATTTTTGCGGTCTTTACATTTTAATTTCCCTTTATTTTCTCTAGAAAATTCTGATATTCTCCTGCTTGTTGTAGGAAACGTTGCCTGGTTGAACTCTTGGAAACAGCAATGATGGAGTCATAAAATAAAGCATTAAGATATTTGACCAAGCAATGAAGAAGGGAAATAAAGGAGAAAAGATGTTTTCAGTTGAGGAATAAAAGAAAAAGATGTTTCAGCTGGAAAAATAAATAAGAGAAAGATGTTTCAGCTTGGAAATTAAAGGAATTGCCCCATTATGAGAGGAGTTAAGGCCATAAAGAAGACGTTTCAGTTGGGAAAGCCAACCAATGCTCCCCTATAAATAGGCAACGTCCAGAACTGAATTTGCATCACTTCCCAGCCAAGATCATTCCAAGACTACCCAATTCACTCCTCAAACCTCCATATCTTACAAGACCGTGACCACCATCCATCCATCAATCTACAAAGCTCTAAGGCGCTGAGTCAAGGACACTCCACCACCATAGTAGAGACAAGTTCATCACCTTGTTGCTAAGCCGCTGAGGAAAGCTTCAAAGTGTAACTATGACTCTACTTATAATTTTTGTTTCGGTTTTGTGTGTTTCAATTTGTGAGTTGTGTAATTGGAGACATGAAATTTTCAGAATATTTTTATTAATATTTTTGAGATTTTCAGTTTATTATTGAGTTAATTTCGAGAATTCTTTTATGATGCATGTTACAATCTTGTGCCCTTTTATGTGTTTTGGTAATTTTCAGAGTTAGATTCATAAGTTTGCATGCTAGAATAACGGTGAGAGTTCTTGTGTGTTTTCTTAATTTGCCAAGAGTAATTGTTATTTGTTAAGGCGCTGAGTTAAACAAGTAGCAATTAGTTCTAAAAAGTGGTAAAAACTATGTTCAATGGTTAAACGATTCTGGAAATTACGTGTTAAATTCTATGTGTAATGGTTAATTTGCACGTGTGAGTTGATTCGAGGGTTAGATAATACTACTAGTTAAGAGAATTACGCTGAGTGTTTTCAAAAATTAGTAGTATTAGGCTTGGTAAGGACTTTTCCGATCCAAGCCTACATTAGAATGAATCAGATAAGTGGATTGATCCGCTGAGGCTTTTCATTTAGGCTCTTATCTAGGCATTTAAGATGGGCACATTTTTGTATCATGTTGAAATGAATTTTCTGTTTTTACACTTAGTAATTTCCGAGTGGTATTGGTCTAGGTTAGGGAAGTCGATCATTGTATATAGTTTTATTTGTTTCGTTTTTATTTTAAGTAGATTAGGAACCAAATTTCAAAACCCCCCATTTTATTCTTTTATTTGTTAATTGACCTTTTTGTGTAGGTGTACCCTACAATCCCCGGACTGAACGATCCCTGCTTATCCTATACTGACAACTACATTTTGCAGGGTTAAATTGTGAGGCTATTTTAGCCGCATCAATTTTTGGCGCCGTTGCCGGGGATTGTTAAAATCCCTCGCACTTAAAGTGTCATCGATTTTGTTGTATATAGAATGCATGCTAATATTTGTACTACACTTGTGGAATGGTGACAAATTGCTATTTTGGTTAGGCCATGCTTTAATTGTGATTTAGTTTCAATTTTATGAGTGTTACGAAATTAAGCATGTGTTTTATCATTGTTGTACAATTTGTAGAAGTTTTTTTTTTTAGCATGTTGTAAATTGTATGTGTTACTTAGATTAATATACTTAGGTTGTGAATTTTGCTAAATACTTAATTGTTGTAAGTGTGTAAAATCGTATGAGTAGACAAGGGCCCTTTTGTTAATATTGGCCTAAACCCTTCATTAGTACCTTGCTCAGGTCTCTTGAGGTTGAGGGCGGCCTTTATTAACACTTGGAGAACGGTATAACACATAAGTTAATTTCCCAGCTGAGTAAGGGGCATACGGATGGTGTCTAAGGTTGAGACCCTGGGTGATGGGTTCAATTGGATCTCAGAGATACTATAGAATGAGCGTAAACCACTATGTGGGAGTAGCCGATAGGGGCCTAAACCTCAATGAGGGAGTAGCCTCCGTAGTATCACTAAAATGAGTCCTCCCTCTCACTTACCTCTTAATCTGGCCATTCTGCCTTCTGAAACAAAGGAAAGAGACTTATGTCTGGGCGACTATCTCTATATCGTATCTCACCAATAGTAGTGGTTTCTATTGGGCTCGACTTACAACTTGGAATCAATTGAGATATTAACTATGTTTATAATAAAAAAAAAAATTAAAAAAAAAATGATGTGTGACCTGCTTAAGGTATATTGGATTAAACATGACTTTGTCGAGGGTAGCTGTTCTATAGTCCCATTGCACAAACGAGGTCCTCTGTTCCAGTACCTAAGTATGTAAATGTAAAAGTAACTTAGAAAGTAGGAAAGACATAATGTTTGTATTTCGAACCTTGTATATGTTACTAACACTTGATTTGGTCTTAAAGGTCCATGAATGTCCACTGTCTCTGATAAGACTAAGGAGCTCTTTGAAAAATTGGAACGTGCTAGGCAAAGGGCAGAACTCACTTTTTCAGACCGCCCTCCTCTAGAAAGGAGGGATTCTCAAGACTCTAGCTATTCAGGTTATAACTCCTCAACTAGATCAACCGAGGAGATCAACAAACTTGACCATTCTGAAGAAGGAGAAGAACAAGTCTTTGAAGAGGAAGAAGAGGAGGTCACTGAAGAGGACGTTGCAGATACAGAAAAGGAAGAGCACACCCGTGTTGAGCAAGTACAGGCACCAATGGCTGAGACTATTAGGCAACTGTCTAATCCTACAGGTGGGGGTGCTGCGCCCTTATGCATTGCCTATCCAGAACCAGGAGAGGGGCTTAATGATGATTTTGAGTTAAAGAGTGGGTTTCTGCATCACCTACCCAAGTTTCATGGGATGAGTAGTGAAGACACCAACAAGCATCTCAAGGAGTTCGAGTTTGTCTGTGGGAGTATGTGCCCTAAAGGAGCTGATATCAATATCTTGAAGATGAAGGCATTCCCCTTTACTTTGGAGGACAAGGCCAAGACTTGGCTATTTGAGCTGCCTGCTGGGACTATCAACACTTGGGATAGGATGAAGGGCGAGTTCCTTACGAAGTACTTTCCTGCCTCAAAGGTCACTGTTTTGAGGAAGCAGATTAGTGGAATCACGCAAGGACATGAGGAGAATTTCTGCAATTATTGGGATAGATTTAAGAGCCTTGTAGCATCATGCCCTAACCATGGGATGAGTGAGGGGTCCCTCCTTACCTATTTTTTATGAAGGACTCACCGCTAATGAGCGTGGTCTGTTAGATGCTGCTGCTGGAGGATCCTTTATGGATAAGACACCTGCTGATGCCAAGGTGCTACTTACTAATCGTGCGCTAAACTATCAACAATATGAGGGGGTACTTGCCTCTCAACGGAGGGTACATGAGGTGTCCACTAACTCTGCTCTTGAAGACAAGGTCAACAAGATGTCTACTTTGCTGTCTCAAGTCTTAAACGTTAATGGAGGAGGAGCAATGGCTCAAGTGTGTGGGATGTGCTCGACTCAAGGGCACCCCACAGATAAATGTCCCCAACTTGCCTCTCCAGAAGAATGGGAATCTGTTAACGCCCTAGGGTATCAAGGAGGTCAAGGAGGCCCGAGGTACAACCCTTACTCAAATACTTACAATCCGGGGCTCAGAGACCACCCCAACTTTCGTTGGGCCAACAATGATAACACCTTGCGACCACCTCAAGGCCCAGGTCAGAATTCTCAGCGCCCACCAGGTTTGTTTTTGAGGCCTCAGGTACCTCAAGCTTTTGGTATTCCCAATTCTGTCCCTCCACCTCCTGTTTCTAATACTTTGAATGCCCCTAATTATGATGAACTGTTGAAGTCCCTTGCTGCGGGGCAACAACAACTTAACACGGCTACTCAAGCTTTGGTTGTAGGACAGGCAACCCATTCAAAGGATATTGCAGAGCTCAAGAATCAAATGGGCCAAGTGGTGGATTTCATGGGCCGGATTGCTGAAACAGGGAAACTTCCAAGCAACACAGTGCCTAACCCAAGGAATGAGCACGCCCAAGCCATCATCACTAGGAGTGGGCGCGTACTAGTTGACCCTCCCAAAGCCCACAAGAAGGCCCAAGCGGCCCATAATGAAGAAGAAGACGTTGTGGAGGTGTCTAAGAAGGATGTTGAGAAGGACCCAGCTACAACAAGGGTGGAAGTTGACTTGCCCCAAGCTGAGGCACCCAAAGGTACAATTCCTAACTCTAGTGGTTTAGTTAAGACTAACCCAGTTGTTTCTATACCTTTCCCAAGCAGGTTTGCCAAGACGAAGAAAGATAAATCTGATCAAGAGATCTTGGAAATCTTCAAGAAGGTTCAAGTGAACATGCCCTTGATTGAGTGCATCAAACAGGTGCCTAAATACGCCAAGTTCTTGAAGGAGCTATGCACCACAAGGAGGCAGACAAGAGAGAAGGAGGTGGTGAAAATGAGCGAAACGGTATCAGCCGTTATCCAGAGGAAGCTACCCCCAAAGTTGAAGGACCCAGGGAGTTTTTCTGTTCCCTGTATCATTGGTGACACCAGGTTTGAAAATGTGATGTTAGACTTAGGGGCATCCATAAATGTTATGCCTTATAATTTGTATGTGTCCTTAGGTCTAGGCCCTCTTAAGAGGGATAATGTTGTCATTCAACTTGCTGATAGGTCTAACAAATACCCTCAAGGGTATGTTGAGGATGTTCTTGTGCAGGTAAACCATCTGATATTCCCTGCGGATTTCTACGTATTGGACATGGAGGAATCGCCCCTAAATACCACTCCATTACTTTTAGGGCGTCCCTTTATGAGGACTGCAAGAACTAAAATCGACGTGTACAAAGGGACTCTCACCATGGAGTTTGATGGTGATGTTATACGCTTCAACATTCTTGAAGCCATGAGGTACCCTGTTTCTGATTTGAAACCTTGCTTTGCTATTGATGTAGTTGATTCACTCGCGCAGGTTTTCTCTGAAGCAATGGTTGAGGATGAATTGGCTCTGACCCTAGAGGAGGGGGTCGGATATGATGAAAATGGGGAACCTATCCCCAAGGTTGAGTGGGATGTTGAGGAGCCTAGAGTGATCAAGACTGTGGCCTCACTGGAGGCTCAACCTATAAAGAGGTCAATTTCCTATTTGTCAATTCTGGTTTCTACTAATAAAATGCTACCCTCTATTGTTCAGGCACCCAAGTTGGAATTGAAGGTACTCCCTGAGCATTTGAAATACGCGTACCTAGGAGAAAATGAGACCCTCCCAGTGATCATATCATCAACGCTGGAGGTAGAGCAAGAAAGAAAGTTGGTGGACGTGTTGAAGAAGCACAAGACTGCCATTGGGTGGACTCTGGCAGATATCAAGGGGATCAGCCCAACCACGTGTGTCCACCGGATCCTATTAGAAGATGGCGCCAAGCCCACAAGAGAAGCCCAAAGACGTCTACATCCGCCCATGATGAAGGTGGTTCAAGACGAGGTGATCAAGTTGCTAGATTGTGGGGTGATCTACCCCATTTCTGATAGTAAGTGGGTCTCTCCTGTGCAAGTGGTGCCCAAGAAGTCTGGGGTGACAGTGGTGAAGAACGAGGAGAATGAGCTAGTGCCCCAGAGATTAGTCACTGGTCACAGGGTATGTATCGACTACCGGAAGCTGAATGCCACAACAAGGAAGGATCATATGCCCTTGCCTTTTATTGACCAGATGTTGGAGCGCTTAGCAGGCCATTCCTACTATTGCTTCTTGGACGGATATAGTGAGTACAACCAGATCTGCATAGCCCACGAGGATCAGGAGAAGACGACCTTCACATGCCCCTTTGGGACCTTTGCTTATAGGCGCATGCCCTTCGGCTTATGCAACGCACCAGGTACTTTCCAAAGATGTATGCTTTCCATTTTCTCAGAATACATTGAAAATATTATTGAAGTCTTTATGGACGACTTTAGTGTCTTTGGTAAAGATTTTGATACTTGTTTAGAGAATCTAGGATTGATACTTGAGAGGTGTGTAGAAACTAACCTTGTGCTGAATTGGGAGAAGTGTCACTTCATGGTGACACAAGGAATAGTGTTAGGACACATAATATCTAATAGGGGCATTGAGGTAGATAAGGCTAAGGTTGATCTTGTACGTCACTTACCCTCCCCCACAACTGTGAGGGAGGTACGCTCTTTTCTTGGCCATGCAGGATTTTATAGGCGGTTCATCAAAGACTTCTCCAAGGTGGCGAGACCTATGTGTGCCCTATTGCAAAAGGACGTGCCCTTTGTGTTCAATGAGGATTGCAAGAAGGCGTTTGAAAAGCTCAAGGAGTTGTTGACCACGGCCCCATCATATGCCCTCCGGATTGGAGTCTACCCTTCGAGCTTATGTGTGATGCATCAGACTATGCTGTTGGAGCTGTGTTGGGCCAGAGGAAGGATAAAAGCCCTATGCTATTTACTATGCTTCTCGGACCCTCAACGACGCCCAGCTCAACTACTCCACCACTGAAAAAGAACTCTTGGCTGTAGTCTTTGCTTTAGATAAGTTTCGTTCTTATTTATTGCACTCTAAAGTAATTGTTTACTCTGACCATGCAGCCTTGAGATATCGGATGATCAAGAAGGAGGCCAAGCCCAGATTAATTCGATGGATCCTGTTGCTTCAGGAATTTGACTTAGAGATCAAGGACAAGAAGGGCAGCGAGAATGTGGTGGCGGACCATTTGATGCGCCTGAAAAGCAAGCGCATAATTTAACCCTGAAATGTCATTAGTAGTACGTAATAAATAGGGATCGTTCTATTCCGGGGATTGAGGGTACACCTGTCATTGTCAAACAGTTAAACAATTAAAATTAAAACAAAGTATAATATTCACAAATATATTCACAACTATAAACATTTTACACGAAAAAAGGGGGGATTTTGTTTTTGGTTTTTCGAAAATAAAACTAAGTTAACAAAACAATTAAAATGCAAAAACATAAAAATACAAAGATGGAATGAGAGAACAAAGATCAAAATCTAAACATATGATTAAAATTGATTCAAACCCTAATATTGTTCATCTAAGTCATGAGAAAGGAGTTGATCATGTGAAACATTCGAAAGCAAATGAATTCCCATTTTTTACTTTTCAATGCTAATTAACCTAAGCGAAAGCACCTAGATTAATCCTATCAAACATGCAATCAAACCCTAGAAAGCTAGTCAATCATGTCATGTTTAACGCATTACACATAGAGAAAGGCTATCAACTCAAGTGTACAACTTAGTATGGAAAAGTCCACCTAATTGCAATCCTCGTTAATTAAATTCGATCTTTGTACAAAACCTTTACTACTTTGATTCAAGTTTACACAAAACGAAAAGTCGATTTCATGCTCTTAAACCTAGCATCATTCATATCAAAACCCTAAGTGTTTGCAACCACATAAGATTAAAATACAAAAGTTATCTATAACGCAAATTTAATTAAACAAACCCACATAAGCAACTCTCGAAGAACAATAATTTGAATCTGAAAATTCTCAATTAATCATAAAAATTCCAGAAATTAATATTTGTTCAAACACATATGTCAACTAGTTCATAACCAACGAAATTCAAAGCAAAGGTTACAAAGGAGAATCGGATTACACCGTGAGATGGGGATGGTGATGAACGATTGATGTGGTGGTCTCTTGAATCTCGAAAGCAAGCTTCAAGGTTGGAGATGGGTGATGGATGCTCACGGCTGTACTTCTTCTCCCTTGGCCTTGCTTGAACTCGTGGAGATGACTAGAGGATGGAGAAACTCACGGCTATGCTAAGAAGATTTTCTGATTTTTTTCTAAAGTGTAAATTGTATGGGGGAGAGGAACCCTTGACGTTGAGAAAAGGGGAGAATATATAGGGGCACGGCTAGGGTTCTCCAAGCAATCAGAAATTTCCACATCACTTCAACCAATGGTATGATGCCAAGTAAGCCTTGTGATGTGGTCCAACCAATCGTAGAATGCCAAGTAAGCCTTGGTGTGTCATCTAACCAATCAAAACTCTCCAAATTAATTCCCTAAATTCCTTTAATATATATCCTTGCCGAAATTATATAAGGATTTTCTGATTTTCTTCATTAATTTCGGCCAAGAATATCTTAGGAGAGAGTAATTGCCGAAATTCCATAAATAAATTCTGATTTGCTTCACCAATTTCGGCCACAAATATCCTTGGGAAAGTAATTGCCGAAATTCCATAAATAAATGCTGATTTGCTTCACCATTTTCGGCCAAAAATCACATTTAAATCTTCCAAGAATATCTCTTTGCCCTTAAAATCTCCCTTGAATTACTCCAATCAAAATCTTCAATTATATTTTCAGATTTTCATGTTGCCTCCTCCTTTTCCTCTTTGTATTTTACGGCAAACACATATATATTCTCCAAAAATATCTCTCATGTGTCACAAACCCTAATTTCCATGGGCCTTTATCCATTTGCCGAAATCCATAACCTCTTGAGAGTTCTTGGGCCTTTATGCGTCACCTTCAAGCCATGTCATCTTCTAATGTCTTCAAGAAGCTTCTTTCAATGCCATGACACTTCATTTTTCTGCTTTCCTTTCTTGGTTGACTCAAGAGTCTTGTTTTGGCAGGGTTTCCTCTTCTGGACAAGGTTTCCTGGTTGAAACAGGATTTCCTGGTTGAACCAGGAAAACTTCATTTCTTCTTTTCAGCTTATTTATGCAGCCCTTTGTATCTCATTTTGTCTCCTTCCAACATTGGCGAGCTCCTCTTTCCATTTGTGAGTTCATTTCCACTTTTTAGCTCCGAGGTCCTGAAAATAGAAACTAGTAAGAAAAATAGAAACTTTCCTAAAATGAAAAATGGCAACTTTCCTAAACTAAAAATGGAAACTTTCTAAAAATGGAAAATAGAAACTACAAAAATAGAAACTTTCTACAAATAGGAACTTTCCCAATCGAAGAATGGAAACTTTCCTAAACAGAGTTTTATTAAGGAAATAACGCAGAAAATGTAGGGAAATGCAGTTAAAACGTCGCATTAAAATGCTCCTATCAAATTCCCCCACACTTAGCTTTTGCTAGTCCCTTAGCAAAATCACACAAAGACACACACTAAGACTCAACGAAAATTTAAAGACTCAACCAAACGAAAATTCTATTGCCCTTCAACTTTTTGTCTCAGCAATCTCTTACTTTCACAACACCAAGATTAGCACTTAACCAAGAGTCAATGTTTAAGCATTCGAGAGTTAATTGAAACACATAATCTTCACTTACACAAGTAGGGCTTGGTTGTAACAATGGTGATGGGTTATGTTAAGCATGTTTCAAACAAGTATGATTCAAATCCTCACAAAGTATATCCACTCTTTCTTCTCTCAGATTATGGCAATGCTTAAAAGCTTATACACTCAAGTATATGTGAAAGATAGCAAGTGTATCACATATTGCAAGAAACGAAAGCACATGTATAAATTTCTTTTAAAGATCTCATGAAGGATATCAACTACTTGCACAGATGGACCCAAGCCATAGGTTCAACTCTTGTAACTCATCTCCACATCAAGGGCTGTCCCATCTTAAGGATCAAGAAGGTCTTATCAAGGGTTGTAATGGGGCCATGGCTCAAGGTTTAAAGAAACGAAGGGTAAGGAATTTAACAAAGTGTCCTAAAAACCTAGTAGAGCTTATGTAAATGTAGAGAGACTTCTAGAACTCCACCAAGTATGCAAAAACGTCACTATCCCATGGGGGCGTTATAAAGGGGCCTAATGTCTTCATGTTGGGCCCAAACTTCACTCTAAACTTCCTTTGGTCTCTAGTGAGTTGGACAAAGGCCAAATTTTTCTGTAATGGGCCTTCAAATCAAAGTAAACTCCAAACTCACCAAGTATGGGGGACTAAAATCCATTGATATTTCTTTCTTTTTCTTTTTCTAGCTGTACACTTTTTCTTTTTCACTTTCTTTTCTCGGCTTTTTTTCATGTATTTTTTCTCTTATGGACAAGTCTACCCCCACACTTGAGTTTTCACCTCTTCTTATTCTTCATTATGGACGCCAAAAATCTTCAAGTAAAGTCTCAGTTTAGCTCCACTAAGTTCTTAGAACAAAGGGTAGGGTTATAGCTATACTAAGGTTTAGGTTAAAGATTTTTAAGGTTGATGAAAGAAAAGGCTTAACGTAGGCTCAAAGGGGTTTATCTAGGGGAGTCCCACGACGGGCACAAATGGGGTAACAGGTTTATATGGCAATGGTGATAATTCTTAGGGTGCCTCTATCCTTTCCAGAATCAGGGCCATGTATTGATATAACGTCTCAACAAGCACAAGAGTGAATTCTAGCATTCTCTAGTCCATCAAACTTAATCTATGGCAAGCAATCAATCAAGATGAAAGAATAATGAGATCATCAAAACATCGCCAAGAAAATAAGAATATATATTTCATTTATCACTCCAAGAAAATGGGACATAGGCTCAATTATCTCACATGGGTCTATATGAATCAAAACTCATCTTAACATGCTCATATTCTGTACCAAAGTTACGAAATCCATATCCACTACAAGGCACATATTTTTCATATATCTCAATTAACCAAAGAATACCATGTTAAAGTCATCTCAATTTTGTGATTCTCTTTTAGCCATAATTTCAGAGATATAGAATCATCCTAGACAGTTGAAAGGGCATCCTAAGACTCAAAACAAAAACAAAAGCAACGAAAATTTTTAAATTTTTGACATTTTTCGATTTTTTTGTATTTTTCAATATATATGACTCAAGACAAAAGTATAAATCCCTTCCCCCACACTTAAATATTGCATTGTCCTCAATGTAATCAATCATAAGCATGCAATGAAACACTTAAGCATATAGGGTTGAGATTTACGAAAAGACCTACTAAATTCAAAACGAAAACATGAAAAGAAAGAGAAATAGGGAAGGAGAAATCAAATCTGCGTGTGTAGACTCCTTCACAGCTACTTCTGAATTGGGTTGCCTCCCAAGCAGCGCTTGACTTTAACGTCTTTCAGCCAGACGGACCTCCACTAAATAAAGTTAGTGACTATACAATAAAAGAAATACAAGTTAATGATTTATACAAAAAACGTCACTATTCACTATTAACTTCTTTTTTTCTTTTTTTTCTCTTTTTTTTAAAATTTTTTTTTTTTTTTTTTTTTTTTTTTTTTTGTTAGACAAGTATAATGTACATAATTTTACACAGAGACACAAGTACAAAAATCACTATTCACGATGTACTATTCACGAATTGTACAAGTATAAAGAGAAGTATAATATACAAAATTTCCAAAAAATAAAAAAGAAAAACGTCACATATATGTCCAAATTTTTAGTTAGGGTGTGACATAGTTAATAAAAGCTTGAATTCCATTATAAGCCCTTAACCAAAGTTTAGACGTGCGGCCTAAGGGCTCGATCCTTAAAACTAGTCGCCCTCCTCAATCTTTTGGTAACTCTTTTCACACAGAGCCAGGTAGCAGAGGAACGATTTTGGCGGAGCTCAGCTCACTTGTTTAGCAGGGGACGAGACCCTTTGCTAGCACTTCTCGTATCCAATCAACCTAGACACCCTATGCTACTAAGGTGCGCCACATGAGAGAGAAAGGTGCAAGACTAATGTTAAAGACAAAGTCCTTCACCTATTCCATTATGGTTAAAAACTCATAATAAAATTCATACTTCCATAAACCTGATTTTTACTATTCACGAAAATTTTATACAATTAAATTTATTTTCTTTTCTTTTATTCACAAGTATTTCAACACTTAGGTACGGGAACAGGGAGTCTCGATGTGCAATGGGACTGAAACAGCTACCCTTTTCAAGACTATGTTTAATCCAATATACCTTAGTGTAACACAACATTTTCTTTTGTTATAAATATCATTGATTTCGAATTAAATCCCAAGTGGTAAATCAAGTGGACGTGCGGCCCAAGTATAGTTGTCTAGACACAAAGTTCCTTCTACATCCTTTGGGCAACCTTACTGAAATGGCCAGGTAGGGGAGGGCGAACACAAGAGGTAGAATCCATTTTGGCATGAGCTATGCCCATTTGTAAGCACTTCTGGATCCAAACCCGTTATGAACGTTGTCCCCTTCCTAGACACCATCTCACATAGGCTATACTTACTTAGATGAAAAAGGTCCTAGGTGTGAGGACAGTTCAATGAATGTTAATAAAGACCGCCCTCAACCTTAAGGGACCTGAACTAGGTACCAATAAGGGGTTTAGGTCAATATTAATAAACACGACTTCACCTATTCCTCTTTAATTTACAACTCACAATAAAACTCGTATTCAATAACATAAATAACAACCTAAGTATTTAACTAACAATTTTCGAACACAATATGAACAAATATATAGTATTTACGAAAACAACAATATTCACAATGCAACAAGTGATTTTTCAATCCCCGGCAACGGCGCCAAAAATTGATACGGCTTTAGGGAGCGCATAATTTAACCCTGAAATGTCATTAGTAGTACGTAATAAATAGGGATCGTTCTATTCCGGGGATTGAGGGTACACCTGTCATTGTCAAACAGTTAAACAATTAAAATTAAAACAAAGTATAATATTCACAAATATATTCACAACTATAAACATTTTACACGAAAAAAGGGGGGATTTTGTTTTTGGTTTTTCGAAAATAAAACTAAGTTAACAAAACAATTAAAATGCAAAAACATAAAAATACAAAGATGGAATGAGAGAACAAAGATCAAAATCTAAACATATGATTAAAATTGATTCAAACCCTAATATTGTTCATCTAAGTCATGAGAAAGGAGTTGATCATGTGAAACATTCGAAAGCAAATGAATTCCCATTTTTTACTTTTCAATGCTAATTAACCTAAGCGAAAGCACCTAGATTAATCCTATCAAACATGCAATCAAACCCTAGAAAGCTAGTCAATCATGTCATGTTTAACGCATTACACATAGAGAAAGGCTATCAACTCAAGTGTACAACTTAGTATGGAAAAGTCCACCTAATTGCAATCCTCGTTAATTAAATTCGATCTTTGTACAAAACCTTTACTACTTTGATTCAAGTTTACACAAAACGAAAAGTCGATTTCATGCTCTTAAACCTAGCATCATTCATATCAAAACCCTAAGTGTTTGCAACCACATAAGATTAAAATACAAAAGTTATCTATAACGCAAATTTAATTAAACAAACCCACATAAGCAACTCTCGAAGAACAATAATTTGAATCTGAAAATTCTCAATTAATCATAAAAATTCCAGAAATTAATATTTGTTCAAACACATATGTCAACTAGTTCATAACCAACGAAATTCAAAGCAAAGGTTACAAAGGAGAATCGGATTACACCGTGAGATGGGGATGGTGATGAACGATTGATGTGGTGGTCTCTTGAATCTCGAAAGCAAGCTTCAAGGTTGGAGATGGGTGATGGATGCTCACGGCTGTACTTCTTCTCCCTTGGCCTTGCTTGAACTCGTGGAGATGACTAGAGGATGGAGAAACTCACGGCTATGCTAAGAAGATTTTCTGATTTTTTTCTAAAGTGTAAATTGTATGGGGGAGAGGAACCCTTGACGTTGAGAAAAGGGGAGAATATATAGGGGCACGGCTAGGGTTCTCCAAGCAATCAGAAATTTCCACATCACTTCAACCAATGGTATGATGCCAAGTAAGCCTTGTGATGTGGTCCAACCAATCGTAGAATGCCAAGTAAGCCTTGGTGTGTCATCTAACCAATCAAAACTCTCCAAATTAATTCCCTAAATTCCTTTAATATATATCCTTGCCGAAATTATATAAGGATTTTCTGATTTTCTTCATTAATTTCGGCCAAGAATATCTTAGGAGAGAGTAATTGCCGAAATTCCATAAATAAATTCTGATTTGCTTCACCAATTTCGGCCACAAATATCCTTGGGAAAGTAATTGCCGAAATTCCATAAATAAATGCTGATTTGCTTCACCATTTTCGGCCAAAAATCACATTTAAATCTTCCAAGAATATCTCTTTGCCCTTAAAAATCTCCCTTGAATTACTCCAATCAAAATCTTCAATTATATTTTCAGATTTTCATGTTGCCTCCTCCTTTTCCTCTTTGTATTTTACGGCAAACACATATATATTCTCCAAAAATATCTCTCATGTGTCACAAACCCTAATTTCCATGGGCCTTTATCCATTTGCCGAAATCCATAACCTCTTGAGAGTTCTTGGGCCTTTATGCGTCACCTTCAAGCCATGTCATCTTCTAATGTCTTCAAGAAGCTTCTTTCAATGCCATGACACTTCATTTTTCTGCTTTCCTTTCTTGGTTGACTCAAGAGTCTTGTTTTGGCAGGGTTTCCTCTTCTGGACAAGGTTTCCTGGTTGAAACAGGATTTCCTGGTTGAACCAGGAAAACTTCATTTCTTCTTTTCAGCTTATTTATGCAGCCCTTTGTATCTCATTTTGTCTCCTTCCAACATTGGCGAGCTCCTCTTTCCATTTGTGAGTTCATTTCCACTTTTTAGCTCCGAGGTCCTGAAAATAGAAACTAGTAAGAAAAATAGAAACTTTCCTAAAATGAAAAATGGCAACTTTCCTAAACAGAGTTTTATTAAGGAAATAACGCAGAAAATGTAGGGAAATGCAGTTAAAACGTCGCATTAAAATGCTCCTATCACCATTTGAGCAGGATAGTACACGAGGAGGACGTCCAACCCCTACAGGAAACTTTCCCAGATGAGCAGCTCTTTGGGATAGAGGTTAGTGTGCCCTGGTATGCGGATATAGTTAACTATTTAGTCACTAGGACATTTCCTGACACACTTTCCAAAGCTAGTAAGGATAAATTGAAGAAAATGGCTAGGCACTTTATTTGGGATGAGCCCTATTTATGGAAACATTGTAGTGACCAAGTCATTAGGAGATGTGTCCCAGAGTCTTAGCATAGGTCAATTCTATCATTTTGCCATAGTGAGGCTTGTGGAGGCCACTTTGGGCCTCGTAGAACAGCCTTGAAGGTCTTAGATTGTGGATTTTATTGGCCCACTATCTTCAAGGATGCAAACTTGTTTTGTATTTCTTGTGATAGGTGCCAACGGACTGGTAATCTTGGCCCAAAAGATCAAATGCCCATGAGCCCAATAATAAATGTAGAAATTTTTGATGTTTGGGGCATTGACTTTATGGGCCCATTTCCCTCGTCTAATGGTTGTTTATATATACTATTGGCTGTGGACTATGTATCAAAGTGGGTGGAAGCAAAAGCCACCAGGACTAACGATTCAAAAGTGGTTGCAGGTTTCTTGAAAACTAACATATTTTCCAGGTTTGGAGTGCCACGTGTGCTAATCAGTGATGGAGGTTCTCACTTTTGTAACCGTACAATCGAGGCTTTGCTGAAGAAGTATGGGGTAACCCATAAGGTGTCCACGCCCTACCACCCTCAGACCAGTGGCCAAGCAGAGGTATCCAACAGGGAGATCAAGAGGATACTTGAGAAGACAGTGGGCCCGACAAGGAAGGATTGGAGCCAGAGATTGGATGATGCGTTGTGGGCCTACAGAACGGCCTACAAGACGCCTATTGGGATGTCTCCCTTTAGGTTGGCCTACGGAAAGGCATGCCACCTTCCAGTGGAGCTAGAGCACAAGGCTTGGTGGGCTGTCCAGAAGTTCAACATGGATTATGATGAAGCGGGCCTACATAGGAAGCTACAGCTAAATGAGCTTGAGGAGATAAGGAATGAGGCCTACGATGCTTCATGGATCTACAAGGAGAAGACAAAGGCCTACCATGACAAAATGATTCGCGGAAAAAGCTTCCAAGTGGGCCAGAAAGTTCTGTTATTCCATTCCAGACTTAAGCTATTCCCGGGTAAACTTCGTTCTCGTTGGGTTGGTCCATTTATAGTTACAAATGTGTTTACTCATGGTGCTGTAGAGATCAAGAGTGAGAAGACGGGGAAGGAGTTCAAGGTAAATGGGCATCGTCTCAAGCCCTACTATGAGTCCTTGGTGGGGCACACATTGGAAGAGATACCCCTCCAGGAGGCACCCCATGACGTGTGAACAAGGAGAAGAGTCCAGGCTGAAGGACTATAAATATTAAGCGCTACATGGGAGGCAACCCATTTCAATCGAAGCTGTGGAGGAGCCATCAACGAGAGTTTGAAATTTCTATCCCTTCACTTGCTTCGGTTGAATTGTACTTGTGTCTTTATTTGTTTGTTTATTATTTTACCCTTCTCTTATTTTCGTAGCCCCCATATTTAGGGTCTATATACCATATTTTTTGCCTACATTGAGGACAATGTAGATTCTAAGTGTGGGGTGGGTTTACACCTTTATTTCAGAATTTTTTTCGGTTTTTAAAAAAAAAAAAAAAAAAAAAAAACAAAAAGTTAGTTTTATAGTCTATTTGAGTGTTTGAGTCTTAGGATGCCCCTAACGTCTAGGATGAACATGTCTCTGAATTCATGGCTGAAGGTTTTCACAATCGAAATATGACTTAATTGAATTCTGTGGTTAATCGACATTGTGATGCTTGTATGAAGATTTGAGATAGGATTGTAACTTGGTTCATTAAGCATGCTAGGATTAAGTCTGATTCATTTGACCCAAAGTGAGTTATTGAGCTAAAATACTTTCTTTTTGAGTGCTTAACTGATAATTCTAGAATTTCGTGGCTGTATTTGCAAAACCTCATCATTCTTTGAAAATCCAATGATCATGTGCCATAGATTTTAATGGACTACAGAGTACTAGAACTCGGCTGTTGTGACTGTCAAAACTTGTATGCCATAATATGCACTGATCCTGGATAGGATAGAAGGCATTAGGGTAACCACCATAGCCAAACAAGCATGTGTCCCCAACTGTGCCCGTCGTGGGACTCCTTAGAATGAACCCCTTTGAGCCTACGTTGAAAACCTTTGTTTCATCACCCTCACTACCCTACCATGAGCTTAGTACAGGATATCTCTACCCTTGTCTTAGGGACTTAGTAGAGCATGACATAGTATGTAGGGGTGACGATGAAAGACAAGTGTGGGGTGGGGAAAATCCAAGAAAAAAAGAAGAGAAAAAAAATTTGCCGTAAAAAAAAAAAAAATGAAAGAAAATGAAAATGAAAAAGAAAGAAAGAAAAGCGGCAAAATAGAAGAAAAATTGAAAAGAAAACTCTTGGGAAATTGTTGAAGTGTGGTTTTGGACTTTCAAATTTGTAGAAGGCTCAAAGTTGAAAATTATGCCTTTGTCCATTCCCATGTTGGTTAGAGTGAAGGTTGGGCCCAAAACAATGATAATTGGCCCACAAAAATGGTGATATAAGGTGGTCCTTATATGCTTTGCTAGGTCCTTAGGATTTTTGTATCCTTAATCTTCATTTCGAAAACCCTAGCTTAGCCCCATTACAACCTGTTTTAAGTGCTGACTTGATCCTTGAGATGGGCTGTCTTTGGTTAGTGGAGTCAGGTACGCAGTCGAGCTTATGGTTTAGGTCCATTTGTGCACTTAGTCATTTCATGAGGTCTTTAATAATTCTTCACCAAAATGCATTTATTGATGAAATATGCAAGCTGTTTGTTGCCTTACAATTTATTCTCTTGCATATACTTGAGAGTGAAGCTTTTAAGCATAGCCATTTCTGAGAGAAAAATCGAGAGTATGCCCTGTGAGTTTGGATTGGACTTGTTCGAAACATGCTATCATTCACTGTATAACTTAAGTTCTCCATATCTTGCTTAGTCATATGAATGTCACAGGTTTATTAACCATGGAATTATCTATGCAATTTTGATTAAGTGTTTAACGTGAAAGCCATGAGTTTGGAGTCTCTGAGACAACAGTTAGGGGAAGTAGAGTCATTTACTTGTTTTTTTTGTTGAGTCGTTGTTTTGTTTTGTATTTTTGTTTTGCTAAGGGACTAGCAAAAGCTAAGTGTGGGGTAGTTGATAGGAGCACAAAAGTGTGACGATATTATTAATTATGTGCCTCATTTTAGCCTTATTTCTCCCTTAGTTTAGTGTTTTGAGTCATTAAGTCATTTTGAAAGTCTTGTTGAGTGTTTGGAGTGAAATAGGCGGAAAAAGTAAAATTCATGAAAAATCCTAGCTGGATTAGGATTCCTAACTGTCAACTATTTTTGCGGTCTTTACATTTTAATTTCCCTTTATTTTCTCTAGAAAATTCTGATATTCTCCTGCTTGTTGTAGGAAATGTTGCCTGGTTGAACTCTTGGAAACAGCAATGATGGAGTCATAAAATAAAGCATTAAGATATTTGACCAAGCAATGAAGAAGGGAAATAAAGGAGAAAAGATGTTTTCAGTTGAGGAATAAAAGAAAAAGATGTTTCAGCTGGAAAATAAATAAGAGAAAGACGTTTTCAGTTGGGGAATAAAGGAGAAAAGATGATAGGAGCACAAAGTGTGACGTTTTTAATATGTATTTTTCCTCATTTGGCTAAGTTATTCTCTTAAAATTAATAATTATAATATAGTTTGTGTTTTTAGCTACTTCATGGTCGGAAATGGTGAAAACAAGTGAAAAAGAGCATAAATGAGCATAAATTATGGACAAGTCATTTTAGAAACTTTCCTCTTTCATTTTAGGAAATATTTCCTATTTTGTTTTAGGAAACTTTCTTCATTTGAACTTTTATATTTCTGATTTTCCTATTTTAATGAGAGTCCATCCCATTAGAAACTCTTGAGTGATTAAATCAAGAAAAATTGAAGGATTAATCAGGAAGAATTCGAGGAGATAAAATGGATTGTTTTTAATCAATATTTATTCCTAATTATCTGATTTCTTATTGATTATAAACTCTAATTAAATTCTGATTTTTCTTGATTGTAGGAGTTTATTGTGTGCACAATTCTTGGAAGAAATTAGTGCAAATCAAAGGAGAAGAATAAGGGATGTATCTGGTCGCTATTCAAGGCATATACAATGAGCCATTAAGGGGAAAAGAAATCAGAAAATTCATGACTTTGTCAAGAGAAAATCAAGCAAATTTGGAGGAGAAATCACCTCAAGATGATTGGCCATGATTGCATCACAAGAGATGAGAATTCCACTATAAATAGCAGCCATTCTCTACTCCAAAATCATCACTTCCTGACCAAGATCACTTCCTAGTTTATCCGTTCCTAGTTAAAAATTATTCCATAGCTCTGCCCAATTCACTTCTCAAACCTCCATCACCTACAAGATCGTGACCACCATCCTTCCATCAATCCAAGAAGTTCTTAGGCGCTAAGTCAAGGACGATCCACCACCATAGCGGAGACGAGTTCATCACCTTGTTGCCAAGCCGCTAAGGAAAGCTTCAAAGTGTAACTATGACTCTACTTACAATCTTTCTTTCGGTTTTGTTTGTTTGGATTTGTGAGTTGTGTAATTGGAGACATGAGATTTTCAGAATATTTTTATTAATATTTTTGAGATTTTCAGTTTATTATTAAGTTAATTTTGAGAATTCTTTGATGATGCATATTAGAATCTTGTGCCCTTTTATGTGTTTAGGTAATTTTCAGAGTTAGATTGATAAGTTTGCATGCTAGAATAAAGGTGAGAGTTCTTGTGTGTTTGCTTCATTTGCCAAGAGTAATTGTTATCTGTTAAGGCGCTAAGTTAAACAAGTAGCAATTAGTTCTAAAAAGTGGTAAAAATCATGTTTCAATGGTTAAACGATTCTGGAAATTACGTGTTAAATTCTATGTGTAATGGTTAATTTGCACGTGTGAGTTGATTCGAGGGTTAGATAATACTACTAGTTAAGAGAATTACGCTAAGTGTTTTCGAAAATTAGTAGTATTGGGCTTGGTAAGGACTTTTCTGATCCAAGCCCACATTAGAACGAATTAGATAAATGGATTGATCCGCTAAGGCTTTTCATTTGGACTCTTATCTAGGCATTTAAGATGGGCACGTTTTGTAGCATGTTGAAAAGGATTTTCTGTTTTTGCACTTAGTAATTTTCGAGTGGTAGTGGTCTAGGTTACGGAAGTCGATCATTGTAGATAATTTTATTTGTTTTGTTTTTATTTTAAGTAGATTAGAAACCAAAAGTTGAATCCCCCCTTTTTTATGGTTGTTGCTTGTGTAAATTTGTAGATAAATACTTGTTAATATTTGTTTTATTAATTACTAATTTAAATTGACCTTTTTGTTTAGGTGTACCCTACAATCCCCGGACTGAACGATCCCTGCTTATCCTATACTAACAACTACATTTTGCAGGGTTAAATTGTGAGGCTATTTCAGCCGCCATCAATTTTTGGCGCCGTTGCCGGGGATTGTTAAAATCTCTAACGCTTAAAGTGTCATTAATTTTTTATCTATATAGAATGCATGCTAAATTTTTGTACTACATTTGTGGAATGGTGACAAATTGCGATTTATGCTAGGCCAAGCTATAATTGTGATTTAGTTTAAGTTTTATGAGTGTTACCAAATTAAGCATGTATTTTATAATTGTTGTGCAATTTGTAGAGGTTTTATTTTTCAGCATGTTGTAAATTATATGTGTTTCACTTAGATTAAGCATGATGTAAATTGTAATTAATATACTTAGGTTGTTTTGAATTTCATTAAATATTTAATTGTTGTAAGTGTGTAAAAATAAAAAAATAAAGAAAATTAACTCAAAAAAAAAAAAAATTGTTGTGTGAGCAAGGAGAAGAGTCCAGGCTGAAGGACTATAAATATTAAGCGCTGCATGGGAGGCAACCCATTTCAACCAAAGCTGTGGAGGAGCCATCAACGAGAGTTTGACATTTCTATCCCTTCACTTGTTTAGGTTGAATTGTACTTGTGTCTTTTATTTTCGTTTTTGCTTTTTTGTTTTCGTATTTATTATCGTAAATTCCATTCCTATATGCTTAATTGTTCCATTGCATGCTTATGATTGATTACATTGAGGACAATGCAATATTTAAGTGTGGGGGAAGGGATTTATACTTTTGTCTTGAGTCATATATATTGAAAATACAAAAAAATTTGAAAAATGTCAAAAATTAAAAATTTCGTTGCTTTTATTATTTATTGAGTCAAAATGATTTTTGGGTGAAATAATTTCTTCAAAGTAGGCGCATCTGATGGGATGTGATGTCTAAGGTCTAGTTTGGATCCGAGAAGTGCTGACAAAGGGTCTCGTCCCCTGTCAAACAAGTGAGCTGAGCTCCGCCAAAATCGGTCCCCTCTTCACCTGGTCATGTCCCAAAGGAGTTACCGAAAGAAGAAAGGAAATAACCCTAGTCCAAAACCTTTTTGGCGTCAGTCTTAGTCTTTTGTTTTGCTTTGAGTTTTAGGATGCCCTTAACTGTCTAGGATGATTCAATATCTCTGAAATTATGGCTAAAAGAGGATCACAATATTGAGATGATTTTAAATGGTATTCCTTGGTTAATTGAGATAAATGAAAAATATATGCATGAGTAGTGGATATGGATTTCGTAACCTTGGTACAGAATATGAGCATGTTAAGATGAGTTTTGATTCATAAAAGCCCATGTGAGATATTTGAGCCATGTCCCTTTTTCTTGGAGGAATGAAAGAATATATTCTTATTTTCTTGGCGATGTTTTGATGATCTCATTATTCTTCATTTGATTGATTGCTTGCCATAGATTAAGTTTGATGGACTAGAGAATGCTAGAATTCACTCTTGTGCTTGTTGAGACTTTTATCAATACATGTCCCTGATACTGGAAAGGATAGAGGCATCATAGGAACCACCACCATAGACAAATTAACTTGTGTCCATATTTGTGCCCGTCGTGGGACCCCCTTAGATAAACCACTTTGAGCCTACATTGAGCCTTTTCTTTCATCACCCTTAAATTCCTTAACCCTTAACCTTAGTATAGTTACAATCCTACCCTTTATTCTAAGAAGAATTTAGTAGAGCTATCTTTTGAGACTTACTACATGGATTCGATGGCAAGGATGAAGATTGAGAAGAGGTGAAAGTTCAAGTGTGGGGGTAGACTTGTCCATAAGAAAAAAAATGTGGAAGCCTTGAAAAAGAAATGAAAGAAAAAAAAATGTGTATGGCTAAGAAAAGAAAAACAAAGAAAAAAAAATATATATGCATATGGATTTTAGTCCCCCATACTTGGTGAATTTGGAGATTGTTTTGACTTGAAAGCCCATTACATAAAAATTTGGTCTTTGTCCAGTTCACGAGGGTTCAAGTGGATTTCTAGAAGTCTCTCTACATCAAAATGAGCTCTACTAGGTTTTTAGGATACTTTGACATTCCTTAACCTTTGTTTCTTAAAACCTTGAACCTTAGCCCCATTTCAACCCTTTAAAGTCCTTTTTGATCCTTAAGATGGGACAGCCTTTGATCTGTGGAGATGAGTTATAAGAGTTGAACCTATGGCTTGGGTCCATCCGTGCAAGTAGTTGATATCTTTCTTGAGATCTTGAAAAAAAAAAAAAATTATATTCACAAAGTGCTTTTCATTTCTTATATATGTGAGCTATTTGATTGCCTCAAAATATTTTCTCTCACATATAATTTGAGTGATTATAAGCTTTTAAGCATTGCCCTGTTCTGAGAGAAGATAGAGTGGATATACCTTGTGAGAATATGAATCATACTTGTCTGAAACATGTTGAGCTCCACCCATCACCATTGTTACAACCAAGTCCTACTGTTTTATATGTGGATTATATGCTTCAATTAACTCTCGAATATCTAAATATTGATTCTTGATTAAGTGCTAATTTTGATGCCATGAGAGTAAGGATTTATGAGACAAATGTGAAGGGCAATTTAGTCTTTGTGTGTCATTTGTGTAGAGTCTGGTAGTAAATTGTTTATTTTGGTTGAGTGTTTCGTTTTGATTTTGCTAAGGGACTAGCAAAAGCTAAGTGTGGGGGAATTTGATAGGAGCACAAAGTGTGACGTTTTTAATATGTATTTTTCCTCATTTGGCTAAGTTATTCTCTTAAAATTAATAATTATAATATAGTTTGTGTTTTTAGCTACTTCATGGTCGGAAATGGTGAAAACAAGTGAAAAAGAGCATAAATGAGCATAAATTATGGACAAGTCATTTTAGAAACTTTCCTCTTTCATTTTAGGAAATATTTCCTATTTTGTTTTAGGAAACTTTCTTCATTTGAACTTTTATATTTCTGATTTTCCTATTTTAATGAGAGTCCATCCCATTAGAAACTCTTGAGTGATTAAATCAAGAAAAATTGAAGGATTAATCAGGAAGAATTCGAGGAGATAAAATGGATTGTTTTTAATCAATATTTATTCCTAATTATCTGATTTCTTATTGATTATAAACTCTAATTAAATTCTGATTTTTCTTGATTGTAGGAGTTTATTGTGTGCACAATTCTTGGAAGAAATTAGTGCAAATCAAAGGAGAAGAATAAGGGATGTATCTGGTCGCTATTCAAGGCATATACAATGAGCCATTAAGGGGAAAAGAAATCAGAAAATTCATGACTTTGTCAAGAGAAAATCAAGCAAATTTGGAGGAGAAATCACCTCAAGATGATTGGCCATGATTGCATCACAAGAGATGAGAATTCCACTATAAATAGCAGCCATTCTCTACTCCAAAATCATCACTTCCTGACCAAGATCACTTCCTGACCAAGATCACTTCCTAGTTTATCCGTTCCTAGTTAAAAATTATTCCATAGCTCTGCCCAATTCACTTCTCAAACCTCCATCACCTACAAGATCGTGACCACCATCCTTCCATCAATCCAAGAAGTTCTTAGGCGCTAAGTCAAGGACGATCCACCACCATAGCGGAGACGAGTTCATCACCTTGTTGCCAAGCCGCTAAGGAAAGCTTCAAAGTGTAACTATGACTCTACTTACAATCTTTCTTTCGGTTTTGTTTGTTTGGATTTGTGAGTTGTGTAATTGGAGACATGAGATTTTCAGAATATTTTTATTAATATTTTTGAGATTTTCAGTTTATTATTAAGTTAATTTTGAGAATTCTTTGATGATGCATATTAGAATCTTGTGCCCTTTTATGTGTTTAGGTAATTTTCAGAGTTAGATTGATAAGTTTGCATGCTAGAATAAAGGTGAGAGTTCTTGTGTGTTTGCTTCATTTGCCAAGAGTAATTGTTATCTGTTAAGGCGCTAAGTTAAACAAGTAGCAATTAGTTCTAAAAAGTGGTAAAAATCATGTTTCAATGGTTAAACGATTCTGGAAATTACGTGTTAAATTCTATGTGTAATGGTTAATTTGCACGTGTGAGTTGATTCGAGGGTTAGATAATACTACTAGTTAAGAGAATTACGCTAAGTGTTTTCGAAAATTAGTAGTATTGGGCTTGGTAAGGACTTTTCTGATCCAAGCCCACATTGGAACGAATTAGATAAATGGATTGATCCGCTAAGGCTTTTCATTTGGACTCTTATCTAGGCATTTAAGATGGGCACGTTTTTGTAGCATGTTGAAAAGGATTTTCTGTTTTTGCACTTAGTAATTTTCGAGTGGTAGTGGTCTAGGTTACGGAAGTCGATCATTGTAGATAATTTTATTTGTTTTGTTTTTATTTTAAGTAGATTAGAAACCAAAAGTTGAATCCCCCTTTTTTATGGTTGTTGCTTGTGTAAATTTGTAGATAAATACTTGTTAATATTTGTTTTATTAATTACTAATTTAAATTGACCTTTTTGTTTAGGTGTACCCTACAATCCCCGGACTGAACGATCCCTGCTTATCCTATACTAACAACTACATTTTGCAGGGTTAAATTGTGAGGCTATTTCAGCCGCATCAAAAGACGTTTTCAGTTGAGGAATAAAAGAAAAAGATGTTTCAGATGGAAAAATAAATAAGAGAAAGATGTTTCAGCTTGGAAATTAAAGGAATTGCCCCATTATGAGAGGAGTTAAGGCCATAAAGAAGACGTTTCAGTTGGGAAAGCCAACCAATGCTCCCCTATAAATAGGCAACGTCCAGAACTGAATTTGCATCACTTCCCAGCCAAGATCATTCCAAGACTACCCAATTCACTCCTCAAACCTCCATATCTTACAAGACCGTGACCACCATCCATCCATCAATCTACAAAGCTCTAAGGCGCTGAGTCAAGGACACTCCACCACCATAGTAGAGACAAGTTCATCACCTTGTTGCTAAGCCGCTGAGGAAAGCTTCAAAGTGTAACTATGACTCTACTTATAATTTTTGTTTCGGTTTTGTGTGTTTCAATTTGTGAGTTGTGTAATTGGAGACATGAAATTTTCAGAATATTTTTATTAATATTTTTGAGATTTTCAGTTTATTATTGAGTTAATTTCGAGAATTCTTTTATGATGCATGTTACAATCTTGTGCCCTTTTATGTGTTTTGGTAATTTTCAGAGTTAGATTCATAAGTTTGCATGCTAGAATAACGGTGAGAGTTCTTGTGTGTTTTCTTAATTTTCCAAGAGTAATTGTTATTTGTTAAGGCGCTGAGTTAAACAAGTAGCAATTAGTTCTAAAAAGTGGTAAAAACTATGTTCAATGGTTAAACGATTCTGGAAATTACTTGTTAAATTCTATGTGTAATGGTTAATTTGCACGTGTGAGTTGATTCGAGGGTTAGATAATACTACTAGTTAAGAGAATTACGCTGAGTGTTTTCAAAAATTAGTAGTATTAGGCTTGGTAAGGACTTTTCCGATCCAAGCCTACATTAGAATGAATCAGATAAGTGGATTGATCCGCTGAGGCTTTTCATTTAGGCTCTTATCTAGGCATTTAAGATGGGCACATTTTTGTATCATGTTGAAATGAATTTTCTGTTTTTACACTTAGTAATTTCCGAGTGGTATTGGTCTAGGTTAGGGAAGTCGATCATTGTATATAGTTTTATTTGTTTCGTTTTTATTTTAAGTAGATTAGGAACCAAATTTCAAAACCCCCCATTTTATTCTTTTATTTGTTAATTGACCTTTTTGTGTAGGTGTACCCTACAATCCCCGGACTGAACGATCCCTGCTTAACCTATACTGACAACTACATTTTGCAGGGTTAAATTGTGAGGCTATTTTAGCCGCATCAAGTTTTAAACTGAGTTAAGAAAATAATTAAAATGCAAAAACATAAAAATATAAATGGGATGCAAGAACAAAGATCAAATTCGAAACTCATGATTAAAATTGATTCAAGTTCATCATTGTTCATCATAGTCATGCAAGAGGAGTTGATCATGTGAAACGTTCAAAAGCAAACAATTTCCCATATTTTACTTTCAATGCTAATTAACCTAAGCGAAAGCACCTAGATTAATCCTATCAAACATGCAATCAAACCCTAGAAAGCTAGTCAATCATGTCATGTTTAACGCATTAAGCACCTAGAAAGGCTATCAACTCAAATGTGCAACTTAGTATGAAAAAGTCCACCTAATTGCAATCTTCTTTGATTAAACTCGGTTTTTGTACAAAACCTTTACTACTTATCGATTCAAGAACACAAAACCAAAAAGTTGATCCATGTTCTCGAATTCGTAGCAACATTCACATAAAACCCTAAATGTTTCGAACCATTCAAGATTATCATACAAAAGATTTCTATCATGCAAATTTAATCAAACACTCACACAAAAGCAACCATAAATCGCAATATATGAATCTGAAAATTAACAATTAATCATAAAATTTCAGAAAACAATATTTGTTCAAACAATTGTGTCAACTAAGGCATAACCAACGAAAATTACAAAGCAAAGGTTACAAGGAGAATCGGATTACACCGTGATGAAGATGAGATGAATGAAGTGATGAATGGACTCTTGAATTTCGAAAGCAATCTCCAAGGGTGGTGATGGATGGTGTGCACGGCTTGTCTTCTTCTTCCTTGGCCTTGCTTGAACTTTGTGGTTGCCCTAGAGGATGGAGATGAACACGGCTAGGCTAGGGAGAGTTTCTGATTTTTTTCTCAAAGTGTAAATGCAAAAGTGTGGAACTAGGAACTCCTTGACGTTGAGAAAGGGGAAGAATATATAGGAGCACGGCCTCCTTTGTTTCCAAGCCGTCCAAAACCCTAGAGAAACTCACGGCATGTGCTTGCTTCCTCCACATAATTTCCTCCAATGGTTTCTTGCCACATAAGCCCTATGAGGTGGTTCAACCAATCACAAAATTCCAATATTAATTCCCTAAATAATTCTTGCCGAAATATGTAGATAATTTCTGATTTTATACACCAATTTCGGCAACAATATATTTAGAGAATAAAGGGGGATGAACCTAGACTCCTTTGAGAGCTTTTTGTGTTCAACACATATTCTCTTTCCTTTAAAAGCTCCCTAAGAAATCTCCACGAAATCTCTTTATTTTTCTGATTTTTCCTCACGGCAAAAACCCTAATTTCTCTCTTCATTATCTCTTGGCCGAATTCCCTAGGGTTTGCACGGCATTCCCTTGTTTTCCTCTTGGCTTGGACGGCAAAAGATATTCTAGGGTTTATCTCTTGATGAATTTCCATAAAAATAGCCCTAGAAAATCTCCCTAGAAAATCTCCTTTTAATTTCTGATTTTCCACGTCACCTCCTTGTTTCTCTCTTGCAAATTCACGGCAAAACATCTTTAGGGCTAGGGTTTGCGTCACAAACCCTAGTTCCATGGGCTCTTGTGGGCTTTTATCCAATTAGCCGAAAATCCAACAAGTCTTGAGAGTTTTTGGGCCTCCATGCGTCACCTCTATGCCATGTCATCATCTAGAGTCTTCAAGAAGCTTCTCTCATGCCATGTCACTTCATTAATTCGATCTCCATTCATGGTTGGCTCAAGAGTCTTGTTTTGGCAAGCTTTCCTTTTCTGGACAAGGTTTCCTGGTTGGACCAGGAAAACTTCTTTTCTTCATTTCTGCTCATTTGTGCTTCCCTTTGTACTTCATCTTGTCTCCCTCCAACGTTGGCTAGCTTCTCTCTCCATTTGTGAGCTCGTTTCAGCTCATTTGTGACAAGGACCTGAAAATAGAAACTAGTAAGAAAAATAGAAACTTTCCTAAAATGAAAAATGGCAACTTTCCTAAACTGAAAATGGGAAACTTTCTAAAATGAAAAATAGAAACTACTGAAAATGGAAACTTACTACAATAGGAACTTTCCCAATCAAAGAATGGAAACTTTCCTAAACAGGGTTTTATTAAGGAAATAACGCAGAAAATGCAGGGAAAAGCAAGTAAAACGTTGCATTAAAATGCTCCTATCAAATTCCCCCACACTTAGCTTTTGCTAGTCCCTTAGCAAAATCACTCTAAGACTCAACAGAAATTAAAGACTCTACAAAAACAATGACTCTAGTGCCCTTCAACTTTTTGTCTCAGCAATCTCTTACTTTCACAACACCAAGATTAACACTCAACCAAGATTCAATGTTTAAGCATTCGAGAGTTAATTGAAACACATAATCTACACATACACAAGTAGGACTTGGTTGTTACAATGGTGATGGGTTCTGTTAAGCATGTTTCAAACAAGTATGGCTCAAATCCTCACGGGGCATATCCACTCATTCTTCTCTCATATCATGGCAATGCTTAAAAGCTTATACACTCAAGTATGTGAAAGATACAAGTATATCACATAATGTAAGAAACGAAAGCACATGTATAATTTTCTTTTAAAGATCTCATGAAGGATACCAACTACTTGCACAGATGGACCCAAGCCATAGGTTCAACTCTTGTAACTCATCTCCACATCAAGGGATGTCCCATCTTAAGGATCAAGAAGGTCTTCTCAAAGGTTGTAATGGGGCTAGGGCTCAAGGTTTAAAGAAATGAAAGGTACGGATTTATCAAAGTGTCCTAAAAACCTAGCAGAGCACATGTAAATGTAGAGACCTCAAGAAATCCACCAAGGCATTGCAAAAACGTCACTTTCCCTAGAGGTAACATAAAAGGGGCCTAATGTCTTCATGTTGGGCCCAATCTACATCGTAAACTTCCCTTAAACTATAGTAGAATGGACAAAGGCCAAATTTTTCTGTAATGGGCCTTCAATTCAAAGTAAACTCCAAAATCACTAAGTATGGGGGACTAAAATCCATAAATATTTCTTTCTTTTCTAGCCGTACATTTTTTCTTTTCTTTTCATTTTTCACGGCTTTCACATATTTTTTTCTTTATGGACAAGTCTACCCCCACACTTGAACTTTAACCTCTTCTCAATTTCCATCCTTAGCACCAAACCCATGTAGTATGTCTCAAAAGATAGCTCCACTAAGTTCTTAGAACAAAGGGTAGGGTTGTTACTATACTAAGCTTCATGGTTAAGGATTTTAGGGTGATGAACGAAAAGGCTTAATGTAGGCTCAAAGGGGCTTATCTAGGGGAGTCCCACGACGGGCACAAATGGGGACACAAGTTTATATGGCAATGGTGGCAATTCCTAGGATGCCTCTATCCCTTCCAGAATCAGGGCCATGTATTGATATAACGTCTCAACAAGCACAAGAGCGAATTCTAGCATTCTCTAGTCCATCAAACTTAATCTATGGCAAGTAGTCAATCAAGATGAAAGAATAATGAGATCATCAAAACATCGCCAAGAAATTAAGAATATATATTTTCGATTCACTCCAGGAAAAAGGGACATGGCTCAAATATCTCACATGGCTTTATGAATCAAAACTCATCTTAACATGCTCATATTCTGTACCAAAGTTTCGAAATCCATATCCACTACAAGACATATATTTTTCATATATCTCAATTAACCAAAGAATACCATTTTTAAATCATCTCAATTTTGTGATCCTCTTTTAATCATGATTTCAGAGATATAGAATCATCTTAGACAGTTGAAAGGGCATCCTAAGACTCAAAAACAAAAACAAAACCAACGAAAATTTTTAAATTTTTGACATTTTTCAATTTTTTTGTATTTTTCAATATATATGACTCAAGATAAAGTGTAAATCCCTTCCCCCACACTTAAATATTGCATTGTCCTCAATGTAATCAATTATAAGCATGCAATGAAACACTTAAGCATATAGGGATGAAATTTACGAAAATAATACTAAATTCAAAAAGCAAAAACGAAAAATAAAAGATAAGGATAAAGAAAGCAAATCTGATTTGCATGGGTTGCCTCCCAAGTAGCGCTTGGTTTTAACGTCTTCTCAGCCTAGACGTGGTTTCCTCTTCTCCTCAGTTGGTGGAACCTTCAAAGCCTCCCTTTGGGTTTGGAATTGTGTTGCTCGGAAGCTTACCATTCTCATGAAACTTGGTCATGAAGTCCACCACTTGTCCCATTTGCTTCTTGAGCTCTGCAATATCCTTGGCATTGGTCTGTTGTCCTTGAAGCAAAGTCTTTGACGTGGGGGACCCCCTTGGTTCCCTTGATAGCCTCCTATAGCATTCACAGACTCCCAACCACCATTCTCACTCAGTTGAGGACATTGATCCGTAGGATGTCCTTGAGTAAAGCATACCCCACAAGCAGAGGGTCCTCCATGGCCTTGAGTAGTCGCCACCTTGTTCACAAGAAGGGTGAGTTTGCTCAATTGATCCGCAATGGCAGGACTAGTGCTCACCTCATTTACCCTACGAGTGGGTTGTCTCACACCCTCATACTGTTGGGAGTTTAGGGCACGATTAGCTATAAGTTCCCTCCCAACCGCAGGTGACTTATCCACAAAAGCTCCACCAGCTGCAGCATCCAACATTTGCCTTTCCAAGGGTAAGAGTCCTTCGTAGAAACATGTAAGTAGGGTCTCATCCTTCATCTGATGTTGAGGACACTGTGCAAGTAGGGAATTGAACCTCTCATAGTAGGCAGCATAGGACTCATCATGAGCTTGCTCTATTCCACTAAGCTTCTTCCTGAGTGTGATGACCTTTGAAGCTGGGAAGTATTTCTCCAAGAAGGCCTTTCTCATTGTTTCCCATGATGTGATACGTCCTGCAGGAAGTTCATATAGCCAATCCTTGGCTCTATCAGCTAGAGAGAATGGAAATGCTCTCATCTTAAGAAGGTTTTCATCCGCCCCTTGTGGTTGCATGTTTGCACAAACAGATTGGAATTCTCGTACGTGCTTGTTAGCATCCTCCATATTAAGTCCATGGAAGATAGGGAGCTTGTGCAACAATCCACTCTTAAGCTCGAACTCTGCCTGTCTTCCAGCTGCAGGGGCAGGGTATACTATGCCTGTAGGGGGTCCTCCTTCAACAGTTGCGGTGGAGAGTTCCCTAATAGATGCCATTCTCTCTTCTTCGACTTCTTCAGGTGGTGGTGAGGGTGGTGTAGAGTTGGACGAAACCACAGGTGAAGGTGAACGTGAAGGAGGAGATGGACTTGGTGTAGGTGATGTAGACTCCTCAGAACAGTAGGTCCTCTTCCCTTGCTCGTTAAATGTGTACTCTTTGTATGTTGAAGGGGAAGGGCTTGTGTACTCAAGGAGTGAAGGACTGATAAGAGCACAAAGTGTGACATTTTTAATATGTATTTTCCCTCATTTTGCTAAGTTATTCTCTTAAAATTAATAATTATAACATAGTTTATGTTTTTAGGTACTTCAAGGACTGAAATGGAGAAAACAAGCGAAAAAGAACAAAAATGAGAGTAAATGAAGGATGAGTTATTTTAGAAACTTTCCTCTTTCATTTTAGGAAATATTTCCTATTTTGTTTTAGGAAACTTTCTTCTTTTAAACTTTCTAATTTCTGATTTTCTTATTTTAAAAAGAGTCCATCCCATTAAGAACTCTTGAGTGATGTATTCAAGGAAAACTTAAAGGAAAAATCATGAAGAATTCGAGGAGATAAAATGGATTGTTTTTAATCAATATTTATTCTTGATTATCTTATTTACTATTGATTATAACTCTAATTAAATTCTGATTTTTTCTTGATTGTAGGAGTTCATTATGTGCACAATTGGAGGAAGAAATTAGTGCAAATCAAAGGAGAGGAATAAGGGATGTATCTGGTCACTATTCAAGGAATATACAATGAGTCATTAAGGGGAAAAGAGATCAGAAAAATCAAGACTTTGTCATGAGAAAATCAAGCAAATTTGGAGGAGAAATCACCTCAAGATGATTGGCCAAGATTGCATCACAAGAGATGAGAATTCCACTATAAATAGCAGCCATTCTCTACTCCAAAATCATCACTACTTCATACAAAATTCAGTTCATTAGCTTAGCTCTCTTCTCTCCAAAACCCTCTCCAAATATTCAGAAAAAGCCTCTGATCGTGAAGAGCTTTAGGACTTCTCCAAGGCTGTTCGTGTTCTTGAAGGCCAAGCCTTGTGTTCTCTTGACGTTCTCCAAGCTTCCTTGAAGATCAAAAAGTGTAATTCATGGCCCTTATTTCTGTTTTCGTACTCTTTAGTATTGAATTTCAGATTTCGTTTATGAGCTTTATTATTGGAATTGGATTTTTGTTGAGAACGAGTTTATGTTAGTAATTTTCAGATTTGTTTCTTTATGTTCTTGATTTGTTTATGATATCTTTACAATCTGATTTTGTGCCATTCTTTATATCTTTAAGCATATGATTTTGGTTGAATAATGATGTTAATCTGCAGGTTGATAAAGCCAAATTTGTGTTCTGATTCACCTAATCGTTTTGGGGCATAAATTGAAGTGGTAAAGGCTATGTACAATGGTTGAGATTATATGCTACATGTTTGTGCGTTTGTGATGCGCCTGAAGCAAGCGCATAATTTAACCCTGAAAATATCGTTAGTAGTATAAGTAAGTAGGGATCGTTCTATTCCGGGGATTGAGGGTACACCTATCATTATCAAACAATTAAACAATTAAAATTAAAACAAAGTATAATATTTACAAAGATATAACAAAATATATACATATTTACGAAAAGGGGGGATTTTGTTTTTGGTTTTTCGAAAATAAAACTAAGTTAACAAAACAATTAAAATGCAAAAACATAAAAATACAAATGGAATGAGAGAACAAAGATCAAAACCGAAACATATGATTAAAATTGACTCAAACCCTAATATTGTTCATCTAAGTCATGAGAAAGGAGTTGATCATGTGAAACGTTCGAAAGCAAACAATTTCCCATATTTGACTTTTCAATGCTAATTAACCTAAGCGAAAGCACCTAGATTAATCCTATCAAACATGCAATCAAACCCTAGAGAGCTAGTCAATCATGTCATGTTTAACGCATTACACATAGAGAAAGGCTATCAACTCAAGTGTACAACTTAGTATGGAAAAGTCCACCTAATTGCAATCCTCGTTAATTAAATTCGATCTTTGTACAAAACCTTTACTACTTTGATTCAAGTTTACACAAAACGAAAAGTCGATTTCATGTTCTTAAACCTAGCACCAATTATATCAAAACCCTAAGTGTTTGCAACCACATAAGATTAAAATACAAAAGTTATCTATAACGCAAATTTAATTAAACAAACCCACATAAGCAACTCTCGAATCACAATAATATGAATCTGAAAATTCTCAATTAATCATAAAAATTCCAGAAATTAATATTTGTTCAAACACATATGTCAACTAGTTCATAACCAACGAAATTCAAAGCAAAGGTTACAAAGGAGAATCGGATTACACTGTGAGATGGGGATGGTGATGAAAGATTGATGTGGTGGTCTCTTGAATCTCGAAAGCAAGCTTCAAGGTTGGAGATGGATGATGGATGCTCACGGCTATGCTTCTTCTCCCTTGGCCTTGCTTGAACTCGTGGAGATGACTAGAGGATGGAGAAACTCACGGCTATGCTAAGAAGATTTTCTGATTTTTTTCTAAAGTGTAAATTGTATGGGGGAGAGGAACTTCTCTCAATGTCAAAGAGGTGGGTATATATATAAGCACGGCTAGGGTTCACAAAGCAATCAAAATTTTCCACATAGCTTCAATCAATGATAATTCGCCAAGTAAGCTTGTGATGTGGTCCAACCAATCATAGAATGCCAAGTAAGCCTTGTGATGTGTTCCAACCAATCATAATTCTCTAAAATACCTCCCTAATATTTAATTGCCGAATTTCCTTGAAATTATTCTGATTTTCTTCATGAATTTCGGCCAACATTCCATTAGGGAATTTAGGGATGAATCTAGACGCCTTTTTAGCTTTTCCTTGGTACACACATATTTTCCTTCCATAAATATCTCCCTTGAATCTCTCCTGGCGTCATCTCCTTGATTAATTCTGATTTTCACGTTGGCAATCACACCAAATTATTCCTCCAACAATATTTCTTTCCATAAAAGTCTCCCAAGAAAATCTCTCCTTGAAATCCTCAATCAATCATTTTCAATTCCCACGTTGTCACCTTGTTTTTCCTTAAGTATTACACGGCAAATTTAATCCCCACGGAAAATATATTTTCCTTTTTAAAAAAAAACTCTTTCTTGATTCTCTCCTTGCCATGTCATCTTCATGAAACTTCTCGTTCCATTTATGAACTCAATTCTGCTTATTTATTCCAAAAACCTGAAAATAGAAGCTTTCTAAAATAAGAAATGGAAACTTTCTTAAACTAAAATGGAAACTTTCTAAAAATGGAAAATAGAAACTACAAAACGGAAACTTTCTACAATTAGGAACTTTCCCATTCGAAGAATGGAAACTTTCCTAAACAGAGTTTTATTAAGGAAATAACGCAGAAAATATAGGGAAATAACAGTTAAAACGTCGCATTAAAATGCTCCTATCAAATTCCCCCACACTTAGCTTTTGCTAGTCCCTTAGCAAAATCACACAAAGACTCAACTAAGACTCAACGAAAATTTAAAGACTCTACACAAACAATGACTCTATTGCCCTTCAACTTTTTGTCTCAGCAATCTCTTACTTTCATAACACCAAGATTAGCACTCAACCAGGAATCAATGTTTAAGCATTCGAGAGTTAATTAAAACACATAATCTTCACATACACAAGTAGGACTTGGTTGTAACAATGGTGATGGGTTCTGTTAAGCATGTTTCAAACAAGTTTGATTCAATCCTCACAAGGCATATCCACTCTTTCTTCTCTCAGAATTCAAGGCAATGCTTAAAAGCTTATACACTCAAGTATATGTGAAAGATAGCAAGTATATCACATATTATATGAAACGAAAGCACATGTATATTTTTCTTTTAAAGATCTCATGAAAGGTACCAACTACTTGCACAGATGGACCCAAGCCATATGTTCAACTCTTGTAACTCATCTCCACATCAAGGGCTGTCCCATCTTAAGGATCAAGAAGGTCTTCTCAAGGGTTGTAATGGGGCCAAGGCTCAAGGTTTTAAGAAATGAAAGGGTAAGGAATTTAACAAAGTGTCCTAAAAACCTAGCAGAGCTCATGTAACTGTAGAGACTTCTAGAAATCCACCAAGATATATCAAAACGTCCCATCCCATAGAGGTAATGTAAAGAGGCCAAATGTCTTCATTTTGGGCCCTAACTTCATCTAAACTTCCTTTGAACTCTAGTGAATTGGACAAAGGCCATATTTTCTGTAATGGGCCTTCAGTTCAAAGTAAACTCCAAAATCACTAAGTATGGGGGGCTAAAATCCATAAACATTTTTCTTTCTTTTAGCCGTACACATTTTTTCTTTTTCACTTTCTTTTCCTCGGCTTTTTCACACATTTTTTTTTTCTTTATGGATAAGTCTACCCCCACACTTGAACTTTCACCTCTTCTCAATTTTCATCCTTAGCACCAAACCCACGTAGTATGTCTCAAAAGATAGCTCCACTAAGTTCTTAGAACAAAGGGTAGGGTTGTAACTATACTAAGCCTCATGGTTGAGGATTTTAAGGGTGATGAATGAAAAGGCTTAATGTAGGCTCAAAGGGGCTTATCTAGGGGGTCCCACGACGGGCACAATTAAGGACATAGGTTTATTTGGCAATGGTGGTAATTCCTAGGGTGCCTCTATCCTTTCCAGAATCAGGGCCATGTATTGATATAACGTTTCAACAAGCACAAGAGTGAATTCTAGCATTCTCTAGTCCATCAAACTTAATCTATGGCAAGTAGTCAATCAAGATGAAAGAATAATGAGATCATCAAAACATCGCCAAGAAAATAAGAATATCTATTTTCGATTCACTCCAAGAAAAAGGGACATGGGCTCAATTATCTCACATGGGTTTATATGAATCAAAACTCATCTTAACATGCTCATATTCTGTACCAAAGTCACGAAATCCATATCCACTACACATGCATACATTTTTCATATATCTCAATTAACCAAAGAATACCATTTTAGAAATCATCTCAATTTTGTGATCCTGTTTTAATCATGATTTCAGAGATATAGAATCATCCTAGACATTTGAAAGGCATCCTATGACTCAAAAATAAAAACAAATGACTAAGACTCAATAAAAGCAACAATTTTTTTTTTTTAATTTATTTTTGACATTTTTTAATTTTTTTAAATAATTTTCCAATATATATGACTCAAAATAAAAGACTCAAATGTAAATCCCTTCCCCCACACTTAAATATTGCATTGTCCTCAATGTAATCAATCATAAGAATGCAATGAAACAATTAAGCATATAGGAATGGAATTTACGAAAAGAAAAACAAAAGAGAAAAATTGAAAAATAAAAGAAATAGGGAAGGAGAAAGCAAATCTGTGTTGTTGACTCCTTCACAGCTGCTTCTGAATTGGGTTGCCTCCCAAGCAGCGCTTGAGTTTAACGTCTTTCAGCCAGACGGAATAGAAATTAAAAAGTTAGTAACTATAATTAACAAAGATTTAGAAAATATATAAACAAGTAACTATGAATTACAAAATACAAGTATAATTAACAAGTACATTGTACATACGACACAAGTTAGGTACAAAAGTGAGTAAAAAAAAACACGAAAAATATTTACACAAGTGTTTTTTTTTTTGTACCTTAATGTATCACAACATTTTATTTTGTTATAAATATTATTGATATCGAATTAAATTCCAAGCGGTAAATCAAATGGACGTGCGGCCCAAGTATAGTCGCCTAGACACAAATTTCCTCTTACATCCTTTGGGCAACCTTACTGAAATGGCCAGGTGGGGGAGGACGACACGAGAGGAAAAATCCATTTTGGCATGAGCTACTCCCACATAGTGGTTTAGGCCCATTTGCAAGCACTTCTGGATTCAAAAACCCGTCATGAACGTTGTCCCCTTCCTAGACACCATTCCACATAGGCTATACTTACTAAGATGAAAAAGTTCATAAGTGTGAAGACAGTTCAATGAATGTTAATAAAGGCCGCCCTCAACCTTAAGGGACCTGAACTAGGCACCAATAAGGGGTTTAGGCCAATATTAATAAACACGACTTCACCTATTCCTCTTTAATTTACAACTCACAATTAAAATTCGTGTTCAATAATATAAATAACAACCTAAGTAATTAATTAACTAATTTACAGAATTACAAACAATTAACAAGTAATTTTTTTTTTTTTTTCGAACACAATAAATAAACAAAACAAATATTCACATATTTAACAAGTGATTTTTCAATCCCCGGCAACGGCGCCAAAAATTGATGCGCTCGAAAGCAAGCGCATAATTTAACCCTGAAAATATCGTTAGTAGTATAAGTAAGTAGGGATCGTTCTATTCCGGGGATTGAGGGTACACCTATCATTATCAAACAATTAAACAATTAAAATTAAAACAAAGTATAATATTTACAAAGATATAACAAAATATATACATATTTACGAAAAGGGGGGATTTTGTTTTTGGTTTTTCGAAAATAAAACTAAGTTAACAAAACAATTAAAATGCAAAAACATAAAAATACAAATGGAATGAGAGAACAAAGATCAAAACCGAAACATATGATTAAAATTGACTCAAACCCTAATATTGTTCATCTAAGTCATGAGAAAGGAGTTGATCATGTGAAACGTTCGAAAGCAAACAATTTCCCATATTTGACTTTTCAATGCTAATTAACCTAAGCGAAAGCACCTAGATTAATCCTATCAAACATGCAATCAAACCCTAGAGAGCTAGTCAATCATGTCATGTTTAACGCATTACACATAGAGAAAGGCTATCAACTCAAGTGTACAACTTAGTATGGAAAAGTCCACCTAATTGCAATCCTCGTTAATTAAATTCGATCTTTGTACAAAACCTTTACTACTTTGATTCAAGTTTACACAAAACGAAAAGTCGATTTCATGTTCTTAAACCTAGCACCAATTATATCAAAACCCTAAGTGTTTGCAACCACATAAGATTAAAATACAAAAGTTATCTATAACGCAAATTTAATTAAACAAACCCACATAAGCAACTCTCGAATCACAATAATATGAATCTGAAAATTCTCAATTAATCATAAAAATTCCAGAAATTAATATTTGTTCAAACACATATGTCAACTAGTTCATAACCAACGAAATTCAAAGCAAAGGTTACAAAGGAGAATCGGATTACACTGTGAGATGGGGATGGTGATGAAAGATTGATGTGGTGGTCTCTTGAATCTCGAAAGCAAGCTTCAAGGTTGGAGATGGATGATGGATGCTCACGGCTATGCTTCTTCTCCCTTGGCCTTGCTTGAACTCGTGGAGATGACTAGAGGATGGAGAAACTCACGGCTATGCTAAGAAGATTTTCTGATTTTTTTCTAAAGTGTAAATTGTATGGGGGAGAGGAACTTCTCTCAATGTCAAAGAGGTGGGTATATATATAAGCACGGCTAGGGTTCACAAAGCAATCAAAATTTTCCACATAGCTTCAATCAATGATAATTCGCCAAGTAAGCTTGTGATGTGGTCCAACCAATCATAGAATGCCAAGTAAGCCTTGTGATGTGTTCCAACCAATCATAATTCTCTAAAATACCTCCCTAATATTTAATTGCCGAATTTCCTTGAAATTATTCTGATTTTCTTCATGAATTTCGGCCAACATTCCATTAGGGAATTTAGGGATGAATCTAGACGCCTTTTTAGCTTTTCCTTGGTGCACACATATTTTCCTTCCATAAATATCTCCCTTGAATCTCTCCTGGCGTCATCTCCTTGATTAATTCTGATTTTCACGTTGGCAATCACACCAAATTATTCCTCCAACAATATTTCTTTCCATAAAAGTCTCCCAAGAAAATCTCTCCTTGAAATCCTCAATCAATCATTTTCAATTCCCACGTTGTCACCTTGTTTTTCCTTAAGTATTACACGGCAAATTTAATCCCCAAGGAAAATATATTTTCCTTTTTAAAAAAAAACTCTTTCTTGATTCTCTCCTTGCCATGTCATCTTCATGAAACTTCTCGTTCCATTTATGAACTCAATTCTGCTTATTTATTCCAAAAACCTGAAAATAGAAGCTTTCTAAAATAAGAAATGGAAACTTTCTTAAACTAAAATGGAAACTTTCTAAAAATGGAAAATAGAAACTACAAAACGGAAACTTTCTACAATTAGGAACTTTCCCATTCGAAGAATGGAAACTTTCCTAAACAGAGTTTTATTAAGGAAATAACGCAGAAAATATAGGGAAATAACAGTTAAAACGTCGCATTAAAATGCTCCTATCAGTTTGTAACTTCTTATAGATGCATACATGTTTGAATTCAGAATTCTAATTGCACTTAATGATTCATATTTAATGTTGACGGATGCTCTTCAGTATTAACGTGATGTTTTATATGAAATATTTTGAGTTACGGACTTTTCCTAACTTAGGAGATTCAAAAGAAGAATTAAAGTGGTACTCGATCTCTTCAGACTTGTACTTCGAATTCATTTCTGATATTTAGTGTTGGCACGATTTTAGGTTGTTTAGATTGAAATAATTCATTGCATGTTGATATGGTTTGGAAATTCTGATTTGAGTGTGAAGAAGTCGATCACATGTATATATTTATCTTTTTGTTTTATTTCGTAGGAACTTAGAAACCAAAAGTTGAATCCCCCCTTTTTATGGTTGTTTCTTGTGTAAATTTGTAGATAAATACTTGTTAATATTTGTTTTATTAATTACTAATTTAAATTGACCTTTTTGTTTAGGTGTACCCTACAATCCCCGGACTGAACGATCCCTGCTTATCCTATACTAACAACTACATTTTGCAGGGTTAAATTGTGAGGCTATTTTAGCCGCATCAAGGACCCTTCAAACGAGCGAGCCTTGCTTCAATTTCCTTTAGTGTAGAGGGTCTAAAAGGCTCGGTCATTCATAGGAATCCTGAACATCATCAAAATTCAAAGAAGTTAGCAAAGTATAAAGTGAGTTAATTACAAATTAGTGAACACATCAACTTTACTACTCACGAGTCACTATTCACAAGTTACTATTCACGACTTTACTATTAATGATTTATACAAGTATAAAGAGAGTATAAATTACAAACTATCCACAATCTTTTCACAAATAAACCACGTAAGAAATTTATACAAGTATAAAATGTACAAAACAACACAATTTACAAGTGGAGGTTATGTTCAAGTATCTTATTATCTTTACAAAATAAAGTTAATATCTCAGTTGATTACAAGTTGTAAGTCGAGCCCAATAGAAACCACTACTATTGGTGAGATACGATCTAGGGATAGTCGCCTAGACATAAGTCGCTTTCCTTTGTTTCAGAAGGCTAGATGGCCAGATTAAGAGGTAAGTGAGAGGGAGGACTCATTTTGGTGACACTACGGAGGCTACTCCCTCATTGAGGTTTAGGCCCCTACTGGCTACTCCCACATTGTGGTTTACGCACGGTCTATAGTATCTCTGAGATCCAATTTGAACCCATCACCCAGGGTCTCAACCTAGACACCACCTATATGCCCCTTACTCAGCTTGAAAAGAACTCATGTGTTAGACAGTTCTCCAAATGTTAATAAAAGCCGCCCTCAACTTCAAAAGACCTTAGAAAGGCACTAATGAAGGGTTAAGGCCAATATTAACAAAAGGGCCCTTATCTACTCATACGATTTTACACACTTATAACAATTAAGGACTTAACAATATTTACAATTAATTCTTTTCTTTTGTTTACAAGATTAGACACAATTTGCTAAAACTTTCAAACAAAACAACAAACAAACGTCACACATTCACATTTTTTTCTTCTTTTATTTATTTATTTATTTATTTATTTATTTTTTGTTTTTTGTTTTTTTTTTTTTTTTTTTTTTTTTACGAAAATACTTACAAATATTTGTTTTTTTTTCTTCCTTTTCTTTACAATTATTTTCAACACTTAGGTACGGGAACAGGGAGTCTCGATGTGCAATGGGACTGAAACAGCTACCCTTTTCAAGACTATGTTTAATTCAATATACCTTAGTGAATCATAATATTTTCATTTGTTATATATACCATTGATTTCAAATTCAATTCCAAGCGGTAAATCAAGAGGACGTGCGGCCCAAGTATAGTCGTCAAGACACTAAGTCCCTCTTACATCCTTTGGGCAACCTTACTGAAATGGCCAGGTAGGGGAGGACGAACACAAGAGGTAGGATCCATTTTGGCATAGGCTACTCCCTCATTGAGGTTTACGCCCATTGATAGGAGCAAAAAAGTGTGACGATATTATTAATTATGTGCCTCATTTTAGCCTTATTTCTCCCTTAGTTTAGTGTTTTGAGTCATTAAGTCATTTTGAAAGTCTTGTTGAGTGTTTGGAGTGAAATAGGCGGAAAAAGTAAAATTCATGAAAAATCCTAGCTGGATCAGGATTCCTAACTGTCAACTATTTTTGCGGTCTTTACATTTTAATTTCCCTTTATTTTCTCTAGAAAATTCTGATATTCTCCTGCTTGTTGTAGGAAACGTTGCCTGGTTGAACTCTTGGAAACAGCAATGATGGAGTCATAAAATAAAGCATTAAGATATTTGACCAAGCAATGAAGAAGGGAAATAAAGGAGAAAAGATGTTTTCAGTTGAGGAATAAAAGAAAAAGATGTTTCAGCTGGAAAATAAATAAGAGAAAGACGTTTTCAGTTGGGGAATAAAGGAGAAAAGACGTTTTCAGTTGAGGAATAAAAGAAAAAGATGTTTCAGCTGGAAAAATAAATAAGAGAAAGATGTTTCAGCTTGGAAATTAAAGGAATTGCCCCATTATGAGAGGAGTTAAGGCCATAAAGAAGACGTTTCAGTTGGGAAAGCCAACCAATGCTCCCCTATAAATAGGCAACGTCCAGAACTGAATTTGCATCACTTCCCAGCCAAGATCACTTCCCAGCCAAGATAATTCATTGCCTATCACTTCCTGGCCAAAAACCATTCCAAGACTGCCCAATTCACTTCTTAAACTTCCATCACCTACAAGACCATGACACCATCCATCCATCAATCTACAAAGCTCTAAGGCACTGAGTCAAGGACGCTCCACCACCATCGCAGAGACGAGTTCATCACCGTGTTGCTAAGCCGCTGAGGAAAGCTTCAAAGTGTAACTATGACTCTACTTATAATTTTTGTTTCGGTTTTGTGTTCAATTTGTGAGTTGTGTAATTGGAGACATGAAATTTTCAGAATATTTTTATTAATATTTTTGAGATTTTCAGTTTATTATTGAGTTAATTTCGAGAATTCTTTTATGATGCATGTTACAATCTTGTGCCCTTTTACGTGTTTAGGTAATTTTCAGAGTTAGGTTAATAAGTTTGCATGCTAGAATAACGGTGAGAGTTCTTGTGTGTTTGCTTAATTTGCCAAGAGTAATTGTTATTTGTTAAGGCGCTGAGTTAAACAAGTAGCAATTAGTTCTAAAAAGTGGTAAAAACTATGTTCAATGGTTAAATGATTCTGGAAATTACGTGTTAAATTCTATGTCTAATGGTTAATTTGCACGTGTGAGTTGATTCGAGGGTTAGATAATACTACTAGTTAAGAGAATTACGCTGAGTGTTTTCAAAAATTAGTAGTATTAGGCTTGGTAAGGACTTTTCCGATCCAATCCTACATTAGAACGAATCAGATAAATGGATTGATCCGCTGAGGCTTTTCATTTGAGCTCTTATCTAGGCATTTAAGATGGGCACATTTTTGTAGCATGTTGAAATGGATTTTCTGTTTTTACACTTAGTAATTTCTGAGTGGTATTGGTCTAGGTTAGGGAAGTCGATCATTGTATATAGTTTTATTTGTTTTGTTTTTATTTTAAGTAGATTAGAAACCAAATTCAAAACCCCCCATTTTATTCTTTTATTTGTTAATTGACCTTTTTGTGTAGGTGTACCCTACAATCCCCGGACTGAACGATCCCTGCTTATCCTATACTGACAACTACATTTTGCAGGGTTAAATTGTGAGGCTATTTCAGCCGCATCAATTTTTGGCGCCGTTGCCGGGGATCGAACCCGGGTCACCCGCGTGACAGGCGGGAATACTTACCGCATCAATTGTTAAAATCCCTTGCACTTAAAGTGTCATCGATTTTTTTTGCATATAGAATGCATGCTAATTTTTGTACTACACTTGTGGAATGGTGATAAATTGCAATTTCGGTTAGGCCAAGCTTTAATTGTGATTTAGTTTAAGTTTTATGAGTGTTACAAAATTAAGCATGTCTTTTATCATTGTTGTACAATTTGTTGAAGTTGTTTTTTTTTTTTTTTAACCATATTGTAAATTGAATGTGTTTCACTTAGATTTTTTTTTCAGCATGTTATAAATTGTATATTGTAAATTGTAGAATGAGTTTTTTTTTTTAGTATGTTGTAAATTGTATGTGTTTCACTTAGATTAATATACTTAGGTTATGAATTTAGCTAAATACTTAATTGTTGTAAGTGTGTAAAATCGTATGAGTAGACAAGGGCCCTTTTGTTAATATTGGCCTAAACCCTTCATTAGTACCTTGCTTAGGTCTCTTGAGGTTGAGGGCGGCCTTTATTAACACTTGGAGAACGGTCTAACACATAAGTTAATTTCCCAGCTGAGTAAGGGGCATACGGATGGTGTCTAAGGTTGAGACCCTGGGTGATGGGTTCAATTGGATCTCAGAGATACTATAGAATGAGCGTAAACCACTATGTGGGAGTAGCCGATAGGGGCCTAAACCTCAATGAGGGAGTAGCCTCCGTAGTATCACTAAAATGAGTCCTCCCTCTCACTTACCTCTTAATCTGGCCATCCGGCCTTCTGAAACAAAGGAAAGAGACTTATGTCTGGGCGACTATCCCTATATTGTATCTCACCAATAGTAGTGGTTTCTATTGGGCTCGACTTACAACTTGGAATCAATTGAGATATTAACTATGTTTATAATAAACTAAAAAAAAAAAAAACGTGTTGTGTGACATGCTTAAGGTATATTGGATCCTCTGTTCCAGTACCTAAGTATGTAAAGTAACTTAGAAAGTAGGAAAGACATAATGTTTGTATTCCTAACCTTGTATATGTTACTAACACTTGATCTGGTGAGTCCTTTGTGGAGCACACATTGGAAGAGATACCCCTCCAGGAGGCACCCAAGGAATGAGCACGTGTGAACAAGGAGAAAAGTCCAGGCTGAAGGGCTATAAATATTAAGCGCTGCATGGGAGGCAACCCATTTCAACCGAAGCTGTGAAGGAGCCATCAACGAGAGTTTGAAATTTCTATCCCTTCACTTGCTTAGGTTGAATTGTACTTGTGTCTTTGTTTATTGTTTGTTTATTTTACCCTTCCCTAAAAAAAAAAAAAAAAAAAAAAAAATTCTATGGTTTTTTTTAGTGTCTTTTTTTTTTTTTTTTTTTTGTTTGCTTGAGTCTTAGGATGCCCCTAACGTCTAGGATGAACATGTCTCTGAATTCATGGCTGAAGGTTTTCACAATCAAAATAGGACTTAATTGAATTCTGTGGTTAATCGACGTTGTGATCCTTGTATGAAGATTTGAGATAGGATTGTAACTTGGTTCATTAAGCATGCTAGGATTAAGTCTGATTCATTTGACCCTAAGTGAGCTGTTGAGCTAAAATACCTTCTTTTCGAGTGCTTATTGATAAATTCAGAATTTCATGGTTGTATTTGCAAAACCTCATCATTCTTTGAAAATCCAATGATCATGTGCCGTAGATTTTAATGGACTAGAGAGTACTAGAACTCGACTGTTGTGACTGTCAAAACTTGTATGCCATAATATGCACTGATCCTGGATAGGATAGAAGGCATTAGGGTAACCACCATAGCCAAACAAGCATGTGTCCCCAACTGTGCCCGTCGTGGGACTCCTTAGAATGAACCCCTTTGAGCCTACGTTGAAAACCTTTGTTTCATCACCCTCACTACCCTACCATGAGCTTAGTACAGGATATCTCTACCCTTGTCTTGGGGACTTAGTAGAGCATGACATAGTGTAGGGGTGACGATGAAAGACAAGTGTGGGGTGGGGAAAAACCAAGAAAAAGAAAGAAGATTGCTGTGAAAAAATGAATGAAAGAAAAAAAAAAAAAAAAATGAAAAAGAAAGAAAGAAAAGCGGCAAAATAGAAGAAAAATTGAAAAGAAAACTCTTGGGAAATTGTTGAAGTGTGGTTTTGGACTTTCAAATTTGTAGAAGGCTCAAAGTTGAAAATTATGCCTTTGTCCATTCCCATGTTGGTTAGAGTGAAGGTTTGGCCCAAAACAATGATATTTGGTCTACAAAAATGATGACATAAGGTGGTCCTTATGTGCTCTGCTAGGTCCTTAGGATTTTTGTATCCTTAATCTTCATTTCGAGAACCCTAGCTTAGCCCCATTACAACCTGTTTTAAGTGCTAACTTGATCCTTGAGATGGGCAGTCTTTGGTTAGTGGAGTCAGGTACGCAGTCGAGCTTATGGTTTAGGTCCATTTGTGCACTTAGTCATTTCATGAGGTCTTTAATAATTCTTCACAAAATGCATTTATTGATGAAATATGCAAGCTGTTTGTTGCCTTACAATTTATTCTCTTGCATATACTTGAGAGTGAAGCTTTTAAGCATAGCCATTTCTGAGAGAAAAATCGAGAGTATGCCCTGTGAGTTTGGATTGGACTTGTTCGAAACATGCTATCATTCACTGTATAACTTAAGTTCTCCATATCTTGCTTAGTCATATGAATGTCACAGGTTTATTAACCATGGAATTATCTATGCAATTTTGATTAAGTGTTTAACGTGAAAGCCATGAGTTTGGAGTCTCTGAGACAACAGTTAGGGGAAGTAGAGTCATTTACTTGTTTTTTTGTTGAGTCGTTGTTTTGTTTTGTATTTTTGTTTTGCTAAGGGACTAGCAAAAGCTAAGTGTGGGGTAGTTGATAGGAGCAAAAAAGTGTGACGATATTATTAATTATGTGCCTCATTTTAGCCTTATTTCTCCCTTAGTTTAGTGTTTTGAGTCATTAAGTCATTTTGAAAGTCTTGTTGAGTGTTTGGAGTGAAATAGGCGGAAAAAGTAAAATTCATGAAAAATCCTAGCTGGATCAGGATTCCTAACTGTCAACTATTTTTGCGGTCTTTACATTTTAATTTCCCTTTATTTTCTCTAGAAAATTCTGATATTCTCCTGCTTGTTGTAGGAAACGTTGCCTGGTTGAACTCTTGGAAACAGCAATGATGGAGTCATAAAATAAAGCATTAAGATATTTGACCAAGCAATGAAGAAGGGAAATAAAGGAGAAAAGATGTTTTCAGTTGAGGAATAAAAGAAAAAGATGTTTCAGCTGGAAAATAAATAAGAGAAAGACGTTTTCAGTTGGGGAATAAAGGAGAAAAGACGTTTTCAGTTGAGGAATAAAAGAAAAAGATGTTTCAGCTGGAAAAATAAATAAGAGAAAGATGTTTCAGCTTGGAAATTAAAGGAATTGCCCCATTATGAGAGGAGTTAAGGCCATAAAGAAGACGTTTCAGTTGGGAAAGCCAACCAATGCTCCCCTATAAATAGGCAACGTCCAGAACTGAATTTGCATCACTTCCCAGCCAAGATCACTTCCCAGCCAAGATAATTCATTGCCTATCACTTCCTGGCCAAAAACCATTCCAAGACTGCCCAATTCACTTCTTAAACTTCCATCACCTACAAGACCATGACACCATCCATCCATCAATCTACAAAGCTCTAAGGCGCTGAGTCAAGGACGCTCCACCACCATCGCAGAGACGAGTTCATCACCGTGTTGCTAAGCCGCTGAGGAAAGCTTCAAAGTGTAACTATGACTCTACTTATAATTTTTGTTTCGGTTTTGTGTTCAATTTGTGAGTTGTGTAATTGGAGACATGAAATTTTCAGAATATTTTTATTAATATTTTTGAGATTTTCAGTTTATTATTGAGTTAATTTCGAGAATTCTTTTATGATGCATGTTACAATCTTGTGCCCTTTTACGTGTTTAGGTAATTTTCAGAGTTAGGTTAATAAGTTTGCATGCTAGAATAACGGTGAGAGTTCTTGTGTGTTTGCTTAATTTGCCAAGAGTAATTGTTATTTGTTAAGGCGCTGAGTTAAACAAGTAGCAATTAGTTCTAAAAAGTGGTAAAAACTATGTTCAATGGTTAAATGATTCTGGAAATTACGTGTTAAATTCTATGTCTAATGGTTAATTTGCACGTGTGAGTTGATTCGAGGGTTAGATAATACTACTAGTTAAGAGAATTACGCTGAGTGTTTTCAAAAATTAGTAGTATTAGGCTTGGTAAGGACTTTTCCGATCCAATCCTACATTAGAACGAATCAGATAAATGGATTGATCCGCTGAGGCTTTTCATTTGAGCTCTTATCTAGGCATTTAAGATGGGCACATTTTTGTAGCATGTTGAAATGGATTTTCTGTTTTTACACTTAGTAATTTCTGAGTGGTATTGGTCTAGGTTAGGGAAGTCGATCATTGTATATAGTTTTATTTGTTTTGTTTTTATTTTAAGTAGATTAGAAACCAAATTCAAAACCCCCCATTTTATTCTTTTATTTGTTAATTGACCTTTTTGTGTAGGTGTACCCTACAATCCCCGGACTGAACGATCCCTGCTTATCCTATACTGACAACTACATTTTGCAGGGTTAAATTGTGAGGCTATTTCAGCCGCATCACCCATTTGTAAGCACTTCTGAATCCAAGAACCAGTCATGAGCGTTGTCCCCTTCCTAGACACCATCCCACATAGGCTATACTTACTTGGCTATAAAAGGTCCTAAGTGTGAAGACAGTTCAATGAATGTTAATAAAGGCCGCCCTCAACCTTAAGGGACCTGGACTAGGTACCAATAAGGGGTTTAGGCCAATATTAATAAACACGACTTCACCTATTCCTTCTTTAATTTACAACTTACAATAAAAATTTGTATTCAACAATATAAATAACAACCTAAGTAATTAACTAACTAATTTTCGACAATTACAAAATAATTAACAAGTAATTTTTTTTTTTTCGGTCACAATATACAAAACAAATATTCACAATATGGCAAATGATTTTTCAATCCCCGGCAACGGCGCCAAAAATTGGTGTCGCTTTCGTTGAGCGACCAATTTAACCCTGAAATGTCATTAGTAGTATAAAGTAAATAGGGATCGTTCTATTCCGGGGATTGAGGGTACACCTGTCATTGTCAAACACTTAAACAATTAAAATTAAAACAAAGTATAATATTTACAAAAATATAACAAAATATATACATATTTACGAAAAAGGGGGGGATTTTTGATTTTTGGTTTTCTAGTTTTAAACTGAGTTAAGAAAATAATTAAAATGCAAAAACATAAAAATATAAATGGGATGCAAGAACAAAGATCAAATTCGAAACTCATGATTAAAATTGATTCAAGTTCATCATTGTTCATCATAGTCATGCAAGAGGAGTTGATCATGTGAAACGTTCAAAAGCAAACAATTTCCCATATTTTACTTTCAATGCTAATTAACCTAAGCGAAAGCACCTAGATTAATCCTATCAAACATGCAATCAAACCCTAGAAAGCTAGTCAATCATGTCATGTTTAACGCATTAAGCACCTAGAAAGGCTATCAACTCAAATGTGCAACTTAGTATGAAAAAGTCCACCTAATTGCAATCTTCTTTGATTAAACTCGGTTTTTGTACAAAACCTTTACTACTTATCGATTCAAGAACACAAAACCAAAAAGTTGATCCATGTTCTCGAATTCGTAGCAACATTCACATAAAAACCCTAAATGTTTCGAACCATTCAAGATTATCATACAAAAGATTTCTATCATGCAAATTTAATCAAACACTCACACAAAAGCAACCATAAATCGCAATATATGAATCTGAAAATTAACAATTAATCATAAAATTTCAGAAAACAATATTTGTTCAAACAATTGTGTCAACTAAGGCATAACCAACGAAAATTACAAAGCAAAGGTTACAAGGAGAATCGGATTACACCGTGATGAAGATGAGATGAATGAAGTGATGAATGGACTCTTGAATTTCGAAAGCAATCTCCAAGGGTGGTGATGGATGGTGTGCACGGCTTGTCTTCTTCTTCCTTGGCCTTGCTTGAACTTCGTGGTTGCCCTAGAGGATGGAGATGAACACGGCTAGGCTAGGGAGAGTTTCTGATTTTTTTCTCAAAGTGTAAATGCAAAAAGTGTGGAACTCCTTGACGTTGAGAGAAGAGAGGAATATATAGGGGACGGCCCCTAGGTCTCCATGCCGTCAAAAACCCTAGAAAAGCTCACGGCTATTGCTTGCTTTGTCCACATATTTTCCTCCAATGAATTCTTGCCACATAAGCCCTATGAAGTGGTGCAACCAATCACAAAATTCCAATATTAATTCCCTAAATAATTCTTGCCGAAATATGTAGATAATTTCTGATTTTATACACCAATTTCGGCAACAATATATTTAGAGAATAAAGGGGGATGAACCTAGACTCCTTTGAGAGCTTTTTTGTGTTCAACACATATTCTCTTTCCTTTAAAAGCTCCCTAAGAAATCTCCACGAAATCTCTTTATTTTTCTGATTTTTCCTCACGGCAAAAACCCTAATTTCTCTCTTCATTATTGATGCGGCTAAAAGCAAGCGCATAATTTAACCCTAAAAATATCATAGTAGTATAAGCAAGTAGGGATCGTTCTATTCCGGGGATTGAGGGTACACCTGTCATTATCAAACAATTAAACAATTAAAATTAAAACAAAGTATAATATTTACAAAAATAAAACAAAATATATACATATTTACGAAAAAGGGGGGATTTTTGATTTTGGTTTTCTATTTTCGAAAATAAAAGCTAACTAAATAATTAAAAACGCAAAAACATAAAAATATAAATGGAATGTAAGAACAAAGATCAAAGTCGAAACTCATGATTAAAATTGATTCAAGTTCATCATTGTTCATCATAGTCATGCAAGAGGAGTTGATCATGTGAAACGTTCAAAAGCAAACAATTTCCCATATTTTACTTTCAATGCTAATTAACCTAAGCGAAAGCACCTAGATTAATCCTATCAAACATGCAATCAAACCCTAGAAAGCTAGTCAATCATGTCATGTTTAACGCATTAAGCACCTAGAAAGGCTATCAACTCAAATGTGCAACTTAGTATGAAAAAGTCCACCTAATTGCAATCTTCTTTGATTAAATTCGGTTTTTGTACAAAACCTTTACTACTTATCGATCCAAGAACACAAAACCAAAAAGTTGATTCATGTTCTTAAATTCGTAGCACCAATTATATCAAAACCCTAAGTGTTTGCAACCACATAAGATTAAAATACAAAAGTTATCTATCATGCAAATTTAATCAAACACTCACACAAAAGCAACCATAAATCGCAATATATGAATCTGAAAATTAACAATTCATCATAAAATTTCAGAAAACAATACTTGTTCATACATATGTGTCAACTAAGGCAAAACCAACGAAAATACAAAGCAAAGGTACAAGGAGAATCGGATTACACCGTGATGAAGATGAGATGAATGAAGTGATGATGTGGTCTCTTGAATTTCGAAAGCAATCTTCAAGGTGGAGGGTGGATGGTGTGCACGGCTTGTCTTCTTCTTCCTTGGCCTTGCTTGCACTTCGTGGTTGCCCTAGAGGATGGAGAGGAGCACGGCTAGTCTAAAGAGTTTTCTGAATTATTTTCTCAAGGTGTAAACGTAAAGAATGGAACTTGGAACTCCAAAACGTTGAGAAGAGGGGAGGTTATATAGGGGACGGCCAACTTGCTCTCCAAGCCGTGTAAACCTTATGGAATTAATCTGAAAATTCCACATAATTTCCTCCAATAATATCTTGCCAAATAAGCCCTATGAGGTGGTTCAACCAATCACAAAATTCCATTTAATTCCCTAAATAATCTTGCCGAAATTCCCTTGATATAATTCTGATTTTTGTAGTTCAATTCGGCCAAACTTCCTTTAGGGAATTAAGGAATGTATCTAGACTTCTTTTGAGCTTTTCTTGGTCTCCACCTTTTTCTCTTTCCTTTTATTTCTCCCTTGAATATCTCCTTGCCGAATTCTCTAGGGTTTTCTTTTAATTCACACGGCAACTTCCTTCTTTTCCTCTTGGCTTGGACGGCAAAAGATATTCTAGGGTTTATCTCTTGATGAATTTCCATAAAAATAGCCCTAGAAAATCTCCCTAGAAAATCTCCTTTTAATTTCTGATTTTCCACGTCATTTTCCTTGTTTCTCTCTTCATTTTGGACGGCAAACATCTCTAGGGTTTCTTCATTGCGTCACAAACCCTAATTGCATGGGCTTTGTGGGCTTTTGATCCATTTGCCGAAAATCCAACAAGTCTTGAGAGTTCTTGGGCCTCCATGCGCCACCTTTGTGCCATGTCATCATCTAGAGTCTTCAAGAAGCTTCTCTCCTGCCATGTCACTTCATTAATTCGATCTCCATTCATGGTTGGCTCAAGAGTCTTGTTTTGGCAAGCTTTCCTTTTCTGGACAGGGTTTCCTGGTTGGACCAGGAAAGCTTCATTTCTTCATTTCTGCTCATTTGTGCTTCCCTTTGTACTTCATCTTGTCTCCCTCCAACGTTGGCTAGCTTCTCTCTCCATTTGTGAGCTCGTTTCAGCTCATTTGTGACAAGGACCTGAAAATAGAAACTAGTAAGAAAAATAGAAACTTTCCTAAAATGAAAAGTGGGAAACTTTCTAAAAATGAAAAATAGAAACTACTAAAAATGGAAACTTACTAAAAATGATAAATAAAAACTACAAAAATAGAAACTTTCTACAAATAGGAACTTTCCCAATCAAAGAATGGAAACTTTCCTAAACAGGGTTTTATTAAGGAAATAACGCAGAAAATGCAGGGAAAAGCAAGTAAAACGTCGCATTAAAATGCTCCTATCAAATTCCCCCACACTTAGCTTTTGCTAGTCCCTTAGCAAAATCACACTAAGACACACACTAAGACTCAACGAAAATTAAAGACTTGACACGAAACAGACTCTATAGCCCTTCAACTTTTTGTCTCAGCAATCTCTTACTTTCACAACACCAAGATTAGCACTTCACCAAGAATAAATGTTTAGGCATTCGAGAGTTAATTAAAACACATAATCTTCACATACACAAGTAGGACTTGGTTGTAACAATGGTGATGGGTTCTGTTAAGCATGTTTCAGACAAGTATGATTCAATCCTCACAAGGCATATCCACTCTTTCTTCTCTCAGAATTCAAGGCAATGCTTAAAAGCTTATACACTCAAGTATATGTGAAAGATAGCAAGTATATCACATAATGTAAGAAACGAAAGCACATGTATAATTTTCTTTAAAGATCTCATGAAGGATACCAACTACTTGCACAGATGGACCCAAGCCATAGGTTCAACTCTTGTAACTCATCTCCACATCAAGGGCTGTCCCATCTTAAGGATCAAGAAGGTCTTTTCAAGGGTTGTAATGGGTTAAGGCTCAAGGTTTTAAGAAATGAAGGGTAAGGATTTATCAAAGTGTCCTAAAAACCTAGCAGAGCACATGTAAATGTAGAGACCACAAGAAATCCACCAATGCATTGCAAAAACGTCACTTCCCCTAGAGGTAACATAAAAGGGGCCTAGTGTCTTCATGTTGGGCCCAATCTTCATTGTAAACTTCCCCTGAACTACAGTGAATGGACAAAGGTCAAATTTTTCTTTAATAGGCCTTCATTTCAAAGTAAACTCCAAAATCACTAAGTATGGGGGACTAAAATCCATAAATATTTCTTTCTTTTCTTTTCTAGCCGTACATTTTTCTCTTCTTTTCATTTTTCACGGCTTTCACATATTTTTTTTTTTCTTTATGGACAAGTCTACCCCCACACTTGAACTTTAACCTCTTCTCAATTTTCCTCCTTAGCATCAAACCCATGTAGTATGTCTCAAAAGATAGCTCCGCTAAGTTCTTAGAACAAAGGGTAGGGTTGTTACTATACTAAGCTTCATGGTTAAGGATTTTAGGGTGATGAACGAAAAGGCTTAATGTAGGCTCAAAGGGGCTAATCTAGGGGAGTCCCACGACGGGCACAAATGGGGACACAAGTTTATATGGCAATGGTGGTAATTCCTAGGATGCCTCTATCCCTTCCAGAATCAGGGCCATGTATTGATATAACGTCTCAACAAGCACAAGAGTGAATTCTAGCATTCTCTAGTCCATCAAACTTAATCTATGGCAAGCAGTCAATCAAATGAAAGAATAATGAGATCATCAAAACATCGCCAAGAAAATAAGAATATATTTTTCATTTTACTCCAAGAAAAAGGGACATGGGCTCAATTATCTCACATGGGTTTTTATGAATCAAAACTCATCTTAACATGCTCATATTTTCTGTACCAAAGTTTCGAAATCCATATCCACTACACATGCATATATATCTCATATATCTCAATTAACCAAAGAATACCATTTTAAAATCATCTCAATTTTGTGATCCTCTTTTAATCATGATTTCAGAGATATAGAATCATCCTAGACAGTTGAAAGGGCATCCTAAGACTCAAAACAAAAACAAAAGCAACGAAAATTTTTTTTAAATTTTTGACATTTTTCACTTTTTTTTTGTATTTTTCAATATATGTGACTCAAAATATGACTCAAGATAAAAGTGTAAATCCCTTCCCCCACACTTAAATATTGCATTGTCCTCAATGTAATCAATTAAAAGCATGCAATGAAACACTTAAGCATATAGGGATGAAATTTACGAAAATAATACTAAATTCAAAAAGCAAAAACGAAAAATAAAAGATAAGGATAAAGAAAGCAAATCTGATTTGCATGGGTTGCCTCCCAAGTAGCGCTTGGTTTTAACGTCTTCTCAGCCTAGACGTGGTTTCCTCTTCTCCTCAGTTGGTGGAACCTTCAAAGCCTCCCTTTGGGTTTGGAATTGTGTTGCTCGGAAGCTTACCACTCTCATGAAACTTGGTCATGAAGTCCACCACTTGTCCCATTTGCTTCTTGAGCTCTGCAATGTCCTTGGCATTGGTCTGTTGTCCTTGAAGCAAAGTCTGTGTGGCACTAGTCAATGCCTGAGTAGAATTAGTCAATGCCTCTATCGTCTTATCATAGTGAGAATTGGGATTCCCTACATTGTGTTGAGGAGGCATGTAAGGTCTTTGATAGGGAGGTCCTTGAGGACGTTGGAAACTGCCACCAAGAGGGTTCTGAACATTTTCATTGTTGGTCCACTTGAAGTTGGGGTGGTCCCTCCATCCAGGGTTATAGGTATTCGAATATGGATCATACCTTGGACGTGGGGGACCCCCTTGGTTCCCTTGATAGCCTCCTATAGCATTCACAGACTCCCAACCACCATTCTCACTCAGTTGAGGACATTGATCCGTAGGATGTCCTTGAGTAAAGCATACCCCACAAGCAGAGGGTCCTCCATGGCCTTGAGTAGTCGCCACCTTGTTCACAAGAAGGGTGAGTTTGCTCAATTGATCCGCAATGGCAGGACTAGTGCTCACCTCATTTACCCTACGAGTGGGTTGTCTCACACCCTCATACTGTTGGGAGTTTAGGGCACGATTAGCTATAAGTTCCCTCCCAACCGCAGGTGACTTATCCACAAAAGCTCCACCAGCTGCAGCATCCAACATTTGCCTTTCCAAGGGTAAGAGTCCTTCATAGAAACATGTGAGTAGGGTCTCATCCTTCATCTGATGTTGAGGACATTGTGCAAGTAAGGAATTGAACCTCTCATAGTAAGCAGCATAGGACTCATCATGGGCTTGCTCTATTCCACTGAGCTTCTTTCTAAGTGTGATGACCTTAGAAGCTGGGAAGTATTTTTCCAAGAAGGCCTTTCTCATTGTTTCCCATGATGTGATACGACCTGCAGGAAGCTCATATAGCCAATCCTTGGCTCTATCAGCTAGAGAGAATGGAAATGCTCTCATCTTAAGAAGGTTTTCATCCGCCCCTTGTGGTTGCATGTTTGCACAAACAGATTGGAATTCTCGAACATGCTTGTTAGCGTCCTCCATATTAAGTCCATGGAAGATAGGGAGCTTGTGCAACAAACCACTCTTTAGCTCAAACTCTGCTTGTCTTCCAGCTGCAGGGGGAGGGTATACTATGCCTGTAGGGGGTCCTCCTTCAACAGTTGCGGTGGAGAGTTCCCTAATAGATGCCATTCTCTCTTCTTCGACTTCTTCAGGTGGTGGTGAAGGTGGTGGTGTAGAGTTGGACGAAATCACAGGTGAAGGTGAACGTGAAGGAGGAGATGGACTTGGTGTAGGTGATGTAGACTCCTCAGAAAAGTAAGTCCGCTTCCCTTGCTCGTTAAATGTGTACTCTTTGTATGTTGAAGGAGAAGGGCTTGTGAACTCAAGGAGTGAAGGACCCTTCAAACGAGCGAGCCTTGCTTCAATTTCCTTTAGTGTAGAGGGTCTAAAAGGCTCGGTCATTCATAGGAATCCTGAACATCATCAAAATTCAAAGAAGTTAGCAAAGTATAACGTGAGTTAGTTACAAATTAGTGATTTATACATCAACTTTACTATTCACGAGTTACTATTCACAAGTTCCTATTCACGAATTTACTATTTATGATTTACACAAGTATAAATAGAGTATAAATTACAAACTATCCACAATCTTTTCACAAATAAACCACGTAAGAAGTTTTATACAAGTATAAAATGTACAAAACAACACAATTTACAAGTGGAGGTTATGTTCAAGTATCTTCTTATCTTTACAAAATAAAGTTAATATCTCAATTGATTACAAGTTGTAAGTCGAGCCCAATAGAAACCACTACTATTGGTAAGATACGATCTAGGGATAGTCGCCTAGACATAAGTCACTTTCCTTTGTTTCAGAAGGCTAGATGGCCAGATTAAGAGGTAAGTGAGAGGGAGGACTCATTTTGGTGACACTACGGAGGCTACTCCCTCATTGAGGTTTATGCCCCTATTGGCTACTCCCACATTGTGGTTTACGCACGGTCTATAGTATCTCTGAGATCCAATTGAACCCATCACCCAGGGTCTCAACCTAAGACACCACCTATATGCCCCTTACTCAGCTTGAAAAGAACTCATGTGTTAGACAGTTCTCCAAATGTTAATAAAAGCCGCCCTCAACCTCATAAGACCTCAGAAAGGCACTAATGAAGGGTTAAGGCCAATATTAACAAAAGGGCCCTTATCTACTCATACGAATTTACACACTTATAATAAATCAAGAATTTAACAATATTTATAATTAATTCTTTACATTTCCTTTGTTTAACAAGATTAGACACCATTTACACAAAACTTTCACACAAACCAACAAAACGTCACTATTCACATCTAATTATCTTCTTTTTTTTTTTTTTTTTTTTTTTCTTTTTTTTCTTTTTTTTTTTTTTTACGAAATTAAGTAAAATTACTTCTATTCTTTCCTTTTCTTTACAATTATTTTCAACACTTAGGTACGGGAACAGGGAGTCTCGATGTGCAATGGGGCTGAAACAGCTACCCTTTTCAAGACTATGTTTAATCCAATATACCTTAGGTGCATCACAACATTTTCTTTTGTTATAAATACCATTGATTTCGAATTAAATTCCAAGCGGTAAATCAAGTGGACGTGCGGCCCAAGTATAATCGTCAAGACACTAAGTCTCTCCTACATCCTTTGGGCAACCTTACTGAAATGGCCAGGTAGGGGAGGGCGACCACGAGAGGTAGAATCCATTTTGGCATGAGCTACTCCCACATTGTGGTTTAGGCTCATTTGCACGCACTTCTGGATTCAAGAACCAGTCATGAGCGTTGTCCCCTTCCTAGACACCATCCCACATAGGCTATACTTACTTGGATATAAAAGGTCCTAAGTGTGAAGACAGTTCAATGAATGTTAATAAAGGCCGCCCTCAACCTTAAGGGACCTGGACTAGGTACCAATAAGGGGTTTAGGCCAATATTAATAAACACGACTTCACCTATTCCTTCTTTAATTTACAACTCACAATTAAAATTCGTATTCAACAATATAAATAATCAACCTAAGTAATTAATCTACTAATTTTCGACAATTATCAACAAAATAATTAACAAGTAATTTTTTTTTTTTTTTTTTTTTTTTTTTTTTTTTTTTTTTTTCGGTCACAATATAAACAAAACACATATTATTCACAATATGACAAATGATTTTTCAATCCCCGGCAACTGCGCCAAAAATTGATGCGGCTAAAAGCAAGCGCATAATTTAACCCTAAAAATATCATAGTAGTATAAGCAAGTAGGGATCGTTCTATTCCGGGGATTGAGGGTACACCTGTCATTATCAAACAATTAAACAATTAAAATTAAAACAAAGTATAATATTTACAAAAATAAAACAAAATATATACATATTTACGAAAAAGGGGGGATTTTTGATTTTGGTTTTCTATTTTCGAAAATAAAAGCTAACTAAATAATTAAAAACGCAAAAACATAAAAATATAAATGGAATGTAAGAACAAAGATCAAAGTCGAAACTCATGATTAAAATTGATTCAAGTTCATCATTGTTCATCATAGTCATGCAAGAGGAGTTGATCATGTGAAACGTTCAAAAGCAAACAATTTCCCATATTTTACTTTCAATGCTAATTAACCTAAGCGAAAGCACCTAGATTAATCCTATCAAACATGCAATCAAACCCTAGAAAGCTAGTCAATCATGTCATGTTTAACGCATTAAGCACCTAGAAAGGCTATCAACTCAAATGTGCAACTTAGTATGAAAAAGTCCACCTAATTGCAATCTTCTTTGATTAAATTCGGTTTTTGTACAAAACCTTTACTACTTATCGATCCAAGAACACAAAACCAAAAAGTTGATTCATGTTCTTAAATTCGTAGCACCAATTATATCAAAACCCTAAGTGTTTGCAACCACATAAGATTAAAATACAAAAGTTATCTATCATGCAAATTTAATCAAACACTCACACAAAAGCAACCATAAATCGCAATATATGAATCTGAAAATTAACAATTCATCATAAAATTTCAGAAAACAATACTTGTTCATACATATGTGTCAACTAAGGCAAAACCAACGAAAATACAAAGCAAAGGTACAAGGAGAATCGGATTACACCGTGATGAAGATGAGATGAATGAAGTGATGATGTGGTCTCTTGAATTTCGAAAGCAATCTTCAAGGTGGAGGGTGGATGGTGTGCACGGCTTGTCTTCTTCTTCCTTGGCCTTGCTTGCACTTCGTGGTTGCCCTAGAGGATGGAGAGGAGCACGGCCAGTCTAAAGAGTTTTCTGAATTATTTTCTCAAGGTGTAAACGTAAAGAATGGAACTTGGAACTCCAAAACGTTGAGAAGAGGGGAGGTTATATAGGGGACGGCCAACTTGCTCTCCAAGCCGTGTAAACCTTATGGAATTAATCTGAAAATTCCACATAATTTCCTCCAATAATATCTTGCCAAATAAGCCCTATGAGGTGGTTCAACCAATCACAAAATTCCATTTAATTCCCTAAATAATCTTGCCGAAATTCCCTTGATATAATTCTGATTTTTGTAGTTCAATTCGGCCAAACTTCCTTTAGGGAATTAAGGAATGTATCTAGACTTCTTTTGAGCTTTTCTTGGTCTCCACCTTTTTCTCTTTCCTTTTATTTCTCCCTTGAATATCTCCTTGCCGAATTCTCTAGGGTTTTCTTTTAATTCACACGGCAACTTCCTTCTTTTCCTCTTGGCTTGGACGGCAAAAGATATTCTAGGGTTTATCTCTTGATGAATTTCCATAAAAATAGCCCTAGAAAATCTCCCTAGAAAATCTCCTTTTAATTTCTGATTTTCCACGTCATTTTCCTTGTTTCTCTCTTCATTTTGGACGGCAAACATCTCTAGGGTTTCTTCATTGCGTCACAAACCCTAATTGCATGGGCTTTGTGGGCTTTTGATCCATTTGCCGAAAATCCAACAAGTCTTGAGAGTTCTTGGGCCTCCATGCGCCACCTTTGTGCCATGTCATCATCTAGAGTCTTCAAGAAGCTTCTCTCCTGCCATGTCACTTCATTAATTCGATCTCCATTCATGGTTGGCTCAAGAGTCTTGTTTTGGCAAGCTTTCCTTTTCTGGACAGGGTTTCCTGGTTGGACCAGGAAAGCTTCATTTCTTCATTTCTGCTCATTTGTGCTTCCCTTTGTACTTCATCTTGTCTCCCTCCAACGTTGGCTAGCTTCTCTCTCCATTTGTGAGCTCGTTTCAGCTCATTTGTGACAAGGACCTGAAAATAGAAACTAGTAAGAAAAATAGAAACTTTCCTAAAATGAAAAGTGGGAAACTTTCTAAAAATGAAAAATAGAAACTACTAAAAATGGAAACTTACTAAAAATGATAAATAAAAACTACAAAAATAGAAACTTTCTACAAATAGGAACTTTCCCAATCAAAGAATGGAAACTTTCCTAAACAGGGTTTTATTAAGGAAATAACGCAGAAAATGCAGGGAAAAGCAAGTAAAACGTCGCATTAAAATGCTCCTATCAATTATCTCTTGGCCAAATTCCCTAGGGTTTGCACGGCATTCCCTTGTTTTCCTCTTGGCTTGGACGGCTAGGAGTCTTCTAGGGTTTATCTCTTGATTTATTTCCATAAAAATAGCCCTAGAAAATCTCCCTAGAAAATCTCCTTTTAATTTCTGATTTTCCACGTCACCTCCTTGTTTCTCTCTTGCAAATTCACGGAAAAACATCTTTAGGGCTAGGGTTTGCGTCACAAACCCTAGTTCCATGGGCTCTTGTGGGCTTTTATCCAATTAGCCGAAAATCCAACAAGTCTTGAGAGTTTTTGGGCCTCCATGCGTCACCTCTATGCCATGTCATCATCTAGAGTCTTCAAGAAGCTTCTCTCATGCCATGTCACTTCATTAATTCGATCTCCATTCATGGTTGGCTCAAGAGTCTTGTTTTGGCAAGCTTTCCTTTTCTGGACAGGGTTTCCTGGTTGGACCCGGAAAACTTCTTTTCTTCATTTCTGCTCATTTGTGCTTCCCTTTGTACTTCATCTTGTCTCCCTCCAACGTTGGCTAGCTTCTCTCTCCATTTGTGAGCTCGTTTCAGCTCATTTGTGACAAGGACCTGAAAATAGAAACTAGTAAGAAAAATAGAAACTTTCCTAAAATGAAAAATGGCAACTTTCCTAAACTGAAAATGGGAAACTTTCTAAAATGAAAAATAGAAACTACTGAAAATGGAAACTTACTACAAATAGGAACTTTCCCAATCAAAGAATGGAAACTTTCCTAAACAGGGTTTTATTAAGGAAATAACGCAGAAAATGCAGGGAAAAGCAAGTAAAACGTCGCATTAAAATGCTCCTATCAGAACACAAAAAGCTCTGAAAGGAGTCTAGGTTCATCCCCCTTTATTCTCTAAATATATTGTTGCCGAAATTGGTGTATAAAATCAGAAATTATCTACATATTTCGGCAAGAATTATTTAGGGAATTAATATTGGAATTTTGTGATTGGTTGAACCACCTCATAGGGCTTATGTGGCAAGAAACCATTGGAGGAAATTATGTGGAGGAAGCAAGCACATGCCGTGAGTTTCTCTAGGGTTTTAGACGGCTTGGAAACAAAGGAGGCCGTGCTCCTATATATTCTTCCCCTTTCTCAACGTCAAGGAGTTCCTAGTTCCCACTTTTACGTTTACACTTTGAAATAAATCAGAAAAACTCTCTCTAGCTAGCCGTGCTCTTCTCCATCCTCTAGGGCAACCACGAAGTTCAAGCAAGGCCAAGGAAGTGGTGTCACTTTTGTTGACCGACCAATTTAACCCTGAAATGTCATTAGTAGTATAAAGTAAATAGGGATCGTTCTATTCCGGGGATTGAGGGTACACCTGTCAATGTAGGACAAACAAACAATTAAAATTAAAACAAAGTATAATATTTACACAAAATAGACATATTTACGAAAAGGGGGGGAAATATTTTTGATTTTGGTTTTCGAAAATTAAACTAAGTTAAGAAAATAATTAAAATGCGAAAACATAAAAATACAAATGGGATGCAAGAACAAAGATCAAACCGAAATATATAATTAAAATCAATTCAAATTCATCATTGTTCATCATAGTCATGCAAGAGGAGTTGATCATGTGAAATGTTAAAAGCAAACAATTCCCCATATTTTACTTTCAATGCTAATTAATCTACGTGAAAGCACATAGACTAATCCTATCAAACATGCATTCAAGCCCTAGAAAGCTAGTCAATCATACATGTTTAATGCAATAAGCACCTAGAAAGGCTATCAACTCAAATGTGCAACTTAGTATGGAAAAGTCCACCTAATTGCAATCTTCTTTGATTAAATTCGGTTTTTGTACAAAACCTTTACTACTTATTGATTCAAGAACACAAAACCAAAAAGTTGATCCATGTTCTCAAATTCGTAGCAACATTCACATAAAAACCCTAAATGTTTCGAACCATTCAAGATTATCATACAAAAGATTTCTATCATGCAAATTTAATCAAACACTCACACAAAAGCAACCATAAATCACAATATATGAATCTGAAAATTAACAATTAATCATAAAATTTTAGAAATCAATATTTGTTCAAACAATTGTGTCAACTAAGGCATAACCAACGAAAATTACAAAGCAAAGGTTACAAGGAGAATCGGATTACACCGTGATGAGGATGAGATGAATGAAGTGATGAATGGTCTCTTGAATTTCGAAAGCAATCTTCAAGGATGGTGATGGATGATGTGCACGGCTTGTCTTCTTCTTCCTTGGCCTTGCTTGAACTTCGTGGTTGCCCTAGAGGATGGAGATGAACACGGCTAGGCTAGAGAGAGTTTCTGATTTTTTTCTTCAAAGTCTAAAACGTAAAAAGTGGGGACTCCTTGACGTTGAGAATGTGTGAGTATATATAGGGGACGGCCCCTAGGTGTCCAAGCCGTCCAAAACCCTAGAGAAGTTCACGGCATGTGCTTGCTTCCTCCACATAATTTCCTCCAATGAATTCTTGCCACATAAGCCCTATGAGGTGGTTCAACCAATCACAAAATTCCATTTAATTCCCTAGAAATATTGCCGAAATTCCTTGAGATTATTTCTGATTTTTCTTGTTTAATTTCGGCCAAACTTCCTTTAGGAATTCTAGGGATGAATCTAGACTTCTTTTGAGCTTTTCTTGGTCTCCACCTTTTTCTCTTTCCTTTTATTTCTCCCTTGAATATCTCCTTGCCGAATTCTCTAGGGTTTCTTCTTTAATTCACGGCAATTCCTTCTTTTCCTTTTGGAATTCCACGGCAATAATATCTCTAGGGTTTATCTCCAAGTATTTTCTTTCCATAAAAATAGCCCTAGAAAATCTCCCTAGAAAATCTCTTCTTATTTTCTGATTTTTAACGCCAACTTCCTTGTTTCTCTCTTGCTTTGGACGGCAAATTCTCCCCTAGGGTTTATTCATGCGTCATAAACCCTACTTGCATGGGCTTAATGGGCCTTTGATCCATTTGCCGAAAATCCACTTCATTCTTGAGAGTTCTTGGGCCTTGTTGCTTCAACTTCAAGCCTTGTCACCTTCCAACGTCATAACACTTCATTTTTCCATTTCTTTTTCATGATAACGTTGGAAACTTCATAGGTAAGCTTTCCTCCTTTTCGCAGGGTTTCCTGGTTGGACCAGGAAAACTTCTTTTCTTCATTTCTGCTCATTTCTGTGGCCCATTGTTCTTCATTTTTACTCTCCTTGACTTTCGCAAGCTCCTCTTTCCATTTGTGAGTTCATTTCCACTTTTTAGCTCGGAGGTCCTGAAAATAGAAACTAATAAGAAAAATAGAAACTTTCCTAAAATGAAAAATGGCAACTTTCCTAAACTGAAAATGGGAAACTTTCTAAAAATGAAAAATAGAAACTTCCGAAAATGGAAACTTACTAAAAATGATAAATAGAAACTACAAAAATAGAAACTTTCTACAAATAGGAACTTTCCCAATCAAAGAATGGAAACTTTCCTAAACAGAGTTTTATTAAGAAAATAACGCAGAAAGTACAGGGAAATGCAGTTAAAACGTCGCATTTGGTGTCGCTTTTGTTGAGCGACCAATTTAACCCTGAAATGTCATTAGTAGTATAAAGTAAATAGGGATCGTTCTATTCCGGGGATTGAGGGTACACCTGTCATTGTCAAACAAATAAACAATTAAAATTAAAACAAAGTATAATATTTACAAAAATATAACAAAATATATACATATTTACGAAAAAGGTGATGTCGCCTGAAAGCAAGCGCATAATTTAACCCTAAAAATATCATAGTAGTATAAGCAAGTAGGGATCGTTCTATTCCGGGGATTGAGGGTACACCTGTCATTGTCAAACAATTAAACAATTAAAATTAAAACAAAGTATAATATTCACAACTATAAACATTGTACACGAAAAAGGGGGATTTTGTTTTTGGTTTTTTTGAAAATAAAACTAAGTTAACAAAACAATTAAAATGCAAAAACATAAAAATACAAATGGAATGAGAGAACAAAGATCAAAATCGAAACATATGATTAAAATTGACTCAAACCCTAATATTTGTTCATCTAAGTCATGAGAAAGGAGTTGATCATGTGAAACGTTAAAAGCAAACAATTTCCCATTTTTTACTTTTCAATGCTAATTAATCTAAGTGAAAGCACAAAGACTAATCCTATCAAACATGCATTCAAGCCCTAGAAAGCTAGTCAATCATAACATGTTCAACGCATTACACATAGAGAAAGGCTATCAACTCAAGTGTACAACTTAGTATGGAAAAGTCCACCTAATTGCAATTCTCTTTAATTAAATTCGATCTTTGTACAAAACCTTTACTACTTTGATTCAAGTTTACACAAAACGAAAAGTCGATTTCATGTTCTTAAACCTAGCAACAATCATGCATAAATCCTATAAGTGTCGACCCAAATAAGATTAATACACAAAGGATATCTATAACGCAAATTTAATTAAACAAACCCACATAAGCAACTCTTGAAGAACAATAATATGAATCTGAAAATTCTCAATTAATCATAAAAATTCCAGAAATTAATATTTGTTCATACATATATGTCAACTAGAACAAAACCAACGAAATCAAAGCAAAGGTTACAAAGGAGAATCGGATTACACCGTGAGATGGAGATGGTGATGAACAATTGATGTGGTGGTCTCTTGAATCTCGAAAGCAAGCTTCAAGGATGGTGATGGAGGATGATGCTCATGGCAATTCTTCTTCTCCCTTGGCCTTGCTTGAACTCGTGGCTTGCTCTAGAGGGTGGAGGAACTCACGGCTATGCTAGAGAGATTTTCTGATTTTTTTCTAAAGTGTAAAACACAAAGGATGGGAGCCCTTGACGTTGAGAAAAGGGGAGAATATATAGGGGACGGCCTCCTTGCTCTCCAAGCCGTGTAAAACTCATGGAATTAATCTGAAAATTCCACATAATTTCCTCCAATAATATCTTGCCAAATCAGCCCTATGAGGTGGTTCAACCAATCACAAAATTCCATTTAATTCCCTAATAATCTTGGCCGAAATTCCCTTGATAATATTCTGATTTTATACTTTAAATTCGGCCAAAATTCCTTTAGGGAATATAGGAATGTATCTAGACTTCTTTTGAGCTTTTCTTGGTCTCCACCTTTTTCTCTTTCCTTTTATTTCTCCCTTGAATTTCTCTTGGCGTCAATCACCCTAGGGTTTCTTGATTTTCACGTTGATTACCTCTTTATCTCTCTCCCTTTGCACGGCAAACACATAAAATTACTCCTCCAAGAATATTTTCTTTCCATAAAAATAGCCCTAGAAAATCTCCACCGAAATCTTCTTTTAATTTCTGATTTTCACGCCAACTTCCTTGTTTATCTCTTAGGATTTTACGGCAACAACTCCCTAGGGTTTACTCTTTGCATCACAAACCCTAATTCCATGGGCTTTTATGGGCCTTTAATCCAATTGCCGAAAATCCACTTCATTCTTGAGAGTTTTTGGGCCTCCATGCGCCACCTTTATGCCATGTCATCATCTAGAGTCTTCAAGAAGCTTCTCTCATGCCCTGTCACTTCATTAATTCGATCTCCATTCTTGGTTGGCTTAAGAGTCTTGTTTTAGCAAGCTTTCCTTTTCTGGACAGGGTTTCCTAGTTGGACCAGGAAAGCTTCATTTCTTCATTTCTGCTCATTTGTGCTTCCCTTTGTACTTCATCTTGTCTCCCTCCAACGTTGGCTAGCTTCTCTCTCCATTTGTGAGTTCATTTCTACTTTTTAGCTCGGAAGTCCTGAAAATAGAAACTAATAAGAAAAATAGAAACTTTCCTAAAATGAAAAATGGCAACTTTCCTAAACTGAAAATGGAAACTTCCTAAAAATGAAAAATAGAAACTACAAAATAGAAACTTTCTACAAATAGGAACTTTCCCAATCAAAGAATGAAAACTTTCCTAAACAGGGTTTTACTAAGGAAATAACGCAAGAAATGTAGGAAAAAGCAAGTAAAACGTCGCATTAAAATGCTCCTATCAAATTCCCCCACACTTAGCTTTTGCTAGTCCCTTAGCAAAATCAGACAAAGACACACACTAAGACTCAACGAAAATTTAAAGACTCAACCAAACGAAAATGCTATTGCCCTTCAACTTTTTGTCTCAGCAATCTCTTACTTTCACAACATCAAGATTAGCACTTAACCAAGAGTCAATGTTTAAGCATTCGAGAGTTAATTGAAACACATAATCTTCACATACACAAGTAGGACTTGGTTGTAACAATGGTGATGGGTTCTGTTAAGCATGTTTCAAACAAGTATGATTCAAATTCTCACAAGGTATATCCACTCTTTCTTCTCTCAGAATTCAAGGCAATGCTTAAAAGCTTATACACTCAAGTATATGTGAAAGATAGCAAGTATATCACATATTATATGAAAAGAAAGCACATGTATATATTTTTCTTTTAAAGATCTCATGAAAGATACCAACTACTTGCACAGATGGACCCAAGCCATAGGTTCAACTCTTGTAACTCATCTCCACATCAAAGGTTGTCCCATCTTAAGGATCAAGAAGGTCTTCTTAAAGGTTGTAATGGGGCCAAGGCTCAAGGTTTTACGAAATGAAGGTTAAGGATTTATCAAAGTGTCCTAAAAACCTAGCAGAGCTCATGTAGATGTAGAGACCTCAAGAAATCCACCAAGGCATTGCAAAAACGTCACTTTCCCTAGAGGTAACATAAAAGGGGCCTAATGTCTTCATGTTGGGCCCAATCTTCATTGTAAACTTCCCTTGAACTATAGTGGAATGGACAAAGGCCAAATTTTTCTGTAGTGGGCCTTCAGTTCAAAGTAAACTCCAAAATCACTAAGTATGGGGGACTAAAATCCATAAACAAACATTTTTTTTTTTTTTAGCCGTACACATTTTTTTCTTTTCTTTCATTTTTCACGGCTTTCACATATTTTTTTCTTTTTATGGACAAGTCTACCCCCACACTTGAACTTTCACCTCTTCTTAATTTTTATCCTTAGCACCAAACCCGCGTTGTATGTCTCAAAAGATAGCTCCACTAAGTTCTTAGAACAAAGGGTAGGGTTTCAACTATACTAAGGTTCAGGGGTTAAGGATTTTAAAGGGTTATGAATGAAAAGGGTTAATGTAGGCTCAAAGGGGCTTATCTAGGGGGGTCCCACGACGGGCACAAATAGGGACACAAGTTTATATGGCTATGGTGGTAGTTCCTAGGTTGCCTCTATCCCTTCCAGAATCAGGGCCATGTATTGATATAACGTCTCAACAAGCATAAGAGTGAATTCTAGCATTCTCTAGTCCATCAAACTTAATCTATGGCAAGCAATCAATCAAAATGAAAGAATAATGAGATCATCAAAACATCGCCAAGAAAATAAGAATATATTTTTCATTTTCACTCCAAGAAAAAGGGACATGGGCTCAAATATCTCACATGGGCTTTTATGAATCAAAACTCATCTCAACATGCTCATATTCTGTACCAAGGTCACGAAATCCATATCCACTACACATGCATACATTTTTCATATATCTCAATTAACCAAAGAATACCATTTAAAAAAAAATCATCTCAATCTTGTGATCTTCTTTTAATCATGATTTCAGAGATATAGAATCATCCTAGACAGTTGAAAGGGCGTCCTAAGACTCAAAACAAAAACAAAAGCAACGAAATTTTTTAAATTTTTGACATTTTTCGATTTTTTTTTTGTATTTTTCAATATATGACTCAAAATAAAAGACTCAAATATAAATCCCTTCCCCCACACTTAAATATTGCATTGTCCTCAATGTAATCAAGAATAAGCATGCAATGAAACACTTAAGCATATAGGGATGAAATTTACGAAAAGATCTACTAAATTCAAAAAGAAAGATGAAAAGAGAGAGAAATAGGGAAGGAGAAATCAAATCTGCGTGTGTAGACTCCTTCACAACTACTTCTGAATTGGGTTGCCTCCCAAGCAGCGCTTGAGTTTAACGTCTTTCAGCCAGACGGACCTCCGCTAAATAAAGTTAGTGACTATACAATAAAAGGAATACAAATGAATGATTTATACAAAAAAAAACGTCACTATTCACTATTCTTTTTTTTTTTTTAAACAAGTATAATGTACGTAATTTTACACAGAGACACGAGTACAAAATGTCACTATTCACGATTTACTATTCACAAATTTACAAGTATAAAGAGAAGTATAAATTACAAACTATCCACAATCTTCACAAATATATTACGTAAGACGTTTATACAAGTATAAAATGTACAAAACAACACAATTTACATGTGGGGGTTATGTTCAAGTGTATTATTATCTTTACAAATAAAGTTAATATCTCAATTGATTACAAGTTGTAAGTCGAGCCCAATAGAAACCACTACTATTGGTGAGATACGATCTAGGGATAGTCGCCTAGACATAAGTCGCTTCCCTTTGTTTCAGAAGGCTAGATGGCCAGATTAAGAGGTAAGTGAGAGGGAGGACTCATTTTGGTGACACTACGGAGGCTACTCCCTCATTGAGGTTTAGGCCCCTATTGGCTACTCCCACATCGTGGTTTACGCACAGTCTATAGTATCTCTGAGATCCAATTTGAACCCATCACCCAGGGTCTCAACCTAAGACACCACCTATATGCCCCTTACTCAGCTTGAAAAGAACTCATGTGTTAGACAGTCCTCCAAATGTTAATAAAAGCCGCCCACAACCTCAAAAGACCTTAGAAAGGCACTAATGAAGGGTTAAGGCCAATATTAACAAAAGGGCCCTTATCTACTCATACGATTTTACACACTTATAACAATTAAGAATTTAACAATATTCACAATTAATTCTTTAAATTTGTATAACAAAATTTGACACATTGTAAACACAACTTTTACACAACAAAACGTCACACTTTGTACACTTCTTTTTTTTTTTTTTCTTCTTTTTTTTTTTTTTTTTTTTTTTTTTCGAAAATACTTACAAATATTTGTTTTTCTTCCTTTTCTTTACAATTATTTTCAACACTTAGGTACGGGAACAGGGAGTCTCGATGTGCAATGGGACTGAAACAGCTACCCTTTTCAAGACTATGTTTAATCCAATATACCTTAGTGAATCACAATATTTTCATTTGTTATATATACCATTGATTTCAAATTCAATTCCAAGCGGTAAATCAAGAGGACGTGCGGCCCAAGTATAGTCGTCAAGACACTAAGTCCCTCTTACATCCTTTGGGCAACCTTACTGAAATGGCCAGGTAGGGGAGGACGAACACAAGAGGTAGGATCCATTTTGGCATAGGCTACTCCCTCATTGAGGTTTACGCCCATTTGTAAGCACTTCTGAATCCAAGAACCAGTCATGAGCGTTGTCCCCTTCCTAGACACCATCCCACATAGGCTATACTTACTTGGATATAAAAGGTCCTAAGTGTGAAGACAGTTCAATGAATGTTAATAAAGGCCGCCCTCAACCTTAAGGGACCTGAACTAGGTACCAATAAGGGGTTTAGGCCAATATTAATAAACACGACTTCACCTATTCCTTCTTTAATTTACAACTTACAATAAAAATTCGTATTCAACAATATAAATAACAACCTAAGTAATTAATTAACTAATTAACTAACAATTAAGAGAATTACAAACAATTAACAAGTAAATTATTATTTTTTTTTTTTTTCGAACACAACATATGAACAAAACAAATATTCACATATTTAACAAGTGATTTTTCAATCCCCGGCAACGGCGCCAAAAATTGGTGAACCCCGAAGCAAGCGCATAATTTAACCCTAAAAATATCATAGTAGTATAAGCAAGTAGGGATCGTTCTATTCCGGGGATTGAGGGTACACCTGTCATTGTCAAACAATTAAACAATTAAAATTAAAACAAAGTATAATATTCACTACTATAAACATTGTACACGAAAAAGGGGGATTTTGTTTTTGGTTTTTTTGAAAATAAAACTAAGTTAACAAAACAATTAAAATGCAAAAACATAAAAATACAAATGGAATGAGAGAACAAAGATCAAAATCGAAACATATGATTAAAATTGACTCAAACCCTAATATTTGTTCATCTAAGTCATGAGAAAGGAGTTGATCATGTGAAACGTTAAAAGCAAACAATTTCCCATTTTTTACTTTTCAATGCTAATTAATCTAAGTGAAAGCACAAAGACTAATCCTATCAAACATGCATTCAAGCCCTAGAAAGCTAGTCAATCATAACATGTTCAACGCATTACACATAGAGAAAGGCTATCAACTCAAGTGTACAACTTAGTATGGAAAAGTCCACCTAATTGTAATTCTCTTTAATTAAATTCGATCTTTGTACAAAACCTTTACTACTTTGATTCAAGTTTACACAAAACGAAAAGTCGATTTCATGTTCTTAAACCTAGCAACAATCATGCATAAATCCTATAAGTGTCGACCCAAATAAGATTAATACACAAAGGATATCTATAACGCAAATTTAATTAAACAAACCCACATAAGCAACTCTTGAAGAACAATAATATGAATCTGAAAATTCTCAATTAATCATAAAAATTCCAGAAATTAATATTTGTTCATACATATATGTCAACTAGAACAAAACCAACGAAATCAAAGCAAAGGTTACAAAGGAGAATCGGATTACACCGTGAGATGGAGATGGTGATGAACAATTGATGTGGTGGTCTCTTGAATCTCGAAAGCAAGCTTCAAGGATGGTGATGGAGGATGATGCTCATGGCAATTCTTCTTCTCCCTTGGCCTTGCTTGAACTCGTGGCTTGCTCTAGAGGGTGGAGGAACTCACGGCTATGCTAGAGAGATTTTCTGATTTTTTTCTAAAGTGTAAAACACAAAGGATGGGAGCTGATGCACCTAAAAGCAAGCGCATAATTTAACCCTAAAAATATCGTTAGTAGTATAAGCAAATAGGGATCGTTCTATTCCGGGGATTGAGGGTACACCTGTCATTGTCAAACAATTAAACAATTAAAATTAAAACAAAGTATAATATTCACAAAGATATTCACAACTATAAACATTTTACACGAAAAGGGGGGATTTTGTTTTTGGTTTTTTTTCGAAAATAAAACTAAGTTAACAAAACAATTAAAATGCAAAAACATAAACATACGAATGGAATGAGAGAGCAAAGATCAAAATCGAAACATATGATTAAAATTGATTCAAACCCTAATATTGTTCATCTAAGTCATGAGAAAGGAGTTGATCATGTGAAACATTCGAAAGCAAATGAATTCCCATTTTTTACTTTTCAATGCTAATTAACCTAAGCGAAAGCACCTAGATTAATCCTATCAAACATGCAATCAAACCCTAGAAAGCTAGTCAATCATGTCATGTTTAACGCATTACACATAGAGAAAGGCTATCAACTCAAGTGTACAACTTAGTATGGAAAAGTCCACCTAATTGCAATCATCGTTAATTAAATTCGATCTTTGTACAAAACCTTTACTACTTTGATTCAAGTTTACACAAAACGAAAAGTCGATTTCATGTTCTTAAACCTAGCACCAATTATATCAAAACCCTAAGTGTTTGCAACCACATAAGATTAAAATACAAAAGTTATCTATAACGCAAATTTAATTAAACAAACCCACATAAGCAACTCTCGAATCACAATAATATGAATCTGAAAATTCTCAATTAATCATAAAAATTCCAGAAATTAATATTTGTTCAAACACATATGTCAACTAGTTCATAACCAACGAAATTCAAAGCAAAGGTTACAAAGGAGAATCGGATTACACCGTGAGATGGAGATGGTGATGAACGATTGATGTGGTGGTCTCTTGAATCTCGAAAGCAAGCTTCAAGGTTGGAGATGGATGATGGATGCTCACGGCTATGCTTCTTCTCCCTTGGCCTTGCTTGAACTCGTGGAGATGACTAGAGGATGGAGAAACTCACGGCTATGCTAAGAAAATTTTCTGATTTTTTTCTAAAGTGTAAATTGTATGGGGGAGAGGAACCCTTGACGTTGAGAAAGGGGGAGTTTTATATAGGAGCATGACTAGGGTTCACAAAGCAATCAGAATTTTCCACATAGCTTCAACCAATGATAATTCGCCAAGTAAGCTTGTGATGTGGTCCAACCAATCATAGAATGCCAAGTAAGCCTTGTGATGTGTTCCAACCAATCATAATTCTCTAAAATACCTCCCTAATATTTAATTGCCAAATTTCCTTGAAATTATTCTGATTTTCTTCATGAATTTCGGCCAACATTCCTTTAGGGAATTTAGGGATGAATCTAGACGCCTTTTTAGCTTTTCCTTGGTGCACACATATTTTCCTTCCATAAATATCTCCCTTGAATCTCTCTTGGCGTCATCTCCTTGATTATTTCTTATTTTCATGTTGGCAATCACACCAATTTACTCCTCCAACAATATTTCTTTCCATAAAAATCTCCCAAGAAAATCTCCTTTGATTTATTCCACGTGAAATTGATGCGGCTAAAAGCAAGCGCATAATTTAACCCTGAAATGTCATAGTAGTATAAAGTAAGTAGGGATCGTTCTATTCCGGGGATTGAGGGTACACCTGTCATTATCAAACAATTAAACAATTAAAATTAAAACAAAGTATAATATTTACAAAAATAAAACAAAATATATACATATTTACGAAAAAGGGGGATTTTTGATTTTGGTTTTCTATTTTCGAAAATAAAAGCTAACTAAATAATTAAAAACGCAAAAACATAAAAATATAAATGGAATGTAAGAACAAAGATCAAAGTCGAAACTCATGATTAAAATTGATTCAAGTTCATCATTGTTCATCATAGTCATGCAAGAGGAGTTGATCATGTGAAACGTTCAAAAGCAAACAATTTCCCATATTTTACTTTCAATGCTAATTAACCTAAGCGAAAGCACCTAGATTAATCCTATCAAACATGCAATCAAACCCTAGAAAGCTAGTCAATCATGTCATGTTTAACGCATTAAGCACCTAGAAAGGCTATCAACTCAAATGTGCAACTTAGTATGAAAAAGTCCACCTAATTGCAATCTTCTTTGATTAAATTCGGTTTTTGTACAAAACCTTTACTACTTATCGATCCAAGAACACAAAACCAAAAAGTTGATTCATGTTCTTAAATTCGTAGCACCAATTATATCAAAACCCTAAGTGTTTGCAACCACATAAGATTAAAATACAAAAGTTATCTATCATGCAAATTTAATCAAACACTCACACAAAAGCAACCATAAATCGCAATATATGAATCTGAAAATTAACAATTCATCATAAAATTTCAGAAAACAATACTTGTTCATACATATGTGTCAACTAAGGCAAAACCAACGAAAATACAAAGCAAAGGTACAAGGAGAATCGGATTACACCGTGATGAAGATGAGATGAATGAAGTGATGATGTGGTCTCTTGAATTTCGAAAGCAATCTTCAAGGTGGAGGGTGGATGGTGTGCACGGCTTGTCTTCTTCTTCCTTGGCCTTGCTTGCACTTCGTGGTTGCCCTAGAGGATGGAGAGGAGCACGGCCAGTCTAAAGAGTTTTCTGAATTATTTTCTCAAGGTGTAAACGTAAAGAATGGAACTTGGAACTCCAAAACGTTGAGAAGAGGGGAGGTTATATAGGGGACGGCCAACTTGCTCTCCAAGCCGTGTAAACCTTATGGAATTAATCTGAAAATTCCACATAATTTCCTCCAATAATATCTTGCCAAATAAGCCCTATGAGGTGGTTCAACCAATCACAAAATTCCATTTAATTCCCTAAATAATCTTGCCGAAATTCCCTTGATATAATTCTGATTTTTGTAGTTCAATTCGGCCAAACTTCCTTTAGGGAATTAAGGAATGTATCTAGACTTCTTTTGAGCTTTTCTTGGTCTCCACCTTTTTCTCTTTCCTTTTATTTCTCCCTTGAATATCTCCTTGCCGAATTCTCTAGGGTTTTCTTTTAATTCACACGGCAACTTCCTTCTTTTCCTCTTGGCTTGGACGGCAAAAGATATTCTAGGGTTTATCTCTTGATGAATTTCCATAAAAATAGCCTAGAAAATCTCCCTAGAAAATCTCCTTTTAATTTCTGATTTTCCACGTCATTTTCCTTGTTTCTCTCTTCATTTTGGACGGCAAACATCTCTAGGGTTTCTTCATTGCGTCACAAACCCTAATTGCATGGGCTTTGTGGGCTTTTGATCCATTTGCCGAAAATCCAACAAGTCTTGAGAGTTCTTGGGCCTCCATGCGCCACCTTTGTGCCATGTCATCATCTAGAGTCTTCAAGAAGCTTCTCTCCTGCCATGTCACTTCATTAATTCAATCTCCATTCATGGTTGGCTCAAGAGTCTTGTTTTGGCAAGCTTTCCTTTTCTGGACAGGGTTTCCTGGTTGGACCAGGAAAGCTTCATTTCTTCATTTCTGCTCATTTGTGCTTCCCTTTGTACTTCATCTTGTCTCCCTCCAACGTTGGCTAGCTTCTCTCTCCATTTGTGAGCTCGTTTCAGCTCATTTGTGACAAGGACCTGAAAATAGAAACTAGTAAGAAAAATAGAAACTTTCCTAAAATGAAAAGTGGGAAACTTTCTAAAAATGAAAAATAGAAACTACTAAAAATGGAAACTTACTAAAAATGATAAATAAAAACTACAAAAATAGAAACTTTCTACAAATAGGAACTTTCCCAATCAAAGAATGGAAACTTTCCTAAACAGGGTTTTATTAAGGAAATAACGCAGAAAATGCAGGGAAAAGCAAGTAAAACGTCGCATTAAAATGCTCCTATCAAATTCCCCCACACTTAGCTTTTGCTAGTCCCTTAGCAAAATCACACTAAGACACACACTAAGACTCAACGAAAATTAAAGACTTGACACGAAACAGACTCTATAGCCCTTCAACTTTTTGTCTCAGCAATCTCTTACTTTCACAACACCAAGATTAGCACTTCACCAAGAATAAATGTTTAGGCATTCGAGAGTTAATTAAAACACATAATCTTCACATACACAAGTAGGACTTGGTTGTAACAATGGTGATGGGTTCTGTTAAGCATGTTTCAGACAAGTATGATTCAATCCTCACAAGGCATATCCACTCTTTCTTCTCTCAGAATTCAAGGCAATGCTTAAAAGCTTATACACTCAAGTATATGTGAAAGATAGCAAGTATATCACATAATGTAAGAAACGAAAGCACATGTATAATTTTCTTTAAAGATCTCATGAAGGATACCAACTACTTGCACAGATGGACCCAAGCCATAGGTTCAACTCTTGTAACTCATCTCCACATCAAGGGCTGTCCCATCTTAAGGATCAAGAAGGTCTTTTCAAGGGTTGTAATGGGTTAAGGCTCAAGGTTTTAAGAAATGAAGGGTAAGGATTTATCAAAGTGTCCTAAAAACCTAGCAGAGCACATGTAAATGTAGAGACCACAAGAAATCCACCAATGCATTGCAAAAACGTCACTTCCCCTAGAGGTAACATAAAAGGGGCCTAGTGTCTTCATGTTGGGCCCAATCTTCATTGTAAACTTCCCCTGAACTACAGTGAATGGACAAAGGTCAAATTTTTCTTTAATAGGCCTTCATTTCAAAGTAAACTCCAAAATCACTAAGTATGGGGGACTAAAATCCATAAATATTTCTTTCTTTTCTTTTCTAGCCGTACATTTTTTCTCTTCTTTTCATTTTTCACGGCTTTCACATATTTTTTTTTTTCTTTATGGACAAGTCTACCCCCACACTTGAACTTTAACCTCTTCTCAATTTTCCTCCTTAGCATCAAACCCATGTAGTATGTCTCAAAAGATAGCTCCGCTAAGTTCTTAGAACAAAGGGTAGGGTTGTTACTATACTAAGCTTCATGGTTAAGGATTTTAGGGTGATGAACGAAAAGGCTTAATGTAGGCTCAAAGGGGCTAATCTAGGGGAGTCCCACGACGGGCACAAATGGGGACACAAGTTTATATGGCAATGGTGGTAATTCCTAGGATGCCTCTATCCCTTCCAGAATCAGGGCCATGTATTGATATAACGTCTCAACAAGCACAAGAGTGAATTCTAGCATTCTCTAGTCCATCAAACTTAATCTATGGCAAGCAGTCAATCAAATGAAAGAATAATGAGATCATCAAAACATCGCCAAGAAAATAAGAATATATTTTTCATTTTACTCCAAGAAAAAGGGACATGGGCTCAATTATCTCACATGGGTTTTTATGAATCAAAACTCATCTTAACATGCTCATATTTTCTGTACCAAAGTTTCGAAATCCATATCCACTACACATGCATATATATCTCATATATCTCAATTAACCAAAGAATACCATTTTAAAATCATCTCAATTTTGTGATCCTCTTTTAATCATGATTTCAGAGATATAGAATCATCCTAGACAGTTGAAAGGGCATCCTAAGACTCAAAACAAAAACAAAAGCAACGAAATTTTTTTTAAATTTTTGACATTTTTCACTTTTTTTTTGTATTTTTCAATATATGTGACTCAAAATATGACTCAAGATAAAAGTGTAAATCCCTTCCCCCACACTTAAATATTGCATTGTCCTCAATGTAATCAATTAAAAGCATGCAATGAAACACTTAAGCATATAGGGATGAAATTTACGAAAATAATACTAAATTCAAAAAGCAAAAACGAAAAATAAAAGATAAGGATAAAGAAAGCAAATCTGATTTGCATGGGTTGCCTCCCAAGTAGCGCTTGGTTTTAACGTCTTCTCAGCCTAGACGTGGTTTCCTCTTCTCCTCAGTTGGTGGAACCTTCAAAGCCTCCCTTTGGGTTTGGAATTGTGTTGCTCGGAAGCTTACCACTCTCATGAAACTTGGTCATGAAGTCCACCACTTGTCCCATTTGCTTCTTGAGCTCTGCAATGTCCTTGGCATTGGTCTGTTGTCCTTGAAGCAAAGTCTGTGTGGCACTAGTCAATGCCTGAGTAGAATTAGTCAATGCCTCTATCGTCTTATCATAGTGAGAATTGGGATTCCCTACATTGTGTTGAGGAGGCATGTAAGGTCTTTGATAGGGAGGTCCTTGAGGACGTTGGAAACTGCCACCAAGAGGGTTCTGAACATTTTCATTGTTGGTCCACTTGAAGTTGGGGTGGTCCCTCCATCCAGGGTTATAGGTATTCGAATATGGATCATACCTTGGACGTGGGGGACCCCCTTGGTTCCCTTGATAGCCTCCTATAGCATTCACAGACTCCCAACCACCATTCTCACTCAGTTGAGGACATTGATCCGTAGGATGTCCTTGAGTAAAGCATACCCCACAAGCAGAGGGTCCTCCATGGCCTTGAGTAGTCGCCACCTTGTTCACAAGAAGGGTGAGTTTGCTCAATTGATCCGCAATGGCAGGACTAGTGCTCACCTCATTTACCCTACGAGTGGGTTGTCTCACACCCTCATACTGTTGGGAGTTTAGGGCACGATTAGCTATAAGTTCCCTCCCAACCGCAGGTGACTTATCCACAAAAGCTCCACCAGCTGCAGCATCCAACATTTGCCTTTCCAAGGGTAAGAGTCCTTCATAGAAACATGTGAGTAGGGTCTCATCCTTCATCTGATGTTGAGGACATTGTGCAAGTAAGGAATTGAACCTCTCATAGTAAGCAGCATAGGACTCATCATGGGCTTGCTCTATTCCACTGAGCTTCTTTCTAAGTGTGATGACCTTAGAAGCTGGGAAGTATTTTTCCAAGAAGGCCTTTCTCATTGTTTCCCATGATGTGATACGACCTGCAGGAAGCTCATATAGCCAATCCTTGGCTCTATCAGCTAGAGAGAATGGAAATGCTCTCATCTTAAGAAGGTTTTCATCCGCCCCTTGTGGTTGCATGTTTGCACAAACAGATTGGAATTCTCGAACATGCTTGTTAGCGTCCTCCATATTAAGTCCATGGAAGATAGGGAGCTTGTGCAACAAACCACTCTTTAGCTCAAACTCTGCTTGTCTTCCAGCTGCAGGGGGAGGGTATACTATGCCTGTAGGGGGTCCTCCTTCAACAGTTGCGGTGGAGAGTTCCCTAATAGATGCCATTCTCTCTTCTTCGACTTCTTCAGGTGGTGGTGAAGGTGGTGGTGTAGAGTTGGACGAAATCACAGGTGAAGGTGAACGTGAAGGAGGAGATGGACTTGGTGTAGGTGATGTAGACTCCTCAGAAAAGTAAGTCCGCTTCCCTTGCTCGTTAAATGTGTACTCTTTGTATGTTGAAGGAGAAGGGCTTGTGAACTCAAGGAGTGAAGGACCCTTCAAACGAGCGAGCCTTGCTTCAATTTCCTTTAGTGTAGAGGGTCTAAAAGGCTCGGTCATTCATAGGAATCCTGAACATCATCAAAATTCAAAGAAGTTAGCAAAGTATAAAGTGAGCTAATTACAAATTAGTGATTGATACATCAACTTTACTATTCACGAGTCACTATTCACAAGTTACTATTCACGACTTTACTATTTATGATTTATACAAGTATAAAGAGAAGTATAAATTACAAACTATCCACAATCTTTTCACAAATAAACCACGTAAGAAGTTTATACAAATATAAAATGTGCAAAACAACACAATTTACAAGTGGAGGTTATGTTCAAGTATCTTATTATCTTTACAAAATAAAGTTAATATCTCAATTGATTACAAGTTGTAAGTCGAGCCCAATAGAAACCACTACTATTGGTGAGATACGATCTAGGGATAGTCGCCTAGACATAAGTCGCTTTCCTTTGTTTCAGAAGGCTAGATGGCCAGATTAAGAGGTAAGTGAGAGGGAGGACTCATTTTGGTGACACTACGGAGGCTACTCCCTCATTGAGGTTTAGGCCCCTATTGGCTACTCCCACATTGTGGTTTACGCACGGTCTATAGTATCTCTGAGATCCAATTGAACCCATCACCCAGGGTCTCAACCTAAGACACCACCTATATGCCCCTTACTCAGCTTGAAAAGAACTCATGTGTTAGACAGTTCTCCAAATGTTAATAAAAGCCGCCCTCAACCTCATAAGACCTCAGAAAGGCACTAATGAAGGGTTAAGGCCAATATTAACAAAAGGGCCCTTATCTACTCATACGAATTTACACACTTATAATAAATCAAGAATTTAACAATATTTATAATTAATTCTTTACATTTCCTTTGTTTAACAAGATTAGACACCATTTACACAAAACTTTCACACAAACCAACAAAACGTCACTATTCACATCTAATTATCTTCTTTTTTTTTTTTTTTTTTTTTTTTTCTTTTTTTTCTTTTTTTTTTTTTTTACGAAATTAAGTAAAATTACTTCTATTCTTTCCTTTTCTTTACAATTATTTTCAACACTTAGGTACGGGAACAGGGAGTCTCGATGTGCAATGGGGCTGAAACAGCTACCCTTTTCAAGACTATGTTTAATCCAATATACCTTAGGTGCATCACAACATTTTCTTTTGTTATAAATACCATTGATTTCGAATTAAATTCCAAGCGGTAAATCAAGTGGACGTGCGGCCCAAGTATAATCGTCAAGACACTAAGTCTCTCCTACATCCTTTGGGCAACCTTACTGAAATGGCCAGGTAGGGGAGGGCGACCACGAGAGGTAGAATCCATTTTGGCATGAGCTACTCCCACATTGTGGTTTAGGCTCATTTGCACGCACTTCTGGATTCAAGAACCAGTCATGAGCGTTGTCCCCTTCCTAGACACCATCCCACATAGGCTATACTTACTTGGATATAAAAGGTCCTAAGTGTGAAGACAGTTCAATGAATGTTAATAAAGGCCGCCCTCAACCTTAAGGGACCTGGACTAGGTACCAATAAGGGGTTTAGGCCAATATTAATAAACACGACTTCACCTATTCCTTCTTTAATTTACAACTCACAATTAAAATTCGTATTCAACAATATAAATAATCAACCTAAGTAATTAATCTACTAATTTTCGACAATTATCAACAAAATAATTAACAAGTAATTTTTTTTTTTTTTTTTTTTTTTTTCGGTCACAATATAAACAAAACACATATTATTCACAATATGACAAATGATTTTTCAATCCCCGGCAACGGCGCCAAAAATTGATGCGGCTAAAAGCAAGCGCATAATTTAACCCTGAAATGTCATAGTAGTATAAAGTAAGTAGGGATCGTTCTATTCCGGGGATTGAGGGTACACCTGTCATTATCAAACAATTAAACAATTAAAATTAAAACAAAGTATAATATTTACAAAAATAAAACAAAATATATACATATTTACGAAAAAGGGGGGATTTTTGATTTTGGTTTTCTATTTTCGAAAATAAAAGCTAACTAAATAATTAAAAACGCAAAAACATAAAAATATAAATGGAATGTAAGAACAAAGATCAAAGTCGAAACTCATGATTAAAATTGATTCAAGTTCATCATTGTTCATCATAGTCATGCAAGAGGAGTTGATCATGTGAAACGTTCAAAAGCAAACAATTTCCCATATTTTACTTTCAATGCTAATTAACCTAAGCGAAAGCACCTAGATTAATCCTATCAAACATGCAATCAAACCCTAGAAAGCTAGTCAATCATGTCATGTTTAACGCATTAAGCACCTAGAAAGGCTATCAACTCAAATGTGCAACTTAGTATGAAAAAGTCCACCTAATTGCAATCTTCTTTGATTAAATTCGGTTTTTGTACAAAACCTTTACTACTTATCGATCCAAGAACACAAAACCAAAAAGTTGATTCATGTTCTTAAATTCGTAGCACCAATTATATCAAAACCCTAAGTGTTTGCAACCACATAAGATTAAAATACAAAAGTTATCTATCATGCAAATTTAATCAAACACTCACACAAAAGCAACCATAAATCGCAATATATGAATCTGAAAATTAACAATTCATCATAAAATTTCAGAAAACAATACTTGTTCATACATATGTGTCAACTAAGGCAAAACCAACGAAAATACAAAGCAAAGGTACAAGGAGAATCGGATTACACCGTGATGAAGATGAGATGAATGAAGTGATGATGTGGTCTCTTGAATTTCGAAAGCAATCTTCAAGGTGGAGGGTGGATGGTGTGCACGGCTTGTCTTCTTCTTCCTTGGCCTTGCTTGCACTTCGTGGTTGCCCTAGAGGATGGAGAGGAGCACGGCTAGTCTAAAGAGTTTTCTGAATTATTTTCTCAAGGTGTAAACGTAAAGAATGGAACTTGGAACTCCAAAACGTTGAGAAGAGGGGAGGTTATATAGGGGACGGCCAACTTGCTCTCCAAGCCGTGTAAACCTTATGGAATTAATCTGAAAATTCCACATAATTTCCTCCAATAATATCTTGCCAAATAAGCCCTATGAGGTGGTTCAACCAATCACAAAATTCCATTTAATTCCCTAAATAATCTTGCCGAAATTCCCTTGATATAATTCTGATTTTTGTAGTTCAATTCGGCCAAACTTCCTTTAGGGAATTAAGGAATGTATCTAGACTTCTTTTGAGCTTTTCTTGGTCTCCACCTTTTTCTCTTTCCTTTTATTTCTCCCTTGAATATCTCCTTGCCGAATTCTCTAGGGTTTTCTTTTAATTCACACGGCAACTTCCTTCTTTTCCTCTTGGCTTGGACGGCAAAAGATATTCTAGGGTTTATCTCTTGATGAATTTCCATAAAAATAGCCCTAGAAAATCTCCCTAGAAAATCTCCTTTTAATTTCTGATTTTCCACGTCATTTTCCTTGTTTCTCTCTTCATTTTGGACGGCAAACATCTCTAGGGTTTCTTCATTGCGTCACAAACCCTAATTGCATGGGCTTTGTGGGCTTTTGATCCATTTGCCGAAAATCCAACAAGTCTTGAGAGTTCTTGGGCCTCCATGCGCCACCTTTGTGCCATGTCATCATCTAGAGTCTTCAAGAAGCTTCTCTCCTGCCATGTCACTTCATTAATTCGATCTCCATTCATGGTTGGCTCAAGAGTCTTGTTTTGGCAAGCTTTCCTTTTCTGGACAGGGTTTCCTGGTTGGACCAGGAAAGCTTCATTTCTTCATTTCTGCTCATTTGTGCTTCCCTTTGTACTTCATCTTGTCTCCCTCCAACGTTGGCTAGCTTCTCTCTCCATTTGTGAGCTCGTTTCAGCTCATTTGTGACAAGGACCTGAAAATAGAAACTAGTAAGAAAAATAGAAACTTTCCTAAAATGAAAAGTGGGAAACTTTCTAAAAATGAAAAATAGAAACTACTAAAAATGGAAACTTACTAAAAATGATAAATAAAAACTACAAAAATAGAAACTTTCTACAAATAGGAACTTTCCCAATCAAAGAATGGAAACTTTCCTAAACAGGGTTTTATTAAGGAAATAACGCAGAAAATGCAGGGAAAAGCAAGTAAAACGTCGCATTAAAATGCTCCTATCAGAAATTCTCAATCAATCACCTTAATTCCCACGTTGTCACCTTGTTTTTCCTTAAGTATTACACGGCAAATTTAATCCCCAAGGAAAATATATTTTCCTTTTTTTAAAAAAACTCTTCCTTGATTCTCTCCTTGCCATGTCATCTTCATGAAGCTTCTCGTTCCATTTATGAACTCAATTCAGCTTATTTATTCCAAAAACCTGAAAATAGAAGCTTTCTAAAATAAGAAATGGAAACTTTCTTAAACTAAAATGGAAACTTTCTAAAAATGGAAAATAGAAACTACAAAACGGAAACTTTCTACAATTAGGAACTTTCTCATTCGAAGAATCGAAACTTTCCTAAACAGAGTTTTATTAAGGAAATAACGCAGAAAATATAGGGAAATAACAGTTAAAACGTCGCATTAAAATGCTCCTATCAAATTCCCCCACACTTAGCTTTTGCTAGTCCCTTAGCAAAATCACAAAAAGACTCAACTAAGACTCAACGAAAATTTAAAGACTCTACACAAACAATGACTCTATTGCCCTTCAACTTTTTGTCTCAGCAATCTCTTACTTTCATAACACCAAGATTAGCACTCAACCAAGAATCAATGTTTAAGCATTCGAGAGTTAATTGAAACACATAATCTTCACTTACACAAGTAGGACTTGGTTGTAACAATGGTGATGGGTTATGTTAAGCATGTTTCAGACAAGTATGATTCATTTCCTCACAAGGTGTATCCACTCTTTCTTCTCTCAGAATTCAAGACAATGCTTAAAAGCTTATAATCACTCAATTATATGTGAGAGAAAATATTTTGAGGCAATCAAATAGCTCACATATATAAGAAATGAAAAGCACTTTGTGAATATAATAATTTTTTTTTTCAAAAGATCTCATGAAAGATATCAACTACTTGCACAGATGGACCCAAGCCATAGGTTCAACTCTTGTAACTCATCTCCACATCAAAGGCTGTCCCATCTTAAGGATCAAAAAGGTCTTATTAAGGGTTGTAATGGGGCAAAGGCTCAAGGTTTTAAGAAATGAAAGGGTAAGGAATTTAACAAAGTGTCCTAAAAACCTAGTAGAGCTCATGTAAATGTAGAGACTTCTAAAAATCCACCAAGGCATATAAAACGTCATAATCCCATAGAAGTAAAGGGCCATATGTCTTCATGTTGGGCCCTAACTTCACTCTAAACTTCCTTTGAACTCTAGTCAATTGGACAAAGGCCAAATTTTTCTGTAATGAGCCTTCAATTTAAAACAAACTCCAAACTCACCAAGTATGGGGAACTAAAATTCATAGACATTTTTCTTTCTTTCTTTTTCTTTCTAGCCGTGTACAATTTTTTTTTTTTTTCATTTCTTTTTCGCGGCTTTCACATACATTTTTTTATGGACAAGTCTACCCCCACACTTGAACTTTCACCTCTTGTCAATTTTCATTCTCAATGCCAAATCCTTAAGTAAAGTCCCAAAATTAGCTCCACTAAGTTTCTAGAACAAAGGGTAGGAGTGTAATTATACTAAGGTTTAGGGTTAAGGATTTTAAGGGTAATGAAAGAAAAGGCTTAATGTAGGCTCAAAAGGGTTAAACTAGGGGAGTCCCACGACGGGCACAAAAGGGGACACAAGCTTATATGGCAATGGTGGTAATTCCTAAGATGCCTCTATCCTTTCCAGAATCAGGGCCATGTATTGACAAACGTCTCAACAAGTACAAGAGAGAATTCTAGCATTCTCTAGTCCATCAAACTTAATCTATAGCAAGTAGTCAATCAAGATGAAAGAATAATGAGATCATCAAAACATCGCCAAGAAAATAAGCATATATATTTTCGATTCACTCCAAGAAAAAGGGACATGGGCTCAATTATCTCACATGGGTTTATATGAATCAAAACTCATCTTAACATGCTCATATTCTGTACCAAGGTCACGAAATCCATATCCACTACACATGCATACATTTTTCATATATCTCAATTAACCAAAGAATACCATTTTAGAAATCATCTCAATTTTGTGATCCTCTTTTAATCATGATTTCAGAGATATAGAATCATCCTAGACAGTTGAAAGGGCATCCTAAGACTCAAAACAAAAACAAAAGCAACGAAAATTTTTAAATTTTTGACATTTTTCACTTTTTTTGTATTTTTCAATATATGACTCAAGATAAAAGTATAAATCCCTTCCCCCACACTTAAATATTGCATTGTCCTCAATGTAATCGATAAGCATGCAATGAAACAATTAAGCATATAGGAATGGAATTTACGAAAAGACTACAAAAATAAAGGAGAAAATTATAAAGTAAAAGAAATAGCGAAAGAGAAAGCAAATCTGTGTTATTGAAGACTCCTTCACAGCTGCTTCTGAATTGGGTTGCCTCCCAAGCAGCGCTTGAATTTAACGTCTTTCAGCCAGACGGTACCTCCATTAAATAAAGTTAGTGACTATAATTAACAAAGAAATACAAAAAAAAATATATATATATATATATATATATATAAACAAGTATAACAAGTTAGTGAATTACAAACTACATGTAATATTAACAAGTTAAGTACACAAGTTAACAAGTCAGTACATAAGACACAAGTTAAGTACACAAGTGAGTAAAAAAAAAAAAAAACACGAAAAATATTTACACAAGTGTTTTTTTTTTTTTTTTTTTTCTTTTCTTTCTTTGTACGAAAATACTTACAAATATTTACATTCTTTCCTTTCCTTTACAATTATTTTCAACACTTAGGTACGGGAACAGGGAGTCTCGATGTGCAATGGGACTGAAACAGCTACCCTTTTCAAGACTATGTTTAATCCAATATACCTTAGTGAATCACAATATTTTCATTTGTTATATATATCATTGATATCAAATTAAATTCCAAGCGGTAAATCAAGAGGACGTGCGGCCCAAGTATAGTCGTCTAGACACCAAGTCTCTCCTACATCCTTTGGGCAACCTTACTGAAATGGCCAGGTAGGGGAGGGCGACCACGAGAGGTAGAATCCATTTTGGCATGAGCTACTCCCACATTGTGGTTTAGGCCCATTTGTAAGCACTTCTGGATTCAAGAACCTGTCATGAGCGTTGTCCCCTTCCTAGACACCATCCCACATAGGCTATACTTACTTGGATGAAAAAGATCCTAAGTGTGAAGACAGTTCAATGAATGTTAATAAAGGCCGCCCTCAACCTTAAGGGACCTGGACTAGGTACCAATAAGGGGTTTAGGCCAATATTAATAAACACGACTTCACCTATTCCTTCTTTAATTTACAACTCACAATTAAAATAACAAATTAAGAAATTAACTAAGTAATTAACAACCTAAGTAATAATATAAATAACAACCTAAGTAATTAATTAACTAATTAACTAACAAATTAAGAACAATTAACATGTAAATTTTTTTTTTTCTTTTTCGAACACAACATATAAACAAAACAAATATTCACAATATGACAAATGATTTTTCAATCCCCGGCAACGGCGCCAAAAATTGATGCGCTCAAAGCAAGCGCATAATTTAACCCTAAAAATATCGTTAGTAGTATAAGCAAATAGGGATCGTTCTATTCCGGGGATTGAGGGTACACCTGTCATTGTCAAACAATTAAACAATTAAAATTAAAACAAAGTATAATATTCACAAAGATATTCACAACTATAAACATTTTACACGAAAAGGGGGGGATTTTGTTTTTGGTTTTTTTTTCGAAAATAAAACTAAGTTAACAAAACAATTAAAATGCAAAAACATAAACATACGAATGGAATGAGAGAGCAAAGATCAAAATCGAAACATATGATTAAAATTGATTCAAACCCTAATATTGTTCATCTAAGTCATGAGAAAGGAGTTGATCATGTGAAACATTCGAAAGCAAATGAATTCCCATTTTTTACTTTTCAATGCTAATTAACCTAAGCGAAAGCACCTAGATTAATCCTATCAAACATGCAATCAAACCCTAGAAAGCTAGTCAATCATGTCATGTTTAACGCATTACACATAGAGAAAGGCTATCAACTCAAGTGTACAACTTAGTATGGAAAAGTCCACCTAATTGCAATCATCGTTAATTAAATTCGATCTTTGTACAAAACCTTTACTACTTTGATTCAAGTTTACACAAAACGAAAAGTCGATTTCATGTTCTTAAACCTAGCACCAATTATATCAAAACCCTAAGTGTTTGCAACCACATAAGATTAAAATACAAAAGTTATCTATAACGCAAATTTAATTAAACAAACCCACATAAGCAACTCTCGAATCACAATAATATGAATCTGAAAATTCTCAATTAATCATAAAAATTCCAGAAATTAATATTTGTTCAAACACATATGTCAACTAGTTCATAACCAACGAAATTCAAAGCAAAGGTTACAAAGGAGAATCGGATTACACCGTGAGATGGAGATGGTGATGAACGATTGATGTGGTGGTCTCTTGAATCTCGAAAGCAAGCTTCAAGGTTGGAGATGGATGATGGATGCTCACGGCTATGCTTCTTCTCCCTTGGCCTTGCTTGAACTCGTGGAGATGACTAGAGGATGGAGAAACTCACGGCTATGCTAAGAAAATTTTCTGATTTTTTTCTAAAGTGTAAATTGTATGGGGGAGAGGAACCCTTGACGTTGAGAAAGGGGGAGTTTTATATAGGAGCATGACTAGGGTTCACAAAGCAATCAGAATTTTCCACATAGCTTCAACCAATGATAATTCGCCAAGTAAGCTTGTGATGTGGTCCAACCAATCATAGAATGCCAAGTAAGCCTTGTGATGTGTTCCAACCAATCATAATTCTCTAAAATACCTCCCTAATATTTAATTGCCAAATTTCCTTGAAATTATTCTGATTTTCTTCATGAATTTCGGCCAACATTCCTTTAGGGAATTTAGGGATGAATCTAGACGCCTTTTTAGCTTTTCCTTGGTGCACACATATTTTCCTTCCATAAATATCTCCCTTGAATCTCTCTTGGCGTCATCTCCTTGATTATTTCTTATTTTCATGTTGGCAATCACACCAATTTACTCCTCCAACAATATTTCTTTCCATAAAAATCTCCCAAGAAAATCTCCTTTGATTTATTCCACGTGAAATTCTCAATCAATCACCTTAATTCCCACGTTGTCACCTTGTTTTTCCTTAAGTATTACACGGCAAATTTAATCCCCAAGGAAAATATATTTTCCTTTTTTTAAAAAAACTCTTCCTTGATTCTCTCCTTGCCATGTCATCTTCATGAAGCTTCTCGTTCCATTTATGAACTCAATTCAGCTTATTTATTCCAAAAACCTGAAAATAGAAGCTTTCTAAAATAAGAAATGGAAACTTTCTTAAACTAAAATGGAAACTTTCTAAAAATGGAAAATAGAAACTACAAAACGGAAACTTTCTACAATTAGGAACTTTCTCATTCGAAGAATCGAAACTTTCCTAAACAGAGTTTTATTAAGGAAATAACGCAGAAAATATAGGGAAATAACAGTTAAAACGTCGCATTAAAATGCTCCTATCAAATTCCCCCACACTTAGCTTTTGCTAGTCCCTTAGCAAAATCACAAAAAGACTCAACTAAGACTCAACGAAAATTTAAAGACTCTACACAAACAATGACTCTATTGCCCTTCAACTTTTTGTCTCAGCAATCTCTTACTTTCATAACACCAAGATTAGCACTCAACCAAGAATCAATGTTTAAGCATTCGAGAGTTAATTGAAACACATAATCTTCACTTACACAAGTAGGACTTGGTTGTAACAATGGTGATGGGTTATGTTAAGCATGTTTCAGACAAGTATGATTCATTTCCTCACAAGGTGTATCCACTCTTTCTTCTCTCAGAATTCAAGACAATGCTTAAAAGCTTATAATCACTCAATTATATGTGAGAGAAAATATTTTGAGGCAATCAAATAGCTCACATATATAAGAAATGAAAAGCACTTTGTGAATATAATAATTTTTTTTTTCAAAAGATCTCATGAAAGATATCAACTACTTGCACAGATGGACCCAAGCCATAGGTTCAACTCTTGTAACTCATCTCCACATCAAAGGCTGTCCCATCTTAAGGATCAAAAAGGTCTTATTAAGGGTTGTAATGGGGCAAAGGCTCAAGGTTTTAAGAAATGAAAGGGTAAGGAATTTAACAAAGTGTCCTAAAAACCTAGTAGAGCTCATGTAAATGTAGAGACTTCTAAAAATCCACCAAGGCATATAAAACGTCATAATCCCATAGAAGTAAAGGGCCATATGTCTTCATGTTGGGCCCTAACTTCACTCTAAACTTCCTTTGAACTCTAGTCAATTGGACAAAGGCCAAATTTTTCTGTAATGAGCCTTCAATTTAAAACAAACTCCAAACTCACCAAGTATGGGGAACTAAAATTCATAGACATTTTTCTTTCTTTCTTTTTCTTTCTAGCCGTGTACAATTTTTTTTTTTTTTCATTTCTTTTTCGCGGCTTTCACATACATTTTTTTATGGACAAGTCTACCCCCACACTTGAACTTTCACCTCTTGTCAATTTTCATTCTCAATGCCAAATCCTTAAGTAAAGTCCCAAAATTAGCTCCACTAAGTTTCTAGAACAAAGGGTAGGAGTGTAATTATACTAAGGTTTAGGGTTAAGGATTTTAAGGGTAATGAAAGAAAAGGCTTAATGTAGGCTCAAAAGGGTTAAACTAGGGGAGTCCCACGACGGGCACAAAAGGGGACACAAGCTTATATGGCAATGGTGGTAATTCCTAAGATGCCTCTATCCTTTCCAGAATCAGGGCCATGTATTGACAAACGTCTCAACAAGTACAAGAGAGAATTCTAGCATTCTCTAGTCCATCAAACTTAATCTATAGCAAGTAGTCAATCAAGATGAAAGAATAATGAGATCATCAAAACATCGCCAAGAAAATAAGCATATATATTTTCGATTCACTCCAAGAAAAAGGGACATGGGCTCAATTATCTCACATGGGTTTATATGAATCAAAACTCATCTTAACATGCTCATATTCTGTACCAAGGTCACGAAATCCATATCCACTACACATGCATACATTTTTCATATATCTCAATTAACCAAAGAATACCATTTTAGAAATCATCTCAATTTTGTGATCCTCTTTTAATCATGATTTCAGAGATATAGAATCATCCTAGACAGTTGAAAGGGCATCCTAAGACTCAAAACAAAAACAAAAGCAACGAAAATTTTTAAATTTTTGACATTTTTCACTTTTTTTGTATTTTTCAATATATGACTCAAGATAAAAGTATAAATCCCTTCCCCCACACTTAAATATTGCATTGTCCTCAATGTAATCGATAAGCATGCAATGAAACAATTAAGCATATAGGAATGGAATTTACGAAAAGACTACAAAAATAAAGGAGAAAATTATAAAGTAAAAGAAATAGCGAAAGAGAAAGCAAATCTGTGTTATTGAAGACTCCTTCACAGCTGCTTCTGAATTGGGTTGCCTCCCAAGCAGCGCTTGAATTTAACGTTTTTCAGCCAGACGGTACCTCCATTAAATAAAGTTAGTGACTATAATTAACAAAGAAATACAAAAAAAAATATATATATATATATATATATATATATAAACAAGTATAACAAGTTAGTGAATTACAAACTACATGTAATATTAACAAGTTAAGTACACAAGTTAACAAGTCAGTACATAAGACACAAGTTAAGTACACAAGTGAGTAAAAAAAAAAAAAAAACACGAAAAATATTTACACAAGTGTTTTTTTTTTTTTTTTTTTTTCTTTTCTTTCTTTGTACGAAAATACTTACAAATATTTACATTCTTTCCTTTCCTTTACAATTATTTTCAACACTTAGGTACGGGAACAGGGAGTCTCGATGTGCAATGGGACTGAAACAGCTACCCTTTTCAAGACTATGTTTAATCCAATATACCTTAGTGAATCACAATATTTTCATTTGTTATATATATCATTGATATCAAATTAAATTCCAAGCGGTAAATCAAGAGGACGTGCGGCCCAAGTATAGTCGTCTAGACACCAAGTCTCTCCTACATCCTTTGGGCAACCTTACTGAAATGGCCAGGTAGGGGAGGGCGACCACGAGAGGTAGAATCCATTTTGGCATGAGCTACTCCCACATTGTGGTTTAGGCCCATTTGTAAGCACTTCTGGATTCAAGAACCTGTCATGAGCGTTGTCCCCTTCCTAGACACCATCCCACATAGGCTATACTTACTTGGATGAAAAAGATCCTAAGTGTGAAGACAGTTCAATGAATGTTAATAAAGGCCGCCCTCAACCTTAAGGGACCTGGACTAGGTACCAATAAGGGGTTTAGGCCAATATTAATAAACACGACTTCACCTATTCCTTCTTTAATTTACAACTCACAATTAAAATTCGTATTCAATAATATAAATAACAACCTAAGTAATTAATTAACTAATTAACTAACAAATTAAGAACAATTAACATGTAAATTTTTTTTTTCTTTTCGAACACAACATATAAACAAAACAAATATTCACAATATGACAAATGATTTTTCAATCCCCGGCAACGGCGCCAAAAATTGATGCGCTCAAAGCAAGCGCATAATTTAACCCTAAAAATATCGTTAGTAGTATAAGCAAATAGGGATCGTTCTATTCCGGGGATTGAGGGTACACCTGTCATTGTCAAACAATTAAACAATTAAAATTAAAACAAAGTATAATATTCACAAAGATATTCACAACTATAAACATTTTACACGAAAAGGGGGGATTTTGTTTTTGGTTTTTTTCGAAAATAAAACTAAGTTAACAAAACAATTAAAATGCAAAAACATAAACATACGAATGGAATGAGAGAGCAAAGATCAAAATCGAAACATATGATTAAAATTGATTCAAACCCTAATATTGTTCATCTAAGTCATGAGAAAGGAGTTGATCATGTGAAACATTCGAAAGCAAATGAATTCCCATTTTTTACTTTTCAATGCTAATTAACCTAAGCGAAAGCACCTAGATTAATCCTATCAAACATGCAATCAAACCCTAGAAAGCTAGTCAATCATGTCATGTTTAACGCATTACACATAGAGAAAGGCTATCAACTCAAGTGTACAACTTAGTATGGAAAAGTCCACCTAATTGCAATCATCGTTAATTAAATTCGATCTTTGTACAAAACCTTTACTACTTTGATTCAAGTTTACACAAAACGAAAAGTCGATTTCATGTTCTTAAACCTAGCACCAATTATATCAAAACCCTAAGTGTTTGCAACCACATAAGATTAAAATACAAAAGTTATCTATAACGCAAATTTAATTAAACAAACCCACATAAGCAACTCTCGAATCACAATAATATGAATCTGAAAATTCTCAATTAATCATAAAAATTCCAGAAATTAATATTTGTTCAAACACATATGTCAACTAGTTCATAACCAACGAAATTCAAAGCAAAGGTTACAAAGGAGAATCGGATTACACCGTGAGATGGAGATGGTGATGAACGATTGATGTGGTGGTCTCTTGAATCTCGAAAGCAAGCTTCAAGGTTGGAGATGGATGATGGATGCTCACGGCTATGCTTCTTCTCCCTTGGCCTTGCTTGAACTCGTGGAGATGACTAGAGGATGGAGAAACTCACGGCTATGCTAAGAAAATTTTCTGATTTTTTTCTAAAGTGTAAATTGTATGGGGGAGAGGAACCCTTGACGTTGAGAAAGGGGGAGTTTTATATAGGAGCATGACTAGGGTTCACAAAGCAATCAGAATTTTCCACATAGCTTCAACCAATGATAATTCGCCAAGTAAGCTTGTGATGTGGTCCAACCAATCATAGAATGCCAAGTAAGCCTTGTGATGTGTTCCAACCAATCATAATTCTCTAAAATACCTCCCTAATATTTAATTGCCAAATTTCCTTGAAATTATTCTGATTTTCTTCATGAATTTCGGCCAACATTCCTTTAGGGAATTTAGGGATGAATCTAGACGCCTTTTTAGCTTTTCCTTGGTGCACACATATTTTCCTTCCATAAATATCTCCCTTGAATCTCTCTTGGCGTCATCTCCTTGATTATTTCTTATTTTCATGTTGGCAATCACACCAATTTACTCCTCCAACAATATTTCTTTCCATAAAAATCTCCCAAGAAAATCTCCTTTGATTTATTCCACGTGAAATTCTCAATCAATCACCTTAATTCCCACGTTGTCACCTTGTTTTTCCTTAAGTATTACACGGCAAATTTAATCCCCAAGGAAAATATATTTTCCTTTTTTTAAAAAAACTCTTCCTTGATTCTCTCCTTGCCATGTCATCTTCATGAAGCTTCTCGTTCCATTTATGAACTCAATTCAGCTTATTTATTCCAAAAACCTGAAAATAGAAGCTTTCTAAAATAAGAAATGGAAACTTTCTTAAACTAAAATGGAAACTTTCTAAAAATGGAAAATAGAAACTACAAAACGGAAACTTTCTACAATTAGGAACTTTCTCATTCGAAGAATCGAAACTTTCCTAAACAGAGTTTTATTAAGGAAATAACGCAGAAAATATAGGGAAATAACAGTTAAAACGTCGCATTAAAATGCTCCTATCAGGAGCCCTTGACGTTGAGAAAAGGGGAGAATATATAGGGGACGGCCTCCTTGCTCTCCAAGCCGTGTAAAACTCATGGAATTAATCTGAAAATTCCACATAATTTCCTCCAATAATATCTTGCCAAATCAGCCCTATGAGGTGGTTCAACCAATCACAAAATTCCATTTAATTCCCTAATAATCTTGGCCGAAATTCCCTTGATAATATTCTGATTTTATACTTTAAATTCGGCCAAAATTCCTTTAGGGAATATAGGAATGTATCTAGACTTCTTTTGAGCTTTTCTTGGTCTCCACCTTTTTCTCTTTCCTTTTATTTCTCCCTTGAATTTCTCTTGGCGTCAATCACCCTAGGGTTTCTTGATTTTCACGTTGATTACCTCTTTATCTCTCTCCCTTTGCACGGCAAACACATAAAATTACTCCTCCAAGAATATTTTCTTTCCATAAAAATAGCCCTAGAAAATCTCCACCGAAATCTTCTTTTAATTTCTGATTTTCACGCCAACTTCCTTGTTTATCTCTTAGGATTTTACGGCAACAACTCCCTAGGGTTTACTCTTTGCGTCACAAACCCTAATTCCATGGGCTTTTATGGGCCTTTAATCCAATTGCCGAAAATCCACTTCATTCTTGAGAGTTTTTGGGCCTCCATGCGCCACCTTTATGCCATGTCATCATCTAGAGTCTTCAAGAAGCTTCTCTCATGCCCTGTCACTTCATTAATTCGATCTCCATTCTTGGTTGGCTTAAGAGTCTTGTTTTAGCAAGCTTTCCTTTTCTGGACAGGGTTTCCTAGTTGGACCAGGAAAGCTTCATTTCTTCATTTCTGCTCATTTGTGCTTCCCTTTGTACTTCATCTTGTCTCCCTCCAACGTTGGCTAGCTTCTCTCTCCATTTGTGAGTTCATTTCTACTTTTTAGCTCGGAAGTCCTGAAAATAGAAACTAATAAGAAAAATAGAAACTTTCCTAAAATGAAAAATGGCAACTTTCCTAAACTGAAAATGGAAACTTCCTAAAAATGAAAAATAGAAACTACAAAATAGAAACTTTCTACAAATAGGAACTTTCCCAATCAAAGAATGAAAACTTTCCTAAACAGGGTTTTACTAAGGAAATAACGCAAGAAATGTAGGAAAAAGCAAGTAAAACGTCGCATTAAAATGCTCCTATCAAAAGGGGGGATTTTGGTTTTTGGTTTTCTAGTTCGAAAATAAAATCTAAGTAAAGAATAATTAAAATGCAAAAAAACATAAAAAATACAAATGGGATGTGAGAACAAAGATCAAAGTCGAAACTCATGATTAAAATTGATTCAAGTTCATCATTGTTCATCATAGTCATGCAAGAGGAGTTGATCATGTGAAACGTTCAAAAGCAAACAATTTCCCATATTTTACTTTCAATGCTAATTAACCTAAGCGAAAGCACCTAGATTAATTCTATCAAACATGCAATCAAACCCTAGAAAGCTAGTCAATCATGTCATGTTTAATGCATTAAGCACCTAGAAAGGCTATCAACTCAAATGTGCAACTTAGTATGAAAAAGTCCACCTAATTGCAATCTTCTTTGATTAAACTCGGTTTTTGTACAAAACCTTTACTACTTATCGATTCAAGAACACAAAACCAAAAAGTTGATCCATGTTCTCGAATTCGTAGCAACATTCACATAAAAACCCTAAATGTTTCGAACCATTCAAGATTATCATACAAAAGATTTCTATCATGCAAATTTAATCAAACACTCACACAAAAGCAACCATAAATCGCAATATATGAATCTGAAAATTAACAATTAATCATAAAATTTCAGAAAACAATACTTGTTCAAACAATTGTGTCAACTAAGGCATAACCAACGAAAATTACAAAGCAAAGGTTACAAGGAGAATCGGATTACACCGTGATGAAGATGAGATGAATGAAGTGATGAATGGACTCTTGAATTTCGAAAGCAATCTCCAAGGGTGGTGATGGATGGTGTGCACGGCTTGTCTTCTTCTTCCTTGGCCTTGCTTGAACTTCGTGGTTGCCCTAGAGGATGGAGATGAACACGGCTAGGCTAGGGAGAGTTTCTGATTTTTTTCTCAAAGTGTAAATGCAAAAAGTGTGGAACTCCTTGACGTTGAGAGAAGAGAGGAATATATAGGGGACGGCCCCTAGGTCTCCATGCCGTCAAAAACCCTAGAAAAGCTCACGGCTATTGCTTGCTTTGTCCACATATTTTCCTCCAATGAATTCTTGCCACATAAGCCCTATGAAGTGGTGCAACCAATCACAAAATTCCAATATTAATTCCCTAAATAATTCTTGCCGTAATATGTAGATAATTTCTGATTTTATACACCAATTTCGGCAACAATATATTTAGAGAATAAAGGGGGATGAACCTAGACTCCTTTGAGAGCTTTTTTGTGTTCAACACATATTCTCTTTCCTTTAAAAGCTCCCTAAGAAATCTCCACGAAATCTCTTTATTTTTCTGATTTTTCCTCACGGCAAAAACCCTAATTTCTCTCTTCATTATCTCTTGGCCGAATTCCCTAGGGTTTGCACGGCATTCCCTTGTTTTCCTCTTGGCTTGGACGGCTAGGAGTCTTCTAGGGTTTATCTCTTGATTTATTTCCATAAAAATAGCCCTAGAAAATCTCCCTAGAAAATCTCCTTTTAATTTCTGATTTTCCACGTCACCTCCTTGTTTCTCTCTTGCAAATTCACGGCAAAACATCTTTAGGGCTAGGGTTTGCGTCACAAACCCTAGTTCCATGGGCTCTTGTGGGCTTTTATCCAATTAGCCGAAAATCCAACAAGTCTTGAGAGTTTTTGGGCCTCCATGCGTCACCTCTATGCCATGTCATCATCTAGAGTCTTCAAGAAGCTTCTCTCATGCCATGTCACTTCATTAATTCGATCTCCATTCATGGTTGGCTCAAGAGTCTTGTTTTGGCAAGCTTTCCTTTTCTGGACAGGGTTTCCTGGTTGGACCAGGAAAACTTCTTTTCTTCATTTCTGCTCATTTGTGCTTCCCTTTGTACTTCATCTTGTCTCCCTCCAACGTTGGCTAGCTTCTCTCTCCATCTGTGAGCTCGTTTAAGCTCATTTGTGACAAGGACCTGAAAATAGAAACTAGTAAGAAAAATAGAAACTTTCCTAAAATGAAAAATGGCAACTTTCCTAAACTGAAAATGGGAAACTTTCTAAAAATGAAAAATAGAAACTACCGAAAATAGAAACTTTCTACAAATAGGAACTTTCCCAATCAAAGAATGGAAACTTTCCTAAACAGGGTTTTATTAAGGAAATAACGCAGAAAATGTAGGGAAATGCAGTTAAAACGTCGCATTAAAATGCTCCTATCAAATTCCCCCACACTTAGCTTTTGCTAGTCCCTTAGCAAAATCACACTAAGACACACACTAAGACTCAACGAAAATTAAAGACTTGACACGAAACAGACTCTATAGCCCTTCAACTTTTTGTCTCAGCAATCTCTTACTTTCACAACACCAAGATTAGCACTTCACCAAGAATGAATGTTTAGGCATTCGAGAGTTAATTGAAACACATAATCTTTACATACACAAGTAGGACTTGGTTGGAACAATGGTGATGGTTTCTGTTAAGCATGCTTCAAACAAGTATGATTCAACTCCTCACAAGTTATATCCACTCTTTCTTCTCTCAGATCATGGCAATGCTTAAAAGGTTATACACTCAAGTATATGTGAAAGATAGCAAGTATATCACATAATTCAAGAAACGAAAGCACATGTATAATTCTCTAAAGATCTCATGAAGGATACCAACTACTTGCACAGATGGACCCAAGCCATAGGTTCAACTCTTGTAACTCATCTCCACATCAAGGGCTGTCCCATCTTAAGGATCAAGAAGGTCTTCTTAAAGGTTGTAATGGGGCCAAGGCTCAAGGTTTTAAGAAATGAAGGGTAAGGATTTATCAAAGTGTCCTAAAAACCTAGCAGAGCACATGTAAATGTAGAGACCACAAGAAATCCACCAATGCATTGCAAAAACGTCACTTCCCCTAGAGGTAACATAAAAGGGGCCTAGTGTCTTCATGTTGGTTCCAATCTTCATTGTAAACTTCCCCTGAACTATAGTGAATGGACAAAGGTCAAATTTTTCTTTAATAGGCCTTCATTTCAAAGTAAACTCCAAAATTACTAAGTATGGGGGACTAAAATCCATAAATATTTCTTTCTTTTCTTTTCTAGCCGTACATTTTTTCTTTTCTTTTCATTTTTCACGGCTTTCACATATTTTTTTCTTTATGGACAAGTCTACCCCCACACTTGAACTTTAACCTCTTCTCAATTTCCATCCTTAGCACCAAACCCATGTAGTATGTCTCAAAAGATAGCTCCACTAAGTTCTTAGAACAAAGGGTAGGGTTGTTACTATACTAAGCTTCATGGTTAAGGATTTTAGGGTGATGAACGAAAAGGCTTAATGTAGGCTCAAAGGGGCTTATCTAGGGGAGTCCCACGACGGGCACAAATGGGGACACAAGTTTATATGGCAATGGTGGTAATTCCTAGGATGCCTCTATCCCTTCCAGAATCAGGGCCATGTATTGATATAACGTCTCAACAAGCACAAGAGCGAATTCTAGCATTCTCTAGTCCATCAAACTTAATCTATGGCAAGTAGTCAATCAAGATGAAAGAATAATGAGATCATCAAAACATCGCCAAGAAAATAAGAATATATATTTCATTTTCACTCCAAGAAAAAGGGACATGGCTCAATTATCTCACATGGGCTTTATGAATCAAAACTTATCTTAACATGCTCATATTCTGTACCAAAGTTTCGAAATCCATATCCACTACAAGGCACATATTTTTCATATATCTCAATTAACCAAAGAATACCATGTTTAAGTCATCTCAATTTTGTGATCCTCTTTTAGTCATGATTTCAGAGATATAGAATCATCCTAGACAATTAAAAGGGCATCCTAAGACTCAAAAACAAGAACAAAAGCAACGAAAATTTTTAAATTTTTGACATTTTTCAATTTTTTTGTATTTTTCAATATATGACTCAAAATAAAAGTGTAAATCCCTTCCCCCACACTTAAATATTGCATTGTCCTCAATGTAATCAAGAAAAAGCATGCAATGAAATACTTAAGCATATAGGGATGAAATTTACGAAAATAATTCTAAATTCAAAAAGCAAAAACAAAAAATAAAAGATAAGGATAAATGATAGGAGCATTTTAATGCGACGTTTTACTTGCTTTTCCCTGCATTTTCTGCGTTATTTCCTTAATAAAACCCTGTTTAGGAAAGTTTCCATTCTTTGATTGGGAAAGTTCCTATTTGTAGAAAGTTTCTATTTTTGTAGTTTTTATTTATCATTTTTAGTAAGTTTCCATTTTTAGTAGTTTCTATTTTTCATTTTTAGAAAGTTTCCCACTTTTCATTTTAGGAAAGTTTCTATTTTTCTTACTAGTTTCTATTTTCAGGTCCTTGTCACAAATGAGCTGAAACGAGCTCACAAATGGAGAGAGAAGCTAGCCAACGTTGGAGGGAGACAAGATGAAGTACAAAGGGAAGCACAAATGAGCAGAAATGAAGAAATGAAGCTTTCCTGGTCCAACCAGGAAACCCTGTCCAGAAAAGGAAAGCTTGCCAAAACAAGACTCTTGAGCCAACCATGAATGGAGATCGAATTAATGAAGTGACATGGCAGGAGAGAAGCTTCTTGAAGACTCTAGATGATGACATGGCACAAAGGTGGCGCATGGAGGCCCAAGAACTCTCAAGACTTGTTGGATTTTCGGCAAATGGATCAAAAGCCCACAAAGCCCATGCAATTAGGGTTTGTGACGCAATGAAGAAACCCTAGAGATGTTTGCCGTCCAAAATGAAGAGAGAAACAAGGAAAATGACGTGGAAAATCAGAAATTAAAAGGAGATTTTCTAGGGAGATTTTCTAGGGCTATTTTTATGGAAATTCATCAAGAGATAAACCCTAGAATATCTTTTGCCGTCCAAGGAAAGAGAAAAAGGTGGAGACCAAGAAAAGCTCAAAAGAAGTCTAGATACATTCCTTAATTCCCTAAAGGAAGTTTGGCCGAATTGAACTACAAAAATCAGAATTATATCAAGGGAATTTCGGCAAGATTATTTAGGGAATTAAATGGAATTTTGTGATTGGTTGAACCACCTCATAGGGCTTATTTGGCAAGATATTATTGGAGGAAATTATGTGGAATTTTCAGATTAATTCCATAAGGTTTACACGGCTTGGAGAGCAAGTTGGCCGTCCCCTATATAACCTCCCCTCTTCTCAACGTTTTGGAGTTCCAAGTTCCATTCTTTACGTTTACACCTTGAGAAAATAATTCAGAAAACTCTTTAGACTAGCCGTGCTCCTCTCCATCCTCTAGGGCAACCACGAAGTGCAAGCAAGGCCAAGGAAGAAGAAGACAAGCCGTGCACACCATCCACCCTCCACCTTGAAGATTGCTTTCGAAATTCAAGAGACCACATCATCACTTCATTCATCTCATCTTCATCACGGTGTAATCCGATTCTCCTTGTACCTTTGCTTTGTATTTTCGTTGGTTTTGCCTTAGTTGACACATATGTATGAACAAGTATTGTTTTCTGAAATTTTATGATGAATTGTTAATTTTCAGATTCATATATTGCGATTTATGGTTGCTTTTGTGTGAGTGTTTGATTAAATTTGCATGATAGATAACTTTTGTATTTTAATCTTATGTGGTTGCAAACACTTAGGGTTTTGATATAATTGGTGCTACGAATTTAAGAACATGAATCAACTTTTTGGTTTTGTGTTCTTGGATCGATAAGTAGTAAAGGTTTTGTACAAAAACCGAATTTAATCAAAGAAGATTGCAATTAGGTGGACTTTTTCATACTAAGTTGCACATTTGAGTTGATAGCCTTTCTAGGTGCTTAATGCGTTAAACATGACATGATTGACTAGCTTTCTAGGGTTTGATTGCATGTTTGATAGGATTAATCTAGGTGCTTTCGCTTAGGTTAATTAGCATTGAAAGTAAAATATGGGAAATTGTTTGCTTTTGAACGTTTCACATGATCAACTCCTCTTGCATGACTATGATGAACAATGATGAACTTGAATCAATTTTAATCATGAGTTTCGACTTTGATCTTTGTTCTTACATTCCATTTATATTTTTATGTTTTTGCGTTTTTAATTATTTAGTTAGCTTTTATTTTCGAAAATAGAAAACCAAAATCAAAAATCCCCCCTTTTTCGTAAATATGTATATATTTTGTTTTATTTTTGTAAATATTATACTTTGTTTTAATTTTAATTGTTTAATTGTTTGATAATGACAGGTGTACCCTCAATCCCCGGAATAGAACGATCCCTACTTGCTTATACTACTATGATATTTTTAGGGTTAAATTATGCGCTTGCTTTTAGCCGCATCAATAAAGAAAGCAAATCTGATTTGCATGGGTTGCCTCCCAAGTAGCGCTTGGTTTTAACGTCTTCTCAGCCTAAACGTGGTTTCCTCTTCTCCTCAGTTGGTGGAACCTTCAAAGCCTCCCTTTGGGTTTGGAATTGTGTTGCTCGGAAGCTTACCATTCTCATGAAACTTGGTCATGAAGTCCACCACTTGTCCCATTTGCTTCTTGAGCTCTGCAATGTCCTTGGCATTGGTCTGTTGTCCTTGAAGCAAAGTCTGTGTGGCACTAGTCAATGCCTGAGTAGAATTAGTCAATGCCTCTATTGTCTTATCATAGTGAGAATTGGGATTCCCTGATAGGAGCAAAAAAGTGTGACGATATTATTAATTATGTGCCTCATTTTAGCCTTATTTCTCCCTTAGTTTAGTGTTTTGAGTCATTAAGTCATTTTGAAAGTCTTGTTGAGTGTTTGGAGTGAAATAGGCGGAAAAAGTAAAATTCATGAAAAATCCTAGCTGGATCAGGATTCCTAACTGTCAACTATTTTTGCGGTCTTTACATTTTAATTTCCCTTTATTTTCTCTAGAAAATTCTGATATTCTCCTGCTTGTTGTAGGAAACGTTGCCTGGTTGAACTCTTGGAAACAGCAATGATGGAGTCATAAAATAAAGCATTAAGTTATTTGACCAAGCAATGAAGAAGGGAAATAAAGGAGAAAAGATGTTTTCAGTTGAGGAATAAAAGAAAAAGATGTTTCCGCTGGAAAATAAATAAGAGAAAGACGTTTTTAGTTGGGGAATAAAGGAGAAAAGACGTTTTCAGTTGAGGAATAAAAGAAAAAGATGTTTCAGCTGGAAAAATAAATAAGAGAAAGATGTTTCAGCTTGGAAATTAAAGGAATTGCCCCATTATGAGAGGAGTTAAGGCCATAAAGAAGACGTTTCAGTTGGGAAAGCCAACCAATGCTCCCCTATAAATAGGCAACGTCCAGAACTGAATTTGCATCACTTCCCAGCCAAGATCACTTCTTGACCAAGATAATTCATTGCCTATCACTTCCTGGCCAAAAACCATTCCAAGACTGCCCAATTCACTCCTCAAACCTCCATATCTTACAAGACCGTGACACCATCCATCCATCAATCTACAAAGCTCTAAGGCGCTGAGTCAAGGACGCTCCACCACCATAGCAGAGACGAGTTCATCACCTTGTTGCTAAGCCGCTGAGGAAAGCTTCAAAGTGTAACTATGACTCTACTTATATTTTTTGTTTCGGTTTTGTGTGTTTCAATTTGCAAGTTGTGTAATTGGAGACATGAGATTTTCAGAATATTTTTATTAATATTTTTGAGATTTTCAGTTTATTATTGAGTTAAATTCGAGAATTCTTTTATGATGCATGTTATAATCTTGTGCCCTTTTTCGTGTTTAGGTCATTTTCAGAGTTAGGTTCATAAGTTTGCATGCTAGAATAACGGTGAGAGTTCTTGTGTGTTTGCTTTATTTGCCAAGAGCAATTGTTATTTGTTAAGACGCTGAGTTAAACAAGTAGTAATTGGTTCTAACGAGTGGTAAAAATCATGCTTTAATGATTAAATGATTCTGGAAATTACGTGTTAAATTCTATGTGTAATGGTTAATTTGCACGTGTGAGTAGATTCGAGGGTTAGATAATACTACTAGTTAAGAGAATTACGCTGAGTGTTTTCGAAAATTAGTAGTATTAGGCTTGGTAAGGACTTTTCCAATCCAAGCCTACATTAGAATGAATCAGATAAGTGGATTGATCCGCTGAGGCTTTTCATTTAGGCTCTTATCTAGGCATTTAAGATGGGCACATTTTTGTAGCATGTTGAAATGAATTTTCTGTTTTTACACTTAGTAATTTCCGAGTGGTATTGGTCTAGGTTAGGGAAGTCGATCATTGTATATAGTTTTATTTGTTTTGTTTTTATTTTAAGTAGATTAGAAACCAACTTTCAAAACCCCCCATTTTATTCTTTTATTTGTTAATTGACCTTTTTGTGTAGGTGTACCCTACAATCCCCGGACTGAACGATCCCTGCTTATCCTATACTGACAACTACATTTTGCAGGGTTAAATTGTGAGGCTATTTCAGCCGCATCAATTTTTGGCGCCGTTGCCGGGGATTGTTAAAATCCCTAACGCTCAAAGTGTCATCGATTTTGTTGTATATAGAATGCATGCTAATTTTTGTACTACACATGTGGAATGGTGACAAATTGCGATTTCTGTTAGGCCAAGCTTTAATTGTGATTTAGTTTAAGTTTTATGAGTGTTACAAAATTAAGCATGTCTTTTATCATTGTTGTACAATTTGTAGAAGATGTTTTTTTTTAACCATATTGTAAATTGAATGTGTTTCACTTAGATTTTTTTTTTTTTTTTTTTTTTTTTTCAGTATATTGTAAATTGTAGAATGAGTTTTTTTTTTAGTATGTTGTAAATTGTATGTGTTTCACTTAGATTAATATACTTAGGTTATGAATTTAGCTAAATACTTAATTGTTGTAAGTGTGTAAAATCGTATGAGTAGACAAGGGCCCTTTTGTTAATATTGGCCTAAACCCTTCATTAGTACCTTACTCAGGTCTCTTGAGGTTGAGGGCGGCCTTTATTAGCACTTGGAGAACGGTCTAACACATTAGTTAATTTCCCAGCTGAGTAAGGGGCGCATACGGATGGTGTCTTAGGTTGAGACCCTGGGTGATGGGTTCAATTGGATCTCAGAGATACTATAGAATGAGCGTAAACCACTATGTGGGAGTAGCCGATAGGGGCCTAAACCTCAATGAGGGAGTAGCCTCCGTAGTATCACTAAAATGAGTCCTCCCTCTCACTTACCTCTTAATCTGGCCATCCGGCCTTCTGAAACAAAGGAAAGAGACTTATGTCTGGGCGACTATCCCTATATCGTATCTCACCAATAGTAGTGGTTTCTATTGGGCTCGACTTACAACTTGGAATCAATTGAGATATTAACTATGTTTATAATAAACTAAAAAAAAAACATGTTGTGTGACATGCTTAAGGTATATTGGATCCTCTGTTCCAGTACCTAAGTATGTAAAGTAACTTAGAAAGTAGGAAAGACATAATGTTTGTATTCCTAACCTTGTATATGTTACTAACACTTGATCTGGTGAGTCCTTTGTGGAACACACATTGGAAGAGATACCCCTCCAGGAGGCACCCAAGGAATGAGCACATGTGAACAAGGAGAAGAGTCCAGGCTAAGGACTATAAATATTAAGCGCTACATGGGAGGCAACCTATTTCAACCGAAGCTGTGGAGGAGCCATCAACGAGAGTTTGACATTTCTATCCCTTCACTTGCTTAGGTTGAATTGTACTTGTGTCTTTGTTTGTTTGTTTATTTTACATTTCCCTTATTTTCGTAGCCCCCCATATTTAGGGTCTATATACCATATTTTTTGCCTACATTGAGAACCATGTAGATTCTAAGTGTGGGGTGGGTTTACACCTTTATTTTAGTGTAGTTTATTTTAGTTTACACCTTATTTTAGTTCAGAAAAAAAAAAAAAAATTGGTTTTATAGTCTTTTTGTGTGTTTGAGTCTTAGGATGCCCCTAACGTCTAGGATGAACATGTCTCTAAATTCATGGCTGAAGGTTTTGACAATCAAAATAGGACTTAATTGAATTCTGTGGTTAATCGACGTTGTGATGCTTGTATGAAGATTTGAGATAGGATTGTAACTTGGTTCATTAAGCAGGCTAGGATTAAGTCTGATTCATTTGACCCTAAGTGAGCTGTTGAGCTAAAATACTTTCTTTTCGAGTGCTTAATTGATAATTCTAGAATTTCATGGTTGTATTTGCAAAACCTCATCATTCTTTGAAAATCCAATGATCATGTGCCATAGATTTTAATGGACTAGAGAATACTAGAACTCGGCTGTTGTGACTGTCAAAACTTGTATGCCATAATATGCACTGATCCTGGATAGGATAGAAGGCATTAGGGTAACCACCATAGCCAAACAAGCATGTGTCCCCAATTGTGCCCGTCGTGGGACTCCTTAGAATGAACCCCTTTGAGCCTACGTTGAAAACCTTTGTTTCATCACCCTCACTACCCTACCATGAGCTTAGTACAGGATATCTCTACCCTTGTCTTAGGGACTTAGTAGAGCATGACATAGTATGTAGGGGTGACGATGAAAGACAAGTGTGGGGTGGGGAAAATCCAAGAAAAAAAGAAGAGAAAGAGAAAGAAAAAAAATTTCTGTAAAAAAAAAAAAAAGAAAGAAAATGAAAATGAAAAAGAAAGAAAAATGGCAAAAGAAAACTCTTGGGAAATTGTTGAAGTGTGGTTTTGGACTTTCAAATTTGTAGAAGGCTCAAAGTTGAAAATTATGCCTTTGTCCATTCCCATGTTGGTTAGAGTGAAGGTTTGGCCCAAAACAATGATATTTGGTCTACAAAAATGATGACATAAGGTGGTCCTTATGTGCTCTGCTAGGTCCTTAGGATTTTTGTATCCTTAATCTTCATTTCGAGAACCCTAGCTTAGCCCCATTACAACCTGTTTTAAGTGCTAACTTGATCCTTGAGATGGGCAGTCTTTGGTTAGTGGAGTCAGGTACGCAGTCGAGCTTATGGTTTAGGTCCATTTGTGCACTTAGTCATTTCATGAGGTCTTTAATAATTCTACACAAAATGTGTTTCTTGATGAAATATACAAGCTGTTTGTTGCCTTACAATTTGTTCTCTTGCATATACTTGAGTGTGAAGCTTTTAAGCATAGCCATTTCTAAGAGAAAAATCGAGAGTATGCCCTGTGAGTTTGGATTGGACTTGTTCGAAACATGCTATCATTCACTGTATAACTTAAGTTCTCCATATCTTGCTTAGTCATATGAATGTCACATGTTTATTAACCATGGAATTATCTATGCGATTTTGATTAAGTGTTTAACGTGAAAGCCATGAGTTTGGAGTCTCTGAGACAACAGTTTGGAGCAATAGAGTCATTTACTGCTTTTCGTTGAGTCTTTGTTTTGTTTTGTATTTTTGTTTTGCTAAGGGACTAGCAAAAGCTAAGTGTGGGGTAGTTGATAGGAGCAAAAAAGTGTGACGATATTATTAATTATGTGCCTCATTTTAGCCTTATTTCTCCCTTAGTTTAGTGTTTTGAGTCATTAAGTCATTTTGAAAGTCTTGTTGAGTGTTTGGAGTGAAATAGGCGGAAAAAGTAAAATTCATGAAAAATCCTAGCTGGATCAGGATTCCTAACTGTCAACTATTTTTGCGGTCTTTACATTTTAATTTCCCTTTATTTTCTCTAGAAAATTCTGATATTCTCCTGCTTGTTGTAGGAAACGTTGCCTGGTTGAACTCTTGGAAACAGCAATGATGGAGTCATAAAATAAAGCATTAAGTTATTTGACCAAGCAATGAAGAAGGGAAATAAAGGAGAAAAGATGTTTTCAGTTGAGGAATAAAAGAAAAAGATGTTTCCGCTGGAAAATAAATAAGAGAAAGACGTTTTTAGTTGGGGAATAAAGGAGAAAAGACGTTTTCAGTTGAGGAATAAAAGAAAAAGATGTTTCAGCTGGAAAAATAAATAAGAGAAAGATGTTTCAGCTTGGAAATTAAAGGAATTGCCCCATTATGAGAGGAGTTAAGGCCATAAAGAAGACGTTTCAGTTGGGAAAGCCAACCAATGCTCCCCTATAAATAGGCAACGTCCAGAACTGAATTTGCATCACTTCCCAGCCAAGATCACTTCTTGACCAAGATAATTCATTGCCTATCACTTCCTGGCCAAAAACCATTCCAAGACTGCCCAATTCACTCCTCAAACCTCCATATCTTACAAGACCGTGACACCATCCATCCATCAATCTACAAAGCTCTAAGGCGCTGAGTCAAGGACGCTCCACCACCATAGCAGAGACGAGTTCATCACCTTGTTGCTAAGCCGCTGAGGAAAGCTTCAAAGTGTAACTATGACTCTACTTATATTTTTTGTTTCGGTTTTGTGTGTTTCAATTTGCAAGTTGTGTAATTGGAGACATGAGATTTTCAGAATATTTTTATTAATATTTTTGAGATTTTCAGTTTATTATTGAGTTAAATTCGAGAATTCTTTTATGATGCATGTTATAATCTTGTGCCCTTTTTCGTGTTTAGGTCATTTTCAGAGTTAGGTTCATAAGTTTGCATGCTAGAATAACGGTGAGAGTTCTTGTGTGTTTGCTTTATTTGCCAAGAGCAATTGTTATTTGTTAAGACGCTGAGTTAAACAAGTAGTAATTGGTTCTAACGAGTGGTAAAAATCATGCTTTAATGATTAAATGATTCTGGAAATTACGTGTTAAATTCTATGTGTAATGGTTAATTTGCACGTGTGAGTAGATTCGAGGGTTAGATAATACTACTAGTTAAGAGAATTACGCTGAGTGTTTTCGAAAATTAGTAGTATTAGGCTTGGTAAGGACTTTTCCAATCCAAGCCTACATTAGAATGAATCAGATAAGTGGATTGATCCGCTGAGGCTTTTCATTTAGGCTCTTATCTAGGCATTTAAGATGGGCACATTTTTGTAGCATGTTGAAATGAATTTTCTGTTTTTACACTTAGTAATTTCCGAGTGGTATTGGTCTAGGTTAGGGAAGTCGATCATTGTATATAGTTTTATTTGTTTTGTTTTTATTTTAAGTAGATTAGAAACCAACTTTCAAAACCCCCCATTTTATTCTTTTATTTGTTAATTGACCTTTTTGTGTAGGTGTACCCTACAATCCCCGGACTGAACGATCCCTGCTTATCCTATACTGACAACTACATTTTGCAGGGTTAAATTGTGAGGCTATTTCAGCCGCATCATTCCCTACATTGTGTTGAGGAGGCATGTAAGGTCTTTGATAGGGAGGTCCTTGAGGACGTTGGAAACTGCCACCAAGAGGGTTCTGAACATTTTCATTGTTGGTCCACTTGAAGTTGGGGTGGTCCCTCCATCCAGGGTTATAGGTATTCGAATATGGATCATACCTTGGATGTGGGGGACCTCCTTGGTTCCCTTGATAGCCTCCTATAGCATTCACAGATTCCCAACCACCATTCTCACTCTGTTGAGGACATTGATCCGTAGGATGTCCTTGAGTAAAGCATACCCCACAAGCAGAGGGTCCTCCATGGCCTTGAGTAGTCGCCACCTTGTTCACAAGAAGGGTGAGTTTGCTCAATTGATCCGCAATGGCAGGACTAGTGCTCACCTCATTTACCCTACGAGTGGGTTGTCTCACACCCTCATACTGTTGGGAGTTTAGGGCACAATTAGCTATAAGTTCCCTCCCAACCGCAGGTGACTTATCCACAAAAGCTCCACCAGCTGCAGCATCCAACATTTGCCTTTCCAAGGGTAAGAGTCCTTCGTAAAAGCATGTAAGTAGGGTCTCATCCTTCATTTGATGTTGAGGACATTGTGCAAGTAGGGAGTTGAACCTCTCGTAGTAGGCAGCATAGGACTCATCATGGGCTTGCTCTATCCCACTGAGCTTCTTCCTAAGTGTGATGACCTTTGAAGCTGGGAAGTATTTCTCCAAGAAGGCCTTTCTCATTGTTTCCCATGATGTGATACGTCCTGCAGGAAGTTCATATAGCCAATCCTTGGCTCTATCAGCTAGAGAGAATGGAAATGCTCTCATCTTAAGAAGGTTTTCATCCGCCCCTTGTGGTTGCATGATAGGAGCATTTTAATGCGACGTTTTACTTGCTTTTCCCTGCATTTTCTGCGTTATTTCCTTAATAAAACCCTGTTTAGGAAAGTTTCCATTCTTTGATTGGGAAAGTTCCTATTTGTAGAAAGTTTCTATTTTTGTAGTTTTTATTTATCATTTTTAGTAAGTTTCCATTTTTAGTAGTTTCTATTTTTCATTTTTAGAAAGTTTCCCACTTTTCATTTTAGGAAAGTTTCTATTTTTCTTACTAGTTTCTATTTTCAGGTCCTTGTCACAAATGAGCTGAAACGAGCTCACAAATGGAGAGAGAAGCTAGCCAACGTTGGAGGGAGACAAGATGAAGTACAAAGGGAAGCACAAATGAGCAGAAATGAAGAAATGAAGCTTTCCTGGTCCAACCAGGAAACCCTGTCCAGAAAAGGAAAGCTTGCCAAAACAAGACTCTTGAGCCAACCATGAATGGAGATCGAATTAATGAAGTGACATGGCAGGAGAGAAGCTTCTTGAAGACTCTAGATGATGACATGGCACAAAGGTGGCGCATGGAGGCCCAAGAACTCTCAAGACTTGTTGGATTTTCGGCAAATGGATCAAAAGCCCACAAAGCCCATGCAATTAGGGTTTGTGACGCAATGAAGAAACCCTAGAGATGTTTGCCGTCCAAAATGAAGAGAGAAACAAGGAAAATGACGTGGAAAATCAGAAATTAAAAGGAGATTTTCTAGGGAGATTTTCTAGGGCTATTTTTATGGAAATTCATCAAGAGATAAACCCTAGAATATCTTTTGCCGTCCAAGGAAAGAGAAAAAGGTGGAGACCAAGAAAAGCTCAAAAGAAGTCTAGATACATTCCTTAATTCCCTAAAGGAAGTTTGGCCGAATTGAACTACAAAAATCAGAATTATATCAAGGGAATTTCGGCAAGATTATTTAGGGAATTAAATGGAATTTTGTGATTGGTTGAACCACCTCATAGGGCTTATTTGGCAAGATATTATTGGAGGAAATTATGTGGAATTTTCAGATTAATTCCATAAGGTTTACACGGCTTGGAGAGCAAGTTGGCCGTCCCCTATATAACCTCCCCTCTTCTCAACGTTTTGGAGTTCCAAGTTCCATTCTTTACGTTTACACCTTGAGAAAATAATTCAGAAAACTCTTTAGACTAGCCGTGCTCCTCTCCATCCTCTAGGGCAACCACGAAGTGCAAGCAAGGCCAAGGAAGAAGAAGACAAGCCGTGCACACCATCCACCCTCCACCTTGAAGATTGCTTTCGAAATTCAAGAGACCACATCATCACTTCATTCATCTCATCTTCATCACGGTGTAATCCGATTCTCCTTGTACCTTTGCTTTGTATTTTCGTTGGTTTTGCCTTAGTTGACACATATGTATGAACAAGTATTGTTTTCTGAAATTTTATGATGAATTGTTAATTTTCAGATTCATATATTGCGATTTATGGTTGCTTTTGTGTGAGTGTTTGATTAAATTTGCATGATAGATAACTTTTGTATTTTAATCTTATGTGGTTGCAAACACTTAGGGTTTTGATATAATTGGTGCTACGAATTTAAGAACATGAATCAACTTTTTGGTTTTGTGTTCTTGGATCGATAAGTAGTAAAGGTTTTGTACAAAAACCGAATTTAATCAAAGAAGATTGCAATTAGGTGGACTTTTTCATACTAAGTTGCACATTTGAGTTGATAGCCTTTCTAGGTGCTTAATGCGTTAAACATGACATGATTGACTAGCTTTCTAGGGTTTGATTGCATGTTTGATAGGATTAATCTAGGTGCTTTCGCTTAGGTTAATTAGCATTGAAAGTAAAATATGGGAAATTGTTTGCTTTTGAACGTTTCACATGATCAACTCCTCTTGCATGACTATGATGAACAATGATGAACTTGAATCAATTTTAATCATGAGTTTCGACTTTGATCTTTGTTCTTACATTCCATTTATATTTTTATGTTTTTGCGTTTTTAATTATTTAGTTAGCTTTTATTTTCGAAAATAGAAAACCAAAATCAAAAATCCCCCCTTTTTCGTAAATATGTATATATTTTGTTTTATTTTTGTAAATATTATACTTTGTTTTAATTTTAATTGTTTAATTGTTTGATAATGACAGGTGTACCCTCAATCCCCGGAATAGAACGATCCCTATTTACTTTATACTACTAATGACATTTCAGGGTTAAATTGGTCGCTCGATAAAAGCGACATCAATTTTTGGCGCCGTTGCCGGGGATTGAAAAATCATTTGTCATATTGTGAATAATATGTGTTTTGTTTATATTGTGACCGAAAAAAAAAAAAAAAAAAAAAAAATTACTTGTTAATTATTTTGTTGATAATTGTCGAAAATTAGTAGATTAATTACTTAGGTTGATTATTTATATTGTTGAATACGAATTTTAATTGTGAGTTGTAAATTAAAGAAGGAATAGGTGAAGTCGTGTTTATTAATATTGGCCTAAACCCCTTATTGGTACCTAGTCCAGGTCCCTTAAGGTTGAGGGCGGCCTTTATTAACATTCATTGAACTGTCTTCACACTTAGGACCTTTTATATCCAAGTAAGTATAGCCTATGTGGGATGGTGTCTAGGAAGGGGACAACGCTCATGACTGGTTCTTGAATCCAGAAGTGCGTGCAAATGAGCCTAAACTACAATGTGGGAGTAGCTCATGCCAAAATGGATTCTACCTCTCGTGGTCGCCCTCCCCTACCTGGCCATTTCAGTAAGGTTGCCCAAAGGATGTAGGAGAGACTTAGTGTCTTGACGATTATACTTGGGCCGCACGTCCACTTGATTTACCGCTTGGAATTTAATTCGAAATCAATGGTATTTATAACAAAAGAAAATGTTGTGATGCACCTAAGGTATATTGGATTAAACATAGTCTTGAAAAGGGTAGCTGTTTCAGCCCCATTGCACATCGAGACTCCCTGTTCCCGTACCTAAGTGTTGAAAATAATTGTAAAGAAAAGGAAAGAATAGAAGTAATTTTACTTAATTTCGTAAAAAAAAAAAAAAAGAAAAAAAAGAAAAAAAAAAAAAAAAAAAAAGAAGATAATTAGATGTGAATAGTGACGTTTTGTTGGTTTGTGTGAAAGTTTTGTGTAAATGGTGTCTAATCTTGTTAAACAAAGGAAATGTAAAGAATTAATTATAAATATTGTTAAATTCTTGATTTATTATAAGTGTGTAAATTCGTAAGAGTAGATAAGGGCCCTTTTGTTAATATTGGCCTTAACCCTTCATTAGTGCCTTTCTGAGGTCTTATGAGGTTGAGGGCGGCTTTTATTAACATTTGGAGAACTGTCTAACACATGAGTTCTTTTCAAGCTGAGTAAGGGGCATATAGGTGGTGTCTTAGGTTGAGACCCTGGGTGATGGGTTCAATTGGATCTCAGAGATACTATAGACCGTGCGTAAACCACAATGTGGGAGTAGCCAATAGGGGCCTAAACCTCAATGAGGGAGTAGCCTCCGTAGTGTCACCAAAATGAGTCCTCCCTCTCACTTACCTCTTAATCTGGCAATCTAGCCTTCTGAAACAAAGGAAAGCGACTTATGTCTAGGCGACTATCCCTAGATCGTATCTCACCAATAGTAGTGGTTTCTATTGGGCTCGACTTACAACTTGTAATCAATTGAGATATTAACTTTATTTTGTAAAGATAATAAGATACTTGAACATAACCTCCACTTGTAAATTGTGTTGTTTTGCACATTTTATATTTGTATAAACTTCTTACGTGGTTTATTTGTGAAAAGATTGTGGATAGTTTGTAATTTATACTTCTCTTTATACTTGTATAAATCATAAATAGTAAAGTCGTGAATAGTAACTTGTGAATAGTGACTCGTGAATAGTAAAGTTGATGTATCAATCACTAATTTGTAATTAGCTCACTTTATACTTTGCTAACTTCTTTGAATTTTGATGATGTTCAGGATTCCTATGAATGACCGAGCCTTTTAGACCCTCTACACTAAAGGAAATTGAAGCAAGGCTCGCTCGTTTGAAGGGTCCTTCACTCCTTGAGTTCACAAGCCCTTCTCCTTCAACATACAAAGAGTACACATTTAACGAGCAAGGGAAGCGGACTTACTTTTCTGAGGAGTCTACATCACCTACACCAAGTCCATCTCCTCCTTCACGTTCACCTTCACCTGTGATTTCGTCCAACTCTACACCACCACCTTCACCACCACCTGAAGAAGTCGAAGAAGAGAGAATGGCATCTATTAGGGAACTCTCCACCGCAACTGTTGAAGGAGGACCCCCTACAGGCATAGTATACCCTCCCCTGCAGCTGGAAGACAAGCAGAGTTTGAGCTAAAGAGTGGTTTGTTGCACAAGCTCCCTATCTTCCATGGACTTAATATGGAGGACGCTAACAAGCATGTTCGAGAATTCCAATCTGTTTGTGCAAACATGCAACCACAAGGGGCGGATGAAAACCTTCTTAAGATGAGAGCATTTCCATTCTCTCTAGCTGATAGAGCCAAGGATTGGCTATATGAGCTTCCTGCAGGTCGTATCACATCATGGGAAACAATGAGAAAGGCCTTCTTGGAAAAATACTTCCCAGCTTCTAAGGTCATCACACTTAGAAAGAAGCTCAGTGGAATAGAGCAAGCCCATGATGAGTCCTATGCTGCTTACTATGAGAGGTTCAATTCCTTACTTGCACAATGTCCTCAACATCAGATGAAGGATGAGACCCTACTCACATGTTTCTATGAAGGACTCTTACCCTTGGAAAGGCAAATGTTGGATGCTGCAGCTGGTGGAGCTTTTGTGGATAAGTCACCTGCGGTTGGGAGGGAACTTATAGCTAATCGTGCCCTAAACTCCCAACAGTATGAGGGTGTGAGACAACCCACTCGTAGGGTAAATGAGGTGAGCACTAGTCCTGCCATTGCGGATCAATTGAGCAAACTCACCCTTCTTGTGAACAAGGTGGCGACTACTCAAGGCCATGGAGGACCCTCTGCTTGTGGGGTATGCTTTACTCAAGGACATCCTACGGATCAATGTCCTCAACTGAGTGAGAATGGTGGTTGGGAGTCTGTGAATGCTATAGGAGGCTATCAAGGGAACCAAGGGGGTCCCCCACGTCCAAGGTATGATCCATATTCGAATACCTATAACCCTGGATGGAGGGACCACCCCAACTTCAAGTGGACCAACAATGAAAATGTTCAGAACCCTCTTGGTGGCAGTTTCCAACGTCCTCAAGGACCTCCCTATCAAAGACCTTACATGCCTCCTCAACACAATGTAGGGAATCCCAATTCTCACTATGATAAGACGATAGAGGCATTGACTAATTCTACTCAGGCATTGACTAGTGCCACACAGACTTTGCTTCAAGGACAACAGACCAATGCCAAGGACATTGCAGAGCTCAAGAAGCAAATGGGACAAGTGGTGGACTTCATGACCAAGTTTCATGAGAGTGGTAAGCTTCCGAGCAACACAATTCCAAACCCAAAGGGAGGCTTTGAAGGTTCCACCAACTGAGGAGAAGAGGAAACCACGTCTAGGCTGAGAAGACGTTAAAACCAAGCGCTACTTGGGAGGCAACCCATGCAAATCAGATTTGCTTTCTTTATCCTTATCTTTTATTTTTCGTTTTTGCTTTTTGAATTTAGTATTATTTTCGTAAATTTCATCCCTATATGCTTAAGTGTTTCATTGCATGCTTTTAATTGATTACATTGAGGACAATGCAATATTTAAGTGTGGGGGAAGGGATTTACACTTTTATCTTGAGTCATATTTTGAGTCACATATATTGAAAAATACAAAAAAAAAGTGAAAAATGTCAAAAATTTAAAAAAAATTTTCGTTGCTTTTGTTTTTGTTTTGAGTCTTAGGATGCCCTTTCAACTGTCTAGGATGATTCTATATCTCTGAAATCATGATTAAAAGAGGATCACAAAATTGAGATGATTTTAAAATGGTATTCTTTGGTTAATTGAGATATATGAGATATATATGCATGTGTAGTGGATATGGATTTCGAAACTTTGGTACAGAAAATATGAGCATGTTAAGATGAGTTTTGATTCATAAAAACCCATGTGAGATAATTGAGCCCATGTCCCTTTTTCTTGGAGTAAAATGAAAAATATATTCTTATTTTCTTGGCGATGTTTTGATGATCTCATTATTCTTTCATTTGATTGACTGCTTGCCATAGATTAAGTTTGATGGACTAGAGAATGCTAGAATTCACTCTTGTGCTTGTTGAGACGTTATATCAATACATGGCCCTGATTCTGGAAGGGATAGAGGCATCCTAGGAATTACCACCATTGCCATATAAACTTGTGTCCCCATTTGTGCCCGTCGTGGGACTCCCCTAGATTAGCCCCTTTGAGCCTACATTAAGCCTTTTCGTTCATCACCCTAAAATCCTTAACCATGAAGCTTAGTATAGTAACAACCCTACCCTTTGTTCTAAGAACTTAGCGGAGCTATCTTTTGAGACATACTACATGGGTTTGATGCTAAGGAGGAAAATTGAGAAGAGGTTAAAGTTCAAGTGTGGGGGTAGACTTGTCCATAAAGAAAAAAAAAAAATATGTGAAAGCCGTGAAAAATGAAAAGAAGAGAAAAAATGTACGGCTAGAAAAGAAAAGAAAGAAATATTTATGGATTTTAGTCCCCCATACTTAGTGATTTTGGAGTTTACTTTGAAATGAAGGCCTATTAAAGAAAAATTTGACCTTTGTCCATTCACTGTAGTTCAGGGGAAGTTTACAATGAAGATTGGGCCCAACATGAAGACACTAGGCCCCTTTTATGTTACCTCTAGGGGAAGTGACGTTTTTGCAATGCATTGGTGGATTTCTTGTGGTCTCTACATTTACATGTGCTCTGCTAGGTTTTTAGGACACTTTGATAAATCCTTACCCTTCATTTCTTAAAACCTTGAGCCTTAACCCATTACAACCCTTGAAAAGACCTTCTTGATCCTTAAGATGGGACAGCCCTTGATGTGGAGATGAGTTACAAGAGTTGAACCTATGGCTTGGGTCCATCTGTGCAAGTAGTTGGTATCCTTCATGAGATCTTTAAAGAAAATTATACATGTGCTTTCGTTTCTTACATTATGTGATATACTTGCTATCTTTCACATATACTTGAGTGTATAAGCTTTTAAGCATTGCCTTGAATTCTGAGAGAAGAAAGAGTGGATATGCCTTGTGAGGATTGAATCATACTTGTCTGAAACATGCTTAACAGAACCCATCACCATTGTTACAACCAAGTCCTATTTGTGTATGTGAAGATTATGTGTTTTAATTAACTCTCGAATGCCTAAACATTTATTCTTGGTGAAGTGCTAATCTTGGTGTTGTGAAAGTAAGAGATTGCTGAGACAAAAAGTTGAAGGGCTATAGAGTCTGTTTCGTGTCAAGTCTTTAATTTTCGTTGAGTCTTAGTGTGTGTCTTAGTGTGATTTTGCTAAGGGACTAGCAAAAGCTAAGTGTGGGGGAATTTGATAGGAGCATTTTAATGCGACGTTTTACTTGCTTTTCCCTGCATTTTCTGCGTTATTTCCTTAATAAAACCCTGTTTAGGAAAGTTTCCATTCTTTGATTGGGAAAGTTCCTATTTGTAGAAAGTTTCTATTTTTGTAGTTTTTATTTATCATTTTTAGTAAGTTTCCATTTTTAGTAGTTTCTATTTTTCATTTTTAGAAAGTTTCCCACTTTTCATTTTAGGAAAGTTTCTATTTTTCTTACTAGTTTCTATTTTCAGGTCCTTGTCACAAATGAGCTGAAACGAGCTCACAAATGGAGAGAGAAGCTAGCCAACGTTGGAGGGAGACAAGATGAAGTACAAAGGGAAGCACAAATGAGCAGAAATGAAGAAATGAAGCTTTCCTGGTCCAACCAGGAAACCCTGTCCAGAAAAGGAAAGCTTGCCAAAACAAGACTCTTGAGCCAACCATGAATGGAGATCGAATTAATGAAGTGACATGGCAGGAGAGAAGCTTCTTGAAGACTCTAGATGATGACATGGCACAAAGGTGGCGCATGGAGGCCCAAGAACTATCAAGACTTGTTGGATTTTCGGCAAATGGATCAAAAGCCCACAAAGCCCATGCAATTAGGGTTTGTGACGCAATGAAGAAACCCTAGAGATGTTTGCCGTCCAAAATGAAGAGAGAAACAAGGAAAATGACGTGGAAAATCAGAAATTAAAAGGAGATTTTCTAGGGAGATTTTCTAGGGCTATTTTTATGGAAATTCATCAAGAGATAAACCCTAGAATATCTTTTGCCGTCCAAGGAAAGAGAAAAAGGTGGAGACCAAGAAAAGCTCAAAAGAAGTCTAGATACATTCCTTAATTCCCTAAAGGAAGTTTGGCCGAATTGAACTACAAAAATCAGAATTATATCAAGGGAATTTCGGCAAGATTATTTAGGGAATTAAATGGAATTTTGTGATTGGTTGAACCACCTCATAGGGCTTATTTGGCAAGATATTATTGGAGGAAATTATGTGGAATTTTCAGATTAATTCCATAAGGTTTACACGGCTTGGAGAGCAAGTTGGCCGTCCCCTATATAACCTCCCCTCTTCTCAACGTTTTGGAGTTCCAAGTTCCATTCTTTACGTTTACACCTTGAGAAAATAATTCAGAAAACTCTTTAGACTAGCCGTGCTCCTCTCCATCCTCTAGGGCAACCACGAAGTGCAAGCAAGGCCAAGGAAGAAGAAGACAAGCCGTGCACACCATCCACCCTCCACCTTGAAGATTGCTTTCGAAATTCAAGAGACCACATCATCACTTCATTCATCTCATCTTCATCACGGTGTAATCCGATTCTCCTTGTACCTTTGCTTTGTATTTTCGTTGGTTTTGCCTTAGTTGACACATATGTATGAACAAGTATTGTTTTCTGAAATTTTATGATGAATTGTTAATTTTCAGATTCATATATTGCGATTTATGGTTGCTTTTGTGTGAGTGTTTGATTAAATTTGCATGATAGATAACTTTTGTATTTTAATCTTATGTGGTTGCAAACACTTAGGGTTTTGATATAATTGGTGCTACGAATTTAAGAACATGAATCAACTTTTTGGTTTTGTGTTCTTGGATCGATAAGTAGTAAAGGTTTTGTACAAAAACCGAATTTAATCAAAGAAGATTGCAATTAGGTGGACTTTTTCATACTAAGTTGCACATTTGAGTTGATAGCCTTTCTAGGTGCTTAATGCGTTAAACATGACATGATTGACTAGCTTTCTAGGGTTTGATTGCATGTTTGATAGGATTAATCTAGGTGCTTTCGCTTAGGTTAATTAGCATTGAAAGTAAAATATGGGAAATTGTTTGCTTTTGAACGTTTCACATGATCAACTCCTCTTGCATGACTATGATGAACAATGATGAACTTGAATCAATTTTAATCATGAGTTTCGACTTTGATCTTTGTTCTTACATTCCATTTATATTTTTATGTTTTTGCGTTTTTAATTATTTAGTTAGCTTTTATTTTCGAAAATAGAAAACCAAAATCAAAAATCCCCCCTTTTTCGTAAATATGTATATATTTTGTTTTATTTTTGTAAATATTATACTTTGTTTTAATTTTAATTGTTTAATTGTTTGATAATGACAGGTGTACCCTCAATCCCCGGAATAGAACGATCCCTATTTACTTTATACTACTAATGACATTTCAGGGTTAAATTGGTCGCTCGATAAAAGCGACATCATTGCATGTTTGCACAAACAGATTGGAATTCTCGTACGTGCTTGTTAGCATCCTCCATATTGAGGCCATGGAAGATAGGGAGCTTGTGCAACAATCCACTCTTAAGCTCGAACTCTGCCTGTCTTCCAGCTGCAGGGGCAGGGTATACTATGCCTGTAGGGGGTCCTCCTTCAACAGTTGCGGTGGAGAGTTCCCTAATAGATGCCATTCTCTCTTCTTCGACTTCTTCAGGTGGTAGTGAAGGTGGTGGTGTAGAGTTGGACGAAATCACAGGTGAAGGTGATCGTGAAGGAGGAGATGGACTTGGTGTAGGTGATGTAGACTCCTCAGAAAAGTAAGTCCGCTTCCCTTGCTCATTAAATGTGTACTCTTTGTATGTTGAAGGGGAAGGGCTTGTGTGCTCAAGAAGTGAAGGATTCTTCAAACGAGCGAGCCTTGCTTCAATTTCCTTTAGTGTAGAGGGTCTAAAAGGCTCGGTCATTCATAGGATTCCTGAACATTATCAGAATTCAAAGAAGTTAGCAAAGTATAAAGTAAACTAATTACAAATTAGCGATTTATACATCAACGTTACTATTCACGGGTCACTATTCACAAGTTACTATTCATGACTTTACTATTTATGATTTATACAAGTATAAAATAGAGTATAAATTAAAACTATCCACAATCTTTTCACAAATAAACCACGTAAGAAGTTTATACAAGTATAAAATGTACAAAACAACACAATTTACAAGTGGAGGTTATGTTCAAGTATCTTATTATCTTTACAAAATAAAGTTAATATCTCAATTGATTACAAGTTGTAAGTCGAGCCCAATAGAAACCACTACTATTGGTGAGATACGATCTAGGGATAGTCGCCTAGACATAAGTCGCTTTCCTTTGTTTCAGAAGGCTAGATGGCCAGATTAAGAGGTAAGTGAGAGGGAGGACTCATTTTGGTGACACTACGGAGGCTACTCCCTCATTGAGGTTTAGGCCCCTATTGGCTACTCCCACATTGTGGTTTACGCACAGTCTATAGTATCTCTGAGATCCAATTTGAACCCATCACCCAGGGTCTCAACCTAAGACACCACCTATATGCCCCTTACTCAGCTTGGAAAGAACTCATGTGTTAGACAGTTCTCCAAATGCTAATAAAAGCCGCCCACAACCTCATAAGACCTTAGAAAGGCACTAATGAAGGGTTAAAGCCAATATTAACAAAAGGGCCCTTATCTACTCATACGATTTTACACACTTATAACAATTAAGGACTTAACAATATTTACAATTAATTCTTTTCTTTTGTATAACAAAATTTGACACATTGTAAACACAACTTTTACACAACAAAACGTCACACTTTGTACACTTCTTTTTTTTTTTTTTTTTTTTTTTTTTTTTTTTTTACGAAAATACTTACAAATATTTGTTTTTCTTCCTTTTCTTTACAATTATTTTCAACACTTAGGTACGGGAACAGGGAGTCTCGATGTGCAATGGGACTGAAACAGCTACCCTTTTCAAGACTATGTTTAATCCAATATACCTTAGTGAATCATAATATTTTCATTTGTTATATATACCATTGATTTCAAATTCAATTCGAAGCGGTAAATCAAGAGGACGTGCGGCCCAAGTATAGTCGTCAAGACACTAAGTCCCTCCTACATCCTTTGGGCAACCTTACTGAAATGGCTAGGTAGGGGAGGACGAACACAAGAGGTAGGATCCATTTTGGCATAGGCTACTCCCTCATTGAGGTTTACGCCCATTTGTAAGCACTTCTGAATCCAAGAACCAGTCATGAGCGTTGTCCCCTTCCTAGACACCATCCCACATAGGCTATACTTACTTGGATATAAAAGGTCCTAAGTGTGAAGACAGTTCAATGAATGTTAATAAAGGCCGCCCTCAACCTTAAGGGACCTGGACTAGGCACCAATAAGGGGTTTAGGCCAATATTAATAAACACGACTTCACCTATTCCTTCTTTAATTTACAACCTACAATTAGAATTCGTATTCAATAATATAAATAACAACCTAAGTAATTAATTAACCAATTAACTAACAAATTATGAACAATTAACAAGTAAGTTTTTTTTTTTTTTTTTTTTTTTCCGAACACTATATAAACAAAAACAAATATTCACAATATGACAAATGATTTTTCAATCCCCGGCAACGGCGCCAAAAATTGGTGTCGCTTTTGTTGAGCGACCAATTTAACCCTGAAATGTCATTAGTAGTATAAAGTAAATAGGGATCGTTCTATTCCGGGGATTGAGGGTACACCTGTCATTGTCAAACAAATAAACAATTAAAATTAAAACAAAGTATAATATTTACAAAAATATAACAAAATATATACATATTTACGAAAAAGGGGGGATTTTGGTTTTTGGTTTTCTAGTTCGAAAATAAAATCTAAGTAAAGAATAATTAAAATGCAAAAAAACATAAAAATACAAATGGGATGTGAGAACAAAGATCAAAGTCGAAACTCATGATTAAAATTGATTCAAGTTCATCATTGTTCATCATAGTCATGCAAGAGGAGTTGATCATGTGAAACGTTCAAAAGCAAACAATTTCCCATATTTTACTTTCAATGCTAATTAACCTAAGCGAAAGCACCTAGATTAATTCTATCAAACATGCAATCAAACCCTAGAAAGCTAGTCAATCATGTCATGTTTAATGCATTAAGCACCTAGAAAGGCTATCAACTCAAATGTGCAACTTAGTATGAAAAAGTCCACCTAATTGCAATCTTCTTTGATTAAACTCGGTTTTTGTACAAAACCTTTACTACTTATCGATTCAAGAACACAAAACCAAAAAGTTGATCCATGTTCTCGAATTCGTAGCAACATTCACATAAAAACCCTAAATGTTTCGAACCATTCAAGATTATCATACAAAAGATTTCTATCATGCAAATTTAATCAAACACTCACACAAAAGCAACCATAAATCGCAATATATGAATCTGAAAATTAACAATTAATCATAAAATTTCAGAAAACAATACTTGTTCAAACAATTGTGTCAACTAAGGCATAACCAACGAAAATTACAAAGCAAAGGTTACAAGGAGAATCGGATTACACCGTGATGAAGATGAGATGAATGAAGTGATGAATGGACCCTTGAATTTCGAAAGCAATCTCCAAGGGTGGTGATGGATGGTGTGCACGGCTTGTCTTCTTCTTCCTTGGCCTTGCTTGAACTTCGTGGTTGCCCTAGAGGATGGAGATGAACACGGCTAGGCTAGGGAGAGTTTCTGATTTTTTTCTCAAAGTGTAAATGCAAAAAGTGTGGAACTCCTTGACGTTGAGAGAAGAGAGGAATATATAGGGGACGGCCCCTAGGTCTCCATGCCGTCAAAAACCCTAGAAAAGCTCACGGCTATTGCTTGCTTTGTCCACATATTTTCCTCCAATGAATTCTTGCCACATAAGCCCTATGAAGTGGTGCAACCAATCACAAAATTCCAATATTAATTCCCTAAATAATTCTTGCCGAAATATGTAGATAATTTCTGATTTTATACACCAATTTCGGCAACAATATATTTAGAGAATAAAGGGGGATGAACCTAGACTCCTTTGAGAGCTTTTTGTGTTCAACACATATTCTCTTTCCTTTAAAAGCTCCCTAAGAAATCTCCACGAAATCTCTTTATTTTTCTGATTTTTCCTCACGGCAAAAACCCTAATTTCTCTCTTCATTATCTCTTGGCCGAATTCCCTAGGGTTTGCACGGCATTCCCTTGTTTTCCTCTTGGCTTGGACGGCTAGGAGTCTTCTAGGGTTTATCTCTTGATTTATTTCCATAAAAATAGCCCTAGAAAATCTCCCTAGAAAATCTCCTTTTAATTTCTGATTTTCCACGTCACCTCCTTGTTTCTCTCTTGCAAATTCACGGCAAAACATCTTTAGGGCTAGGGTTTGCGTCACAAACCCTAGTTCCATGGGCTCTTGTGGGCTTTTATCCAATTAGCCGAAAATCCAACAAGTCTTGAGAGTTTTTGGGCCTCCATGCGTCACCTCTACGCCATGTCATCATCTAGAGTCTTCAAGAAGCTTCTCTCATGCCATGTCACTTCATTAATTCGATCTCCATTCATGGTTGGCTCAAGAGTCTTGTTTTGGCAAGCTTTCCTTTTCTGGACAGGGTTTCCTGGTTGGACCAGGAAAACTTCTTTTCTTCATTTCTGCTCATTTGTGCTTCCCTTTGTACTTCATCTTGTCTCCCTCCAACGTTGGCTAGCTTCTCTCTCCATCTGTGAGCTCGTTTCAGCTCATTTGTGACAAGGACCTGAAAATAGAAACTAGTAAGAAAAATAGAAACTTTCCTAAAATGAAAAATGGCAACTTTCCTAAACTGAAAATGGGAAACTTTCTAAAAATGAAAAATAGAAACTACCGAAAATAGAAACTTTCTACAAATAGGAACTTTCCCAATCAAAGAATGGAAACTTTCCTAAACAGGGTTTTATTAAGGAAATAACGCAGAAAATGTAGGGAAATGCAGTTAAAACGTCGCATTAAAATGCTCCTATCAGCATTAAAATTGATGCGCTCAAAGCGAGCGCATAATTTAACCCTAAAAATATCATAGTAGTATAAGCAAGTAGGGATCGTTCTATTCCGGGGATTGAGGGTACACCTGTCATTGTCAAACAGTTAAACAATTAAAATTACAACAAAGTATAATATTCACAAAGATTTTCACAAGTATAAACATTATTTACTAAAAAAGGGGGGATTTTGTTTTTGGGTTTTTCAAAAATTAATTAAGTAAACAAACGAATTAAAATGCAAAAACATAAAAATACAAATGGAATGAGAGAACAAAGATCAAAATCGAAACATATGATTAAAATCGATTCAAACCCTAATATTGTTCATCTAAGTCATGAGAAAGGAGTTGATCATGTGAAACATTCGAAAGCAAATGAATTCCCATTTTTTACTTTTCAATGCTAATTAACCTAAGCGAAAGCACCTAGATTAATCCTATCAAACATGCAATCAAACCCTAGAAAGCTAGTCAATCATGTCATGTTTAACGCATTACACATAGAGAAAGGCTATCAACTCAAGTGTACAACTTAGTATGGAAAAATCCACCAAATTGCAATCCTCGTTAATTAAATTCGGTCTTTGCACAAAACCTTTACTACTTTGATTCAAGTTTACACAAAACGAAAAGTCGATTTCATGTTCTTAAACCTAGCACCAATTATATCGAAACCCTAAGTGTTTGCAACCACATAAGATTAAAATACAAAAGTTATCTATAACGCAAATTTAATTAAACAAACCCACATAAGCAACTCTCGAAGAACAATAATATGAATCTGAAAATTCTCAATTAATCATAAAAATTCCAGAAATTAATATTTGTTCAAACACATATGTCAACTAGTTCATAACCAACGAAATTCAAAGCAAAGGTTACAAAGGAGAATCGGATTACACCGTGAGATGGAGATGGTGATGAACGATTGATGTGGTGGTCTCTTGAATCTCGAAAGCAAGCTTCAAGGTTGGAGATGGATGATGGATGCTCACGGCTATGCTTCTTCTCCCTTGGCCTTGCTTGAACTCGTGGAGATGACTAGAGGATGGAGAAACTCACGGCTATGCTAAGAACTTTTCTGAATTTTTTTCTAAAGTGTAAATTGTATGGAGAGGAACGGACCCCTTCTCAACGTCAAAGAGGTGGGTATATATAGGAGCACGGCTAGGGTTCACAAAGCAATCAGAATTTTCCACATAGCTTCAACCAATGATAATTCGCCAAGTAAGCTTGTGATGTGGTCCAACCAATCATAGAATGCCAAGTAAGCCTTGTGATGTGTTCCAACCAATCAAAATTCTCTAAAATAACTCCCTAATATTTAATTGCCGAATTTCCTTGAAATTATTCTGATTTTCTTCATGAATTTCGGCTAACATTCCTTTAGGGAATTTAGGGATGAATCTAGACGCCTTTTTAGCTTTTCCTTGGTGCACACATATTTTCCTTCCATAAATATCTCCCTTGAATCTCTCTTGGTGTCATCTCCTTGATTATTTCTGATTTTCACGTTGGCAATCACACCAAATTATTCCTCCAACAATATTTCTTTCCATAAAAGTCTCCCAAGAAAATCTCTCCTTGAAATCCTCAATCAATCATCTTTAATTCCCATATTGTCACCTTGTTTTTCCATGTCATCTTCATGAAGCTTCTTGATAGGAGCATTTTAATGCGACGTTTTAACTGCATTTCCCTACATTTTTCTGCGCCATTTCCTTGAAAAATCCCTGTTTGGGAAAGTTTCCATTCTTTGATTGGGAAAGTTCCTTATTGTAGAAAGTTTCCATTTTTGTCTTCATTTCTCATTTCTCATTTTTCATTTCTCATTTCTCATTTCTCATTTCTCATTTCTCATTTCTCATTTCTAGAAAGTTTCTATTTTTCATTTTTAGTAAGTTTCTATTTTTCATTTTTAGAAACTTTCCATTTCTCAATTTTAGAAAGTTTCTATTTTTCAAATTAGGTAAGTTTCCATTTTTCATATTAGTTTCTATTTTCAGGACCTCCGAGCTAAAAAGTGGAAATGAATGCACGAATGGAAAGAGGAGCTTGCGAACATCAAGACGAACGAATATGAGAAGAATTGGGCCACACATTTGAGCAGAAATGAAGAAACAAGCTTTCCTAATCCAACTAGGAAACCCTGCGAAATGGAGGAAGGCTTTCCGAGCAAGTTTCCAACGCAACCATGAAAAAGAAATGGAAAAATAATGAGTTTTGCGTTGGAAGATGAGAAGACTTGAAGTTGAAGCAACGAGGCCCAAGAACTCTATGGATTTTCGGCAAAATGGATCAAGGCCCATCAAAAGCCCATGGAATTAGGGTTTGTGACGCATGGAGGAAACCCTAGGGTTGCATTGCCGTGAAAATCAAAAGGAGGAGGCAAAAGTGGCGTGAAAAATCAAGGGAAGAATCAAAGATTACGCAAGAGATTTTCTAGGGTGGAGTTTAAGGAAAGAAATCAAGAAAGAGACCAAATTGCGTCTAGGTTCATTCCTAGAAACCCTAAGTATATTTTGGCCGAAAATACAAGAAGAAAATCAGAAAATATTCAAGGAATTTCGGCAAGAATATATTAGGGTATCTTCTTGGAGTTTTATGATTGGTTGGATGACACACTAGGGCTTACTTGGCAATTTCTCATTGGTGGAAGGCATGTGGAATTATTAATTTAATTCCTTGGTAAATAAATCAGAAAACTCACGGCTTGGAAGCCAAGACATGCCGTTCCCTATATATACACTCACCCTAGACGTCTCCAAAAACCACTTTTACAATTCAGAAAATTCTCTCTACGCGCGGAAGCTCTCTCCATTCTCTAGTGCAACTTTTGGCGTTTTCAAGCAAGGAAGGAAGAAGCAAGCTTAGGCCGTGAGCATCATCATCCATTCCACCTTGAAGCCGTGTACTTTGAAGCTTGCTTTCGAGTTTCATTAGTTCATCATTCGAGTTATTCATCCATCTCTCCATTCACGGTGTAATTCAACCTTCTTTCTTGTAATCACTTTTGATTCTCCTTGTTTGATTTCGTTGGATGTTGTTCTAGTTAACGTTTATGTTTGAACAAGGTTTATATTCTGAAAATTTATGATTGATTAAGGATTTTCGATTTCTATGTTGTGATTCCAAAGTTGCTTATGTGTGATTGTTCGATTGAGTTTGCTTTATAGATAACTTTTGTATTTTAATCTTATGTGGTTCGAAACACTTAGGGTTTTGATATGAATGGTGCTAGATTTAAGAACATGAAATCGACTTTTCGTTTTGTGTAAACTTGAATCAAAGTAGTAAAGGTTTTGGACAAAAATCGAATTCAATTGAAGAGGATAGCAATTAGGTGAACTTATTCATACTAAGTTGTGCACTTGAGTTGATAGCCTTTCCTTGAACTTCTTGCGTTGAACATGTATGATTGACTAGCTTTCTAGGGCTTGATTACATGTTTGATAGGATTAGTCTATGTGCTTTCACTTAGATTAATTAGCATTGAAAAGTAAAATATGGGAAATCGTTTGCTTTCGAATGTTTCACATGATCAATTCCTTTCACATGACTTGGAAGAACAATGTAGGTTTGTATTCGAATTTAATCATGAAATCGGTTTTAATCTTTGTTTCTTACATATCATTCTTGTATTTGTGTTTTTGTTTATACTTAGTTTTATTCTTTGATACGTGCAAAAGCATTCGCCAATTTAAACCCTGAAAATGTCGAGCGTTAGTATAGGATAAGCAGGGATCGTTCTAAACCGGGGATTGAGGGTGCTAACATGTGAGAAATAAATCTAAGGGAAGAATATACATTCCATACGAAAATTACAAGAACATTTACAAAATTACGAAAATTAGAGAGAATTAGAGAGACATACATTTAACACAAGGTTAGAGAACAAAGAATGAAGAAACAATCGAAAATCACAAGTATATATAGACATAGATTTCGAAAGAAAGAGAGAGTTTGAGTTAGAAAAGGTTATGGAAATCCTACTCCTATTTAAATACATTTTACAAATCCATACCACATTAGAAATCCATATACAACAAGGATTACTAGTTATATACTAATTAGGATTACTTAATTACTAAGAAAACAAATTATTGACCAAGTCAAACACAAAATACTAAGTCAAAACTAACTCTAACTACTTTCCCTAAAATTTAGGAACCTATCCCTAAAATTAAGGAGACTCTAACAAACTCATAACAAACTCCTAAAAAACACTAAAACTAAAACAAACACATATTTACTATTCACGGAGACACTATTCACGAATTAAAAACATTTATTTTTTTTTATTTATTATTTTTATTTAACTAGGTTAACATGCTACCTAAAAATCTAAGTTAATTTTATTTATTTACACAAACAAGAAAACATAAAGATGGGGGGTTTTTTGAAGATTGAAAACATAAATTTTCAGAAAATAAACAAAGATTGAAAACGTTTTTATTTACATAGGTGGGAAAAGAAGAATTTTTGAAGAACAATTTTTCAAGAACTAATCAAGAACAATCCATTCATGCAATCTTTAATCTTTTAGTTACCATGAAACGATATCAACCAAGAAACAAAGTTACAAGCGCCCAATGTCCCTTATATGACTTCCCTTTACACAATTGAGTAGAACAAGCGCCTAAACAATATACTTCAAATGCAGGTATCACACAATCAAAGCAACTCATGATCTCATGCATTCGAATCATTAAGCACAAGTGAAAGTTTAGTCAATAAACATGCAAATTCAAGTACTCAAAGCAAGTCTTTTCATTACATGCATAATCTGATCTCGACCTTTGTCCAAAGCCTTTACTACTATATTGAATTAGGGTCACGAAGCGTTTAACCTAATTACTAGCTCCAATTACATGCAATCATCCTAAGTTTGCAACCAAAGAACAAGAACACATAAAAGTTATCTATAAAACAAAACCAGATTATCAATCCATATTTCGGCAATTAATCAAGATCAAGAACACACAAACACATCAATCATAGAAAAGAACATCCAAATCGCATCCAAAAATCAGAAAGTTATCTCATGGTTTCGGTTTTACACATAAGGAAATCAAAAACAGAATTTATATCAAACAAGTTACAAAACCGTAAGGAAAACATGATGAAGATGGTAAGAACAACCCTTAGACACGTCCCAAGGTTCCAAAGCAGCTCCAAGGTGGTGGCACAAGGTGAAGATCACGGCAAGGATGGAGGATGGCACGGCTAGGAACTTGTAGATGCAAAAACCTGAAACTCAAGAGCAAACCGGTGAGAAACGAAATTGTGGAGAATAATGTGTCAACCCTGAACGTCTAATACACAAGGTATATATAGTAGAACGTCTCAAGGCACTCCCAATTCGTTTCTACTTGGTTTCTCTTAGTTCGTGTTGATTTAGGACTCCTTTGGCACAAAACAGATTTCCGGCAGGATTGACCTCAGTCCACTAAAACGTCCATAACTTCCTCTAGAAAATAGCTATTGATGAACCGTAAAAATATTTGGAAACTAGACATCCGTAGCTTTCCAACCATATAAAGATCATAATTTTCTGAGCTCTGAGCGATTTTTGACACTCCGTTGAAGTTGACTGATCTGCACAGGCAGATTTCCGAATCTGTAATGGATTTGACTTTTAATGCACAAGTTGAGTCCAATTCGATTTTCCTTTACATCACATGCCTCTCACATGTCTTCCACGCCTATTGTGAAGTAAAAACGTCAAGAACCTTCAAGAACCTTCAAGAATCTCACGGCAATTCAATCCTTACTCAACAAGAAGTCCAAATTCCACATTGCTTTGTAATTCGAATTCCTTGTTGCTTCCTATTCCATGTGCACGGCATATGATCTTCTTGAGACTTCTAGATGCTTCATGATCGTTCCATAGCTCTCCTAGTATGAGTAGAACTCCATATGCAAGTAGGTTTCCTAGTTGAATACGAACTTCTTTTCTGCGATTCTTCTACACTCTTCCGGAACCTTCTTGAGTAATCCTTATCCAACAGGGACTCCTTGTCACACTAGGATTCCATATTTGAGTAGAATTGGGTTTCCCTGTTCAAGTAGAACTTCTAATTTCCGCGACTTAAGAGTTTGAATCCAAGTCAGCTTCTGATTCCTACTCCAACTAGGATTCCTTTTCCTAGTCAAACTGGGAGAACTTCCATTTCTTCATTTCTCTTCATTTCTGCGCCACTTGTGCCTTCCTTAGCCATTTTTGGACTTTGAGACTCCATTTTCACCTGAAAAACACTAACTAAGTTAAATTGATCGAGATAAAGGAAATAACTTAGCAAAATATAGGGTTTAATCATTATTAACGTCGCATTTTATGCTCCTATCAAATTCCCCCACACTTAGCTTTTGCTAGTCCCTTAGCAAAATCAACATAACAAACCAAAAAGACTAAGACACAAAACAAAGAAACTACGAAAATAAACTAAGTATAGAAAACGAAAAACACAAGGACACAAAGACTCAAAAACGTAAAAACACTTAAACAAAAATCAAGATAAAAACGTCACAAACCAAAGACACATACATATGACTTCTACGCCCTTTAACATATTGTCTCAGAAATCTCTTACTTTCAAGTCACCAAGATTAGCACTTAACCAAGCATCACATCATCAAGATATTCAAGAGTTAATTACAAGATATAATTCACATATAAGCATGTAAGACTTGGGGGTAAACAATGGTGGTGGTTTCTTTAACATATTTCAAACAAGTCATGATTCAAACCTCACATGGATATATCACTCTTTCTTCTCTCAGATTCAAAGCTCATGCTTAAAAGCTTATTCACTCAAGTATATGTGAAAGAATAGCAAGTAAATCACATACATATAAGAAACGAAAGCACATATATATTTTTCAAAGATCTCATGAAAGATATCGACTACATGCACAGATGAACCCAAGCCATAAGTTCAACAGTTATAACTCATCTCCACAGATCAAAGGCTGTCCCATCTTAAGGATCAAAGAGGTCTTACAATTTAAGGTTGTAATGGGGCCAAGGCTTAAGGTTAAAAGAAACGAAGGGATAGGAAAATCACAAAGTATCCTAAAAACCTAGTAGAGCACTTGTAGATGTAGAGAGACCAAATTTCTAATCCACCAAAGCATGTAGACGCCAAGTATCATCATGTTGGGCCCAAACTTCATTCTAACCTTCTTCCGAACAAGTGAATTGGACAAAGACCAAAATTTTCAACAATGGGCCTTCAATTTAAAACAAACTCCAAATTCACCAAGTATAGGGGACTAAAATCCATAAACACTTAAACAATATCACACATTTTCTCTTAATTGCCGAAATATTCTTTTCTTGATAATTTTTTTACGATTTCATTCTTTTTTTTTCTTTTTCGGCAATAACATACAAAGATTACATATGGACAAGTCTACCCCCACACTTGAACTTCTTCATGTCTTCAAAATTCTTCCTTGACGCCAAAACTCCAAGCAAAGTCTCAAAAATATGCTCCACTAAGTCTTTAGAACAAAGGGTAAGGATATAACTATACTAGGGTTAAGGTTTAAGGAATTTTGAGGGTGATGAAAGAAAAGGCTTAATGTAGGCTCAAAATGGTTAAACTAGGGAGTCCCACGACAGGCACAATTAGGGACACAGGCTATATTTGGCTATGGTGGTAAAATCCTAAGTAAGTACCTTTATCCTTTCCAGAATCAGGGCCATATATTGATCATAAATGTCTCAACAAGCATAAAAGTGAATTCTAGCATTCTCTAGTCCATCAAACTTAATCTATGGCAAGTAATCAATCAAGATGAAAGAATAATGAGATCAACAAAATCATCGCCAAGAAAATAAGAGTATAATTCATTTTTTCATTAATCACTCAACAAAGAAAGGGCACATGGCTCAAATTCTCACAAGGGTTATTATGAATCACAACTTATCTTCCACATGTTCATATTCTGTACCAAAGTTACGCATGCACCATATCTACTACACATTCATATGCTTTTCATACATCATAATTAACCAAAGAATATCATCAAACATTATCTCAATCTTGTGATCCTCTTTTAGCCTTAATTTCAGAGATATAAGCTCATCCTAGACAGTTAAAAGGGCATCCTAAGACTCGATCACAAAACAAACACAAAAACAACCATGTAAATGACGCACAAACAAGACAAAAACGTTTTGGACTTAGGGATATTTCCCTTCTCCTTTCGGTAACTCCTTTGGAACATGACCAGGTGAAGAGAGGAACGATTTTGGCGGAGCTCAGCTCACTTGATTGACAGGGGACGAGACCCTTTGTCAGCACTTCTCATATCCAAACTGAACCTTAGATATCACATCCCATTGGATGCGCCTACGATGAAGAAGATATTTACCCAAAATTCATTTTGACTCTAAGAATAAACAAACAAAACATATAAGTATAAAAACCAAAACATATAACACAAAACCTAAAACAAAAGTTAACGCAAAATTTTTTTATTTTCTGATTTTTCCGATTTTTTATTTTGTTTTCTTTTTTATAACCACAAAACTAGCTCCTAAAAACAAAGTGAAACGTTATACCCTTCCCCCACACTTGAATCATGCATTGTCCTCAATGTATAAACAAGTATAAAGCATACAAAACATCAATCAAGCATGGCATAAGAGTTAACGCAAGAAATCTAAAAATAAAGACAAAGTTCTCGAAAATAAAAGAGAAGGGAAGAGTTCAAGAATGCAAATCTGCGTTGATGGCTCCTCCACAGCTACGGATGAAATGGGTTGCCTCCCATGCAGCGCTTAATGTTTAAAGTCTTTCAGCCTAGACTTGCACCTTCATTTAGTCCTCAGTTGGTGGCGCCTCCTGGAGGGGTACATCCTCCACATTGTGCTCCACAAATGCCTCATAATAAGGCTTAAGACGATGGCCATTTACCTTGAACTCACTTCCAGTTGCAGGGCTCCTTATCTGTATAGCACCATGAGAAAAAACGTTAGTAACTATAAAAGGACCAACCCATCTAGAACGTAATTTACCAGGGAAAAGCTTTAATCGAGAATGAAATAAAAGAACTTTTTGACCAATTACAAAAGCCTTTCCACGAATCATTTTATCATGAAAAGCCTTTGTCTTTTCCTTGTAAATCCGAGCACTATCATAGGCATCATTTCGAATTTCCTCAAGCTCATTGAGTTGCAACTTCCTATGAAGTCCAGCTTCATCCAAGTCCATGTTGAACGTTCTAATTGCCCACCATGCTCTATGCTCCAATTCCACAGGTAAGTGGCACGCTTTTCCATACACCAACCGAAATGGAGACATCCCTATTGGCGTCTTAAAGGCAGTCCTATACGCCCACAATGCATCCTCCAAGCGTTGGCTCCAATCCTTCCTTGAAGGTCCCACGGTTTTCTCAAGTATCCGCTTTATTTCCCTATTTGAAACTTCTGCTTGTCCACTCGTTTGAGGATGATAAGGCGTGGAAACCTTATGAGTGACGTTGTACTTCCTGAGCAAAGCCTCAATGGTCTTGTTGCAAAAGTGAGAACCTCCGTCACTAATGATTGCTCTAGGCATGCCAAACCTACTAAAAATGTTAGACTTTATAAACTCTGCAACAACCTTAGAATCATTAGTCCTGGTGGCTTTCGCTTCCACCCACTTAGAAACATAATCAACAGCCAAGAGAATATAAAGGAACCCATTAGATGAAGGAAAAGGACCCATGAAATCTATACCCCAAACATCAAAGATTTCGACTATTATAACAGGAGTTAAAGGCATTTGATCTCTAGGTCCTAAATTACCAGTTCTTTGGCACTTATCACATGTCATACAAAAATTATATGCATCTTTAAATATAGTAGGCCAATAAAAACCACATTCCAACACCTTCCTAGCAGTTCTATCCGAGCCAAAGTGACCACCACATTGTTTAGAATGACAAAACTCAAGTATAGCTTTTTGTTCATTATTAGGCACACATCTCCTTATCAATTTATCAGGACAATATTTCCACAAGTAAGGATCATCCCAAACATATTGTCTAGCTAAAAACTTAAGTCTATCACGTTGAGCACTTTGCATATGACTAGGAAACGTTTTAGACACCAAATAATTAACAATATCTGCATACCAAGGCTCACTTACCTGGATTCCGAAGAGTTGTTCATCCGGAAACATCTCCACTAAGGGTATGGCGTCCTCCTCACTCACTAGCCTACTCAAGTGGTCTGCCACAACGTTGTCAGAGCCCTTCTTATCCTTGATCTCAACATCAAACTCTTGAAGCAAGAGTATCCAACGAATTAGCCTAGGTTTTGCCTCCTTCTTTGACATTAGGTACCTTAAAGCTGCATGATCAGAATAAATAATAACTTTAGTACCCAATAAATAAGATCGAAATTTTTCTAAGGCAAAAACAACAGCTAAGAGTTCTTTTTCAGTTGTAGAATAATTGAGTTGAGCATCATTGAGGGTTCTTGACGCATAGTAGATGGCATAAGGCTTCTTGTCCTTCCTTTGGCCTAGCACGGCCCCAATGGCATAATCTGAGGCATCACACATGATCTCAAAGGGAAGAGACCAATCTGGAGGAAGCATGATAGGAGCAGACGTCAGAAGCTCCTTTAAAGCATTGAATGCATCCTTGCAATCCTCCTTGAACTCAAACGCCACTTCCTTTTGAAGTAGACGACATAGGGGCCTAGAAATCTTGGAGAAGTCCTTGATAAAGCGCCTGTAGAAACCTGCATGTCCAAGAAAAGAACGGACCTCCCTCACACTTGTGGGGTATGGTAAGTATCTAACAAGATCTACTTTAGCTTTGTCTACTTCAATTCCACGTTTAGAGATAATATGCCCTAAAACTATTCCTTGTTTAACCATAAAGTGACATTTTTCCCAATTTAAAACAAGGTTAGTTTGTTCACAACGTTCAAGTATCAATTCTAAATTACTTAAGCAATTTTCGAAATCTTTACCAAAGACAGAAAAGTCATCCATAAAAACCTCAATAATTTTCTCAATAAAATCAGAGAAGATACTTACCATGCACCTTTGAAACGTACCTGGGGCGTTACATAGTCCGAATGGCATTCTTCTGTAGGCAAACGTTCCAAAAGGACAAGTGAAGGTCGTTTTCTCTTGATCCTCATGAGCAATGGCGATTTGATTGTAACCAGAATATCCATCCAAGAAGCAATAGAACTCGTGACCTGCTAACCTCTCAAGCATCTGATCAATGAATGGCAAAGGGAAGTGATCCTTCCTAGTAGTGGCGTTGAGCTTCCTATAGTCTATGCAAACTCGATGTCCAGTCACCGTTCTCTGAGGCACTAACTCATTCTCTGCATTCTTCACAACAGTTATCCCAGACTTTTTTGGCACAACCTGAACTGGTGAAACCCACTTAGAGTCCGAGATAGGGTATATGACGCCACAATCAAGGAGTTTGATAACCTCCTTCTTCACAACCTCCATCATGGGTGGATTCAAACGTCTTTGAGCCTCCCTTGTTGGCTTGGCTCCCTCCTCAAGCAAAATCCGATGCACACAAGTAGTAGGGCTAATTCCCCTGATATCCGCTAAGGTCCAACCAATCGCAGTCTTGTGTTTCTTAAGCATCTCCACAAGTCTATCCTCTTGAGTAGACGTCAATGATGAGGATATGATCACAGGTAACGTCTCTTTATCTCCCAAGTAAACATACTTCAAATGATCTGGCAATGGCTTAAGTTCTAGGGTAGGTGCCTGAATCACTGAAGGTAGAGGTTTATTAGTAGAGATGGGAAGTGAAAAAGAAGGATTTGACTTACCTACAAAGGACGTTGCCTCAAGAGAAGCAACGTTTTCTAGGTGGATGGATTCATAAGAATCCGTGAGGTCTTCCTTAGGTATGGTGGCACCATCTTCCATGAAACCAACACCACTTGCAATGGTTGAGACCATGGTATCCTCCTCCATTATTTCCATGAATTTCTGCGCAAGATCATCAAGTATATCAATAGAAAAACATGATTGAAAGTCACTTAATGGATACCTCATGGCTTCGAAAATGTTGAAGCCAACAACTTCTCCATCAAATTCCATTGACAAGGTGCCAGAATAAACATCAATTTTGGTCCTAGCCGTCCTCATGAATGGACGACCTAGCAAAAGTGGCGTTGACTTGGGAGAGGGTTCCTCCATTTCTAGGACGTAAAAATCAGCTGGGAAGATTAGCTCACCCACCTGCACAAGTACATCCTCAACTAACCCCTTAGGGTATGCATTAGATCGATCTGCCAATTGAATAATAACATTATCATGTTTAAGTTCACCTAGACCTAGAGATGCATAAATAGAATATGGCATAACATTTATAGAAGCACCTAAGTCTAGCATGGCATTTTCGAATCTAGTGGTTCCAATAACACAAGGGATAGAAAAACTCCCTGGATCCTTACACTTTTCAGGCATTTTGCGTTGAAGCACAGCTGAGACATTCTCACTTACCTTCACCACTTCTTTCTCACGGTTCTGTCTCCTTGTGGTGCAAAGTTCCTTCAAAAATTTGGCATACTTAGGAATTTGCTTAATTGCCTCAAGGAGAGGAATGTTGATTTGCACTTTCTTAAAAGTTTCCAAGATGGCCTTTTCGGCTTCATCCTTCTTGGACTTTGCATATCTGCTTGGGAAAGGCAAAGGAGAAGAAGATGGATTAGTAATAACCGAATTGAAAGAGTTAGAAACTTGTCCTTTAGGTTTCGGTTCTGCAGTAGGAGGTGTCACATGAGCCTTAGACGTTGCAGGGTCATCCTCCTCCTCTAAAATGGATGTTGAGATCTTTTTGGGAGGCGTTGGAGGATCTACAAGGGTCTTACCACTCCTTGTAGTGACGGCTTTGGCTTGCTCAAAGTGAGGATTTGGGATGGTACCACTTGGTAGCTTACCTTGCTCATGAAACTTACCCATAAACTCCACAACTTGACTCATTTGCTTCTTCATCTCATTCACATCCGTAGATATAGCATTGATTTGATTCCCATGATGAGTTTGACCTGCAATTAAAGCTTGAGTAGACTTGGTTAGAGTTCGGATCAATTCATCATTAGAAGAAGAAGAAGAAGCATTTGAATTATAATTTGAATTGAAAGGAGTAGGGTTAGGAGGTTGAGGCTTTTGATAAAAGCCTTGAGGACGTTGTTGGAACCCTTGAGGTGAACTTTGAACGTTGTCATTGTCCTTCCAACGAAAATTGGGGTGATCCCTCCATCCAGGATTGTAGGTATTCGAGTAAGGATCATTCCTAGGACGTTGGTACCCTTGTTGGAAACCTATGGCGTTAACACCTTCCTGTCCTCCACTTTCCATGAGTTGAGGGCATTGATCAGACACATGCCCTTGCATAGAACAAACTCCACACACCATGACTTGACCATGTGATCCCTGGGACACAAGAGAAGTAAGTTTGTTAATTTTATCCTCCAATTGGGCTAAAGTACTTACCTCATGGACCCTTTCACGTGTGGTGGTGGATTTGGGCCTAGAGCTTCCATATTGTTGTTGATTCAAGGCCCTATTCTCAATTAGAACCATTCCAGCCGCAGGTTCCTTATCAACAAACGATCCACCAGAAGCTGCATCTAGCATGTCTCTTTCCAAGTTGGTGAGCCCATCATAAAAACAAGTGAGCAAGGTCTCATCCTTCATGCCATGTTGAGGGCATTGCGTGGTGAGAGACTTGAACCTTTCATAGTAATCTGCATAGGACTCATCTTGCCCTTGTTGAATTCCACTTATCTTTTTCCTTAACATGATGATGCGAGATGTAGGAAAATACTTCTCAAGAAACGCCTTCATCATATCAGCCCAAGATGTAATCCGTCCACTTGGCAACTCATAAAGCCATTGCTTTGCCTTGTCAGCCAACGAAAATGGGAAGGCTTTTAACTTCAAAATATGCTCATCAGCTCCCTGAGGCTTCATGCTAGTGCAGATGAACTGAAATTCCATCAAGTGGTTGTTGGGATCTTCCATAGAGAGTCCATGGAATGTAGGAAGACGATGAAGTAGCCCAGACTTCAACTCAAAATCAGCTGTTAATCCCTCAGCTGCAGCAGGGTAGGTTATGCAGGTTGGCACTCCACCAGGTGGAATGACAGATGTAGAGAGTTGCCTGATGGTGAGAGCCATTGGTGGTGGTGGTGGTGGGACGACTAAGAGTGCACGAGGTGATGGAGGTGGCGTTTGGTGTGGTGATGGGTTAACTGAAGTGTCAGAAACTTCTGATCCTCCCTCTACTCTATTCCCTTCACTATCTAATTGAAGCTCACGGAATTGAAGAGGTGTGGTCACTGGAACGTCAAATATGTCTGAGTTCTTCTTCAATCTCTCAAGTCTATCTTTGATGACGTGAAGAGGCGTTTTGGTGTACTTAGGTGGTTCAGATGGTCCAGACATTCATTGATCCTGTTATAGAATGAAAGAATATAGTTAGTAAGATATAAACAAGACGTGGACCAAGGTACACACATCAAAAACGTCACATATAAACAAGTATACACAAGGCCAACGAAAATTGATAGTGGTTAGTTACAATCTTCTACAATTTTCGAATTAATCAATTTCAATAAGAGTTTTGCAAGTCAAGGTTTGGACGTGCGGCCCAGAGATTCTAATGTTAATACAAGTCTCCCCCCTTTATCTTTTGGTAACTCTTTTGGCACAGAGCCAGGTAGTAGAGGAACGATTTTGGCGGAGCTACTCCCACATAGTGGTTTTGGCCCTCTTGTAAGCACTTCTCGTATCCAATCAACCTAGACACCCTGTGTTACTAAGGTGCGCCGCAGAGATAAAAGGAGTTGCTTGACAAGTATTAATAAAAGAACTCTCACCTATTCCGTTATGACTCACATCCTTCTTACCAAAACCAATTCTTTCAAAAATTGTCTAAGTGTATGACTTCAATAAGACATAATGAACCATTGTTTTGGACGTGCGGCCCAAGTCCTTGCCTCTACACATATTTCTTCTCAAATCCTTTGGGCAACCTTACTGAAATGGCCAGTGCGGGGGAGGACGAACACGAGAGGTAGAAACCATTTTGGCACAAGCTACTCCCACATAGTGGTTTAGGCTCGTTTGATTGCACTTCTGGATTCAAAACCCATCATGGACGTTGTCCCCTTCCTAGTCACCATTTCACATAGGCTATACTTACTTAGATAAGAAAAGGCCTAAGTGCAAGACATTTTTCAAGTGTTAATAAAAGCCGCCCTCAACCTTAAAAGACCTGAATCAGGTGCTAATAAGGGGTTAAGGCTAGTATCAACAAACGAGACTTCACCTATTCCATAATAGTTCAAAATCCCTTACCAAAATCATACCTTAGTGGCGTTTTCATCACATGAAGACTTTTCAATCCCCGGCAACGGCGCCAAAAATTGATACGTGCAAAAGCATTCGCCAATTTAAACCCTGAAAATGTCGAGCGTTAGTATAGGATAAGCAGGGATCGTTCTAAACCGGGGATTGAGGGTGCTAACATGTGAGAAATAAATCTAAGGGAAGAATATACATTCCATACGAAAATTACAAGAACATTTACAAAATTACGAAAATTAGAGAGAATTAGAGAGACATACATTTAACACAAGGTTAGAGAACAAAGAATGAAGAAACAATCGAAAATCACAAGTATATATAGACATAGATTTCGAAAGAAAGAGAGAGTTTGAGTTAGAAAAGGTTATGGAAATCCTACTCCTATTTAAATACATTTTACAAATCCATACCACATTAGAAATCCATATACAACAAGGATTACTAGTTATATACTAATTAGGATTACTTAATTACTAAGAAAACAAATTATTGACCAAGTCAAACACAAAATACTAAGTCAAAACTAACTCTAACTACTTTCCCTAAAATTTAGGAACCTATCCCTAAAATTAAGGAGACTCTAACAAACTCATAACAAACTCCTAAAAAACACTAAAACTAAAACAAACACATATTTACTATTCACGGAGACACTATTCACGAATTAAAAACATTTATTTTTTTTTATTTATTATTTTTATTTAACTAGGTTAACATGCTACCTAAAAATCTAAGTTAATTTTATTTATTTACACAAACAAGAAAACATAAAGATGGGGGTTTTTTGAAGATTGAAAACATAAATTTTCAGAAAATAAACAAAGATTGAAAACGTTTTTATTTACATAGGTGGGAAAAGAAGAATTTTTGAAGAACAATTTTTCAAGAACTAATCAAGAACAATCCATTCATGCAATCTTTAATCTTTTAGTTACCATGAAACGATATCAACCAAGAAACAAAGTTACAAGCGCCCAATGTCCCTTATATGACTTCCCTTTACACAATTGAGTAGAACAAGCGCCTAAACAATATACTTCAAATGCAGGTATCACACAATCAAAGCAACTCATGATCTCATGCATTCGAATCATTAAGCACAAGTGAAAGTTTAGTCAATAAACATGCAAATTCAAGTACTCAAAGCAAGTCTTTTCATTACATGCATAATCTGATCTCGACCTTTGTCCAAAGCCTTTACTACTATATTGAATTAGGGTCACGAAGCGTTTAACCTAATTACTAGCTCCAATTACATGCAATCATCCTAAGTTTGCAACCAAAGAACAAGAACACATAAAAGTTATCTATAAAACAAAACCAGATTATCAATCCATATTTCGGCAATTAATCAAGATCAAGAACACACAAACACATCAATCATAGAAAAGAACATCCAAATCGCATCCAAAAATCAGAAAGTTATCTCATGGTTTCGGTTTTACACATAAGGAAATCAAAAACAGAATTTATATCAAACAAGTTACAAAACCGTAAGGAAAACATGATGAAGATGGTAAGAACAACCCTTAGACACGTCCCAAGGTTCCAAAGCAGCTCCAAGGTGGTGGCACAAGGTGAAGATCACGGCAAGGATGGAGGATGGCACGGCTAGGAACTTGTAGATGCAAAAACCTGAAACTCAAGAGCAAACCGGTGAGAAACGAAATTGTGGAGAATAATGTGTCAACCCTGAACGTCTAATACACAAGGTATATATAGTAGAACGTCTCAAGGCACTCCCAATTCGTTTCTACTTGGTTTCTCTTAGTTCGTGTTGATTTAGGACTCCTTTGGCACAAAACAGATTTCCGGCAGGATTGACCTCAGTCCACTAAAACGTCCATAACTTCCTCTAGAAAATAGCTATTGATGAACCGTAAAAATATTTGGAAACTAGACATCCGTAGCTTTCCAACCATATAAAGATCATAATTTTCTGAGCTCTGAGCGATTTTTGACACTCCGTTGAAGTTGACTGATCTGCACAGGCAGATTTCCGAATCTGTAATGGATTTGACTTTTAATGCACAAGTTGAGTCCAATTCGATTTTCCTTTACATCACATGCCTCTCACATGTCTTCCACGCCTATTGTGAAGTAAAAACGTCAAGAACCTTCAAGAACCTTCAAGAATCTCACGGCAATTCAATCCTTACTCAACAAGAAGTCCAAATTCCACATTGCTTTGTAATTCGAATTCCTTGTTGCTTCCTATTCCATGTGCACGGCATATGATCTTCTTGAGACTTCTAGATGCTTCATGATCGTTCCATAGCTCTCCTAGTATGAGTAGAACTCCATATGCAAGTAGGTTTCCTAGTTGAATACGAACTTCTTTTCTGCGATTCTTCTACACTCTTCCGGAACCTTCTTGAGTAATCCTTATCCAACAGGGACTCCTTGTCACACTAGGATTCCATATTTGAGTAGAATTGGGTTTCCCTGTTCAAGTAGAACTTCTAATTTCCGCGACTTAAGAGTTTGAATCCAAGTCAGCTTCTGATTCCTACTCCAACTAGGATTCCTTTTCCTAGTCAAACTGGGAGAACTTCCATTTCTTCATTTCTCTTCATTTCTGCGCCACTTGTGCCTTCCTTAGCCATTTTTGGACTTTGAGACTCCATTTTCACCTGAAAAACACTAACTAAGTTAAATTGATCGAGATAAAGGAAATAACTTAGCAAAATATAGGGTTTAATCATTATTAACGTCGCATTTTATGCTCCTATCATTCTTCCTTTTAATTTTCGAAAACCAAAACCTAAAACCCCCCTAATTCGTAAATTGTGTTTATATTGTGTAAATATTATACTTTGTTTTATTTTAATTGTTTATATTGTCCTACATTGACAGGTGTACCCTCAATCCCCGGAATAGAACGATCCCTATTTGCTTATACTACTAATGATATTTAAAGGGTTAAATTATATGCTTGCTTTAAGCGTATCAATTTTTGGCGCCGTTGCCGGGGATTGAAAAATCACTTGTTGCATTGTGAATATTGTTGTTTTCGTAAATATTATATATATGTTCATATTGTGATCGAAATTTAGTAAAGTAAATACTTAGGTTGTTATTTATGTTATTGAATACGAGTTTTATTGTGAGTTGTAAATTAAAGAGGAATAGGTGAAGTCGTGTTTATTAATATTGACCTAAACCCCTTATTGGTACCTAGTTCAGGTCCCTTAAGGTTGAGGGCGGTTTTTATTAATATTCATTGAACTGTCTTCACACCTAGGACCTTTTTCATCTAAGTAAGTATAGCCTATGTGGGATGGTGTCTAGGAAGGGGACAACGTTCATAACGGGTTTTGGATCCAGAAGTGCTTACAAATGGGCCTAAACCACATTGTGGGAGTAGCTCATGCCAAAATGGATTCTGCCTCTTGTGTTCGCCCTCCCCTACCTGGCCATTTCAGTAAGGTTGCCCAAAGGATGTAGAAGGAACTTTGTGTCTAGACAACTATACTTGGGCCGCACGTCCACTTGATTTACAACTTGGAATTCAATTCGAAATCAATGATATGGATAACAAAAGAAAATGTTGTGATACACTAAGGTATATTGGATTAAACATAGTCTTGAAAAGGATAGCTGTTTCAGTCCCATTGCACATCGAGACTCCCTGTTCCCGTACCTAAGTGTTGAAATAATTGTAAATAAAAGAAAAGAAAAAGAAATAATTGTATAAAATTTTCGTGAATAGTAAAAATCAGGTTTTTGAGAGTATGAATTTTATTATAAGTTTTTGACCATAATGGAATAGGTGAAGGACTTTGTCTTTAACATTAGTCTTGCACCCTTCTCTTTCATGTGGCGCACCTTAGTAGCATAGGGTGTCTAGGTTGATTGGATACGAGAAGTGCTAGCAAAGGGTCTCGTCCCCTGCTAAACAAGTGAGCTGAGCTCCGCCAAAATCGTTCCTCTACTACCTGGCTCTATGTGAAAAGAGTTACCAAAAGATTGAGAAGGGCGACTAGTATTAAGGATCGAACCCTTGGGCCGCAAGTCTAAACCTTGGTTAAGGGCTTATAATGGGATTCAAACTTTTCTTAACTATGCCATACCCTAACTAAAATTTGTATATTTGTAACATTATACTTTGTGGAATTTTTGTAATTTATACTTCTCTTTATACTTGTAAATTCGTGAATAGTAAATCGTGAATAGTGACTCGTGAATAGTAACATTTATGTATAAATCATTAACTTGTATTTACTTCACTATACACTTTACTAACTTCTCTAAATTTTAATAATGTTCAGGAATTCTATGAATGACCGAGCCTTCTAGACCTTCTACAGTTAAAGAAATTGAAGCAAGGATCGCTCGTTTGAAGAATTCTTCACTCCTTGAGTACAAACAGCCCTCTTCTCCAACATACAAGGAATACACAGTTAACGATCAAGGGAGGAGGCTGTTTCCTTCAGAAGGGTCAGTATCCCCTAGTGTTTCGTCCAACTCACTTACACCTCAGAATTCACCACCTGGTTCACCACCTCCTGAAGAAAACGTTAGAATGGCTTCCATTAGAGAACTCTCTTCATCTGTGGTTCAAGAAGGACTTCCTACAAGTATTGTGTACCCTGCACCTGCTCCAGGGAAGACGGCTGACTTTGAGTTAAGAAGTGGATTGCTTCATAGGCTTCCAACGTTCCATGGCCTCAATATGGAGGATGCCAACAAGCATCTTAGGGAGTTTCAATCCGTGTGTATCAACATGTTACCACAAGGAGCGGATGAGAATATCCTTAAGATGAAGGCATTTCCCTTCTCTCTAGCTGACCGTGCAAAAGATTGGCTCTATGAACTGCCTTCTGGACGAATTACTTCATGGAACACTATGATGAAGGCATTCTTAGAGAAGTACTTTCCAGCTTCAAAGATCATCACACTCCGGAAGAAGATAAGTGGAATTAAGCAGGCTCAAGATGAATCTTATTCCGCTTATTATGAGAGGTTTTCATCCTTGATTGCACAATGTCCTCAACATCAGATGAAGGAAGAAACCTTGCTAACTTGTTTCTATGAAGGTCTCCTACCCTTAGAACGTGATATGCTAGATGCTGCAGCTGGGGGAGCCTTTGTAGACAAGTCACCTACTGAAGGGCGAGCTATGATAGAGAACAGAGCAAAGAACGCCCAACAATACGAGGGTGTGGGCCTCACAACTAGAAAGGTGGGTGAGATAGGCACTTCGGTTATTGAGGATAGATTGAATAAACTCACCCTTCTCATGGATCAAGTTGTGAGTGCCAAGGGAATATTGCAAGCTTGTGGAGTATGTTCGATGCAAGGGCATGTAACTGATCAATGCCCTCAGTTATCAGAGAGTGGAGGATGGGAATCATTGAACGCCATTGGAGGTTACCAAGGAAATCATGGGGGCCCTCAACGTCCAAGATATGATCCTTACTCAAACACTTACAATCCTGGATGGAGGGACCACCCCAACTTCAAGTGGACAAACAATGAAAACACTCAGAATCCCCTTGGAGGAAATTTCCAACGTCCTCAAGGGCCACCATTTCAAGGACAATCTTTTCAAGGACCTCAAGGACCACCATTCCAAAGGCCCTACATGCAAAATCAACATGCTTCAGGGAGTTCAAATCAGAGCGTTAACTATGATAAGATGTTTGAAGCTCTCACTAGTTCTACTCAAGCTTTGGTTCAAGGACAACAGACCCACACCAAAGACATTGCGGATCTCAAGAACCAAATGGGCCAAGTTGTGGATTTTATGAGCAAGATTCATGAGACTGGAAAGCTCCCTAGTAACACCATACGAAATCCAAAGGGTAATGTGGAGAATGCATCTTTGGTGACTACTAGGAGTGGAAGGGTATTTGTGGATCAACCTAAAAAAGCCAAAGAGGCTCAAGTGAACATTGAAGTTGAGGAGGAACAAGAAGCTACCAAGATGAGCCTTGAAAAAGACCCTGCAACGTCCAAGGAAGAGACTAGGACGTCTTCACCTTCTAGAGCAAAACCGAAACCAAAAGGTAATGATTCTAACTTGAATACTTCGGTTATTGCTAACCCTTCTTCGTCTTGTATGCCCTTTCCACGCAGATTTGCTATATCGAAGAAGGATGAAAGTGACCAAGCTATCTTGGAAACTTTCAAGAAGGTGCAAGTAAATTTACCCCTCCTTGAGGCTATCAAGCAAGTGCCTAGGTATGCTAAGTTTTTGAAAGAGCTTTGTACCTCAAGGAGGAGAAAAGGTGAGAAAGAGGTAGTAAAGGTAAGTGAAAATGTATCTGCCTTGATTCAGAGGAAACTACCCCATAAATGCAAAGACCCTGGAAGTTTTACTATTCCATGCACTATTGGTACTTCTAGGTTTGAGAACGCTATGTTAGACTTAGGGGCTTCTGTGAACGTCATGCCCTATTCTGTTTATGAAACCCTAGGTCTAGGTGAGCTTAAATCTAATAATGTTATCATTCAGTTAGCTGACAGGTCTAATGCATACCCTAGAGGTTTGTTGGAAGATGTCCTTGTACAGGTTAACCATCTTTTCTTTCCAGCTGACTTCTATGTGTTGGAGATGGAAGACTCCCCAGTGAGTTCAACGCCATTGCTATTGGGTCGCCCTTTCCTAAGGACGGCCAGGACCAAGATAGATGTGTATGATGGCTCTCTCACCATGGAATTTGATGGTGACGTTATTGGCTTCAACATATTTGAAGCTATGAGGTATCCTCTTGATGTTCATGATTGTTTTTCTATTGATATTCTGGACAACCTTGCACAGGAAATGTTTGATATCATGAATGAGGATACTTTGGTCACCACACTGGAGCAAGGAGTGGGATACACCAAAGATGGCGTCACACTCCATGAAGATGTGCTCAAGGAAACATGTGAGGACGAAATCATTGCTAATGTGTCCTTCCTTGAGGCATCATCCTTTGTAGGTAAGTCTCCTCCACCCTTGTCCATTCAGTTATCTGCTAATAAGACTTTACCTTCAGTGATCCAGGCACCAGAACTTGAACTTAAACCTTTACCAGACCACTTGAAGTATGTCTACTTAGGAGACAAGGAGACTTTACCAGTGATTGTATCCTCCTCTCTTACTTCGTCTCAAGAGGAGAGATTGGTGGAGATGTTAAAACAACACAAGACCGCCATAGGATGGACATTGGCGGATATCAAGGGAATAAGCCCTACTACTTGCGTCCATAGGATACTTCTTGAGGAGGGGACAAAACCCACTAGAGAGGCTCAACGTCGTCTCAACCCTCCTATGATGGAAGTTGTGAAGAAGGAGGTCATCAAACTCCTAGATTGTGGCGTCATATACCCCATTTCAGACTCCAAATGGGTGTCCCCAGTTCAAGTTGTACCTAAGAAGTCAGGAGTGACTGTTGTGAAGAATGCAGAAAACGAATTGGTACCCCAAAGGACAGTTACTGGCCACAGAGTTTGCATTGACTACAGGAAGCTCAACGCAACAACAAGGAAAGATCACTTTCCTCTTCCATTCATTGATCAGATGCTTGAGCGTTTGGCTGGACATGATTACTACTGCTTCTTGGATGGCTACTCAGGGTACAATCAGATTGCCATAGCCAATGAAGACCAAGAGAAGACGACATTCACGTGTCCCTTTGGAACATTTGCTTATCGTCGTATGCCTTTTGGACTATGCAACGCCCCAGGTACCTTTCAAAGGTGTATGGTAAGTATATTTTCGGATTATATTGAGAAAATCATAGAGGTATTCATGGATGACTTTTCTGTTTTTGGAAAAAGCTTTGATGATTGTCTTAATAATCTGGAAATTATTTTAAAGCGTTGTGTGGAAACTAACCTTGTGCTAAATTGGGAAAAGTGTCATTTTATGGTTAGACAAGGTATAGTTCTAGGACATATTGTCTCTTCTAGGGGAATTGAGGTTGATAAAGCTAAGGTAGACCTTGTGCGTTACTTACCCTCTCCCACTTCTGTGAGAGAGATTCGTTCTTTTCTTGGCCATGCAGGGTTTTACAGGAGATTTATCAAGGATTTTTCCAAGATTTCGAGACCTCTATGCCAACTACTCCAAAAGGATGTGTCGTTTGTGTTTGACAAGGAGTGTCAAGAGGCCTTTGACAAGCTCAAGGAGCTATTGACGTCTGCCCCTATCATGCTACCTCCAGATTGGTCCTTGCCCTTTGAGTTGATGTGTGACGCCTCTGACTATGCAGTTGGAGCTGTTTTGGGGCAAAGGAAGGACAAACGACCGTATGCCATCTACTACGCCTCAAGGACTCTGAATGATGCGCAACTGAACTACTCAACTACAGAGAAAGAGCTCCTTGCAGTTGTTTTTGCCCTTGAGAAGTTTCGTTCCTACTTACTTGGTACCAAGGTGATTATTTATACTGACCATGCAGCTTTGAAGTACTTGATGACCAAGAAGGAGGCGAAACCAAGGCTCATTAGATGGATCCTACTCTTGCAAGAGTTTGACGTTGAAATCAAGGACAAGAAGGGTAGTGAGAACGTGGTAGCTGACCACTTGAGTCGGTTGGTGCACGCAGAAGATCCTCTCCCTTTAGTGGAGACGTTTCCAGATGAACAACTCTTTGGAATCCAGGTAAGTGAACCATGGTATGCGGATATTGTGAATTACATTGTTTCTAGGAAGATTCCTGATACCATGTCACGTGCTCATAGGGATAGGCTTAAGAAAACTGTTAAGCAATATGTTTGGGATGAACCTTATCTGTGGAAATATTGCTCTGATCAATTGATTAGGAGATGTGTGCCTGAACATGAACATAATGCCATACTTTCTTTTTGCCATTCTAAAGCATGTGGAGGTCACTTTGGATCTAAGAAAACTGCGTTTAAAGTGTTGGAATCCGGGTTCTTTTGGCCAACGTTATTTAAGGATGCATATGCATATTGTTTGACTTGTGATAGATGCCAAAGAACAGGAAATCTAAGCTCTAGAGATCAAATGCCTTTATCTAATATCATAACTGTTGAAATATTTGATGTCTGGGGTATAGATTTCATGGGACCTTTTCCTTCATCTTTTGGATTTCTCTATATCTTGCTTGCTGTGGATTATGTGTCGAAATGGGTGGAGGCAAAAGCCACTCGAACTAATGACTCTAAGGTTGTTGCAGATTTTATCAAGTCTAACATCTTTAGCAGGTTTGGCATGCCTAGAGTTCTTATTAGTGATGGTGGTTCCCACTTTTGCAATCGAACGATTGAGGCTCTCTTGAAGAAGTATGATGTAACACATAAGGTTTCTACACCTTATCACCCCCAAACAAGTGGACAAGCTGAAGTCTCAAATCGTCAAATCAAGGGAATATTGGAGAAGACTGTGAACCCTAACAGAAAGGATTGGTCCTTGCGTTTGGAGGATGCTTTGTGGGCCTACAGAACTGCATACAAAACTCCCATAGGTATGTCCCCATATCGAATTATCTATGGCAAACCGTGCCATTTACCTGTGGAGTTAGAGCACAAAGCTTGGTGGGCTGTGAAGCAGTTTAACATGGATCTAGATGAGGCTGGGCTTCATAGGAAGCTACAATTGCAAGAGTTAGAGGAGATTAGGAATGATGCTTTCGAAAGTGCCAAGATCTACAAGGAAAAGACTAAGGCCTTCCATGATAAGATGATTCGTAGGAAGATTTTTGTTGTGGGCCATAAAGTTCTTTTATTCCATTCTCGTCTTAAACTCTTTCCAGGTAAACTTCGTTCTCGTTGGATTGGACCTTTTGTTATTACTCATGTGTTTCCTCATGGAGCTGTGCAGATAAAGAGTGAACAAACAGGTAACGAGTTCAAAGTGAATGGCCATCGCCTCAAGCCATACTATGAGACGTTTGTGGAGGATGAAGTGGAGGATGTACCCCTCCAAAACGCTCCACAACATGAGGATTAATTGGAGGTACAAGTCTAGGCTGAAAGACTATAAACATTAAGCGCTGCTTGGGAGGCAACCCAATTCAGAAGTAGCTGTGAAGGAGTCTACACACGCAGATTTGATTTCTCCTTCCCTATTTCTCTTTCTTTTCATATTTTCTTTTGAACTTAGTAGACATTTTCGTAAATCTCTATCCTTTATGCTTATTTGTTCATTGCATGCTTATGATTGATTACATTGAGGACAATGCAATATTTAAGTGTGGGGGAAGGAATTTACACTTTTGTCTTGAGTCATATATATTGAAAAAAACAAAAAAAATCGAAAAATATCAAAAATCAACAAAATTTCGTTGCTTTTATTGAGTCATTGAGTCATGTTTTGGGTGAAATAATTTCTTCATCGTAGGCGCATCTATTAAGGTGTGATGTCTAGGTTTGGTTTGGATACGAGAAGTGCTAGCAAAGGGTCTCGTCCCCTGCTAAACAAGTGAGCTGAGCTCCGCCAAAATCGTTCCCTTCCTTACCTGGTCACATCCCAAAGGAGTTACCGAAAGGAGAAAGGAAACAACCCTAGTCCTTAGTTAACGTCTATTGAGTCTTTATCTTGTGTTATTTTGTTTTGAGTCTTAGGATGCCCTTTCAACTGTCTAGGATGATTCTATATCTCTGAAATTACGACTAAAAGAAAATCACAAAATTGAGATGACTTTAAAATGGTATTCTTTGGTTAATTGAGATATATGAAAAATGTGTGCCTTGTAGTGGATATGGATTTCGTGACTTTGGTAAAGAATATGAGCATGTTAAGATGAGTTTTGATTCATAAAAACCTATGTGAGATATTGAGCCATGTCCCTTTTTCTTGGAGTGATAAATGAAATATATATTCTTATTTTCTTGGCGATGTTTTGATGATCTCATTATTCTTTCATTTGATTGATTGCTTGCCATAGATTAAGTTTGATGGACTAGAGAATGCTAGAATTCACTCTTGTGCTTGTTGAGACGTTATATCAATACATGGCCCTGATTCTGGAAAGGATAGAGGCAACCTAGGAACTACCACCATTGCCATATAAACCTGTGTCCCTATTTGTGCCCGTCGTGGGACTCCCCTAGATAAACCCCTTTGAGCCTACGTTAAGCCTTTTCTTTCATCACCCTTAAAAATCTTTAACCTAAAACTTAGTATAGCTATAACCCTACCCCTTGTTCTAAGAACTTAGTGGAGCTAAACTGAGACTTTACTTGAAGATTTTTGGCGTCCATAATGAAGAATAAGAAGAGGTGAAAGCTCAAGTGTGGGGGTAGACTTGTCCATAAGAGAAAAATGTATGAAAAAGCCGAGAAAAAGAAAGTGAAAAAGAAAAAGTGTACGGCTAGAAAACAAAAAGAAAGAAAAAGATGAAATATCTATGGATTTTAGTCCCCCATACTTGGTGAGTTTGGAGTTTACTTTGATTTGAAGGCCCATTACAGAAAAATTTGGCCTTTGTCCAACTCATTAGTAACCAAAGGAAGTTTAGAGTGAAGTTTGGGCCCAACATGAAGACATTAGGCCCCTTTATAACGCCCCCATGGGAAAGTGACGTTTTTGCATACTTGGTGAATTTCTAAGAGTCTCTCTACATTTGCATGAGCTCCGCTAGGTTTTTAGGACACTTTGTTAAATTCCTTACCCTTCGTTTCTTTAAACCTTGATCCATGGCCCCATTACAACCCTTAATAAGACCTTCTTGATCCTTAAGATGGGACAGCCCTTGATGTGGAGATGAGTTACAAGAGTTGAACCTATGGCTTGGGTCCATCTGTGCAAGTAGTTGATGTCCTTCATGAGATCTTTAAAAGAAATTTATACATGTGCTTTCGTTTCTTGCAATATGTGATACACTTGCTATCTTTCACATATACTTGAGTGTATAAGCTTTTAAGCATTGCCATAATCTGAGAGAAGAAAGAGTGGATATACTTTGTGAGGATTTGAATCATACTTGTTTGAAACATGCTTAACAGAAACCATCACCATTGTTCCAACCAAGTCCTACTTGTGTATATGTAACTTATGTGTTTTAATTAACTCTCGAATGCCTAAACATTGATTCTTGGTGAAGTGCTAATCTTGGTGTTATGAAAGTAAGAGATTGCTGAGACAAATAGTTAAAGGGCAATAGAGTCTTTTATGTGTCGAGTCTTTAATTTTTGTTGAGTCGTAGTCGTGTTTGTGTTGTGATTTTGCTAAGGGACTAGCAAAAGCTAAGTGTGGGGGAATTTGATAGGAGCATTTTAATGCGACGTTTTAACTGCATTTCCCTACATTTTTCTGCGCCATTTCCTTGAAAAATCCCTGTTTGGGAAAGTTTCCATTCTTTGATTGGGAAAGTTCCTTATTGTAGAAAGTTTCCATTTTTGTCTTCATTTCTCATTTCTCATTTTTCATTTCTCATTTCTCATTTCTCATTTCTCATTTCTCATTTCTCATTTCTAGAAAGTTTCTATTTTTCATTTTTAGTAAGTTTCTATTTTTCATTTTTAGAAACTTTCCATTTCTCAATTTTAGAAAGTTTCTATTTTTCAAATTAGGTAAGTTTCCATTTTTCATATTAGTTTCTATTTTCAGGACCTCCGAGCTAAAAAGTGGAAATGAATGCACGAATGGAAAGAGGAGCTTGCGAACATCAAGACGAACGAATATGAGAAGAATTGGGCCACACATTTGAGCAGAAATGAAGAAACAAGCTTTCCTAATCCAACTAGGAAACCCTGCGAAATGGAGGAAGGCTTTCCGAGCAAGTTTCCAACGCAACCATGAAAAAGAAATGGAAAAATAATGAGTTTTGCGTTGGAAGATGAGAAGACTTGAAGTTGAAGCAACGAGGCCCAAGAACTCTATGGATTTTCGGCAAAATGGATCAAGGCCCATCAAAAGCCCATGGAATTAGGGTTTGTGACGCATGGAGGAAACCCTAGGGTTGCATTGCCGTGAAAATCAAAAGGAGGAGGCAAAAGTGGCGTGAAAAATCAAGGGAAGAATCAAAGATTACGCAAGAGATTTTCTAGGGTGGAGTTTAAGGAAAGAAATCAAGAAAGAGACCAAATTGCGTCTAGGTTCATTCCTAGAAACCCTAAGTATATTTTGGCCGAAAATACAAGAAGAAAATCAGAAAATATTCAAGGAATTTCGGCAAGAATATATTAGGGTATCTTCTTGGAGTTTTATGATTGGTTGGATGACACACTAGGGCTTACTTGGCAATTTCTCATTGGTGGAAGGCATGTGGAATTATTAATTTAATTCCTTGGTAAATAAATCAGAAAACTCACGGCTTGGAAGCCAAGACATGCCGTTCCCTATATATACACTCACCCTAGACGTCTCCAAAAACCACTTTTACAATTCAGAAAATTCTCTCTACGCGCGGAAGCTCTCTCCATTCTCTAGTGCAACTTTTGGCGTTTTCAAGCAAGGAAGGAAGAAGCAAGCTTAGGCCGTGAGCATCATCATCCATTCCACCTTGAAGCCGTGTACTTTGAAGCTTGCTTTCGAGTTTCATTAGTTCATCATTCGAGTTATTCATCCATCTCTCCATTCACGGTGTAATTCAACCTTCTTTCTTGTAATCACTTTTGATTCTCCTTGTTTGATTTCGTTGGATGTTGTTCTAGTTAACGTTTATGTTTGAACAAGGTTTATATTCTGAAAATTTATGATTGATTAAGGATTTTCGATTTCTATGTTGTGATTCCAAAGTTGCTTATGTGTGATTGTTCGATTGAGTTTGCTTTATAGATAACTTTTGTATTTTAATCTTATGTGGTTCGAAACACTTAGGGTTTTGATATGAATGGTGCTAGATTTAAGAACATGAAATCGACTTTTCGTTTTGTGTAAACTTGAATCAAAGTAGTAAAGGTTTTGGACAAAAATCGAATTCAATTGAAGAGGATAGCAATTAGGTGAACTTATTCATACTAAGTTGTGCACTTGAGTTGATAGCCTTTCCTTGAACTTCTTGCGTTGAACATGTATGATTGACTAGCTTTCTAGGGCTTGATTACATGTTTGATAGGATTAGTCTATGTGCTTTCACTTAGATTAATTAGCATTGAAAAGTAAAATATGGGAAATCGTTTGCTTTCGAATGTTTCACATGATCAATTCCTTTCACATGACTTGGAAGAACAATGTAGGTTTGTATTCGAATTTAATCATGAAATCGGTTTTAATCTTTGTTTCTTACATATCATTCTTGTATTTGTGTTTTTGTTTATACTTAGTTTTATTCTTCCTTTTAATTTTCGAAAACCAAAACCTAAAACCCCCCTAATTCGTAAATTGTGTTTATATTGTGTAAATATTATACTTTGTTTTATTTTAATTGTTTATATTGTCCTACATTGACAGGTGTACCCTCAATCCCCGGAATAGAACGATCCCTATTTGCTTATACTACTAATGATATTTAAAGGGTTAAATTATATGCTTGCTTTAAGCGTATCACTTCTCGTTCCATTTATGAACTCAATTCAGCTTATTTATTCCAAAAACCTGAAAATAGAAGCTTTCTAAAATAAGAAATGGAAACTTTCTTAAACTAAAATGGAAACTTTCTAAAAATGGAAAATAGAAACTACAAAACGGAAACTTTCTACAATTAGGAACTTTCCCATTCGAAGAATGGAAACTTTCCTAAACAGAGTTTTATTAAGGAAATAACGTAGAAAATATAGGGAAATAACAGTTAAAACGTCGCATTAAAATGCTCCTATCAAAAATGCTCCTATCAGGAAGAAGAAGACAAGCCGTGCACATCATCCATCACCATCCTTGAAGATTGCTTTCGAAATTCAAGAGACCATTCATCACTTCATTCATCTCATCTTCATCACGGTGTAATCCGATTCTCCTTGTACCTTTGCTTTGTATTTTCGTTGGTTTTGCCTTAGTTGACACATATGTATGAACAAATGTTGTTTTCTGAAATTTTATGATTAATTGTTAATTTTTGATAGGAGCATTTTAATTCGACGTTTTACTTGCTTTTCCCTGCATTTCTTGCGTTATTTCCTTATTAAAACCCTGTTTAGGAAAGTTTCCATTCTTTGATTGGGAAAGTTCCTATTTGTAGAAAGTTTCTATTTTTGTAGTTTCTATTTATCATTTTTAGTAAGTTTCCATTTTCGGTAGTTTCTATTTTTTAATTTTTAGAAAGTTTTCCATTTTCAGTTTAGGAAAGTTGTCATTTTTCATTTTAGGAAAGTTTCTATTTTTCTTATTAGTTTCTATTTTCAGGACCTCCGAGCTAAAAAGTGGAAATGAACTCACAAATGGAAAGAGGAGCTTGCGAAAATCAAGGGGAGTAAAAATGAAGAACAATGGGCCACAGAAATGAGCAGAAATGAAGAAAAGAAGTTTTCCTGGTCCAACCAGGAAACCCTGCGAAAAGGAGGAAAGCTTACCTATGAAGTTTCCAACGTTATCATGAAAAGAAATGGAAAAATGAAGTGTTATGACGTTGGAAGGTGACAAGGCTTGAAGTTGAAGCAACAGGGCCCAAGAACTCTCAAGAATGAAGTGGATTTTCGGCAAATGGATCAAAGGCCCATTAAGCCCATGCAAGTAGGGTTTATGACGCATGAATAAACCCTAGGGGGAGAATTTGCCGTCCAAAGCAAGAGAGAAACAAGGAAGTTGGCGTTAAAAATCAGAAAATAAGAAGAGATTTTCTAGGGAGATTTTCTAGGGCTATTTTTATGGAAAGAAAATACTTGGAGATAAACCCTAGAGATATTATTGCCGTGGAATTCCAAGAGGAAAAGAAGGAATTGCCGTGAATTAAAGAAGAAACCCTAGAGAATTCGGCAAGGAGATATTCAAGGGAGAAATAAAAGGAAGGAGAAAAAGGTGGAGACCTAGAAAATCTCAAAAGAAGTCTAGATACATTCCTATATTACCTAAAGGAGTTTTGGCCGAATTTAAAGTATAAAATCAGAATATTATCAAGGGAATTTCGGCCAAAGATATTAGGGAATTAAATGGAATTTTGTGATTGGTTGGACCACCTCATAGGGCTTATGTGGCATGCGACCATTGGAGGAAATTATATGGAGTGACCAAGCAATTGCCGTGAGGATTCTTAGGGTTCACACGGCTTGGAAAGCAAGAAGGCCGTCCCCTATATATTCTCCTCTTCTTCCAACGTCAAGAAGTTCCTAGTTCCACACTTTTACGTTCTACACTTGAGAAATAATTCAGAAAACTCTCTAGCTTAGCCGTGCTCCTCTCCATCCTCTAGGGCAACCACGAAGTGCAAGCAAGGCCAAGGAAGAAGAAGACAAGCCGTGCATACCATCCACCCTCCACCTTGAAGATTGCTTTCGAAATTCAAGAGACCACATCATCACTTCATCCATCTCATCTTCATCACGGTGTAATCCGATTCTCCTTGTACCTTTGCTTTGTATTTTCGTTGGTTTTGCCTTAGTTGACACATATGTATGAACAAGTATTTATTTCTGGAATTTTATGATTAATTGTTAATTTTCAGATTCATATATTGCGATTTATGGTTGCTTTTGTGTGAGTGTTTGATTAAATTTGCATGATAGAAATCTTTTGTATGATAATCTTGAATGGTTCGAAACATTTAGGGTTTTTATGTGAATGTTGCTACGAATTTGAGAACATGGATCAACTTTTTGGTTTTGTGTTCTTGAATCAACAAGTAGTAAAGGTTTTGTACAAAAACCGAAATTTAATCAAAGGAGATTGCAATTAGGTGAACTTTTTCATACTAAGTTGCACATTTGAATTGATAGCCTTTCTAGATGCTTAATGCGTTGAACATGACATGATTGACTAGCTTTCTAGGGTTTGATTGCATGTTTGATAGAATTAATCTAGGTGCTTTCACTTAGGTTAATTAGCATTGAAAGTAAAATATGGGAAATTGTTTGCTTTTGAACGTTTCACATGATCAATTCCTCTTGCATGACTATGATGAACAATGATGAACTTGAATTAACCTTGATTATAAATTCCGATTTGATCTTTGTTCGTGCATTTCATTTGCATTTTTATGTTTTTGCATTTTAATTGTTTTCTTTACTTAGTTTAATTTCCGAAAATCAAAATCAAAAATCCCCCTAATTTCGTAAATATGTATATATTTTGTTATATTTTTGTAAATATTATACTTTGTTTTAATTTTAATTGTTTAATTGTTTGACAATGACAGGTGTACCCTCAATCCCCGGAATAGAACGATCCCTATTTATTATATACTACTAATGACATTTCAGGGTTAAATTGTGCGCTCCCTAAAGCAACATCAATTTTTGGCGCCGTTGCCGGGGATTGAAAAATCATTTGCCATATTGTGAATATGTGTTTTGTTTATATTGTGACCGAGAAAAAAAAAAAAAAAAAATTTTTACTTGTTAATTATTTGTAATTGTCGAAATTTAGTTAACTAATTACTTAGGTTGTTATTTATATTGTTGAATACAAATTTTTATTGTAGGTTGTAAATTAAAGAAGGAATAGGTGAAGTCGTGTTTATTAATATTGGCCTAAACCCCTTATTGGTACCTAGTTCAGGTCCCTTAAGGTTGAGGGCGGCCTTTATTAACATTCATTGAACTGTCTTCACACTTAGGACCTTTTATATCCAAGTAAGTATAGCCTATGTGGGATGGTGTCTAGGAAAGGGGACAACGCTCATGACAGGTTCTTGAATCCAGAAGTGCGTGCAAATGGGCCTAAACCACAATGTGGGAGTAGCTCATGCCAAAATGGATTCTACCTCTTGTGGTCGCCCTCCCCTACCTGGCCATTTCAGTAAGGTTGCCCAAAGGATGTAGGAGGGACTTTGTGTCTAGACGACTATACTTGGGCCGCACGTCCTCTTGATTTACCGCTTGGAATTGAATTTGAAATCAATGATATATATAACAAATGAAAATATTGTGATTCACTAAGGTATATTGGATTAAACATAGTCTTGAAAAGGGTAGCTGTTTCAGTCCCATTGCACATCGAGACTCCCTGTTCCCGTACCTAAGTGTTGAAAATAATTGTAAAGAAAAGGAAGAAAAACAAATATTTGTAAGTATTTTCGTAAAAAAAAAAAAAAAAAAAAAAAAAGAAGTGTACAAAGTGTGACGTTTTGTTGTGTAAAAGTTGTGTTTAAAATGTGTCTAATCTTGTTAAACAAAAGAAATGTAAAGAATTAATTGTAAATATTGTTAAATTCTTGATTGTTATAAGTGTGTAAAATCGTATGAGTAGATAAGGGCCCTTTTGTTAATATTGGCCTTAACCCTTCATTAGTGCCTTTCTAAGGTCTTATGAGGTTGAGGGCGGCTTTTATTAGCATTTGGAGAACTGTCTAACACTTGAGTTCTTTTCAAGCTGAGTAAGGGGCATATAGGTGGTGTCTAGGTTGAGACCCTGGGTGATGGGTTCAAATTGGATCTCAGAGACACTATAGACCGTGCGTAAACCACAATGTGGGAGTAGCCAATAGGGGCCTAAACCTCAATGAGGGAGTAGCCTCCGTAGTGTCACCAAAATGAGTCCTCCCTCTCACTTACCTCTTAATCTGGCCATCTAGCCTTCTGAAACAAAGGAAAGTGACTTATGTCTAGGCGACTATCCCTAGATCGTATCTCACCAATAGTAGTGGTTTCTATTGGGCTCGACTTACAACTTGTAATCAATTGAGATATTAACTTTATTTTGTAAAGATAATAAGATACTTGAACATAACCTCCACTTGTAAATTGTGTTGTTTGTACAATTTTTTACTTGTATAAACTTCTTACGTAGTTTATTTGTGAAAAGATTTTGGATAGTTTGTAATTTATACTTCTCTTTATACTTGTATAAATCATAAATAGTAAAGTCGTGAATAGTAACTTGTGAATAGTGACTCGTGAATAGTAAGGTTGATGTATAAATCACTAATTTGTAATTAACTCACTTTATACTTTGCTAACTTCTTTGAATTTTGATGATGTTCAGGATTCCTATGAATGACCGAGCCTTTTAGACCCTCTACACTAAAGGAAATTGAAGCAAGGCTCGCTCGCTTGAAGGGTCCTTCACTTCTTGAGCACACAAGCCCTTCCCCTTCAACATACAAAGAGTACACATTTAACGAGCAAGGGAAGCGGACTTACTTTTCTGAGGAGTCTACATCACCTACACCAAGTCCATCTCCTCCTTCACGTTCACCTTCACCTGTGATTTCGTCCAACTCTACACCACCACCTTCACCACCACCTGAAGAAGTCGAAGAAGAGAGAATGGCATCTATTAGGGAACTCTCCACCGCAACTGTTGAAGGAGGACCCCCTACAGGCATAGTATACCCTGCCCCTGCAGCTGGAAGACAGGCAGAGTTCGAGCTTAAGAGTGGATTGTTGCACAAGCTCCCTATCTTCCATGGCCTTAATATGGAGGATGCTAATAAGCACGTACGAGAATTCCAATCTGTTTGTGCAAACATGCAACCACAAGGGGCAGATGAGAATCTTCTGAAGATGAGAGCATTTCCATTCTCTCTAGCTGATAGAGCCAAGGATTGGCTATATGAGCTTCCTGCAGGACGTATCACATCATGGGAAACAATGAGAAAGGCCTTCTTGGAGAAATACTTCCCAGCTTCTAAGGTCATCACACTTAGAAAGAAGCTCAGTGGAATAGAGCAAGCCCATGATGAGTCCTATGCTGCTTACTATGAGAGGTTCAATTCCTTACTTGCACAATGTCCTCAACATCAGATGAAGGATGAGACCCTACTCACATGTTTCTATGAAGGACTCTTACCCTTGGAAAGGCAAATGTTGGATGCTGCAGCTGGAGGAGCTTTCGTGGATAAGTCACCTGCAGTTGGGAAGGAGCTTATAGCTAATCGTGCCTTGAACTCCCAACAATATGAGGGGGTAGGACACTCTATTCGTAGGGTGCATGAGATGAGCAAGAATACTGCCATTGAAGACCAACTGAGTAAGCTTACTCTACTCATGAATCAAGTGGTAAGTTCCAAGGGACCAAGTGCAACAATAGCTTGTGGAGTATGCTCTATGCAAGGGCATGTTACAGATCAGTGCCCTCAACTCAATGAGAATGGAGGATGGGAATCTGCAAATGCTATTGGAGGGTATCAAGGAGGATATCAAGGAGGACCTCAACGTCCTAGACATGACCCTTACTCCAATACTTATAACCCAGGATGGAGGGACCATCCCAACTTCAAGTGGACCAACAATGATAACGTTCAGAATCCTCTTGGTGGGAACTTCCAACGTCCTCAAGGGCCTTCATTCCAAGGATCATCTTTTCAAAGGCCCTACATGCCTCCTCCTCAACAGAACTCAGGACCTTCAATGTCTCACTATGACAAAACGTTGGAAGCCTTGACTAGTTCCACCCAAGCCTTGACAAACTCTACTCAAGCTTTGATTCAAGGACAACAGACCCACACTAAGGATATTGCAGATCTTAAGAAGCAGATGGGCCAAGTTGTGGACTTCATGAGCAAGATTCATGAGACTGGGAAGCTTCCTAGTGGCACAATACCTAACCCTAAGGGTAATGTGGAGAATGCATCAGTTGTGACTACGAGGAGTGGAAGACCATTGGTGGATCCACCCAAGCAACCCAAGAAGGTCCAAATGAGCATAGAGATTGAGGAAGACCAAGAGCCCACCAAGTTGGGTGTTGAGAAGGACCCTGCAACGTCAAAGGAAGAGACCAAGGCATCCTCATCTTTAAAGGCAAAACCGGAAATCAAAGGTAATAATTCTAACCTATCGAATTCGGTTATTGCTAACCCTTCTTCTTCTTGCATGCCCTTCCCACGCAGGTTTGCCCAATCTAAGAAGGATGAAAGTGACCAAGCCATCTTGGAAACTTTCAAGAAGGTGCAAGTAAACCTACCCCTCCTAGAGGCCATCAAGCAAGTCCCTAAGTATGCCAAGTTCCTCAAAGAGCTTTGCACTACTAGGAGAGTAAACCGTGAAAAGGAGGTGGTAAAGGTAAGTGAGAATGTCTCTGCCCTGATTCAGAGGAAGATTCCTCCAAAGTGTAAGGATCCTGGAAGCTTTACTATTCCGTGCACTATTGGTAACTCTAGATTTAAGAATGCCATGTTAGACCTAGGTGCATCTGTTAATGTTATGCCCTATTCTGTGTATGAAACCCTAGGTCTAGGTGAACTTAAATCTGACAATGTTATCATTCAGTTAGCTGACAGATCCAATGCATACCCTAGAGGTTTGTTGGAGGATGTATGATACGTGCAAAGCATCGCCAATTTAAACCCTGAAAAATATCATCATTAGTATAGAGCAAGCAGGGATCGTTCAAACCGGGGATTGAGGGTGCTAACATGTGAGAAACAAATTAAAAGAAAGAATATACAAATTCACACGAAAATTATAAGAACATATACAAGTTAAGTTAGAATTAAATTAGAAATCCATATACAACACACATACAAACAACAAATCCTAGTTAAATTCTAACTACACAAATACATGTATAACACAAACACATATTACTATTCACGAAAACACTATTCACGAATTATTTTCAGATTATATTATACAATTTACGATTTCTATACATACTAAATCCTAAAACGATTTACACATATACACAAACAAGAAAACATAAAAGAAGGGGGGTTTTAAAGATCAAAGTATGAGTTTTCAGAAAACAAATAAAGAACAAAAACGTTTTATTTACAAAGGTGGGAAAAGAAGAATTTTTGGAAAACAATTTATCAAGAATAAATCAAGATCAACATATTCATGCATCCCTTAATCTTGTTAATTACCATGGAAAGATATCAACCCAAGAAACAAAGTTACAAGCGCCCAATGTCCCTTATATGACTTCCCTTTACACAATTGATCGACGAAGCGCCAAACCAACATATTCCAAATGCAAGTATCACACAATCGAAGCGACTCATAATCTCATGCATTCAAATCATTAAGAGCAAGTGAAAGTTTAGTCAATAAACATGCAAATTCAAGTACTCGAAGCGAATCTTTTCATTACATGCATAATCTGATCTCGACCTTTGTCCAAAGCCTTTACTACTATATTGAATTAGGGTCACGAAGCGTTAACCTAATTACTAGCTCCAATTACATGCAATCATCCTAAGTTTGCAACCAAAGAACAAGAACATATAAAAGTTATCTATAAAACAAAACCAGATTATCAATCCATATTTCGGCAATTAATCAAGATCAAACATACATAGACACATCAAACATTGAACAATTCATCCAAATCGCATCCAAAAATCAGAAAGTTAACTCATGGTTTCGGTTTTACACAAAGAAAAACAAAAACAGAATTTATATGGAACAAGTTACAAAACCGTAAGGAAAACATGATGAAGATGGTAAGAACAACCCTTAGACACGTCCCAAGGTTCCAAAGCAGCTCCAAGGTGGTGGCACAAGGTGAAGATCACGGCAAAGATGGAGGATGGCACGGCTAGAACTTGCAAGACGCGAAAACCTGAAACTTAAGAGCAAACCGGTGAGAAACGAAATTGTGGAGAATAAAGTGTTACCCCTGAACGTCTAATACACAAGGTATATATAGTAGAACGTCTCAAGGCACTCCCAATTCGTTTCTACTTGGTTTCTCTTAGTTCGTGTTGATTTAGGACTTCTTTCTCACAAAACAGATTTCCGGTAGATTTGACCTCAGTCCACTAAAACGGCCATAACTTCCTCTAGAAAATAGCTATTGATGAGCTGTAAAAAGCTCTGGAAACTAGACATCCGTAGCTTTCCAACCATATAAAGATCATAATTTTCTGAGCTCTGAGCGATTTTTGACACTCCGTTGAAGTTGACTGATCTGCACAGGCAGATTTCCGAATCTGTATTGAATTCGACTTTTAATGCACAAGTTGAGTCCAATTCGATTTCCCTTTGCATCACATGCCTCTCACATGTCTTCCACGCCCATTCTGAAGTAGAAACGTCAAGAACTCCCTAGAACCTTCAAGAATCTCACGAAATTCCAATCCTTACTCAACAAGAAGTCCAAATTCCATATTGCTTTGTAATTCGAATCTCTTGTTGCTTCCTCTTCCATGTGTACGGCATATGACCTTCTTGAGACTTCTAGATGCTTCATGAACGTTCCCAAGCTCTCCTAGTATGAGTAGAACTCCATATGTAAGTAGGTTTCCTAGTTGAATACAAACTTCTTTTCTGCGATTCTTCTACACTCTTCCGGAACCTTCTTGAGTAATCCTTATCCAACAGGGACTCCTTGTCACACTAGGATTCCTTATCTGAGTAGAATTGGGTTTCCTTGTTCAAGTAGAACTTCTGATTTCCGCGACTTAAGAGTTTGAATCCAAGTCAGCTTCTGATTCCTACTCCAACTAGGATTCCTTTTCCTAGTCAAACTGGGAGAACTTCCATTTCTTCATTTCTTTCCATTTCTGCGCCACTTGTGCCTTCCTTAGTCATTTTTGGACTTGAGACTCCATTTTCACCTGAAAAACACTAACTAAGTTAAATTGATCGAGATAAAGGAAATAACTTAGCAAAATATAGGGTTTAATCATTATAAACGTCGCATTTTACGCTCCTATCAAATTCCCCCACACTTAGCTTTTGCTAGTCCCTTAGCAAAATCAACATAACAACCCAAAAGACTAAGAAACAAAACAAAGACTAACGAAAATAAACTAAGTATGGAAACGAAAAACACAAAGACTCAAGACTCAAACGAAAATCAAAAACCAAAAACAAAGACACAAACGTCCAAACACAATGACTTCTAAGCCCTTTAACATATTGTCTCAGCAATCTCATACTTTCAAGTCACCAAGATTAGCACTTAACCAAGCATCACATCTTCAAGATATTCGAGAGCTAATTACAAAACATAATCCACATATAAGCATGTAAGACTTGGGGGTAAACAATGGTGGTGGGTTCTTTAACATATTTCAAACAAATCATGATTCAAACCTCACATGGATATATCACTCTTTCTTCTCTCAGATTCAAGGCTCATGCTTAAAAGCTTATCACTCAAGTATATGTGAAAGAATAACAAGTAAATCACATATGTATAAGAAACGAAAGCACATATATTCATTTTTTTTCAAAAGATCTCATGAAAGATATCAACTACTTGCACAGATGAACCCAAGCCATAAGTTCAACAGTTATAACTCATCTCCACAGATCAAAGGCTGTCCCATCTTAAGGATCAAAGAGGTCTTACAATTCAAGGTTGTAATGGGGCCAAGGCTTAAGGTTAAAAGAAACGAAGGGATAGGAAAATCACAAAGTATCCTAAAAACCTAGCAGAGCACTTGTTGATGTAGAGAGACCAATTTCGAATCCACCATGTATTGCAAACGTCATGTCCTCCAGAGCTTTATAAAAGGGCCAAGTATCATCTTGTTGGGCACAAACTTCATTCTAACCTTCTTTCGAACAAGTGAATTGGACAAAGACCAAATTTGTCAACAATGGGCCTTCAATTTAAAGCAAACTCCAAATTCACCAAGTATAGGGGACTAAAATCCATAAACATAAACAATAGCACACATTTTTTCTCTAATTGCCGTAATATTCTTTCTCTTTTATTTTTTCTCCTTCGGAAATTACATACAAAGATTACATATGGACAAGTCTACCCCCACACTTGAACTTCTTCATGTCTTCAAAATCCTTCCTTGATGCCAAAACTCCAAGCAAAGTCTCAAAAATATGCTCCACTAAGTCTTTAGAACATAGGGTAAAGATATAACTATACTAGGGTTAAGGGTTGAGGAATTTTGAGGGTGATGAAAGAAAAGGTTCAATGTAGGCTCAAAATGGTTAAACTAGGGGAGTCCCACGACGGGCACAATTATGGACACAAGCTATATTTGGCAATGGTGGTAAAATCCTAAGTACCTTTATCCTTTCCAGAATCAGGGCCATATATTGATCATAAACGTCTCAATGAGCATAACAGTGAATTCTAACATTCTCTAGTCCATTAAACTTCATCTATGGCATGTAGTCAAACAAGATGAAAGAATAATGAGATCAACAAAATCATCGCCAAGAAAATAAGAGTATACTTCATTTCTTCCATTAATCACTCACAAAGAAAGGGCACATGGCTCAAATTCTCACTTAGGGTTTTTATGAATCACAACTTTATCTTCCATATGTTCATATTTTGTACCAAAGTTACGCATACACCATATCTACTACACATTCATATGCTTTTCATAAATCATAATTAACCAAAGAATATCATCAAATATTATCTCAATCTTGTGATCCTCTTTTAGCCTTAATTTCAGAGATATAAGCTCATCCTAGACAGTTAAAAGGGCATCCTAAGACTCAATCACACAACAAAACAAAAAAACAAAAAAAAACAAAAAAAAACAAATTTTTTTTTGTGAACAGTGACGAATTTTTTATTATTATTAATAAAGTGACGAAAATATTTTAATTTTTATTTTTCTGATATTTTCCATTTTTTTTTTTTTTTGTTTAGACCACAAAAACTAGCTATCTAAAAACAAAGTGAAACGTTAAACCCTTCCCCCACACTTAAATCATGCATTGTCCTCAATGTCTAAACAAGTATAAAGCATGCAAAGCATAAATCAAGCATGGAATAAGAGATAACGCAACAAATCCTAAAACAAAGACAAAAGTTTCGAAAAATAAAAGAGTAGAGAAGAGTTCAAGAGAGCAAATCTGCGTTGATGGCTCCTCCACAGCTACAGTTGAAATGGGTTGCCTCCCATGCAGCGCTTAATGTTTAAAGTCTTTCAGCCTAGACTTGCATCTCCATTTATTCCAATATATACACAACAAAACATCAGAAGTACGGATATATACAAAACCAACGAAATTTTATGTATATATTTACAAGTTTTTAATTTTACAATCTTAAGTAGTTAACTCCAATAAGCAATCGTGAATCAAGGTTTAGACATACGGCCCAAAGATTCTAGTTTTAATACAAGTCTCCCTTCCCTTTATCTTTTGGTTACTCTTTTCACACAGAGCCAGGTAGTAGAGGAACGATTTTGGCGGAGCTCAGCTCACTTGATTAGCAGGGGACGAGACCCTTTGCTAGCACTTCTCGTATCTAATCAACCTAGACACCCTATGCTAATAAAGTGTGCCTACTTGATAAAGAAAACTTTGACAAGTATTAACAAGAGAATATTTCACCTAGTCCATTATGACTCACAACTTCTTACCAAACCCAACTATTCTCGAAAATTGTCTAAGTATATGACTTCAACAAGACATCATGAACTATTGTTTTGGACGTGCGGCCCAAGTCCTTGTCTACACACATATTTCTTCTCAAATCCTTTGGGCAACCTTACTGAAATGGCCAGTGCGGGGGAGGACGAACACGAGAGGTAGAAACCATTTTGGCACAAGCTACTCCCACATAGTGGTTTAGGCTTGTTTGATTGCACTTCTGGATTCAAAACCCATCATGGACGTTGTCCCCTTCCTAGTCACCATTTCACATAGGCTATACTTACTTAGATAAGAAAAGGCCTAAGTGTAAAACATTTTTCAAGTGTTAATAAAAGCCGCCCTCAACCTTAAAAGACCTGAATCAGGTACTAATAAGGGGTTAAGGCTAATATCAACAAACGAGACTTCACCTATTCCATAACAGTTCATAATCCCTTACCAAAATCATACCTTAGTGGCGTTTTCATCACATGAAGACTTTTCAATCCCCGGCAACGGCGCCAAAAATTGATACGTGCAAAGCATCGCCAATTTAAACCCTGAAAAATATCATCATTAGTATAGAGCAAGCAGGGATCGTTCAAACCGGGGATTGAGGGTGCTAACATGTGAGAAACAAATTAAAAGAAAGAATATACAAATTCACACGAAAATTATAAGAACATATACAAGTTAAGTTAGAATTAAATTAGAAATCCATATACAACACACATACAAACAACAAATCCTAGTTAAATTCTAACTACACAAATACATGTATAACACAAACACATATTACTATTCACGAAAACACTATTCACGAATTATTTTCAGATTATATTATACAATTTACGATTTCTATACATACTAAATCCTAAAACGATTTACACATATACACAAACAAGAAAACATAAAAGAAGGGGGTTTTAAAGATCAAAGTATGAGTTTTCAGAAAACAAATAAAGAACAAAAACGTTTTATTTACAAAGGTGGGAAAAGAAGAATTTTTGGAAAACAATTTATCAAGAATAAATCAAGATCAACATATTCATGCATCCCTTAATCTTGTTAATTACCATGGAAAGATATCAACCCAAGAAACAAAGTTACAAGCGCCCAATGTCCCTTATATGACTTCCCTTTACACAATTGATCGACGAAGCGCCAAACCAACATATTCCAAATGCAAGTATCACACAATCGAAGCGACTCATAATCTCATGCATTCAAATCATTAAGAGCAAGTGAAAGTTTAGTCAATAAACATGCAAATTCAAGTACTCGAAGCGAATCTTTTCATTACATGCATAATCTGATCTCGACCTTTGTCCAAAGCCTTTACTACTATATTGAATTAGGGTCACGAAGCGTTAACCTAATTACTAGCTCCAATTACATGCAATCATCCTAAGTTTGCAACCAAAGAACAAGAACATATAAAAGTTATCTATAAAACAAAACCAGATTATCAATCCATATTTCGGCAATTAATCAAGATCAAACATACATAGACACATCAAACATTGAACAATTCATCCAAATCGCATCCAAAAATCAGAAAGTTAACTCATGGTTTCGGTTTTACACAAAGAAAAACAAAAACAGAATTTATATGGAACAAGTTACAAAACCGTAAGGAAAACATGATGAAGATGGTAAGAACAACCCTTAGACACGTCCCAAGGTTCCAAAGCAGCTCCAAGGTGGTGGCACAAGGTGAAGATCACGGCAAAGATGGAGGATGGCACGGCTAGAACTTGCAAGACGCGAAAACCTGAAACTTAAGAGCAAACCGGTGAGAAACGAAATTGTGGAGAATAAAGTGTTACCCCTGAACGTCTAATACACAAGGTATATATAGTAGAACGTCTCAAGGCACTCCCAATTCGTTTCTACTTGGTTTCTCTTAGTTCGTGTTGATTTAGGACTTCTTTCTCACAAAACAGATTTCCGGTAGATTTGACCTCAGTCCACTAAAACGGCCATAACTTCCTCTAGAAAATAGATATTGATGAGCTGTAAAAAGCTCTGGAAACTAGACATCCGTAGCTTTCCAACCATATAAAGATCATAATTTTCTGAGCTCTGAGCGATTTTTGACACTCCGTTGAAGTTGACTGATCTGCACAGGCAGATTTCCGAATCTGTATTGAATTCGACTTTTAATGCACAAGTTGAGTCCAATTCGATTTCCCTTTGCATCACATGCCTCTCACATGTCTTCCACGCCCATTCTGAAGTAGAAACGTCAAGAACTCCCTAGAACCTTCAAGAATCTCACGAAATTCCAATCCTTACTCAACAAGAAGTCCAAATTCCATATTGCTTTGTAATTCGAATCTCTTGTTGCTTCCTCTTCCATGTGTACGGCATATGACCTTCTTGAGACTTCTAGATGCTTCATGAACGTTCCCAAGCTCTCCTAGTATGAGTAGAACTCCATATGTAAGTAGGTTTCCTAGTTGAATACAAACTTCTTTTCTGCGATTCTTCTACACTCTTCCGGAACCTTCTTGAGTAATCCTTATCCAACAGGGACTCCTTGTCACACTAGGATTCCTTATCTGAGTAGAATTGGGTTTCCTTGTTCAAGTAGAACTTCTGATTTCCGCGACTTAAGAGTTTGAATCCAAGTCAGCTTCTGATTCCTACTCCAACTAGGATTCCTTTTCCTAGTCAAACTGGGAGAACTTCCATTTCTTCATTTCTTTCCATTTCTGCGCCACTTGTGCCTTCCTTAGTCATTTTTGGACTTGAGACTCCATTTTCACCTGAAAAACACTAACTAAGTTAAATTGATCGAGATAAAGGAAATAACTTAGCAAAATATAGGGTTTAATCATTATAAACGTCGCATTTTACGCTCCTATCAATGTACTTGTACAGGTTAACCATCTTATCTTCCCAGCTGATTTTTATGTATTGGAAATGGAGGACTCCCCTGTAAGTTCCACTCCATTGCTTTTGGGACGTCCTTTCTTAAGGACAGCTAGGACGAAGATTGATGTGTATGAAGGCTCTCTTACAATGGAGTTCGATGGTGACATTATAGGCTTTAACATTTTTGAAGCCATGAGGTATCCCCTAGAGGTTAATGATTGTTTTTCTGCTGACATTTTGGATGAACTTGCGCAGAAAATGTTTGATGTTATGCATGAGGATACCCTAGTCACTACCCTTGAGAGTGGGGTAGGCTATACAAAGGAGGGGGTCACCATTTCAGAGGACAAGTTGAAAGACACTTGTGAGGAGAAAATCATTGAAAACGTCTCCTTCCTTGAGGCATCTCCCTATATAGGTAAGTCTGTTTCTCCCTTGTCCATTCAGTTATCCACTAACAAGACTTTACCTTCAGTGGTCCAGGCCCCAGAACTTGAGCTAAAACCTCTTCCAGACCATTTGAAGTATGTCTACTTAGGGGACAAGGAGACCTTACCAGTGATTGTGTCCTCTGCACTAACGACTCCACAAGAAGAGAAGTTGGTGGACATGTTGAAGCAACACAAGACCGCCATAGGATGGACATTGGCGGACATCAAGGGAATCAGCCCTACAACTTGCGTCCATAGGATACTTCTGGAGGAGGGGTCTAAACCTACTAGAGAGGCTCAACGTCGTCTCAACCCTCCAATGATGGAAGTAGTGAAGAAGGAGGTTATCAAACTCCTTGATTGTGGGGTGATCTACCCTATTTCAGACTCCAAGTGGGTCTCTCCAGTTCAGGTCGTGCCCAAGAAGTCTGGGATCACTGTGGTAAAGAATGCTGATAACGAACTGGTGCCTCAAAGGACAGTCACAGGCCACAGAGTTTGCATTGACTATAGGAGGCTCAACGCAACTACAAGGAAAGACCATTTTCCTCTGCCATTCATTGATCAGATGCTTGAGCGCCTAGCTGGACATGACTACTATTGTTTTCTGGATGGATATTCTGGTTACAACCAGATTGCAATTGCAAATGAAGATCAAGAGAAGACAACCTTCACTTGCCCCTTTGGAACATTTGCCTATAGACGTATGCCCTTCGGACTTTGCAACGCTCCAGGTACGTTTCAGAGATGTATGGTAAGTATCTTTTCAGATTATATTGAGAAAATCATAGAGGTATTCATGGATGACTTTTCAGTTTTTGGAAAGAATTTTGATGATTGTCTTAATAATAGGAGCATTTTAATGCGACGTTTTACTTGCTTTTCTCTGCATTTTCTGCGTTATTTCCTTAATAAAACCCTGTTTAGGAAACTTTCCATTCTTTGATTGGGAAAGTTCCTATTTGTAGAAAGTTTCTATTTTTGTAGTTTCTATTTGTCATTTTTTGTAAGTTTCCATTTTCAGTAGTTTCTATTTTTCATTTTTAGAAAGTTTCCCATTTTCAGTTTAGGAAAGTTGCCATTTTTCATTTTAGGAAAGTTTCTATTTTTCTTATCAGTTTCTATTTTCAGGACCTCCGAGCTAAAAAGTGGAAATGAACGCACGAATGGAAAGAGGAGCTTGCGAAAGTCAAGGGGAGCGAAGATGAAGAACAATGAGCCACAGAAATGAGCAGAAATGAAGAAAAGAAGTTTTCCTGGTCCAACCAGTAAACCCTGCGAAAAGGAGGAAAGCTTACCTATGAAGTTTCCAACGTTATCATGAAAAAGAAATGGAAAAATGAAGTGTTATGACGTTGGAAGGTGACAAGGCTTGAAGTTGAAGTAACAAGGCCCAAGAACTCTCAAGAATGAAGTGATTTTCGGCAAATGGATCAAAGGCCCATTAAGCCCATGCAAGTAGGGTTTATGACGCATGAATAAACCCTAGGGGAGAATTTGCCGTCCAAAGCAAGAGAGAAACAAGGAAGTTGGCGTTAAAAATCAGAAAATAAGAAGAGATTTTCTAGGGAGATTTTCTAGGGCTATTTTTATGGAAAGAAAATACTTGGAGATAAACCCTAGAGATATTATTGCCGTGGAATTCCAAGAGGAAAAGAAGGAATTGCCGTGAATTAAAGAAGAAACCCTAGAGAATTCGGCAAGGAGATATTCAAGGGAGAAATAAAAGGAAAGAGAAAAAGGTGGAGACCAAGAAAAGCTCAAAAGAAGTCTAGATACATTCCTTAATTCCCTAAAGGAAGTTTGGCCGAATTGAACTACAAAAATCAGAATTATATCAAGGGAATTTCGACAAGATTATTTAGGGAATTAATATTGGAATTTTGTGATTGGTTGCACCACCTCATAGGGCTTATGTGGCAAGCTTGCATTGGAGGAAAGTATGTGGAATGACTACATTAATTCCGTGAGAAATTCAGAAAAGAGGACGGCTTGGAGAGCAAGGAGGACGTCCCCTATATAATCTCCCCTCTTCTCAACGTTTTGGAGTTCCATTCTTTGCATTCTACACTTTGAAAAAAAATCAGAAAACTCTCTCTAGTTTAGCCGTGCTCTTCTCCATCCTCTAGTCATCTCCACGAGTTCAAGCAAGGCCAAGGGAGAAGAAGCATAGCCGTGAGCATCCATCATCCATCTCCAACCTTAAAGCTTGCTTTCGAGATTCAAGAGACCACCACATCAATCGTTCATCACCATCTCCATCTCACGGTGTAATCTGATTCTCCTTTGTAACCTTTGCTTTGAATTTCGTTGGTTATGAACTAGTTGACATATGTGTTTGAACAAATATTAATTTCTGGAATTTTATGATTAATTGAGAATTTTCAGATTCATATTATTGTGATTCGAGAGTTGCTTATGTGGGTTTGTTTAATTAAATTTGCGTTATAGATAACTTTTGTATTTTAATCTTATGTGGTTGCAAACACTTAGGGTTTCGATATAATTGGTGCTAGGTTTAAGAACATGAAATCGACTTTTCGTTTTGTGTAAACTTGAATCAAAGTAGTAAAGGTTTTGTACAAAGATCGAATTTAATTAACGAGGATTGCAATTAGGTGGACTTTTCCATATTAAGTTGTACACTTGAGTTGATAGCCTTTCTCTATGTGTAATGCGTTAAACATGACATGATTGACTAGCTTTCTAGGGTTTGATTGCATGTTTGATAGAATTAATCTAGGTGCTTCCGCTTAGGTTAATTAGCATTGAAAAGTAAAAAATGGGAATTCATTTGCTTTCGAATGTTTCACATGATCAACTCCTTTCTCATGACTTAGATGAACAATATTAGGGTTTGAATCAATTTTAATCATAAGTTTCGGTTTTGATCTTTGTTCTCTCATTCCATTTGTATTTTTATGTTTTTGCATTTTAATTGTTTTGTTAACTTAGTTTTATTTTCGAAAAACCAAAAACAAAATCCCCCTTTTCGTAAATATGTATATATTTTGTTATATCTTTGTAAATATTATACTTTGTTTTAATTTTAATTGTTTAATTGTTTGACATTGACAGGTGTACCCTCAATCCCCGGAATAGAACGATCCCTATTTATTACGTACTACTAATGACATTTCAGGGTTAAATTATGCGCTTGCTGTGAGCGTATCAATTTTTGGCGCCGTTGCCGGGGATTGAAAAATCACTTGTTAAATATGTGAATATTTGTTTTGTTTATATGTTGTGTTCAAAAAAAAAAAAACTTGACTTGTTAATTGTTTGTAATTCTCGAAAATTAGTTAATTAGTTAGTTAATTACTTAGGTTGTTATTTATATTATTGAACACAAATTTTAATTGTGAGTTGTAAATTAAAGAAGGAATAGGTGAAGTCGTGTTTATTAATATTGGCCTAAACCCCTTATTGGTACCTAGTCCAGGTCCCTTAAGGTTGAGGGCGGCCTTTATTAACATTCATTGAACTGTCTTCACACTTAGGACCTTTTTCATCCAAGTAAGTATAGCCTATGTGGGATGGTGTCTAGGAAGGGGACAACGATCATGACGGTTTTTGAATCCAGAAGTGCTTACAAATGGGCTTAGCTCATGCCAAAATGGATTTTGTCTCTCGTGTTCGCCCTCCCCTACCTGGCCATTTCAGTAAGGTTGCCCAAAGGATGTAGGAGGGACTTGGTGTCTAGACGACTATACTTGGGCCGCACGTCCTCTTGATTTACCGCTTGGAATTGAATTTGAAATCAATGATATATATAACAAATGAAAATATTGTGATTCACTAAGGTATATTGGATTAAACATAGTCTTGAAAAGGGTAGCTGTTTCAGTCCCATTGCACATCGAGACTCCCTGTTCCAGTACCTAAGTGTTGAAAATAATTGTAAAGAAAAGGAAGAAAAACAAATATTTGTAAGTATTTTCGTACAAAAAAAAAAAAAAAAAAAAAAAAAGAAGTGTACAAAGTGTGACGTTTTGTTGTGTAAAAGTTGTGTTTACAGTGTGTCAAATTTTGTTAAACAAAAGAAATTTAAAGAATTAATTGTAAATATTGTTAAGTTCTTGATTGTTATAAGTGTGTAAAATCGTATGAGTAGATAAGGGCCCTTTTGTTAATATTGGCCTTAACCCTTCATTAGTGCCTTTCTAAGGTCTTTTGAAGTTGAGGGCGGCTTTTATTAACATTTGGAGAACTGTCTAACACATGAGTTCTTTTCAAGCTGAGTAAGGGGCATATAGGTGGTGTCTTAGGTTGAGACCCTGGGTGATGGGTTCAAATTGGATCTCAGAGACACTATAGACCGTGCGTAAACCACAATGTGGGAGTAGCCAATAGGGGCCTAAACCTCAATGAGGGAGTAGCCTCCGTAGTGTCACCAAAATGAGTCCTCCCTCTCACTTACCTCTTAATCTGGCCATCTAGCCTTCTGAAACAAAGGAAAGCGACTTATGTCTAGACGACTATCCCTAGATCGTATCTCACCAATAGTAGTGGTTTCTATTGGGCTCGACTTACAACTTGTAATCAATTGAGATATTAACTTTATTTTGTAAAGATAATAAGATACTTGAACATAACCTCCACTTGTAAATTGTGTGATTTGTACTTTCTATACTTGTATAAACTTCTTACGTGGTTTATTTGTGAAAAGATTGTGGATAGTTTTTAATTTATACTCTATTTTATACTTGTATAAATCATAAATAGTAAAGTCGTGAATAGTAACTTGTGAATAGTAAGTTGATGTATAAATCACTAATTTGTAATTAACTCACTTTATACTTTGCTAACTTTTTTTTGAATTTTGATGATGTTCAGGATTCCTATGAATGACCGAGCCTTTTAGACCCTCTACACTAAAGGAAATTGAAGCAAGGCTCGCTCGTTTGAAGGGTCCTTCACTCCTTGAGCACACAAGCCCTTCCCCTTCAACATACAAGGAGTACACATTTAACGAGCAAGGGAAGTGGATTTACTTTTCTGAGGAGTCTACATCACCTACACCAAGTCCATCTCCTCCTTCACGATCACCTTCACCTGTGATTTCGTCCAACTCTACACCACCACCTTCACCACCACCTGAAGAAGTCGAAGAAGAGAGAATGGCATCTATTAGGGAACTCTCCACCGCAACTGTTGAAGGAGGACCCCCTACAGGCATAGTATACCCTGCCCCTGCAGCTGGAAGACAAGCAGAGTTCGAGCTTAAGAGTGGATTGTTGCACAAGCTCCCTATCTTCCATGGCCTCAATATGGAGGATGCTAACAAGCACGTACGAGAATTCCAATCTGTTTGTGCAAACATGCAACCACAAGGGGCGGATGAAAACCTTCTTAAGATGAGAGCATTTCCATTCTCTCTAGCTGATAGAGCCAAGGATTGGCTATATGAGCTTCCTACAGGTCGTATCACATCATGGGAAACAATGAGAAAGGCCTTCTTGGAGAAATACTTCCCAGCTTCAAAGGTCATCACACTTAGGAAGAAGCTTAGTGGAATAGAGCAAGCTCATGATGAGTCCTATGCTGCCTACTATGAGAGGTTCAATTCCTTACTTGCACAATGTCCTCAACATCAGATGAAGGATGAGACCCTACTCACATGTTTCTACGAAGGACTCTTACCCTTGGAAAGGCAAATGTTGGATGCTGCAGCTGGTGGAGCTTTTGTGGATAAGTCACCTGCGGTTGGGAAGGAACTTATAGCTAATCGTGCCCTAAACTCCCAACAGTATGAGGGTGTGAGACAACCCACTCGTAGGGTAAATGAGGTGAGCACTAGTCCTGCCATTGCGGATCAATTGAGCAAACTCACCCTTCTTGTGAACAAGGTGGCGACTACTCAAGGCCATGGAGGACCCTCTGCTTGTGGGGTATGCTTTACTCAAGGACATCCTACGGATCAATGTCCTCAACTGAGTGAGAATGGTGGTTGGGAATCTGTGAATGCTATAGGAGGCTATCAAGGGAACCAAGGGGGTCCCCCACGTCCAAGGTATGATCCATATTCGAATACCTATAACCCTGGATGGAGGGACCACCCCAACTTCAAGTGGACCAACAATGAAAATGTTCAGAACCCTCTTGGTGGCAGTTTCCAACGTCCTCAAGGACCTCCTTATCAAAGACCTTACATGCCTCCTCAACACAATGTAGGGAATCCCAATTCTCACTATGATAAGACGATAGAGGCATTGACTAATTCTACTCAGGCATTGACTAGTGCCACACAGACTTTGCTTCAAGGACAACAGACCAATGCCAAGGTTGCAGAGCTCAAGAAGCAAATGGGACAAGTGGTGGACTTCATGACCAAGTTTCATGAGAATGGTAAGCTTCCGAGCAACACAATTCCAAACCCAAAGGGAGGCTTTGAAGGTTCCACCAATTGAGGAGAAGAGGAAACCACGTCTAGGCTGAGAAGACGTTAAAACCAAGCGCTACTTGGGAGGCAACCCATGCAAATCAGATTTGCTTTCTTTATCCTTATCTTTTATTTTTCGTTTTTGCTTTTTGAATTTAGTATTATTTTCGTAAATTTCATCCCTATATGCTTAAGTGTTTCATTGCATGCTTTTAATTGATTACATTGAGGACAATGCAATATTTAAGTGTGGGGAAAGGGATTTATACTTTTATCTTGAGTCATATAAAAAAAAAAAAAAAAAAAAATCGAAAAATGTCAAAAATTTAAAAATTTTCGTTGCTTTTGCTTTTGTTTTGAGTCTTAGGATGCCCTTTCAACTGTCTAGGATGATTCTATATCTCTGAAATCATGATTAAAAGAGGATCACAAGATTGAGATGATTTTAAAATGGTATTCTTTGGTTAATTGAGATATATGAAAAATGTGTGCCTTGTAGTGGATATGGATTTCGTGACCTTGGTACAGAATATGAGCATGTTAAGATGAGTTTTGATTCATAAAAGCCCATGTGAGATAATTGACCCATGTCCCTTTTTTTTTCTTGGAGTGATAAATGAAAAATATATTCTTATTTTCTTCGCGATGTTTTGATGATCTCATTATTCTTTCATTTGATTGATTACTTGCCATAGATTAAGTTTGATGGACTAGAGAATGCTAGAATTCACTCTTGTACTTGTTGAAACGTTATATCAATACATGGCCCTGATTCTGGAAGGGATAGAGGCAACCTAGGAATTACCACCATTGCCAAATGAACTTGTGTCCCCAATTGTGCCCGTCGTGGGACTCCCCTAGATAAGCCCCTTTGAGCCTACATTAAGCCTTTTCATTCATCACCCTTAAAATCCTTAACCATGAAGCTTAGTACAGTTACAACCCTACCCTTTGTTCTAAGAACTTAGCGGAGCTATCTTTTGAGACATACTACGTGGGTTTGGTGCTAAGGATGAAAATTGAGAAGAGGTGAAAGTTCAAGTGTGGGGGTAGACTTATCCATAAAAAAAAAAATGTGTGAAAAAGCCGTGAAAGATGAAAAGAAAAGAAAAAAAATTGTGTACGGCTAGAAAGAAAAGAAAGAAATATTTATGGATTTTAGTCCCCCATACTTAGTGATTTTGGAGTTTACTTTGAACTGAAGGCCCACTACAGAAAAATTTGGCCTTTGTCCATACCACTATAGTTCAAGGGAAGTCTACAATGAAGATTGGGCCCAACATGAAAACATTTGGCCCTTTTATGTTACCTCTAGGGAAAGTGACGTTTTTGCAATGCATTGGTGGATTTCTTGTGGTCTCTACATTTACATGTGCTCTGCTAGGTTTTTAGGACACTTTGATAAATCCTTACCCTTCATTTCTTAAAACCTTGAGCCTTGGCCCCATTACAACCTTTAAGAAGACCTTCTTGATCCTTAAGATGGGACAGCCCTTGATGTGGAGATGAGTTACAAGAGTTGAACCTATGGCTTGGGTCCATCTGTGCAAGTAGTTGGTATCCTTCATGAGATCTTTAAAGAAAATTATACATGTGCTTTCGTTTCTTGAATTATGTGATATACTTGCTATCTTTCACATATACTTGAGTGTATAAGCTTTTAAGCATTGCCATGATCTGAGAGAAGAAAGAGTGGATATAACTTGTGAGGATTTGAATCATACTTGTTTGAAGCATGCTTAACAGAAACCATCACCATTGTTCCGACCAAGTCCTACTTGTGTATATGTAACTTATGTGTTTTAATTAACTCTCGAATGCCTAAACATTTATTCTTGGTGAAGTGCTAACCTTGGTGTTGTGAAAGTAAGAGATTGCTGAGACAAAAAGTTGAAGGGCTATAGAGTCTTTGTATGTTTAGAGTCTTTAATTTCTGTTGAGTCTTAGTGTGATTTTGCTAAGGGACTAGCAAAAGCTAAGTGTGGGGGAATTTGATAGGAGCATTTTAATGCGACGTTTTACTTGCTTTTCTCTGCATTTTCTGCGTTATTTCCTTAATAAAACCCTGTTTAGGAAACTTTCCATTCTTTGATTGGGAAAGTTCCTATTTGTAGAAAGTTTCTATTTTTGTAGTTTCTATTTGTCATTTTTTGTAAGTTTCCATTTTCAGTAGTTTCTATTTTTCATTTTTAGAAAGTTTCCCATTTTCAGTTTAGGAAAGTTGCCATTTTTCATTTTAGGAAAGTTTCTATTTTTCTTATCAGTTTCTATTTTCAGGACCTCCGAGCTAAAAAGTGGAAATGAACGCACGAATGGAAAGAGGAGCTTGCGAAAGTCAAGGGGAGCGAAGATGAAGAACAATGAGCCACAGAAATGAGCAGAAATAAAGAAAAGAAGTTTTCCTGGTCCAACCAGTAAACCCTGCGAAAAGGAGGAAAACTTACCTATGAAGTTTCCAACGTTATCATGAAAAAGAAATGGAAAAATGAAGTGTTATGACGTTGGAAGGTGACAAGGCTTGAAGTTGAAGTAACAAGGCCCAAGAACTCTCAAGAATGAAGTGATTTTCGGCAAATGGATCAAAGGCCCATTAAGCCCATGCAAGTAGGGTTTATGACGCATGAATAAACCCTAGGGGAGAATTTGCCGTCCAAAGCAAGAGAGAAACAAGGAAGTTGGCGTTAAAAATCAGAAAATAAGAAGAGATTTTCTAGGGAGATTTTCTAGGGCTATTTTTATGGAAAGAAAATACTTGGAGATAAACCCTAGAGATATTATTGCCGTGGAATTCCAAGAGGAAAAGAAGGAATTGCCGTGAATTAAAGAAGAAACCCTAGAGAATTCGGCAAGGAGATATTCAAGGGAGAAATAAAAGGAAAGAGAAAAAGGTGGAGACCAAGAAAAGCTCAAAAGAAGTCTAGATACATTCCTTAATTCCCTAAAGGAAGTTTGGCCGAATTGAACTACAAAAATCAGAATTATATCAAGGGAATTTCGACAAGATTATTTAGGGAATTAATATTGGAATTTTGTGATTGGTTGCACCACCTCATAGGGCTTATGTGGCAAGCTTGCATTGGAGGAAAGTATGTGGAATGACTACATTAATTCCGTGAGAAATTCAGAAAAGAGGACGGCTTGGAGAGCAAGGAGGACGTCCCCTATATAATCTCCCCTCTTCTCAACGTTTTGGAGTTCCATTCTTTGCATTCTACACTTTGAAAAAAAATCAGAAAACTCTCTCTAGTTTAGCCGTGCTCTTCTCCATCCTCTAGTCATCTCCACGAGTTCAAGCAAGGCCAAGGGAGAAGAAGCATAGCCGTGAGCATCCATCATCCATCTCCAACCTTAAAGCTTGCTTTCGAGATTCAAGAGACCACCACATCAATCGTTCATCACCATCTCCATCTCACGGTGTAATCTGATTCTCCTTTGTAACCTTTGCTTTGAATTTCGTTGGTTATGAACTAGTTGACATATGTGTTTGAACAAATATTAATTTCTGGAATTTTATGATTAATTGAGAATTTTCAGATTCATATTATTGTGATTCGAGAGTTGCTTATGTGGGTTTGTTTAATTAAATTTGCGTTATAGATAACTTTTGTATTTTAATCTTATGTGGTTGCAAACACTTAGGGTTTCGATATAATTGGTGCTAGGTTTAAGAACATGAAATCGACTTTTCGTTTTGTGTAAACTTGAATCAAAGTAGTAAAGGTTTTGTACAAAGATCGAATTTAATTAACGAGGATTGCAATTAGGTGGACTTTTCCATATTAAGTTGTACACTTGAGTTGATAGCCTTTCTCTATGTGTAATGCGTTAAACATGACATGATTGACTAGCTTTCTAGGGTTTGATTGCATGTTTGATAGAATTAATCTAGGTGCTTCCGCTTAGGTTAATTAGCATTGAAAAGTAAAAAATGGGAATTCATTTGCTTTCGAATGTTTCACATGATCAACTCCTTTCTCATGACTTAGATGAACAATATTAGGGTTTGAATCAATTTTAATCATAAGTTTCGGTTTTGATCTTTGTTCTCTCATTCCATTTGTATTTTTATGTTTTTGCATTTTAATTGTTTTGTTAACTTAGTTTTATTTTCGAAAAACCAAAAACAAAATCCCCCTTTTCGTAAATATGTATATATTTTGTTATATCTTTGTAAATATTATACTTTGTTTTAATTTTAATTGTTTAATTGTTTGACATTGACAGGTGTACCCTCAATCCCCGGAATAGAACGATCCCTATTTATTACGTACTACTAATGACATTTCAGGGTTAAATTATGCGCTTGCTGTGAGCGTATCACTTAATAATCTGGAAATAATTCTGAAACGATGCATGGAAACTAACCTTGTCTTAAACTGGGAAAAATGTCATTTTATGGTTAAGCAAGGAATAGTTCTAGGACATATTGTCTCTGCTAGGGGTATAGAGGTTGATAAAGCCAAGGTTGATATCGTGCGTCACTTACCCTCTCCCACTTCTGTGAGAGAGATTCGTTCTTTCCTTGGCCATGCAGGTTTTTATAGGAGGTTCATCAAGGACTTCTCTCAGATTTCGAGACCCTTATGTCAACTACTCCAGAAGGATGTGCCCTTCCACTTTGACAAGGAGTGTCAAGAAGCTTTTGACAAGCTTAAGGAGTTGTTGACGTCTGCCCCCATCATGTTACCTCCAGATTGGTCCCTGCCCTTTGAGTTGATGTGTGATGCCTCTGACTATGCAGTTGGAGCTGTTTTGGGGCAAAGGAAGGACAAGCTACCCTATGCCATCTACTACGCCTCAAGGACTCTCAATGATGCACAAATGAACTACTCCACCACAGAGAAAGAGCTCCTTGCAGTTGTCTTTGCCCTTGAGAAGTTTCGCTCTTATTTGCTTGGTACCAAAGTTACTATCTTTACTGACCATGCAGCTTTGAAATACTTGATGACCAAGAAAGAGGCGAAACCAAGGCTCATCAGATGGATCCTACTCTTGCAAGAGTTTGATGTGGAAATCAAGGACAAGAAGGGTAGTGAAAACGTGGTAGCTGATCATTTGAGTCGCTTGGTGCATGAAGAAGACCATCTCCCTCTGGTGGAGACGTTTCCAGATGAACAACTCTTTGGAATCCAGGTAAGTGAACCATGGTATGCAGACATTGTGAATTATATTGTGTCTAGAAAGATTCCTGATACCATGTCACGTGCTCATAGGGATAGGCTTAGGAAAACTGTTAAGCAATATGTTTGGGATGAACCTTATTTGTGGAAGTATTGCTCTGATCAATTGATTAGGAGATGTGTGCCTGAACATGAACATAATGCTATACTTTCTTTTTGCCACTCTAAAGCATGTGGGGGTCACTTTGGGTCTAAGAAGACTGCGTTTAAGGTGCTAGAGTCTGGGTTCTATTGGCCAACATTATTTAGGGATGCACATGCCTATTGTTTAACTTGTGATAAGTGCCAAAGAACAGGAAATCTAGGTCCTAGAGATCAAATGCCATTGTCCAATATAATATCTGTTGAAATATTTGATGTCTGGGGTATAGATTTCATGGGACCTTTCCCTTCATCTTTTGGGTTTCTCTATATCTTGCTTGCAGTGGACTATGTTTCCAAATGGGTGGAAGCAAAGGCCACTAGAACTAATGACTCTAAGGTTGTTGCAGATTTTATCAAGTCTAACATCTTTAGCAGGTTTGGAATGCCTAGAGTTCTCATTAGTGATGGAGGATCCCATTTTTGCAATCGGACGATTGAGGCTCTCTTGAAGAGATATGATGTCACACATAAGGTTTCTACACCTTATCACCCACAAACTAGTGGGCAGGCTGAGGTCTCTAACCGTCAGATCAAGGGGATATTGGAGAAGACTGTGAACCCTAACAGGAAGGACTGGTCCTTGCGTTTAGAGGATGCTTTGTGGGCCTACAGAACTGCATACAAAACTCCCATAGGTATGTCACCATATCGAATTGTCTATGGCAAACCATGCCATCTACCTGTGGAGTTGGAGCACAAAGCTTGGTGGGCTGTGAAGCAGTTCAACATGGATATGGATGCAGCTGGGCTTCATAGGAAATTGCAATTGCAAGAGTTAGAGGAGATTAGGAATGATGCCTTCGAAAGTGCTAAGATTTACAAGGACAAGACTAAGGCATTCCATGACAAAATGATTCGAAGGAAGACTTTTGTTGTGGGTCAAAAAGTTCTACTTTTCCATTCTCGTCTCAAACTCTTCCCAGGTAAGCTTCGTTCTCGTTGGATTGGGCCTTTTGTTATCACTCATGTATTTTCTCATGGAGCTGTGCAGATAAAGAGTGAACAAACAGGTAATGAGTTCAAAGTGAATGGGCATCGCTTGAAGCCTTACTATGAGGCATTTGTGGAACATGAAGTGGAGGATGTACCCCTCCAAAACGTTCCCAACCCTGAGGATTAAATGGAGGTACAAGTCTAGGCTGAAAGACTATAAACATTAAGCGCTGCTTGGGAGGCAACCCAATTCAGAAGTAGCTGTGGAGGAGTCGTCAACGCAGATTTGTTTTATCTCTCCCTTTTACTTCTCCAATTTTTCTTTATTTTGGTAGTCATTTTCGTAAATTCCATCCCTATATGCTTACTTGTTTCATTGCATGCTTATTCTTGATTACATTGAGGACAATGCAATATTTAAGTGTGGGGGAAGGGATTTACACTTTTGTTTTGAGTCATATTTTGAGTCATATATAAAAAAAATACAAAAAAATTGAAAAATGTCAAAAATTTTAAAAAAATTTTCGTTGCTTTTGCTTTTGTTTTGGAGTCTTAGGGTGCCCTTTCAACTGTCTAGGATGATTCTATATCTCTGAAATCATGACTAAAAGAGGATCACAAAATTGAGATGATTTAAAAATAGTATTCTTTGGTTAATTGAGATATATGAAAAATATATGCCTTGTAGTGGATATGGATTTCGAAACTTTGGTACAGAAAATATGAGCATGTTAAGATGAGTTTTGATTCATAAAAGCCATGTGAGATAATTGAGTCATGTCCCTTTTTCCTTGAAGTGAATCGAAAATATATATTCTTAATTTCTTGGCGATATTTTGATGATCTCATTATTCTTTCATTTGATTGATTGCTTGCCATAGATTAAGTTTGATGGACTAGAGAATGCTAGAATTCACTCTTGTGCTTGTTGAGACGTTATATCAATACATGGCCCTGATTCTGGAAGGGATAGAGGCACCTTAGGAATTACCACCATTGCCAAATAAACCTGTGTCCCCATTTGTGCCCGTCGTGGGACCCCCCTAGATAAGCCCCTTTGAGCCTACATTAAGCCTTTTCATTCATCACCCTAAAATCCTTAACCATGAAGCTTAGTATAGTAACAACCCTACCCTTTGTTCTAAGAACTCAGTGGAGCTATCTTTTGAGACATACTACATGGGTTTGGTGCTAAGGATGGAAATTGAGAAGAGGTTAAAGTTCAAGTGTGGGGGTAGACTTGTCCATAAAGAAAAAAATATGTGAAAGCCGTGAAAAATAAAAGAAAAGAAAAAAATTGTACGGCTAGAAAAGAAAAGAAAGAAATATTTATGGATTTTAGTCCCCCATACTTAGTGATTTTGGAGTTTACTTTGAAATGAAGGCCTACTAAAGAAAAATTTGGCCTTTGTCCATTCACTATAGTTCAGGGGAAGTTTACAATGAAGATTGGGCCCAACATGAAGACATTAGGCCCCTTTTATGTTACCTCTAGGGGAAGTGACGTTTTTGCAATGCATTGGTGGATTTCTTGTGGTCTCTACATTTACATGTGCTCTGCTAGGTTTTTAGGACACTTTGATAAATCCTTACCCTTCATTTCTTAAAACCTTGAGCCTTGGCCCCATTACAACCTTTAAGAAGACCTTCTTGATCCTTAAGATGGGACAGCCCTTGATGTGGAGATGAGTTACAAGAGTTGAACCTATGGCTTGGGTCCATCTGTGCAAGTAGTTGGTATCCTTCATGAGATCTTTAAAGAAAATTATACATGTGCTTTCGTTTCTTGAATTATGTGATATACTTGCTATCTTTCACATATACTTGAGTGTATAAGCTTTTAAGCATTGCCATGATCTGAGAGAAGAAAGAGTGGATATAACTTGTGAGGATTTGAATCATACTTGTTTGAAGCATGCTTAACAGAAACCATCACCATTGTTCCAACCAAGTCCTACTTGTGTATATGTAACTTATGTGTTTTAATTAACTCTCGAATGCCTAAACATTTATTCTTGGTGAAGTGCTAATCTTGGTGTTGTGAAAGTAAGAGATTGCTGAGACAAAAAGTTGAAGGGCTATAGAGTCATTGTTTTTGTAGAGTCTTTAAATTTCGTTGAGTCTTAGTGTGATTTTGCTAAGGGACTAGCAAAAGCTAAGTGTGGGGGAATTTGATAGGAGCATTTTAATGCGACGTTTTACTTGCTTTTCCCTGCATTTCTTGCGTTATTTCCTTATTAAAACCCTGTTTAGGAAAGTTTCCATTCTTTGATTGGGAAAGTTCCTATTTGTAGAAAGTTTCTATTTTTGTAGTTTCTATTTATCATTTTTAGTAAGTTTCCATTTTCGGTAGTTTCTATTTTTTAATTTTTAGAAAGTTTTCCATTTTCAGTTTAGGAAAGTTGCCATTTTTCATTTTAGGAAAGTTTCTATTTTTCTTATTAGTTTCTATTTTCAGGACCTCCGAGCTAAAAAGTGGAAATGAACTCACAAATGGAAAGAGGAGCTTGCGAAAATCAAGGGGAGTAAAAATGAAGAACAATGGGCCACAGAAATGAGCAGAAATGAAGAAAAGAAGTTTTCCTGGTCCAACCAGGAAACCCTGCGAAAAGGAGGAAAGCTTACCTATGAAGTTTCCAACGTTATCATGAAAAGAAATGGAAAAATGAAGTGTTATGACGTTGGAAGGTGACAAGGCTTGAAGTTGAAGCAACAGGGCCCAAGAACTCTCAAGAATGAAGTGGATTTTCGGCAAATGGATCAAAGGCCCATTAAGCCCATGCAAGTAGGGTTTATGACGCATGAATAAACCCTAGGGGGAGAATTTGCCGTCCAAAGCAAGAGAGAAACAAGGAAGTTGGCGTTAAAAATCAGAAAATAAGAAGAGATTTTCTAGGGAGATTTTCTAGGGCTATTTTTATGGAAAGAAAATACTTGGAGATAAACCCTAGAGATATTATTGCCGTGGAATTCCAAGAGGAAAAGAAGGAATTGCCGTGAATTAAAGAAGAAACCCTAGAGAATTCGGCAAGGAGATATTCAAGGGAGAAATAAAAGGAAGGAGAAAAAGGTGGAGACCTAGAAAAGCTCAAAAGAAGTCTAGATACATTCCTATATTACCTAAAGGAGTTTTGGCCGAATTTAAAGTATAAAATCAGAATATTATCAAGGGAATTTCGGCCAAAGATATTAGGGAATTAAATGGAATTTTGTGATTGGTTGGACCACCTCATAGGGCTTATGTGGCATGCGACCATTGGAGGAAATTATATGGAGTGACCAAGCAATTGCCGTGAGGATTCTTAGGGTTCACACGGCTTGGAAAGCAAGAAGGCCGTCCCCTATATATTCTCCTCTTCTTCCAACGTCAAGAAGTTCCTAGTTCCACACTTTTACGTTTTACACTTGAGAAATAATTCAGAAAACTCTCTAGCTTAGCCGTGCTCCTCTCCATCCTCTAGGGCAACCACGAAGTGCAAGCAAGGCCAAGGAAGAAGAAGACAAGCCGTGCATACCATCCACCCTCCACCTTGAAGATTGCTTTCGAAATTCAAGAGACCACATCATCACTTCATCCATCTCATCTTCATCACGGTGTAATCCGATTCTCCTTGTACCTTTGCTTTGTATTTTCGTTGGTTTTGCCTTAGTTGACACATATGTATGAACAAGTATTTATTTCTGGAATTTTATGATTAATTGTTAATTTTCAGATTCATATTGATAGGAGCATTTTTATGCGACGTTTTAATAATTATTTCCTCATATTTTTCTTAGTTATTTCCTTTATTTAATCATTTTTAATTTAGTTTTTATTTTATAGGTACATTGAAATAAATGGAGAAGAAATGAGTTGAAATGAAGAAATGGAGTTTTCCTGGTCCGACTAGGAATCCCAGTCAACGCAGGAATCCTGATGAGGCTAGGAAACCTGAAGGCATTAGGAGACCACATGATGACGTGGAATTAAAGCTGATTTTGCCATGGGAAATTATGGAGTTAATGTCAAAAATCAAGAGATGATCAAGGATAATGATGCCATGGAGAGATTTAAGGGAGAAAAAGTCCAAAACAAGTCCAGATTCATTCCTATTTTCACTCAAGAGTATTTTGGCCGAAAATTAAGAGAAAAATCAGATTAAATCTTGGGAAAATCAGCAATAATATATTTGGAAAGATTATGGGATTTATTTTGGAGGCTTCTGATTGGCTGGATGACTCAACAGAGCTGACATGGCATTCTGTGATTGGTCGAAGCTGTGTGGCATGATTGGATAGTTATTTGAGGAGATAAATCAGAAAATAATCATGCAATTAATTCAAAAATAATCTCCCTAAATCAAGGTGTTAAATTGGAGGTTTCTTATTGGTTGGATGACATAGCAGAGCTGACGTGGCGTTGATTGATTGGCTAATGCTGTGTGGATCAATCTTGAAGACTTGGAGACTAAGTTGTCATCCTCCTATAAATAGGAGCATTCTCTACACAATTCTACACACCAACACACCATCAAACAGAAGAACAACACCACACACCTTAGAAAAATTCAGAAAATTCTCTCCATCCTCTAAAGCAAGCCACGGAGTTCAAGCAAGGCCGAAGGGAGAAGAAGGAGCCGTGACATATTCCTCCACCATCCACCATTGAAGACTTGCTTTCAAGCTTCAAGGATTCCAACGAAAATCATCCATTCTCATCTTCCATCCACGGTGTAATTCGACCTCTACTTTGTAAACCTTGTTTTGAATTTCGTTGGTTTTGCTTTAGTTGACATTCATGATTGAACAAAGTTATTATTTCTGGAATTTTATATGATTGAATGAAATTTTCAGATTCTATTATTGTAATTCGAGAGTTGCTTATGTGAGTTTGTTTAATTAAATTTGCTTTATAGATATCTTTTGTATTTTAATCTTAGGTGGTTCGAAACACTTAGGGTTTTGATATGAATGGTGCTAGGTTTAAGAACATGAAATCAACTTTTTGTTTTGTGTAACTTGAATCGAAGTAGTAAAGGTTTTGGACAAAAACCGAATTTAATTAAAGAGGATTGCAATTAGGTGGACTTTTTCATACTAAGTTGCACACTTGAGTTGATAGCCTTTCTCTATGTGTAATGCGTTAAACATGACATGATTGACTAGCTTTCTAGGGTTTGATTGCATGTTTGATAGGATTAATCTAGGTGCTTTCGCTTAGGTTAATTAGCATTGAAAAGTAAAAAATGGGAATTCATTTGCTTTCGAATATTTCACATGATCAACTCCTTTCTCATGACTTAGATGAACAATATTAGGGTTTGAGTCAATTTTAATCATATGTTTCGGTTTTGATCTTTGTTCTCTCATTCCATCTTTGTATTTATGTTTTTACATTTTATTTGTTTTCTTTGCTTAATTTATTTTCGAAAACCCAAAAACAAAATCTCCCCCCTTTTCGTAAATAATGTTTATACTTGTGAATATCTTTGTGAATATTATACTTTGTTTTAATTTTAATTGTTTGTTTGTCCTACATTGACAGGTGTACCCTCAATCCCCGGAATAGAACGATCCCTACTTACTTATACTACTAACGATATTTTCAGGGTTAAATTATGCGCTTGCTTTCAGGTGCATCAAATTTTTGGCGCCGTTGCCGGGGATTGAAAAATCATTTGTCATATTGTGAATATTTGTTTTGTTTATATGTTGTGTTCGAAAAAGGAAAAAAAAAAAATTTTACCTGTAAATTGTTCATAATTTGTTAGTTAATTAGTTAATTAGTTAATTAATTACTTAGGTTGTTATTTATATTATTGAATACGAATTTTAATTGTGAGTTGTAAATTAAAGAAGGAATAGGTGAAGTCGTGTTTATTAATATTGACCTAAACCCCTTATTGGTACCTAGTCCAGGTCCCTTAAGGTTGAGGGCGGCTTTTATTAACATTCATTGAACTGTCTTCACACTTAAGATCTTTTTCATCCAAGTAAGTATAGCCTATGTGGGATGGTGTCTAGGAAGGGGACAACGCTCATGACAGGTTCTTGAATCCAGAAGTGCTTACAAATGGGCCTAAACCACAATGTGGGAGTAGCTCATGCCAAAATGGATTCTACCTCTCGTGGTCGCCCTCCCCTACCTGGCCATTTCAGTAAGGTTGCCCAAAGGATGTAGGAGAGACTTGGTGTCTAGACGACTATACTTGGGCCGCACGTCCTCTTGATTTACCGCTTGGAATTTAATTTGTTATCAATGATATATATAACAAACGAAAATGTTGTGATACACTAAGGGAAAAAAAAAACATTTGTGTAAATATTTTTCATGTTTTTTTTTTTTTACTCACTTGTGTTAACTTGTGTCTTTTGTACAATTTACTTGCTAATTACTTGTATTTTGCATAGTTACTTGTTTATATTATTTTGTATTTCACTAACTTTATTTAATGGAGGTACCGTCTGGCTGAAAGACGTTAAATTCAAGCGCTGCTTGGGAGGCAACCCAATTCAGAAGCAGCTGTGAAGGAGTCTTCAATAACACAGATTTGCTTTCTCTTTCGCTATTTTTTTTACTTTATAATTTTCTCCTTTATTTTTGTAGTCTTTTCGTAAATTCCATTCCTATATGCTTAATTGTTTCATTGCATGCTTATGATTGATTACATTGAGGACAATGCAATATTTAAGTGTGGGGGAAGGGATTTACACTTTTATCTTGAGTCATATATTGAAAAATACAAAAAAAGTGAAAAATGTCAAAAATTTAAAAATTTTCGTTGCTTTTGTTTTTGTTTTGAGTCTTAGGATGCCCTTTCAACTGTCTAGGATGATTCTATATCTCTGAAATCATGATTAAAAGAGGATCACAAAATTGAGATGATTTCTAAAATGGTATTCTTTGGTTAATTGAGATATATGAAAAATGTATGCATGTGTAGTGGATATGGATTTCGTGACCTTGGTACAGTATATGAGCATGTTAAGATGAGTTTTGATTCATAAAAACCCATGTGAGATAATTGAGCTCATGTCCCTTTTTCTTGGAGTGATAAATGAAAAAGAATATATTCTTAATTTCTTGGCGATGTTTTGATGATCTCATTATTCTTTCATTTGATTGACTGCTTGCCATAGATTAAGTTTGATGGACTAGAGAATGCTAGAATTCACTCTTGTACTTGTTGAGACGTTTGTCAATATATGGCCCTGATTCTGGAAAGGACAGAGGCACCCTAGGAATTACCACCATTGCCATATAAGCCTGTGTCCCCTTTTGTGCCCGTCGTGGGACTCCCCTAGATAAACCCCTTTGAGGCTACATTAAGCCTTTTCTTTCATCACCCTTAAAATCCTTAACCCTGAACCTTAGTATAGCTACACTCCTACCCTTTGTTCTAAAAACTTAGTGGAGCTATCTTTTGGGGACTTTACTTAAGGATTTGGCATTGAGAATGAAAATTGAGAAGAGGTGAAAGTTCAAGTGTGGGGGTAGACTTGTCCATAAAAAAATTTATGTGAAAGCCGTGAAAAAGAAATGAAAAAAAAAAAAAATTTGTACACGGTCAGAAAGAAAGAAAGATAAATGTTTATGGATTTTAGTCCCCCCTTGGTGAGTTTGGAGTTTGTTTTGAATTGAAGGCCCATTACAGAAAAATTTGACCTTTGTCCAATTCACTAGAGTTCAAAGGAAGTTTAGAGTGAAGTTAGGGCCCAAAATGAAGACATTTGGCCTCTTTACATTACCTCTATGGGATGGGACGTTTTGATATATCTTGGTGGATTTCTAGAAGTCTCTACAGTGACATGAGCTCTGCTAGGTTTTTAGGACACTTTGTTAAATTCCTTACCCTTTCATTTCTTAAAACCGTGAGCCTTGGCCCCATTACAACCCTTAATAAGACCTTTTTGATCCTTAAGATGGGACAACCTTTGATGTGGAGATGAGTTACAAGAGTTGAACATATGGCTTGGGTCTATCTGTGCAAGTAGTTGATATCTTTCATGAGATCTTTTGAAAAAAAAATTATTATATTCACAAAGTGCTTTTCGTTTCTTATATATGTGAGCTATTTGATTGCCTCAAAATATTTTCTCTCACATATAATTGAGTGATTATAAGCTTTTAAGCATTGCCTTGAATTCTGAGAGAAGAAAGAGTGGATATACCTTGTGAGGATATGAATCATACTTGTCTGAAGCATGCTGAGCTCCACCCCATCACCATTGTTACAACCAAGTCCTCCTTGTGTATGTGTGGATTATATGTTTTAATTAACTCTCGAATGCTTAAACATTGATTCTTGGTTGAGTGCTAATCTTGATGTTGTGAAAGTAAGAGATTTCTGAGACAAAATGTTGAAAGGCAATAGAGTCCTTGTATGTCGTAACGTTTTTGTATTTTGTTTCTTTAAGTTTGTGTCTTTATTTTGATTTTGCTAAGGGACTAGCAAAAGCTAAGTGTGGGGGAATTTGATAGGAGCATTTTTATGCGACGTTTTAATAATTATTTCCTCATATTTTTCTTAGTTATTTCCTTTATTTAATCATTTTTAATTTAGTTTTTATTTTATAGGTACATTGAAATAAATGGAGAAGAAATGAGTTGAAATGAAGAAATGGAGTTTTCCTGGTCCGACTAGGAATCCCAGTCAACGCAGGAATCCTGATGAGGCTAGGAAACCTGAAGGCATTAGGAGACCACATGATGACTGATAGGACCAAAAAGTGTGACGATATTATTGAATATGTGCCCCATTTTAGCCTTGTTTCTCCCTTAAGTTTCGTGTTTTGAGTCATTGAGTCGTTTTTAGAGTCTTGTTGAGTGTTTGGAGTGAAATAAGCGGAAAAAGTAAAATTCATGAAAAATCCTAGCTGGACCAGGATTCCTCACTGTCGACTGTTTTTGCGGTCTTTACATTTTATTTTCTCTAGAAAATTCTGATATTCTCCTGCTTGTTGTAGGAAACCTTGCCTGGTGGAACTCTTGGAAACAGCAATGATGGAGTCATAAAATAAAGTATTTAAGACATTTGACCAAGCAATGAAGAAGGGAAATAAAGGAGAAAGACGTTTTCAGCTGAAGAATAAAGGAGAAAAGACGTTTTCAGTTGAGGAATAAAAGAGAAAGATGTTTCAGCTGAAAAATAAATAAGAGAAAAACGTTTCAGCTTGGAAATTAAAGGAATTGCCCCATTATGAGAGGATTTAAGGCCATAAAGGAGACGTTTCAGCTGGAAAAGCCAACCAATGCTCCCCTATAAATAGGCAACATCCAGAACATAATTTGCATCACTTCCCAGCCAAGATCACTTCTTGACCAAGATAATTCATTGCCTATCACTTCCTGGCCAAAAACCATTCCAAGACTGCCCAATTCACTCCTCAAACCTTCATCTCCTACAAGACCGTGACACCATCCATCCATCAATCTACAAAGCTCTAAGGCGCTGAGTCAAGGACGCTCCACCACCATAGCAGAGACGAGTTCATCACCTTGTTGCTAAGCCGCTGAGGAAAGCTTCAAAGTGTAACTATGACTCTACTTATATTTTTGTTTCGGTTTTGTGTGTTTCAATTTGCAAGTTGTGTAATTGGAGACATGAGATTTTCAGAATATTTTTATTAATATTTTTGAGATTTTCAGTTTATTATTGAGTTAAATTCGAGAATTCTTTTATGATGCATGTTATAATCTTGTGCCCTTTTTCGTGTTTAGGTCATTTTCAGAGTTAGGTTCATAAGTTTGCATGCTAGAATAACGGTGAGAGTTCTTGTGTGTTTGCTTTATTTGCCAAGAGCAATTGTTATTTGTTAAGACGCTGAGTTAAACAAGTAGCAATTGGTTCAGCCGCATCAAGTAGCAATTGATGCGGCTGAAATAGCCTCACAATTTAACCCTGCAAAATGTAGTTGTCAGTATAGGATAAGCAGGGATCGTTCAGTCCGGGGATTGTAGGGTACACCTACACAAAAAGGTCAATTAACAAATAAAAGAATAAAATGGGGGTTTTGGAATTTGGTTTCTAATCTACTTAAAATAAAAACAAAACAAATAAAACTATATACAATGATCGACTTCCCTAACCTAGACCAATACCACTCGGAAATTACTAAGTGTAAAAACAGAAATTCATTTCAACATGCTACAAAAATGTGCCCACCTTAAATGCCTAGATAAGAGCCAAAATGAAAAGCCTCAGCGGATCAATCCATTTATCTGATTCGTTCTAATGTAGGTTTGGATCGGAAAAGTCCTTACCAAGCCTAATACTACTAAATTTCGAAAACACTCAGCGTAATTCTCTTAACTAGTAGTATTATCTAACCCTCGAATCAACTCACACGTGCAAATTAACCATTACACATAGAATTTAACACGTAATTTCCAGAATCATTTAATCATTAAAGCATGATTTTTACCACCCGTTAGAACCAATTACTACTTGTTTAACTCAGCGTCTTAACAAATAACAATTGCTCTTGGCAAATAAAGCAAACACACAAGAACTCTCACCGTTATTCTAGCATGCAAACTTATGAACCTAACTCTGAAAATGACCTAAACACGAAAAAGGGCACAAGATTATAACATGCATCATAAAAGAATTCTCGAATTTAACTCAATAATAAACTGAAAATCTCAAAAATATTAATAAAAATATTCTGAAAATCTCATGTCTCCAATTACACAACTTGCAAATTGAAACACACAAAACCGAAACAAAAAATATAAGTAGAGTCATAGTTACACTTTGAAGCTTTCCTCAGCGGCTTAGCAACAAGGTGATGAACTCGTCTCTGCTATGGTGGTGGAGCGTCCTTGACTCAGCGCCTTAGAGCTTTGTAGATTGATGGATGGATGGTGTCACGGTCTTGTAGGAGATGAAGGTTTGAGGAGTGAATTGGGCAGTCTTGGAATGGTTTTTGGCCAGGAAGTGATAGGCAATGAATTATCTTGGTCAAGAAGTGATCTTGGCTGGGAAGTGATGCAAATTATGTTCTGGATGTTGCCTATTTATAGGGGAGCATTGGTTGGCTTTTCCAGCTGAAACGTCTCCTTTATGGCCTTAAATCCTCTCATAATGGGGCAATTCCTTTAATTTCCAAGCTGAAACGTTTTTCTCTTATTTATTTTTCAGCTGAAACATCTTTCTCTTTTATTCCTCAACTGAAAACGTCTTTTCTCCTTTATTCTTCAGCTGAAAACGTCTTTCTCCTTTATTTCCCTTCTTCATTGCTTGGTCAAATGTCTTAAATACTTTATTTTATGACTCCATCATTGCTGTTTCCAAGAGTTCCACCAGGCAAGGTTTCCTACAACAAGCAGGAGAATATCAGAATTTTCTAGAGAAAATAAAATGTAAAGACCGCAAAAACAGTCGACAGTGAGGAATCTTGGTCCAGCTAGGATTTTTCATGAATTTTACTTTTTCCGCTTATTTCACTCCAAACACTCAACAAGACTCTAAAAACGACTCAATGACTCAAAACACGAAACTTAAGGGAGAAACAAGGCTAAAATGGGGCACATATTCAATAATATCGTCACACTTTTTGGTCCTATCAACTACCCCACACTTAGCTTTTGCTAGTCCCTTAGCAAAACAAAAATACAAAACAAAACGACTCAACAAAAAAAAAACAAGTAAATGACTCTACTTCCCCTAACTGTTGTCTCAGAGATTCCAAACTCATGGCTTTCACGTTAAACACTTAATCAAAATCGCATAGATAATTCCTTGGTTAATAAACATGTGACATTCATATGACTAAGCAAGATATGGAGAACTTAAGTTATACAGTGAATGATAGCATGTTTCGAACAAGTCCAATCCAAACTCACAAGGCATACTCTCGATTTTTCTCTCAGAAATGGCTATGCTTAAAAGCTTCACTCTCAAGTATATGCAAGAGAATAAATTGTAAGGCAACAAACAGCTTGCATATTTCATCAATAAAAGCATTTTGTGAAGAATTTATTAAAGACCTCATGAAATGACTAAGTGCACAAATGGACCTAAACCATAAGCTCGACTGCATACCTGACTCCACTAACCAAAGACTGCCCATCTCAAGGATCAAGTCAGCACTTAAAACAGGTTGTAATGGGGCTAAGCTAGGGTTTTCGAAATGAAGATTAAGGATACAAAAATCCTAAGGACCTAGCAGAGCATATAAGGACCACCTTATATCACCATTTTTGTGGGCCAATTATCATTGTTTTGGGCCAAACCTTCACTCTAACGAACATGGAAATGGACAAAGGCATAATTTTCAACTTTGAGCCTTCTACAAATTTGAAAGTCCAAAACCACACTTCAACAATTTCCCAAGAATTTTCTTTCTTCTATTTTTCTTCACTTTTGCCGCTTTTCTTTCTTTCTTTTCATTTTCATTCTCTTTCTTTCTTTTTTTTTTACGGCAATTTTTTTTTCTTTCTCTTCTTTTTTTTTTGGATTTTCCCCACCCCACACTTGTCTTTCATCGTCACCCCTACATAATATGTCATGCTCTACTAAGTCCCTAAGACAAGGGTAGAGATATCCTGTACTAAGCTCATGGTAGGGTAGTGAGGGTGATGAAACAAAGGTTTTTAACGTAGGCTCAAAGGGGTTCATTCTAAGGAGTCCCACGACGGGCACAATTGGGGACACATGCTTGTTTGGCTATGGTGGTTACCCTAATGCCTTCTATCCTATCCAGGATCAGTGCATATTATGGCATACAAGTTTTGACAGTCACAACAGCCGAGTTCTAGTACTCTGTAGTCCATTAAAATCTATGGCACATGATCATTGGATTTTCAAAGAATGATGAGGTTTTGCAAATACAGCCACGAAATTCTAGAATTATCAGTTAAGCACTCAAAAAGAAAGTATTTTAGCTCAACAGCTCACTTAGGGTAAAATGAATCAGACTTAATCCTAGCATGCTTAATGAACCAAGTTACAATCCTATCTCAAATCTTCATACAAGCATCACAACGTCGATTAACCACAGAATTCAATTAAGTCATATTTTGATTGTGAAAACCTTCAGCCATGAATTCAGAGACATGTTCATCCTAGACGTTAGGGGCATCCTAAGACTCAAGCAAACAAAAAAAAAAAAAAAAAAAAAAAAAGACACTAAAAAAAACCATAGAATTTTTTTTTTTTTTTTTTTTTTTTTTTATTAGGGAAGGGTAAAATAAACAAACAATAAACAAAGACACAAGTACAATTCAACCTAAGCAAGTGAAGGGATAGAAATTTCAAACTCTCGTTGATGGCTCCTTCACAGCTTCGGTTGAAATGGGTTGCCTCCCATGCAGCGCTTAATATTTATAGTCCTTCAGCCTGGACTTTTCTACTTGTTCACACGTGCTCATTCCTTGCGTGCCTCCTGGAGGGGTATCTCTTCCAATGTGTGCTCCACAAAGGACTCACCAGATCAAGTGTTAGTAACATATACAAGGTTAGGAATACAAACATTATGTCTTTCCTACTTTCTAAGTTACTTTTACATTTACATACTTAGGTACTGGAACAGAGGACCTCAGTGTGCAATGGGACTATAGAATAGTTACCCTCGACAAAGTCATGTTTAATCCAATATACCTTAAGCGTGTCACACAACATTTATTTTTATTTTTATTATAAACATAGCTAATATCTCAATTGATTCCAAGTTGTAAGTCGAACCCAATAGAAACCACTACTATTGGTGAGATACGATATAGGGATAGTCGCCCAGACATAAGTCTCTTTCCTTTGTTTCAGAAGGCCGAATGGCCAGATTAAGAAGTAAGTGAGAGGGAGGACTCATTTTGGTGATACTACGGAGGCTACTCTCTCATTGAGGTTTAGGCCCCTATCGGCTACTCCCACATAGTGGTTTACGCTCATTCTATAGTATCTCTGAGATCCAATTGAACCCATCACCCAGGGTCTCAACCTTAGACACCATCCGTATGCGCCCCTTACTCAGCTGGGAAATTAACTTATGTGTTAGGCCGTTCTCCAAGTGCTAATAAAGGCCGCCCTCAACCTCAAGAGACCTGAGCAAGGTACTAATGAAGGGTTTAGGTCAATATTAACAAAAGGGCCCTTGTCTACTCATACGATTTTACACACTTACAACAATTAAGTATTTAGCTAAATTCATAACTTAAGTATATTAATCTAAGTGAAACACATTCAATTTACAATATGCTAAAAAAAAACTCATTCTACAATTTACAATATACAATTTACAACATGCTGAAAAAAAAAATTAAAAAAAAAATAATCTAAGTGAAACACATTCAATTTACAATATGGTTAAAAAAAACACTTTCTACAAATTGTACAACAATGATAACAGACATGCTTAATTTTGTAACACTCATAAAACTTAAACTAAATCACAATTAAAGCTTGGCCTAACCGAAATCGCAATTTGTCACCATTCCACAAGTGTAGTACAAAAATTAGCATGCATTCTATATACAACAAAATCGATGACACTTTAAGTGCAAGGAATTTTAACAATCCCCGGCAACGGCGCCAAAAATTGATGCGGCTGAAATAGCCTCACAATTTAACCCTGCAAAATGTAGTTGTCAGTATAGGATAAGCAGGGATCGTTCAGTCCGGGGATTGTAGGGTACACCTACACAAAAAGGTCAATTAACAAATAAAAGAATAAAATGGGGGTTTTGGAATTTGGTTTCTAATCTACTTAAAATAAAAACAAAACAAATAAAACTATATACAATGATCGACTTCCCTAACCTAGACCAATACCACTCGGAAATTACTAAGTGTAAAAACAGAAATTCATTTCAACATGCTACAAAAATGTGCCCACCTTAAATGCCTAGATAAGAGCCAAAATGAAAAGCCTCAGCGGATCAATCCATTTATCTGATTCGTTCTAATGTAGGTTTGGATCGGAAAAGTCCTTACCAAGCCTAATACTACTAAATTTCGAAAACACTCAGCGTAATTCTCTTAACTAGTAGTATTATCTAACCCTCGAATCAACTCACACGTGCAAATTAACCATTACACATAGAATTTAACACGTAATTTCCAGAATCATTTAATCATTAAAGCATGATTTTTACCACCCGTTAGAACCAATTACTACTTGTTTAACTCAGCGTCTTAACAAATAACAATTGCTCTTGGCAAATAAAGCAAACACACAAGAACTCTCACCGTTATTCTAGCATGCAAACTTATGAACCTAACTCTGAAAATGACCTAAACACGAAAAAGGGCACAAGATTATAACATGCATCATAAAAGAATTCTCGAATTTAACTCAATAATAAACTGAAAATCTCAAAAATATTAATAAAAATATTCTGAAAATCTCATGTCTCCAATTACACAACTTGCAAATTGAAACACACAAAACCGAAACAAAAAATATAAGTAGAGTCATAGTTACACTTTGAAGCTTTCCTCAGCGGCTTAGCAACAAGGTGATGAACTCGTCTCTGCTATGGTGGTGGAGCGTCCTTGACTCAGCGCCTTAGAGCTTTGTAGATTGATGGATGGATGGTGTCACGGTCTTGTAGGAGATGAAGGTTTGAGGAGTGAATTGGGCAGTCTTGGAATGGTTTTTGGCCAGGAAGTGATAGGCAATGAATTATCTTGGTCAAGAAGTGATCTTGGCTGGGAAGTGATGCAAATTATGTTCTGGATGTTGCCTATTTATAGGGGAGCATTGGTTGGCTTTTCCAGCTGAAACGTCTCCTTTATGGCCTTAAATCCTCTCATAATGGGGCAATTCCTTTAATTTCCAAGCTGAAACGTTTTTCTCTTATTTATTTTTCAGCTGAAACATCTTTCTCTTTTATTCCTCAACTGAAAACGTCTTTTCTCCTTTATTCTTCAGCTGAAAACGTCTTTCTCCTTTATTTCCCTTCTTCATTGCTTGGTCAAATGTCTTAAATACTTTATTTTATGACTCCATCATTGCTGTTTCCAAGAGTTCCACCAGGCAAGGTTTCCTACAACAAGCAGGAGAATATCAGAATTTTCTAGAGAAAATAAAATGTAAAGACCGCAAAAACAGTCGACAGTGAGGAATCCTGGTCCAGCTAGGATTTTTCATGAATTTTACTTTTTCCGCTTATTTCACTCCAAACACTCAACAAGACTCTAAAAACGACTCAATGACTCAAAACACGAAACTTAAGGGAGAAACAAGGCTAAAATGGGGCACATATTCAATAATATCGTCACACTTTTTGGTCCTATCAATGACGTGGAATTAAAGCTGATTTTGCCATGGGAAATTATGGAGTTAATGTCAAAAATCAAGAGATGATCAAGGATAATGATGCCATGGAGAGATTTAAGGGAGAAAAAGTCCAAAACAAGTCCAAATTCATTCCTATTTTCACTCAAGAGTATTTTGGCCGAAAATTAAGAGAAAAATCAGATTAAATCTTGGGAAAATCAGCAATAATATATTTGGAAAGATTATGGGATTTATTTTGGAGGCTTCTGATTGGCTGGATGACTCAACAGAGCTGACATGGCATTCTGTGATTGGTCGAAGCTGTGTGGCATGATTGGATAGTTATTTGAGGAGATAAATCAGAAAATAATCATGCAATTAATTCAAAAATAATCTCCCTAAATCAAGGTGTTAAATTGGAGGTTTCTTATTGGTTGGATGACATAGCAGAGCTGACGTGGCGTTGATTGATTGGCTAATGCTGTGTGGATCAATCTTGAAGACTTGGAGACTAAGTTGTCATCCTCCTATAAATAGGAGCATTCTCTACACAATTCTACACACCAACACACCATCAAACAGAAGAACAACACCACACACCTTAGAAAAATTCAGAAAATTCTCTCCATCCTCTAAAGCAAGCCACGGAGTTCAAGCAAGGCCGAAGGGAGAAGAAGGAGCCGTGACATATTCCTCCACCATCCACCATTGAAGACTTGCTTTCAAGCTTCAAGGATTCCAACGAAAATCATCCATTCTCATCTTCCATCCACGGTGTAATTCGACCTCTACTTTGTAAACCTTGTTTTGAATTTCGTTGGTTTTGCTTTAGTTGACATTCATGATTGAACAAAGTTATTATTTCTGGAATTTTATATGATTGAATGAAATTTTCAGATTCTATTATTGTAATTCGAGAGTTGCTTATGTGAGTTTGTTTAATTAAATTTGCTTTATAGATATCTTTTGTATTTTAATCTTAGGTGGTTCGAAACACTTAGGGTTTTGATATGAATGGTGCTAGGTTTAAGAACATGAAATCAACTTTTTGTTTTGTGTAACTTGAATCGAAGTAGTAAAGGTTTTGGACAAAAACCGAATTTAATTAAAGAGGATTGCAATTAGGTGGACTTTTTCATACTAAGTTGCACACTTGAGTTGATAGCCTTTCTCTATGTGTAATGCGTTAAACATGACATGATTGACTAGCTTTCTAGGGTTTGATTGCATGTTTGATAGGATTAATCTAGGTGCTTTCGCTTAGGTTAATTAGCATTGAAAAGTAAAAAATGGGAATTCATTTGCTTTCGAATATTTCACATGATCAACTCCTTTCTCATGACTTAGATGAACAATATTAGGGTTTGAGTCAATTTTAATCATATGTTTCGGTTTTGATCTTTGTTCTCTCATTCCATCTTTGTATTTATGTTTTTACATTTTATTTGTTTTCTTTGCTTAATTTATTTTCGAAAACCCAAAAACAAAATCTCCCCCCTTTTCGTAAATAATGTTTATACTTGTGAATATCTTTGTGAATATTATACTTTGTTTTAATTTTAATTGTTTGTTTGTCCTACATTGACAGGTGTACCCTCAATCCCCGGAATAGAACGATCCCTACTTACTTATACTACTAACGATATTTTCAGGGTTAAATTATGCGCTTGCTTTTAGGCGCATCACATATATTGCGATTTATGGTTGCTTTTGTGTGAGTGTTTGATTAAATTTGCATGATAGAAATCTTTTGTATGATAATCTTGAATGGTTCGAAACATTTAGGGTTTTTATGTGAATGTTGCTACGAATTTGAGAACATGGATCAACTTTTTGGTTTTGTGTTCTTGAATCAACAAGTAGTAAAGGTTTTGTACAAAAACCGAAATTTAATCAAAGGAGATTGCAATTAGGTGAACTTTTTCATACTAAGTTGCACATTTGAATTGATAGCCTTTCTAGATGCTTAATGCGTTGAACATGACATGATTGACTAGCTTTCTAGGGTTTGATTGCATGTTTGATAGAATTAATCTAGGTGCTTTCACTTAGGTTAATTAGCATTGAAAGTAAAATATGGGAAATTGTTTGCTTTTGAACGTTTCACATGATCAATTCCTCTTGCATGACTATGATGAACAATGATGAACTTGAATTAACCTTGATTATAAATTCCGATTTGATCTTTGTTCGTGCATTTCATTTGCATTTTTATGTTTTTGCATTTTAATTGTTTTCTTTACTTAGTTTAATTTCCGAAAATCAAAATCAAAAATCCCCCTAATTTCGTAAATATGTATATATTTTGTTATATTTTTGTAAATATTATACTTTGTTTTAATTTTAATTGTTTAATTGTTTGACAATGACAGGTGTACCCTCAATCCCCGGAATAGAACGATCCCTATTTATTATATACTACTAATGACATTTCAGGGTTAAATTGTGCGCTCCCTAAAGCAACATCAATTTTCAGATTCATATATTGCGATTTATGGTTGCTTTTGTGTGAGTGTTTGATTAAATTTGCATGATAGAAATCTTTTGTATGATAATCTTGAATGGTTCGAAACATTTAAGGTTTTTATGTGAATGTTGCTACGAATTTGAGAACATGGATCAACTTTTTGGTTTTGTGTTCTTGAATCGATAAGTAGTAAAGGTTTTGTACAAAAACCGAATTTAATCAAAGAAGATTGCAATTAGGTGGACTTTTTCATACTAAGTTGCACATTTGAGTTGATAGCCTTTCTAGGTGCTTAATGCGTTAAACATGACATGATTGACTAGCTTTCTAGGGTTTGATTGCATGTTTGATAGGATTAATCTAGGTGCTTTCGCTTAGGTTAATTAGCATTGAAAGTAAAATATGGGAAATTGTTTGCTTTTGAACGTTTCACATGATCAACTCCTCTTGCATGACTATGATGAACAATGATGAACTTGAATCAATTTTAATCATGAGTTTCGACTTTGATCTTTGTTCTCACATCCCATTTGTATTTTTTATGTTTTTGCATTTTAATTATTTTCTTAACTTAGTTAATTTTCGAAAACCAAAAACCAAAAATCCCCCCTTTTCGTAAATATGTATATATTTTGTTATATTTTTGTAAATATTAGACTTTGTTTTAATTTTAATTGTTTAATTGTTTGACAATGACAGGTGTACCCTCAATCCCCGGAATAGAACGATCCCTATTTACTTTATACTACTAATGACATTTCAGGGTTAAATTGGTCGCTTCCCAAAAGCGACACCAATTTTTGGCGCCGTTGCCGGGGATTGAAAAATCATTTGTCACTTTGTGAATATGTGTTTTGTTTATATTGTGACCAAAAAAAAAAAAAATTTTACTTTTTAATTAGTTTTGTAATTGTCGAAAATTAGTTAGTTAATTACTTAGGTTGTTATTTATATTATTGAATACGAATTTTTATTGTGAGTTGTAAATTAAAGAAGGAATAGGTGAAGTCGTGTTTATTAATATGGGCCTAAACCCCTTATTGGTACCTAGTTCAGGTCCCTTAAGGTTGAGGGCGGCCTTTATTAACATTCATTGAACTGTCTTCACACTTAGAATCTTTTTCATCCAAGTAAGTATAGCCTATGTGGGATGGTGTCTAGGAAGGGGACAACGCTCATGACTGGTTCTTGAATTCAGAAGTGCATGCAAATAGGCCTAAACCACAATGTGGGAGTAGCTCATGCCAAAATGGATTCTACCTCTCGTGGTCGCCCTCCCCTACCTGGCCATTTCAGTAAGGTTGCCCAAAGGATGTAGGAGAGACTTGGTGTCTAGACGACTATACTTGGGCCGCACGTCCTCTTGATTTACCGCTTGGAATTTAATTTGATATCAATGATATATATAACAAATGAAAATATTGTGATTCACTAAGGTATATTGGATTAAACATAGTCTTGAAAAGGGTAGCTGTTTCAGTCCCATTGCACATCGAGACTCCCTGTTCCCGTACCTAAGTGTTGAAGATAATTGTAAAGAAAAGGAAGAAAAACAAATATTTGTAAGTATTTTCGTAAAAAAAAAAAAAAAAAAAAAAAAAAGAAAAAAAAAAAAGAAGAAGAAAAAAAGAAGTGTACAAAGTGTGACGTTTTGTTGTGTAAAAGTTGTGTTTACAATGTGTCAAATTTTGTTATACAAAAGAAAAGAATTAATTGTAAATATTGTTAAGTCCTTAATTGTTATAAGTGTGTAAAATCGTATGAGTAGATAAGGGCCCTTTTTGTTAATATTGGCCTTAACCCTTCATTAGTACCTTTCTAAGGTCTTATGAGGTTGTGGGCGGCTTTTATTAACATTTGGAGAACTGTCTAACACATGAGTTCTTTTCAAGCTGAGTAAGGGCATATAGGTGGTGTCTTAGGTTGAGACCCTGGGTGATGGGTTCAAATTGGATCTCAGAGACACTATAGACCGTGCGTAAACCACGATGTGGGAGTAGCCAATAGGGGCCTAAACCTCAATGAGGGAGTAGCCTCCGTAGTGTCACCAAAATGATTCCTCCCTCTCACTTACCTCTTAATCTGGCCATCTAGCTTTCTGAAACAAAGGAAAGTGACTTATGTCTAGGCGACTATCCCTAGATCGTATCTCACCAATAGTAGTGGTTTCTATTGGGCTCGACTTACAACTTGTAATCAACTGAGATATTAATTTTATTTTGTAAAGATAATAAGATACTTGAACATAACCTCCACTTGTAAATTGTGTGTTTTGTACTTTCTATACTTTTATAAACTTCTTACGTGGTTTATTTGTGAAAAGATTGTGGATAGTTTTTAATTTATACTTCTCTTTATACTTGTATAAATCATAACTAGTAAAGTCATGAATAGTAACTTGTGAATAGTAACGTTGATGTATAAATCACTAATTTGTAATTAGTTTACTTTATACTTTGCTAACTTCTTTGAATTTTGATGATGTTCAGGAATCCTATGAATGACCGAGCCTTTTAGACCATCTACAATAAAGGAAATAGAAGCAAGGCTCGCTCGTTTGAAGGGTCCTTCACTCCTCGAGTTCACAAGCCCTTCTCCTTCAACATACAAAGGGTACACGTTTAACGAGCAAGGGAAGCGGACTTACTTTTCTGAGGAGTCTACATCACCTACACCAAGTCCATCTCCGCCTTCACGTTCACCTTCACCTGTGGTTTCGTCCAACTCTACACCACCTTCACCACCACCTGAAGAAGTCGAAGAAGAGAGAATGGCATCTATTAGGGAACTCTCCACCGCAACTGTTGAAGGAGGACCCCCTACAGGCATAGTATACCCTGCCCCTGCAGCTGGAAGACAGGCAGAGTTCGAGCTTAAGAGTGGATTGTTGCACAAGCTCCCTATCTTCCATGGACTTAATATGGAGGATGCTAATAAGCACGTACGAGAATTCCAATCTGTTTGTGCAAACATGCAACCACAAGGGGCGGATGAAAACCTTCTTAAGATGAGAGCATTTCCATTCTCTCTAGCTGATAGAGCCAAGGATTGGCTATATGAACTTCCTGCAGGACGTATCACATCATGGGAAACAATGAGAAAGGCCTTCTTGGAGAAATACTTCCCAGCTTCAAAGGTCATCACACTTAGGAAGAAGCTTAGTGGAATAGAGCAAGCCCATGATGAGTCATATGCTGCGTACTATGAGAGGTTCAACTCCCTACTTGCACAGTGTCCTCAACATCAGATGAAGGATGAGACCCTACTTACATGTTTCTATGAAGGACTCTTACCCTTGGAAAGGCAAATGCTTGATGCTGCAGCTGGAGGAGCTTTTGTGGATAAGTCACCTGCGGTTGGGAAGGAGCTTATAGCTAATCGTGCCCTAAACTCCCAACAATATGAGGGGGTAGGACACTCTACTCGTAGGGTGCATGAGATGAGTGATAGGAGCATTTTAATGCGACGTTTTAACTGCATTTCCCTACACTTTTCTGCGCCATTTCCTTGAAAAATCCCTGTTTGGGAAAGTTTCCATTCTTTGATTGGGAAAGTTCCTTATTGTAGAAAGTTTCCATTTTTGTCTTCATTTTTCATTTCTCATTTCTCATTTCTCATTTTTCATTTCTCATTTCTGGAAAGTTTCTATTTTTCATTTTTAGTAAGTTTCTATTTTCATTTTTTAGAAAGTTTCTATTTTAAGTATAGTTTCTATTTTCAGGACCTCCGAACTAGAAAGTGGAAATGAACGCATGAATGGAAAGAGGAGCTTGCGAACATCAAGACGAACGAACATGAGAGAAAATGGCCCACACATTTGAGCAGAAATGAAGAAACAAGCTTTCCTAGTCCAACCAGGAAATCCTACAAAATGGAGGAAGGCTTCCCTAGCAAGTTTCCAACGCAACCATGAAAAAGAAATGGAAAAATATTGTGTTTTGCGTTGGAAAATGAGAAGGCTTGAAGATGAAGCAACGAGGCCCAAGAACTCTTTGGATTTTCGGCAAATTGGATAAAGGCCCATCAAAGCCCATATATTTAGGGTTTATGACGCATGAATAAACCCTAGGGGAGTGTTGCCGTTCAAAGCAAGAGAAAAACAAGGAAAGTGGCGTGGAAATCAGAATTATGTGTGGAGATTTTCTAGGGAGATTCTCTAGGGCTATTTTTATGGAAAGAAAATACTTGGAGATAATCCCTAGAAGTTTTGCCGTGAAAAAGGAAGAGATAAACAAGGGAGGACGCCAAAACCCTAGGGTTTTGGACGGCAAAGATATTCCCTAGAGATTTTTAAGGAAAGAGAAAAAGGTGGAGACCAAGGAAAGATCAAAAGAAGTCTAGATACATTCCTACATTCCCTAAAGAGTTTTGGCCGAATTTGGAAGCATAAAATCAGAAATTATCTCTTTATTTCGGCAAGAATTATTTAGGGAATTAATATTGGAATTTTGTGATTGGTTGCACCACCTCATAGGGCTTATGTGGCAAGAATTCATTGGAGGAAATTATGTGGAGGAAGCAAGCACATGCCGTGAACATCTCTAGGGTTTTGGACGGCTTGGACACCTAGGGGCCGTCCCCTATATATTCCTACACTTTCTCAACGTCAAGAGTTCCAAGTTCCATTCTTTACGTTTACACTTTGAGAAAATAATTTAGAAAACTCTTTAGACTAGCCGTGCTCCTCTCCATCCTCTAGGGCAACCACGAAGTGCAAGCAAGGCCAAGGAAGAAGAAGACAAGCCGTGCACACCATCCACCCTCCACCTTGAAGATTGCTTTCGAAATTCAAGAGACCACATCATCACTTCATTCATCTCATCTTCATCACGGTGTAATCCGATTCTCCTTGTACCTTTGCTTTGTATTTTCGTTGGTTTTGCCTTAGTTGACACATATGTATGAACAAGTATTGTTTTCTGAAATTTTATGATTAATTGTTAATTTTCAGATTCATATATTGCAATTTATGGTTGCTTTGTGGATGATTTGATAATTTTGTATTTAATCTTATGTGGTTGCAAACACTTAGGGTTTTGATATAATTGGTGCTACGAATTTGAGAACATGAATCAACTTTTTGGTTTTGTGTTCTTGAATCGATAAGTAGTAAAGGTTTTGTGCAAAAACCGAATTTAATCAAAGAAGATTGCAATTAGGTGGACTTTTTCATACTAAGTTGCACATTTGAGTTGATAGCCTTTCTAGGTGCTTAATGCATTAAACATGACATGATTGACTAGCTTTCTAGGGTTTGATTGCATGTTTGATAGGATTAATCTAGGTGCTTTCGCTTAGGTTAATTAGCATCGAAAAGTAAAATATGGGAAATAGTTTGCTTTTGAACATTTCACATGATCAACTCCTCTTGCATGACTATGATGAACAATGATGAACTTGAATCAATTTTAATCATGAGTTTCGACTTTGATCTTTGTTCTTACATTCCATTTATATTTTTATGTTTTTGCGTTTTTAATTATTTAGTTAGCTTTTATTTTCGAAAATAGAAAACCAAAATCAAAAATCCCCCCTTTTTCGTAAATATGTATATATTTTGTTTTATTTTTGTAAATATTACACTTTGTTTTAATTTTAATTGTTTAATTGTTTGATAATGACAGGTGTACCCTCAATCCCCGGAATAGAACGATCCCTATTTACTTTATACTACTAATGACATTTCAGGGTTAAATTGGTCGCTCGATAAAAGCGACATCAATTTTTGGCGCCGTTGCCGGGGATTGAAAAATCACTTGTTAAATATGTGAATATGTGTTTTGTTTATATTGTGACCGAAAAAAAAAAAAATTACTTGTTAATTATTTTGTTTATAATTGTCGAAAATTAGTAATTACTTATTTAGGTTGTTATTTTTATTGTTGAATACGAATTTTAATTGTGAGTTGTAAATTAAAGAAGGAATAGGTGAAGTCGTGTTTATTAATATTGGCCTAAACCCCTTATTGGTACCTAGTTCAGGTCCCTTAAGGTTGAGGGCGGCCTTTATTAACATTCATTGAACTGTCTTCACACTTAGGACCTTTTATATCCAAGTAAGTATAGCCTATGTGGGATGGTGTCTAGGAAAGGGGACAACGTTCATAACGGGTTCTTGAATCCAGAAGTGCATGCAAATGGGCCTAAACCACATTGTGGGAGTAGCTCATGCCAAAATGGATTCTACCTCTTGTGGTCGCCCTCCCCTACCTGGCCATTTCAGTAAGGTTGCCCAAAGGATGTAGGAGGGACTTTGTGTCTAGACGACTATACTTGGGCCGCACGTCCTCTTGATTTACCGCTTGGAATTGAATTTGAAATCAATGATATATATAACAAATGAAAATATTGTGATTCACTAAGGTATATTGGATTAAACATAGTCTTGAAAAGGGTAGCTGTTTCAGTCCCATTGCACATCGAGACTCCCTGTTCCCGTACCTAAGTGTTGAAAATAATTGTGAAGAAAAAGAAAGAATGTAAATCATTGTACTTCATAAAAAAAAAAAAAAAAAAAAAAAAAAAAAAAAAAAAAAAAAAGAAGAAGATAATTAGATGTGAATAGTGACGTTTTGTTTGATTGTGTGAAAGTTTTGTGTAAGTGGTGTCTAATCTTGTTAAACAAAGGAAATGTAAAGAATTAATTATAAATATTGTTACATTCTTGATTTATTATAAGTGTGTAAAATCGTATGAGTAGATAAGGGCCCTTTTGTTAATATTGGCCTTAACCCTTCATTAGTGCCTTTCTAAGGTCTTATGAGGTTGAGGGCGGCTTTTATTAGCATTTGGAGAACTGTCTAACACATGAGTCCTTTCCAAGCTGAGTAAGGGGCATATAGATGGTGTCTTAGGTTGAGACCCTGGGTGATGGGTTCAAATTGGATCTCAGAGATACTATAGACTGTGCGTAAACCACAATGTGGGAGTAGCCAATAGGGGCCTAAACCTCAATGAGGGAGTAGCCTCCGTAGTGTCACCAAAATGAGTCCTCCCTCTCACTTACCTCTTAATCTGGCCATCTAGCCTTCTGAAACAAAGGGAAGTGACTTATGTCTAGGCGACTATCCCTAGATCGTATCTCACCAATAGTAGTGGTTTCTATTGGGCTCGACTTACAACTTGTAATCAATTGAGATATTAACTTTATTTTGTAAAGATAATAAGATACTTGAACATAACCTCCACTTGTAAATTGTGTTGTCTTGTACATTTTATACTTGTATAAACTTCTTACGTGGTTTATTTGTGAAAAGATTGTGGATAGTTTTTAATTTATACTCTATTTTATACTTGTATAAATCATAAATAGTAAAGTCGTGAATAGTAACTTGTGAATAGTGACTCGTGAATAGTAAGGTTGATGTATAAATCACTAATTTGTAATTAACTCACTTTATACTTTGCTAACTTCTTTGAATTTTGATGATGTTCAGGATTCCTATGAATGACCGAGCCTTTTAGATCCTCTACACTAAAGGAAATTGAAGCAAGGCTCGCTCGCTTGAAGGGTCCTTCACTTCTTGAACAGACAAGCCCTTCCCCTTCGACACACAGAGGGTACATCTTTAACGAACAAGGGAAGAGGACCTACTGTTCTGAGGAGTCTACATCACCTACACCAAGTCCATCTCCTCCTTCACGTTCACCTTCACCTGTGATTTCGTCCAACTCTACACCACCACCTTCACCACCACCTGAAGAAGTCGAAGAAGAGAGAATGGCATCTATTAGGGAACTTTCCACTGCAACTGTTGAAGGAGGACCCCCTACAGGCATAGTATACCCTCCCCCTGCAGCTGGAAGACAAGCAGAGTTTGAGCTAAAGAGTGGTTTGTTGCACAAGCTCCCGATCTTCCATGGCCTCAATATGGAGGATGCTAACAAGCACGTACGAGAATTCCAATCTGTTTGTGCAAACATGCAACCACAAGGGGCGGATGAAAACCTTCTTAAGATGAGAGCATTTCCATTCTCTCTAGCTGATAGAGCCAAGGATTGGCTATATGAGCTTCCTGCAGGTCGTATCACATCATGGGAAACAATGAGAAAGGCCTTCTTGGAGAAATACTTCCCAGCTTCAAAGGTCATCACACTTAGGAAGAAGCTTAGTGGAATAGAGCAAGCTCATGATGAGTCCTATGCTGCCTACTATGAGAGGTTCAATTCCTTACTTGCACAATGTCCTCAACATCAGATGAAGGATGAGACCCTACTTACATGTTTCTATGAAGGACTCTTACCCTTGGAAAGGCAAATGTTGGATGCTGCAGCTGGTGGAGCTTTTGTGGATAAGTCACCTGCGGTTGGGAGGGAACTTATAGCTAATCGTGCCCTAAACTCCCAACAGTATGAGGGTGTGAGACAACCCACTCGTAGGGTAAATGAGGTGAGCACTAGTCCTGCCATTGCGGATCAATTGAGCAAACTCACCCTTCTTGTGAACAAGGTGGCGACTACTCAAGGCCATGGAGGACCCTCTGCTTGTGGGGTATGCTTTACTCAAGGACATCCTACGGATCAATGTCCTCAACTGAGTGAGAATGGTGGTTGGGAGTCTGTGAATGCTATAGGAGGCTATCAAGGGAACCAAGGGGGTCCCCCACGTCCAAGGTATGATCCATATTCGAATACCTATAACCCTGGATGGAGGGACCACCCCAACTTCAAGTGGACCAACAATGAAAATGTTCAGAACCCTCTTGGTGGCAGTTTCCAACGTCCTCAAGGACCTCCCTATCAAAGACCTTACATGCCTCCTCAACACAATGTAGGGAATCCCAATTCTCACTATGATAAGACGATAGAGGCATTGACTAATTCTACTCAGGCATTGACTAGTGCCACACAGACTTTGCTTCAAGGACAACAGACCAATGCCAAGGACATTGCAGAGCTCAAGAAGCAAATGGGACAAGTGGTGGACTTCATGACCAAGTTTCATGAGAATGGTAAGCTTCCGAGCAACACAATTCCAAACCCAAAGGGAGGCTTTGAAGGTTCCACCAACTGAGGAGAAGAGGAAACCACGTCTAGGCTGAGAAGACGTTAAAACCAAGCGCTACTTGGGAGGCAACCCATGCAAATCAGATTTGCTTTCTTTATCCTTATCTTTTATTTTTTGTTTTTGCTTTTTGAATTTAGTATTATTTTCGTAAATTTCATCCCTATATGCTTAAGTGTTTCATTGCATGCTTTTAATTGATTACATTGAGGACAATGCAATATTTAAGTGTGGGGGAAGGGATTTATATTGAGTCATATATTGAAAAATACAAAAAAAAATTGAAAAATGTCCAAAATTTAAAAATTTTCGTTGCTTTTGTTTTTGTTTTGAGTCTTAGGATGCCCTTTCAACTGTCTAGGATGATTCTATATCTTTGAAATCATGACTAAAAGAGGATCACAAAATTGAGATGATTTAAACACGGTATTCTTTGGTTAATTGAGAGATATGAAAAATGTGTGCCTTGTAGTGGATATGGATTTCGTGACCTTGGTACAGAATATGAGCATGTTAAGATGAGTTTTGATTCATAAAAGCCCATGTGAGATATTTGAGCCATGTCCCTTTTCTTGGAGTGATAAATGAAAAATATATTCTTAATTTCTTGGCGATGTTTTGATGATCTCATTATTCTTTCATCTTGATTGACTACTTGCCATAGATTAAGTTTGATGGACTAGAGAATGCTAGAATTCACTCTTGTGCTTGTTGAAACGTTATATCAATACATGGCCCTGATTCTGGAAGGGATAGAGGCATCCTAGGAATTACCACCATTGCCATATAAACTTGTGTCCCCATTTGTGCCCGTCGTGGGACTCCCCTAGATAAGCCCCTTTGAGCCTACATTAAGCCTTTTCGTTCATCACCCTAAAATCCATAACCATGAAGCTTAGTATAGTAACAACCCTACCCTTTGTTCTAAGAACTTAGTGGAGCTATCTTTTGAGACATACTACATGGGTTTGGTGCTAAGGATGGAAATTGAGAAGAGGTTAAAGTTCAAGTGTGGGGGTAGACTTGTCCATAAAGAAAAAATATGTGGAAGCCGTGAAAAATGAAAAGAAAAGAAAAAAAAATGTATGGCTAGAAAAGAAAAGAAAGAAATATTTATGGATTTTAGTCCCCCATACTTAGTGATTTTGGAGTTTACTTTGAAATGAAGGCCTATTAAAGAAAAATTTGACCTTTGTCCATTCACTATAGTTCAGGGGAAGTTTACAATGAAGATTGGGCCCAACATGAAGACATTAGGCCCCTTTTATGTTACCTCTAGGGAAAGTGACGTTTTTGCAATGCCTTGGTGGATTTCTTGTGGTCTCTACATTTACATGTGCTCTGCTAGGTTTTTAGGACACTTTGATAAATCCTTACCCTTCATTTCTTAAAACCTTGAGCCTTGGCCCCATTACAACCTTTAAGAAGACCTTCTTGATCCTTAAGATGGGACAGCCCTTGATGTGGAGATGAGTTACAAGAGTTGAACCTATGGCTTGGGTCCATCTGTGCAAGTAGTTGGTATCCTTCATGAGATTTTTAAAGAAAATTATACATGTGCTTTCGTTTCTTGAATTATGTGATATACTTGCTATCTTTCACATATACTTGAGTGTATAAGCTTTTAAGCATTGCCATGATCTGAGAGAAGAAAGAGTGGATATAACTTGTGAGGAGTTGAATCATACTTGTTTGAAGCATGCTTAACAAAAACCATCACCATTGTTCCAACCAAGTCCTACTTGTGTATGTGAAGATTATGTGTTTTAATTAACTCTCGAATGCCTAAACATTTATTCTTGGTGAAGTGCTAATCTTGGTGTTATGAAAGTAAGAGATTGCTGAGACAAATAGTTGAAGGGCAATAGAGTCATTGTTTTTGTCAAGTCTTTAAATTTTCGTTGAGTCTTAGTGTGTGTCTTAGTTTGATTTTGCTAAGGGACTAGCAAAAGCTAAGTGTGGGGGAATTTGATAGGAGCATTTTAATGCGACGTTTTAACTGCATTTCCCTACACTTTTCTGCGCCATTTCCTTGAAAAATCCCTGTTTGGGAAAGTTTCCATTCTTTGATTGGGAAAGTTCCTTATTGTAGAAAGTTTCCATTTTTGTCTTCATTTTTCATTTCTCATTTCTCATTTCTCATTTTTCATTTCTCATTTCTGGAAAGTTTCTATTTTTCATTTTTAGTAAGTTTCTATTTTCATTTTTTAGAAAGTTTCTATTTTAAGTATAGTTTCTATTTTCAGGACCTCCGAACTAGAAAGTGGAAATGAACGCATGAATGGAAAGAGGAGCTTGCGAACATCAAGACGAACGAACATGAGAGAAAATGGCCCACACATTTGAGCAGAAATGAAGAAACAAGCTTTCCTAGTCCAACCAGGAAATCCTACAAAATGGAGGAAGGCTTCCCTAGCAAGTTTCCAACGCAACCATGAAAAAGAAATGGAAAAATATTGTGTTTTGCGTTGGAAAATGAGAAGGCTTGAAGATGAAGCAACGAGGCCCAAGAACTCTTTGGATTTTCGGCAAATTGGATAAAGGCCCATCAAAGCCCATATATTTAGGGTTTATGACGCATGAATAAACCCTAGGGGAGTGTTGCCGTTCAAAGCAAGAGAAAAACAAGGAAAGTGGCGTGGAAATCAGAATTATGTGTGGAGATTTTCTAGGGAGATTCTCTAGGGCTATTTTTATGGAAAGAAAATACTTGGAGATAATCCCTAGAAGTTTTGCCGTGAAAAAGGAAGAGATAAACAAGGGAGGACGCCAAAACCCTAGGGTTTTGGACGGCAAAGATATTCCCTAGAGATTTTTAAGGAAAGAGAAAAAGGTGGAGACCAAGGAAAGATCAAAAGAAGTCTAGATACATTCCTACATTCCCTAAAGAGTTTTGGCCGAATTTGGAAGCATAAAATCAGAAATTATCTCTTTATTTCGGCAAGAATTATTTAGGGAATTAATATTGGAATTTTGTGATTGGTTGCACCACCTCATAGGGCTTATGTGGCAAGAATTCATTGGAGGAAATTATGTGGAGGAAGCAAGCACATGCCGTGAACATCTCTAGGGTTTTGGACGGCTTGGACACCTAGGGGCCGTCCCCTATATATTCCTACACTTTCTCAACGTCAAGAGTTCCAAGTTCCATTCTTTACGTTTACACTTTGAGAAAATAATTTAGAAAACTCTTTAGACTAGCCGTGCTCCTCTCCATCCTCTAGGGCAACCACGAAGTGCAAGCAAGGCCAAGGAAGAAGAAGACAAGCCGTGCACACCATCCACCCTCCACCTTGAAGATTGCTTTCGAAATTCAAGAGACCACATCATCACTTCATTCATCTCATCTTCATCACGGTGTAATCCGATTCTCCTTGTACCTTTGCTTTGTATTTTCGTTGGTTTTGCCTTAGTTGACACATATGTATGAACAAGTATTGTTTTCTGAAATTTTATGATTAATTGTTAATTTTCAGATTCATATATTGCAATTTATGGTTGCTTTTGTGTGAGTGTTTGATTAAATTTGCATGATAGATAACTTTTGTATTTTAATCTTATGTGGTTGCAAACACTTAGGGTTTTGATATAATTGGTGCTACGAATTTGAGAACATGAATCAACTTTTTGGTTTTGTGTTCTTGAATCGATAAGTAGTAAAGGTTTTGTGCAAAAACCGAATTTAATCAAAGAAGATTGCAATTAGGTGGACTTTTTCATACTAAGTTGCACATTTGAGTTGATAGCCTTTCTAGGTGCTTAATGCATTAAACATGACATGATTGACTAGCTTTCTAGGGTTTGATTGCATGTTTGATAGGATTAATCTAGGTGCTTTCGCTTAGGTTAATTAGCATCGAAAAGTAAAATATGGGAAATAGTTTGCTTTTGAACATTTCACATGATCAACTCCTCTTGCATGACTATGATGAACAATGATGAACTTGAATCAATTTTAATCATGAGTTTCGACTTTGATCTTTGTTCTTACATTCCATTTATATTTTTATGTTTTTGCGTTTTTAATTATTTAGTTAGCTTTTATTTTCGAAAATAGAAAACCAAAATCAAAAATCCCCCCTTTTTCGTAAATATGTATATATTTTGTTTTATTTTTGTAAATATTACACTTTGTTTTAATTTTAATTGTTTAATTGTTTGATAATGACAGGTGTACCCTCAATCCCCGGAATAGAACGATCCCTATTTACTTTATACTACTAATGACATTTCAGGGTTAAATTGGTCGCTCGATAAAAGCGACATCACAAGAACACTGCCATTGAAGACCAACTGAATAAGCTTACCCTCCTCATGAACCAAGTGGTAAGTTCAAAGGGACCAAGTGCAACAATGGCTTGTGGAGTGTGCTCTATGCAAGGGCATGTTACAGATCAGTGCCCCCAACTCAATGAAAATGGAGGATGGGAATCTGCTAATGCTATTGGAGGATACCAAGGAGGATATCAAGGAGGACATCAACGTCCTAGGCATGACCCTTATTCAAATACTTACAACCCAGGATGGAGGGACCATCCCAACTTCAAGTGGACCAACAATGAGAACGTTCAGAATCCTCTTGGTGGGAACTTCCAACGTCCACAAGGGCCTTCATTCCAAGGGTCATCTTTTCAAAGGCCTTACATGCCTCCTCCTCAACAGAACTCAGGACCTTCAATGTCTCACTATGACAAAACGTTGGAAGCCTTGACTAGCTCTACTCAAGCCTTGACAAACTCTACTCAAGCTTTGATTCAAGGACAACAGACCCACACCAAGGACATTGCAGAGCTCAAGAAGCAAATGGGTCAAGTTGTGGATTTCATGAGCAAGATCCACGAAACTGGCAAGCTCCCTAGTAACACAATACCTAACCCTAATGTGGAGAATGCATCAGTTGTGACTACAAGGAGTGGAAGACCATTTGTGGATCAACCGAAGCAACCCAAGAAGGCTCAAGTGAGCATAGAGATTGAGGAAGACCAAGAACCCACCAAGTTGGGTATTGAGAAGGACCCTGCAACGTCCAAGGAAGAGACCAAGGCGTCCTCACCATTAAAGGCAAAACCGGAAATTCAAGGTAGTAATTATAACTTATCAAATTCGGTTATTACTAACCCTTCTTCTTCTTGCATGCCCTTCCCACGCAGGTTCGCCCAATCTAAGAAGGATGAAAGTGACCAAGCTATCTTGGAAACTTTCAAGAAGGTGCAAGTAAACTTACCCCTCCTAGAGGCAATCAAGCAAGTCCCTAAGTATGCCAAGTTCCTCAAAGAGCTTTGCACTACTAGGAGGGTAAACCGTGAAAAGGAGGTGGTAAAGGTAAGTGAGAATGTCTCTGCCCTGATTCAGAGGAAGATTCCTCCAAAGTGTAAGGATCCTGGAAGCTTTACTATTCCTTGTACTATTGGTAACTCTAGATTTAAGAATGCCATGTTAGACCTAGGTGCATCTGTTAATGTTATGCCCTACTCTGTTTATGAAACCCTAGGTCTAGGGGAACTTAAATCTGACAATGTTATCATTCAATTAGCTGATAGATCCAATGCATACCCTAGAGGTTTGTTGGAGGATGTGCTTGTACAAGTTAACCATCTTATCTTCCCAGCAGATTTTTATGTTTTAGAAATGGAGGACTCCCCTGTGAGTTCCACTCCATTACTTTTGGGACGTCCTTTCTTAAGGACAGCTAGGACGAAGATTGATGTGTATGAAGGTTCACTTACAATGGAGTTCGATGGTGACATTATTGGCTTTAACATTTTTGAAGCCATGAGGTATCCCCTAGAGGTTCATGATTGTTTTTCTACTGATATTTTGGATGAACTTGCGCAGAAAATGTTTGACATTATGCATGAGGATACCTTAGTCACTACCCTTGAGAGTGGGGTAGGCTATACAAAGGAAGGAATCACCATTCCAGAGGACAAGTTGAAAGACACTTGTGAGGAGAAAATCATTGAAAACGTCTCCTTCCTTGAGGCATCTCCCTATCTAGGTAAGTCTGTTTCTCCCTTGTCCATTCAGTTATCCACTAACAAGACTTTACCTTCAGTGGTCCAGGCCCCAGAACTTAAGCTAAAACCTCTTCCAGACCATTTGAAGTATGTCTACTTAGGGGACAAGGAGACCTTACCAGTAATTGTGTCCTCTGCACTGATGACTCCACAAGAAGAGAAGTTGGTGGAAATGTTGAAGCAACACAAGACCGCCATAGGATGGACATTGGCGGACATCAAGGGAATCAGCCCTACAACTTGCGTCCATAGGATACTTCTAGAGGAGGGGTCCAAACCCACTAGAGAGGCTCAACGTCGTCTCAACCCTCCAATGATGGAAGTTGTGAAGAAGGAGGTTATCAAACTCCTTGATTGTGGGGTAATCTACCCTATTTCTGACTCCAAGTGGGTCTCCCCAGTTCAGGTCGTGCCCAAGAAGTCTGGGATCACTGTGGTCAAGAATGCTGATAACGAACTGGTGCCCCAAAGGACAGTCACAGGCCACAGAGTGTGCATTGACTATAGAAGGCTCAACGCAACTACAAGGAAAGACCACTTTCCTCTGCCATTCATTGATCAGATGCTTGAGCGCCTAGCTGGACATGACTATTATTGCTTCTTGGATGGATACTCAGGCTATAACCAGATTGCAATTGCAAATGAAGATCAAGAGAAGACAACCTTCACTTGCCCCTTTGGAACGTTTGCCTATAGACGAATGCCCTTCGGACTTTGCAACGCTCCAGGTACCTTTCAAAGGTGTATGGTAAGTATCTTTTCAGATTATATTGAGAAAATCATAGAGGTATTCATGGATGACTTTTCAGTTTTTGGAAAGAATTTTGATGATTGTCTTAATAATCTGGAGATAATTTTGAAACGTTGCATGGAAACTAACCTTGTACTTAATTGGGAAAAATGCCATTTTATGGTTCAACAAGGGATAGTTCTAGGACATATTATCTCTGCTAGGGGTATAGAGGTTGATAAGGCCAAGGTGGATATTGTGCGTCACTTACCCTCTCCCACTTCTGTGAGAGAGATTCGTTCTTTCCTTGGCCATGCAGGTTTTTACAGGAGGTTCATCAAGGACTTCTCTAAGATTTCGAGACCCTTATGTCAACTACTCCAGAAGGATGTGCCCTTTCACTTTGACAAGGAGTGTCAAGAAGCTTTTGACAAGCTTAAGGAGTTGTTGACATCTGCCCCCATCATGTTACCTCCTGATTGGTCCTTGCCCTTTGAGTTGATGTGTGATGCCTCTGACTATGCAGTGGGAGCTGTTTTGGGGCAAAGGAAGGACAAGCTACCCCATGCCATCTACTACGCCTCAAGGACTCTCAATGATGCACAAATGAACTACTCCACCACAGAGAAAGAGCTCCTTGCAGTTGTCTTTGCCCTTGAGAAGTTTCGCTCTTATTTACTTGGTACCAAAGTTACTATCTTTACTGACCATGCAGCTTTGAAATACTTGATGACCAAGAAAGAGGCGAAACCAAGGCTCATCAGATGGATCCTACTATTGCAAGAATTCGACGTGGAAATCAAGGACAAGAAGGGTAGTGAAAACGTGGTAGCTGACCACTTGAGTCGCTTGGTGCATGCAGAAGATCATCTCCCTCTGGTGGAGACATTTCCAGATGAGCAACTCTTTGGACTTCAGGTAAGTGAACCATGGTATGCAGATATTGTGAACTATATTGTGTCTAGAAAGATTCCTGATACCATGTCCCGTGCTCATAAGGATAGGCTTAAGAAAACTATTAAGCAATATGTTTGGGATGAACCTTATCTATGGAAATATTGCTCTGATCAACTGATTAGGAGATGTGTGCCTGAACATGAACATAATGCCATACTTTCTTTTTGCCATTCTAAAGCATGTGGGGGTCACTTTGGGTCTAAGAAGACTGCATTTAAGGTACTAGAGTCTGGGTTCTATTGGCCAACATTGTTTAGGGATGCACATGCCTATTGTTTAACTTGTGATAAGTGCCAAAGAACAGGAAACTTAGGTCCTAGAGATCAAATGCCCTTGACTAATATCATAACTGTTGAAATCTTTGATGTCTGGGGTATAGATTTCATGGGACCTTTCCCATCATCTTGTGGGTTTTTCTATATCTTACTTGCAGTGGACTATGTTTCCAAATGGGTGGAAGCAAAGGCCACTAGGACTAATGACTCTAAGGTTGTTGCAGATTTTATCAAGTCTAACATCTTTAGCAGGTTTGGAATGCCTAGAGTTCTCATTAGTGATGGTGGATCCCATTTTTGCAATCGGACGATTGAGGCTCTCTTGAAGAGATATGATGTGACACATAAGGTTTCTACACCTTATCACCCCCAAACTAGTGGGCAAGCTGAGGTCTCTAATCGTCAAATCAAGGGGATATTGGAGAAGACTGTGAATCCTAACAGAAAGGATTGGTCCTTGCGTCTAGAGGATGCTTTGTGGGCCTACAGAACTGCATACAAAACTCCCATAGGTATGTCCCCATATCGAATAGTCTATGGCAAACCTTGCCATTTACCTGTGGAGTTGGAGCATAGAGCTTGGTGGGCTGTGAAGCAGTTCAACATGGATATTGATGCAGCTGGGCTTCATAGGAAGTTGCAATTGCAAGAATTAGAGGAGATTAGGAATGATGCCTTCGAGAGTGCTAAGATTTACAAGGACAAGACTAAGGCATTCCATGATAAAATGATTCGAAGGAAGACTTTTGTTGTGGGACAAAAAGTTCTTCTCTTCCATTCTCGTCTCAAACTCTTCCCAGGTAAACTTCGTTCTCGTTGGATTGGGCCTTTTGTTATCACTCATGTGTTTCCTCATGGAGCTGTGCAGATAAAGAGTGAACAAACAGGTAATGAGTTCAAGGTGAATGGGCATCACTTGAAGCCTTACTATGAGGCATTTGTGGAACATGAAGTGGAAGATTTACCCCTCCAAAACGTTCCAAACCCTGAGGATTAAATGGAGGTACAAGTCTAGGCTGAAAGACTATAAACATTAAGCGCTGCTTGGGAGGCAACCCAATTCTGAAGTAGCTGTGGAGGAGTCGTCAACGCAGATTTGCTTTCTCTTTCCCTTTTACTTCTCACATTCTTCTTTGTTTTATAATTCTTTTCGTAAATTTCATCCCTATATGCTTAAGTGTTTCATTGCATGCTTTTAATTGATTACATTGAGGACAATGCAATATTTAAGTGTGGGGGAAGGGATTTATATATTTTTAGTCTTTTATTTTGAGTCATATATTGAAAAATACAAAAAAAAAAAAATGAAAAATGTCAAAAATTTAAAAATTTTCGTTGCTTTTGTTCTTGTTTTTAAGTCTTAGGATGCCCTTTCAACTGTCTAGGATGATTCTATATCTTTGAAATCATGACTAAAAGAGGATCACAAAATTGAGATGACTTAAACATGGTATTCTTTGGTTAATTGAGATACATGAAAAATATGTGCCTTGTAGTGGATATGGATTTCGAAACTTTGGTACAGAATATGAGCATGTTAAGATAAGTTTTGATTCATAAAGCCATGTGAGATATTTGAGCCATGTCCCTTTTTCTTGGAGTGAATCGAAAATATATTCTTATTTTCTTGGCGATGTTTTGATGATCTCATTATTCTTTCATTTGATTGACTACTTGCCATAGATTAAGTTTGATGGACTAGAGAATGCTAGAATTCGCTCTTGTGCTTGTTGAGACGTTTGTCAATACATGGCCCTGATTCTGGAAGGGATAGAGGCATCCTAGGAATTACCACCATTGCCATATAAACTTGTGTCCCCATTTGTGCCCGTCGTGGGACCCCCCTAGATAAGCCCCTTTGAGCCTACATTAAGCCTTTTCATTCATCACCCTTAAAATCCTTAACCATGAAGCTTAGTATAGTTACAACCCTACCCTTTGTTCTAAGAACTTAGTGGAGCTATCTTTTGAGACATACTACATGGGTTTGATGCTAAGGATGAAAATTGAGAAGAGGTGAAAGTTCAAGTGTGGGGGTAGACTTGTCCATAATAAAAAAAAAAATATATGTGAAAGCCGTGAAAAATGAAAAGAAAGAAAAAAAAAAAATTGTGTACGGCTAGAAAGAAAAGAAAGAAATATTTATGGATTTTAGTCCCCCATACTTAGTGATTTTGGAGTTTACTTTGAACTGAAGGCCCACTACAGAAAAATTTGGCCTTTGTCCATACCACTATAGTTCAAGGGAAGTCTACAATGAAGATTGGGCCCAACATGAAGATATTAGGCCCCTTTTATGTTACCTCTAGGGAAAGTGACGTTTTTGCAATGCCTTGGTGGATTTCTTGAGGTCTCTACATTTACATGTGCTCTGCTAGGTTTTTAGGACACTTTGATAAATCCTTATCCTTCATTTCTTAAAACCTTGAGCCTTGGCCCCATTACAACCTTTAAGAAGACCTTCTTGATCCTTAAGATGGGACAGCCCTTGATGTGGAGATGAGTTACAAGAGTTGAACCTATGGCTTGGGTCCATCTGTGCAAGTAGTTGGTATCCTTCATGAGATCTTTAAAGAAAATTATACATGTGCTTTCGTTTCTTGAATTATGTGATATACTTGCTATCTTTCACATATACTTGAGTGTATAAGCTTTTAAGCATTGCCATGATCTGAGAGAAGAAAGAGTGGATATAACTTGTGAGGATTTGAATCATACTTGTTTGAAGCATGCTTAACAGAAACCATCACCATTGTTCCAACCAAGTCCTACTTGTGTATATGTAACTTATTGATGCGGCTGAAATAGCCTCACAATTTAACCCTGCAAAATGTAGTTGTTAGTATAGGATAAGCAGGGATCGTTCAGTCCGGGGATTGTAGGGTACACCTACACTAAAAGGTCAGTTAACAAATAAAAGAATAAAATGGGGGGTTTTGAAATTTGGTTCCTAATCTACTAAAAATAAAAACAAAACAAATAAAACTATATACAATGATCGACTTCCCTAACCTAGACCAATACCACTCAGAAATTACTAAGTGTAAAAACAGAAAATCCATTTCAACATGCTACAAAAATGTGCCCATCTTTAATGCCTAGATAAGAGCTCAAATGAAAAGCCTCAGCGGATCAATCCACTTATCTGATTCATTCTAATGTAGGCTTGGATTGGAAAAGTCCTTACCAAGCCTAATACTACTAATTTTCGAAAACACTCAGCGTAATTCTCTTAACTAGTAGTATTATCTAACCCTCGAATCTACTCACACGTGCAAATTAACCATTACACATAGAATTTAACACGTAATTTCCAGAATCATTTAATCATTAAAGCATGATTTTTACCACTCGTTAGAACCAATTACTACTTGTTTAACTCAGCGTCTTAACAAATAACAATTGCTCTTGGCAAATAAAGCAAACACACAAGAACTCTCACCGTTATTCTAGCATGCAAACTTATGAACCTAACTCTGAAAATGACCTAAACACGAAAAAGGGCACAAGATTATAACATGCATCATAAAAGAATTCTCGAATTTAACTCAATAATAAACTGAAAATCTCAAAAATATTAATAAAAATATTCTGAAAATCTCATGTCTCCAATTACACAACTTGCAAATTGAAACACACAAAACCGAAACAAAAATATAAGTAGAGTCATAGTTACACTTTGAAGCTTTCCTCAGCGGCTTAGCAACAAGGTGATGAACTCGTCTCTGCTATGGTGGTGGAGCGTCCTTGACTCAGCGCCTTAGAGCTTTGTAGATTGATGGATGGATGGTGTCACGGTCTTGTAGGAGATGAAGGTTTGAGGAGTGAATTGGGTAGTCTTGGAATGATCTTGGCTGGGAAGTGATCTTTGGCTGGGAAGTGATCTTGGTTGGGAAGTGATGCAAATTTTATTTTGGATGTTGCCTATTTATAGGGGAGCATTGGTTGGCTTTTGTCGATCATACCCTTCATCATTGGACGGATGGGATTACATCGTAATTCCTTTAATTTTCCAATTGAAACATCTCCTTTAAGGCCTTTAACTCCTCTCATAATGGGGCAATTCCTTTAATTTCCAAGCTGAAACATCTTTTTCTTATTTATTTTCCAGTTGAAACATCTTTCTCTTTTATTCTTCAACTGAAAACGTCTTTCTCCTTTATTCCCCAACTGAAAACATCTTTCTCCTTTATTCCCCTTCTTCATTGCTTGGTCAAATATCTTAATGCTTTATTTTATGACTCAATCATTACTGTTTCCAAGAGTTCCACCAGGCAAGGTTTCCTACAACAAGCAGGAGAATATCAGAATTTTCTAGAGAAAATAAAATGTAAAGACCGCAAAAATAGTCGACAGTGAGGAATCCTGATCCAGCTAGGATTTTTCATGAATTTTACTTTTTCCGCTTATTTCACTCCAAACACTCAACAAGACTCTAAAAATGACTTACTGACTCAAGACACTAAACTTAAGGGAGAAACAAAGCTAAAATGGGGCACATATTCAATAATATTGACACACTTTTTGCTCCTATCAACTACCCCACACTTAGCTTTTGCTAGTCCCTTAGCAAAACAAAAATACAAAACAAAACAACGACTCAACAAAAAAACAAGTAAATGACTCTACTTCCCCTAACTGTTGTCTCAGAGACTCCAAACTCATGGCTTTCATGTTAAACACTTAATCAAAATTGCATAGATAATTCCATGGTTAATAAACCTGTGACATTCATATGACTAAGCAAGATATGGAGAACTTAAGTTATACAGTGAATGATAGCATGTTTCGAACAAGTCCAATCCAAACTCACAGGGCATACTCTCGATTTTTCTCTCAGAAATGGCTATGCTTAAAAGCTTCACTCTCAAGTATATGCAAGAGAATAAATTGTAAGGCAACAAACAGCTTGCATATTTCATCAATAAATGCATTTTGTGAAGAATTATTAAAGACCTCATGAAATGACTAAGTGCACAAATGGACCTAAACCATAAGCTCGACTGCGTACCTGACTCCACTAACCAAAGACTGCCCATCTCAAGGATCAAGTAAGCACTTAAAACATGTTGTAATGGGGCTAAGCTAGGGTTTTTGAAATGAAGATTAAGGATACAAAAATCCTAAGGACCTAGCAGAGCATATAAGGACCACCTTATGTCATCATTTTTATAGGCCAAATATCATTGTTTTGGGCCAAACCTTCACTCTAACCAACATGGGAATGGACAAAGGCATAATTTTCAACTTTGAGCCTTCTACAAATTTGAAAGTCCAAAACCACACTTCAACAATTTCCCAAGAGTTTTCTTTTCAATTTTTCTTCTCTTTTGCCGTTTTTCTTTCTTTCTTTCTTTCTTTCTTTTTTTTTTCATTTTCTTTCATTCATTTTTCACGGCAATCTTCTTTCTTTTTTCTTGGTTTTTCCCCACCCCACACTTGTCCTTCATTGTCACCCCTACACACTATGTCATGCTCTACTAAGTCCCTAAGACAACGGTAGAGATATCCTATACTAAGCTCATGGTAGGGTAGTGAGGGTGATGAAACAAAGGTTTTCAACGTAGGCTCAAAGGGGTTCATTCTAAGGAGTCCCACGACGGGCACAATTGGGGACACATGCTTGTTTGGCTATGGTGGTTACCCTAATGCCTTCTATCCTATCCAGGATCAGGGCATATTATGGCATACAAGTTTTGACAGTCACAACAGTCGAGTTTTAGTACTCTCTAGTCCATTAAAATCTATGGCACATGATCATTGGATTTCAAAGAATGATGAGGTTTTGCAAATACAGCCATGAAATTCTAGAATTATCAATTAAGCACTCAAAAAGAAAGTATTTTAGCTCAACAGCTCACTTAGGGTCAAATGAATCAGACTTAATCCTAGCATGCTTAATGAACCAAGTTACAATCCTATCTCAAATCTTCATACAAGGATCACAACGTCGATTAACCACAGAATTCAATTAAGTCCTATTTTGATTGTCAAAACCTTCAGCCATGAATTCAGAGACATGTTCATCCTAGACGTTAGAGGCATCCTAAGACTCAAACACACAAAAAGACTCTATAAAACCATCTTCTTTTTTTTTTTTTTTTTTAACTGAAATAAAAGTGTAAACCCACCCCACACTTAGAATCTACATTGTCTTAATGTAGGCAAAAAATATGGTATATAGACCCTAAATATGGGGGCTACGAAAATAAGGGAAGGGTAAAATAAACAAACAAACAAACAAAGACCCAAGTACAATTCAACCTAAGCAAGTGAAGGGATAGAAATGTCAAACTCTCGTTGATGGCTCATTCACAGCTTCGTTTAAAATGGGTTGCCTCCCATGCAGCGCTTAATATTTATAGTCCTTCAGCCTGGACTTTTCTCCTTGTTCACACGTGCTCATTCCTTGGGTGCCTCCTGGAGGGGTATCTCTTCCAATGTGTGCTCCACAAAGGACTCACCAGATCAAGTGTTAGTAACATATACAAGGTTAGGAATACAAACATTATGTCTTTCCTACTTTCTAAGTTACTTTACATACTTAGGTACTGGAACAGAGGATCCAATATACCTTAAGCATGTCACACAACACGTTTTTTTTTTTTTTTTTAGTTTATTATAAACATAGTTAATATCTCAATTGATTCCAAGTTGTAAGTCGAGCCCAATAGAAACCACTACTATTGGTGAGATACAATATAGGGATAGTCGCCCAGACATAAGTTTCTGTCCTTTGTTTCAGAAGGCTGGATGGCCAGATTAAGAGGTAAGTGAGAGGGAGGACTCATTTTAGTGATACTACGGAGGCTACTCCCTCATTAAGGTTTAGGCCCCTATCGGCTACTCCCACATAGTGGTTTACGCTCATTCTATAGTATCTCTGAGATCCAATTGAACCCATCACCCAGCGTCCCAATCTAAGACACCATCCGTATGCCCCTTACTCAGCTGGGAAATTAACTTATGTGTTAGACCATTCTCCAAGTGCTAATAAAGGCCGCCCTCAACCTCAAGAGACCTGAACAAGGTACTAATGAAGGGTTTAGGCCAATATTAACAAAAGGGCCCTTGTCTACTCATATGATTTTACACACTTACAACAATTAAGTATTTAGCTAAATTCATATCCACATACAATTTACAACAATTAAGTAAATTAATCTAAATGAAACACATACAATTTACAATATGCTTAAAAAAACAACTTCTACAAATTGTACAACAATGATAAAAGACATGCTTAATTTTGTAACACTCATAAAACTTAAACTAAATCACAATTAAAGCTTGGCCTAACCGAAATCGCAATTTGTCACCATTCCACAAGTGTAGTACAAAAATTAGCATGCATTCTATATACAACAAAATCGATGACACTTTAAGTGCAAGGGATTTTAACAATCCCCGGCAACGGCGCCAAAAATTGATGTGGCTGAAATAGCCTCACAATTTAACCCTGCAAAATGTAGTTGTTAGTATAGGATAAGCAGGGATCGTTCAGTCCGGGGATTGTAGGGTACACCTACACTAAAAGGTCAGTTAACAAATAAAAGAATAAAATGGGGGGTTTTGAAATTTGGTTCCTAATCTACTAAAAATAAAAACAAAACAAATAAAACTATATACAATGATCGACTTCCCTAACCTAGACCAATACCACTCAGAAATTACTAAGTGTAAAAACAGAAAATCCATTTCAACATGCTACAAAAATGTGCCCATCTTTAATGCCTAGATAAGAGCTCAAATGAAAAGCCTCAGCGGATCAATCCACTTATCTGATTCATTCTAATGTAGGCTTGGATTGGAAAAGTCCTTACCAAGCCTAATACTACTAATTTTCGAAAACACTCAGCGTAATTCTCTTAACTAGTAGTATTATCTAACCCTCGAATCTACTCACACGTGCAAATTAACCATTACACATAGAATTTAACACGTAATTTCCAGAATCATTTAATCATTAAAGCATGATTTTTACCACTCGTTAGAACCAATTACTACTTGTTTAACTCAGCGTCTTAACAAATAACAATTGCTCTTGGCAAATAAAGCAAACACACAAGAACTCTCACCGTTATTCTAGCATGCAAACTTATGAACCTAACTCTGAAAATGACCTAAACACGAAAAAGGGCACAAGATTATAACATGCATCATAAAAGAATTCTCGAATTTAACTCAATAATAAACTGAAAATCTCAAAAATATTAATAAAAATATTCTGAAAATCTCATGTCTCCAATTACACAACTTGCAAATTGAAACACACAAAACCGAAACAAAAAATATAAGTAGAGTCATAGTTACACTTTGAAGCTTTCCTCAGCGGCTTAGCAACAAGGTGATGAACTCGTCTCTGCTATGGTGGTGGAGCGTCCTTGACTCAGCGCCTTAGAGCTTTGTAGATTGATGGATGGATGGTGTCACGGTCTTGTAGGAGATGAAGGTTTGAGGAGTGAATTGGGTAGTCTTGGAATGATCTTGGCTGGGAAGTGATCTTTGGCTGGGAAGTGATCTTGGTTGGGAAGTGATGCAAATTTTATTTTGGATGTTGCCTATTTATAGGGGAGCATTGGTTGGCTTTTGTCGATCATACCCTTCATCATTGGACGGATGGGATTACATCGTAATTCCTTTAATTTTCCAATTGAAACATCTCCTTTAAGGCCTTTAACTCCTCTCATAATGGGGCAATTCCTTTAATTTCCAAGCTGAAACATCTTTTTCTTATTTATTTTCCAGTTGAAACATCTTTCTCTTTTATTCTTCAACTGAAAACGTCTTTCTCCTTTATTCCCCAACTGAAAACATCTTTCTCCTTTATTCCCCTTCTTCATTGCTTGGTCAAATATCTTAATGCTTTATTTTATGACTCAATCATTACTGTTTCCAAGAGTTCCACCAGGCAAGGTTTCCTACAACAAGCAGGAGAATATCAGAATTTTCTAGAGAAAATAAAATGTAAAGACCGCAAAAATAGTCGACAGTGAGGAATCCTGATCCAGCTAGGATTTTTCATGAATTTTACTTTTTCCGCTTATTTCACTCCAAACACTCAACAAGACTCTAAAAATGACTTACTGACTCAAGACACTAAACTTAAGGGAGAAACAAAGCTAAAATGGGGCACATATTCAATAATATTGACACACTTTTTGCTCCTATCACTTATGTGTTTTAATTAACTCTCGAATGCCTAAACATTTATTCTTGGTATAGTGCTAATCTTGGTGTTGTGAAAGTAAGAGATTGCTGAGACAAAAAGTTGTAGGGCTATAGAGTCTTTGTATGTTTAGAGTCTTTAAATTTTCGTTGAGTCTTAGTGTGATTTTGCTAAGGGACTAGCAAAAGCTAAGTGTGGGGGAATTTGATAGGAGCATTTTAATGCGACGTTTTACTTGTTTTTCCCTGCATTTTCTGCGTTATTTCCTTAATAAAACCCTGTTTAGGAAAGTTTCCATTCTTTGATTGGGAAAGTTCCTATTTGTAGAAAGTTTCTATTTTTGTAGTTTCTATTTATCATTTTTAGTAAGTTTCCATTTTCAGTAGTTTCTATTTTTCATTTTTAGAAAGTTTCCCATTTTCATTTTAGGAAAGTTTCTATTTTTCTTACTAGTTTCTATTTTCAGGTCCTTGTCACAAATGAGCTGAAACGAGCTCACAAATGGAGAAAGAAGCTAGCCAACGTTGGAGGGAGACAAGATGAAGTACAAAGGGAAGCACAAATGAACAGAAATGAAGAAAAGAAGTTTTCCTGGTCCAACCAGGAAACCCTGTCCAGAGAAGGAAAGCTTGCCAAAACAAGACTCTTGAGCCAACCATGAATGGAGATCGAATTAATGAAGTGACATGGCATGAGAGAAGCTTCTTGAAGACTCTAGATGATGACATGGCATAGAGGTGACGCATGGAGGCCCAAAAACTCTCAAGACTTGTTGGATTTTCGGCTAATTGGATAAAAGCCCACAAGAGCCCATGGAACTAGGGTTTGTGACGCAAACCCTAGCCCTAAAGATGTTTTGCCGTGAATTTGCAAGAGAGAAACAAGGAGGTGACGTGGAAAATCAGAAATTAAAAGGAGATTTTCTAGGGAGATTTTCTAGGGCTATTTTTATGGAAATAAATCAAGAGATAAACCCTAGAAGACTCCTAGCCGTCCAAGCCAAGAGGAAAACAAGGGAATGCCGTGCAAACCCTAGGGAATTCGGCCAAGAGATAATGAAGAGAGAAATTAGGGTTTTTGCCGTGAGGAAAAATCAGAAAAATAAAGAGATTTCGTGGAGATTTCTTAGGGAGCTTTTAAAGGAAAGAGAATATGTGTTGAACACAAAAAGCTCTCAAAGGAGTCTAGGTTCATCCCCCTTTATTCTCTAAATATATTGTTGCCGAAATTGGTGTATAAAATCAGAAATTATCTACATATTTCGGCAAGAATTATTTAGGGAATTAATATTGGAATTTTGTGATTGGTTGAACCACCTCATAGGGCTTATGTGGCAAGAAACCATTGGAGGAAATTATGTGGAGGAAGCAAGCACATGCCGTGAGTTTCTCTAGGGTTTTAGTGATGCGCTCGAAAGCAAGCGCATAATTTAACCCTGAAATGTCATTAGTAGTATAAAGTAAATAGGGATCGTTCTATTCCGGGGATTGAGGGTACACCTGTCATTGTCAAACAATTAAACAATTAAAATTAAAACAAAGTATATTATTTACACAATAAAGACATATTTACGAAAAAGGGGGGAATATTTTTGATTTTGGTTTTCGAAAATTAAACTAAGTTAAGAAAATAATTAAAATGCAAAAACATAAAAATATAAATGGGATGTGAGAACAAAGATCAAAGTCGAAACTCATGATTAAAATTGATTCAAGTTCATCATTGTTCATCATAGTCATGCAAGAGGAATTGATCATGTGAAACGTTCAAAAGCAAACAATTTCCCATATTTTACTTTCAATGCTAATTAACCTAAGCGAAAGCCTAGAAAGCCTAGAAAGCTAGAAAGCTAGTCAATCATGTCATGTTTAACGCATTAAGCACCTAGAAAGGCTATCAACTCAAATGTACAACTTAGTATGAAAAAGTTCACCTAATTGCAATCTTCTTTGATTAAATTCGGTTTTTGTACAAAACCTTTACTACTTATCGATTCAAGAACACAAAACCAAAAAGTTGATCCATGTTCTCAAATTCGTAGCAACATTCACATAAAAACCCTAAATGTTTCGAACCATTCAAGATTATCATACAAAAGATTTCTATCATGCAAATTTAATCAAACACTCACACAAAAGCAACCATAAATCGCAATATATGAATCTGAAAATTAACAATTAATCATAAAATTTCAGAAAACAACACTTGTTCATACATATGTGTCAACTAAGGCAAAACCAACGAAAATACAAAGCAAAGGTACAAGGGGAATCGGATTACACCGTGATGAAGATGAGATGAATGAAGTGATGAATGGTCTCTTGAATTTCGAAAGCAATCTTCAAGGATGGTGATGGATGATGTGCACGGCTTGTCCTCTTCTTCCTTGGCCTTGCTTGCACTTCGTGGTTGCCCTAGAGGATGGAGAAGAGCACGGCTAGGCTAGAGAGAGTTTCTGATTTTTTTCTCAAAGTGTAAATGCAAAAGTGTGGAACTCTTGACGTTGAGAGAAGAGAGGAATATATAGGGGACGGCCAACTTGGTCTCCAAGCCGTGAATTTCTTCTTTATTTTCCATGGAATTAATCTGAAAATGCCACATAGTTTCCTCCAATGATAGCTTGCCACATAAGCCCTATGAGGTGGTGCAACCAATCACAAAATTCTCTTTTAATTCCCTAGAAATATTGGCGAAATTCCTTGAGATAATTTCTGATTTTTCTTGTTTAATTTCGGCCAACTTCCTTTAGGAATTCTAGGAATGAATCTAGACTCCTTTTTAGCCGTTTCTTGGTTCCCACCTTTTTCTCTTTCCTTAAAACTCTCTTAGAAAATATCTTTGCCGAAATCTTCTAGGTTCTTCTTTGATTCACACGGCAATTCTCTCTCCTTCCTTGTATTTCTCACGGCAATCCCTAGCTTCTCTCTCTCTTTAAACGGCAAAGGCTCAAGATAACTCTTCCAAGAATATCTCATTCCAAGAAAATCTCCCTAGAAAATCTCCACCGAAATCTTCTTATTATTTTCTGATTTTCCACGTCATCTTCCTTGTTTCTCTCTAGGATTTTACGGCAAAACAGTTGCGTCACAAACCCTAGTTCCATGGGCCTTTGTGGGCTTTTATCCAAGTAGCCGAAATTCCAACAAGTCTTGAGAGTTTTTTGGGCCTCCATGCGTCACCTCTATGCCATGTCATCATCTAGAGTCTTCAAGAAGCTTCTCTCATGCCATGTCACTTTATTAATTCGATCTCCATTCATGGTTGGCTCAAGAGTCTTGTTTTGGCAAGCTTTCCTTTTCTGGACCGGGTTTCCTGGTTGGACTAGGAAAACTTCTTTTCTTCATTTCTGCTCATTTGTGCTTCCCTTTGTACTTCATCTTGTCTCCCTCCAACGTTGGCTATCTTCTCTCTCCATTTGTGAGCTCATTTCAGCTCATTTGTGACAAGGACCTGAAAATAGAAACTAGTAAGAAAAATAGAAACTTTCCTAAAATGAAAAATGGCAACTTTCCTAAACTGAAAATGGGAAACTTTCTAAAAAATGATAAATAGAAACTACTGAAAATGGAAACTTTCTACAAATAGGAACTTTCCCAATCAAAGAATGGAAACTTTCCTAAACAGGGTTTTATTAAGGAAATAACGCAGAAAATGCAGGGAAAAGCAAGTAAAACGTCGCATTAAAATGCTCCTATCAAATTCCCCCACACTTAGCTTTTGCTAGTCCCTTAGCAAAATCACACTAAGACACACACTAAGACTCAACAAAAATTTAAAGATTTGACACAAAACAGACTCTATTGCCCTTTAACTATTTGTCTCAGCAATCTCTTACTTTCACAACACCAAGATTAGCACTTAACCAAGATTCAATGTTTAAGCATTCGAGAGTTAATTGAAACACATAATCTTCACATACACAAGTAGGACTTGGTTGGAACAATGGTGATGGTTTCTGTTAAGCATGCTTCAAACAAGTATGATTCAACTCCTCACAAGTTATATCCACTCTTTCTTCTCTCAGATCATGGCAATGCTTAAAAGCTTATATACTCAAGTATGTGTGAAAGATAGCAAGTATATCACATAATTCAAGAAACGAAAGCACATGTATAATTTTCTTTAAAGATCTCATGAAGGATACCAACTACTTGCACAGATGGACCCAAGCCATAGGTTCAACTCTTGTAACTCATCTCCACATCAAGGGCTGTCCCTTCTTAAGGATCAAGAAGGTCTTCTTAAAGGGTGTAATGGGGCCAAGGCTCAAGGTTTTAAGAAATGAAGGGTAAGGATTTATCAAAGTGTCCTAAAAACCTAGCAGAGCACATGTAAATGTAGAGACCACAAGAAATCCACCAATGCATTGCAAAAACGTCACTTCCCCTAGAGGTAACATAAAAGGGGCCTAGTGTCTTCATGTTGGGCCCAATCTTCATTGTAAACTTCCCCTGAACTATAGTGAATGGACAAAGGTCAAATTTTTCTTTAATAGGCCTTCATTTCAAAGTAAACTCCAAAATCACTAAGTATGGGGGACTAAAATCCATAAATATTTCTTTCTTTTCTTTTCTAGCCGTACATTTTTTTTCTTTTCTTTTCATTTTTCACGGCTTTCACATATTTTTTCTTTATGGACAAGTCTACCCCCACACTTGAACTTTAACCTCTTCTCAATTTCCAGCCTTAGCACCAAACCCATGTAGTATGTCTCAAAAGATAGCTCCACTAAGTTCTTAGAACAAAGGGTAGGGTTGATACTATACTAAGCTTCATGGTTAAGGATTTTAGGGTGATGAACGAAAAGGCTTAATGTAGGCTCAAAGGGCTTATCTAGGGGAGTCCCTCGACGGGCACAAATGGGGACACAAGTTTATATGGCAATGGTGGTAATTCCTAGGATGCCTCTATCCTTTCCAGAATCAGGGCCATGTATTGATATAACGTCTCAACAAGCACAAGAGTGAATTCTAGCATTCTCTAGTCCATCAAACTTAATCTATGGCAAGTAGTCAATCAAGAAGAAAGAATAATGAGATCATCAAAACATCGCCAAGAAATTAAGAATATATTTTTCATTTATCACTCCAAGAAAAAGGGACATGGCTCAATTATCTCACATGGCTTTTATGAATCAAAACTCATCTTAACATGCTCATATTCTGTACCAAAGTTCACGAATTCCATATCCACTACAAGGCACATATTTTTCATATATCTCAATTAACCAAAGAATACCATGTTTAAATCATCTCAATTTTGTGATCCTCTTTTAGTCATGATTTCAGAGATATAGAATCATCCTAGACAGTTGAAAGGGCATCCTAAGACTCAAAACAAAAACAAAACCAACAAAAATTTTTAAATTTTTGACATTTTTCAATTTTTTTTGTATTTTTCAATATATATGACTCAAAACAAAAGTGTAAATCCCTTCCCCCACACTTAAATATTGCATTGTCCTCAATGTAATCAATTAAAAGCATGCAATGAAACACTTAAGCATTTAGGGATGGAATTACGAAAATGACTACCAAAAACAAAGAAAAATTGGAGAAGTAAAAGGGAGAGATAAAACAAATCTGCGTTGATGACTCCTCCACAGCTACTTCAGAATTGGGTTGCCTCCCAAGCAGCGCTTAATGTTTATAGTCTTTCAGCCTAGACTTGTACCTCCTTTTAATCCTCAGGGTTTGGAACGTTTTGGAGGGGTACATCCTCCACTTCATGTTCCACAAATGCCTCATAGTAAGGCTTCAAGCGATGGCCATTCACTTTGAACTCGTTGCCTGTTTGTTCACTCTTTATCTGCACAGCTCCATGAGGAAACACATGAGTGATAACAAAAGGCCCAATCCAACGAGAACGAAGCTTACCTGGGAAGAGTTTGAGACGAGAATGGAAGAGAAGAACTTTTTGACCCACAACAAAAGTCTTCCTTCGAATCATTTTATCATGGAATGCCTTAGTCTTATCCTTGTAAATCTTAGCACTTTCGAAGGCATCATTCCTAATCTCCTCTAACTCTTGCAATTGCAACTTCCTATGAAACCCAGCTGCATCAATATCCATGTTGAACTGCTTCACAGCCCACCAAGCTCTATGCTCTAACTCCACAGGTAAATGGCAAGGTTTGCCATAGACAATTCGATATGGTGACATACCTATGGGAGTTTTGTATGCAGTTCTGTAGGCCCACAAAGCATCCTCTAGACGCAAGGACCAGTCCTTCCTGTTGGGGTTCACAGTCTTCTCCAATATCCCCTTGATCTGGCGATTAGAGACCTCCGCCTGCCCACTAGTTTGGGGGTGATAAGGTGTAGAAACCTTATGTGTCACATCATATCTCTTCAAGAGAGCCTCAATCGTCCTATTGCAAAAATGGGATCCACCATCACTAATGAGAACTCTAGGCATTCCAAACCTGCTAAAGATGTTAGACTTGATAAAATCTGCAACAACCTTAGAGTCATTAGTTCTAGTGGCCTTTGCTTCCACCCATTTGGAAACATAGTCCACTGCAAGTAAGATATATATGAACCCAAAAGATGATGGGAAAGGTCCCATGAAATCTATACCCCAAACATCAAAGATTTCAACAGTTATGATATTAGTCAAGGGCATTTGATCTCTAGGGCCTAGGTTTCCTGTTCTTTGGCATTTATCACAAGTTAAACAATAGGCATGTGCATCCCTAAACAATGTTGGCCAATAGAACCCAGACTCTAGTACCTTAAACGCAGTCTTCTTAGACCCAAAGTGTCCCCCACATGCTTTAGAATGGCAAAACGAAAGTATAGCATTATGTTCATGTTCAGGCACACATCTTCTAATCAATTGATCAGAACAATATTTCCATAGGTAAGGTTCATCCCAAACATAGTGCTTAACAGTTTTCTTAAGCCTATCTCTATGAGCACGTGACATGGTATCAGGAATCTTCCTAGACACAATATAGTTCACAATATCTGCATACCATGGTTCACTTACCTGAAGTCCAAAGAGTTGCTCATCTGGAAATGTCTCCACCAGAGGGAGATGATTTTCTGCATGCACCAAGCGACTCAAGTGGTCAGCTACCACGTTCTCACTACCCTTCTTGTCCTTGATTTCCACGTCGAATTCTTGCAAGAGTAGGATCCATCTGATGAGCCTTGGTTTCGCCTCCTTCTTGGTCATCAAGTATTTTAAAGCTGCATGGTCAGTAAAGATAGTAACTTTGGTACCAAGTAAATGATACGTGCAAAAGCAATCCCCAATTTAAACCCTGAAAAATGTAGTTGTTAGTATAGAATAAGCAGGGATCGTTCAAGCCGGGGATTGAGGGTGCTAACATGTGAGAAACAAATTAAAGACAAGAATATACAAATTTACAAGTTTCACGAAAATTAGAATTTTTACAAGTACAAGCATGCATAGATTTTCGAAACAACAAAGGAACAACAAAGAATTAGAGAGCACACATACATGTGTCACGAATTAGAGAGTAAGGAATGAGAGAATAACAAAATATACAAGTATATATAGACATAGATTTCGAAAGAAAGAGAGAATTTGAGTTAGAAAAGGTTTTGGGAATCCTACTCCTATTTATACACAATTTACAAGTCCATATCATATTAGAAAACCATATACAACAAGGATTCCTAGTTATATACTAATTAGGATTACTTAATTACTAAGAAAACAAATTATTGACCAAGTCAAACATTAAATCCTAAGTCAAAACTAACTCTAACTACTTTCCCTAAAATTTAGGAACCTATCCCTTAAATTAAGGAGACCTAACAAACTCATAACAAACTCCTAAAAAACACTAAAACTAAAAACAAACACATATTTACTATTCACGGAGACACTATTCACGAATTTAAAAACATTTTTTTTTATTTTTTTATTTTTTTTTTTTATTTAACTAGGTTAACATGCTACCTAAAAATCTAAGTTAATTTTATTTATTTACACAAACAAGAAAACATAAAGATGGGGGGTTTTTGAAGATCAAAATATAAAATTTCGAAAACATTAAAAGATTAAAAACAAGAAAACATTTTATTTACATAGGTGGGAAAAGAAGAATTTTTGGAAAACAATTCATCAAGAACAATCAAGAACAACATATTCATGCATCCCTTAATCTTTATTAATTGCCAAGAACACCATCAATCAAGACACAAAGATCAAAGCAACCAATGTCCCTTTAAACTTTCTTTCTTATGTGAATCGAAATAGCAAAGCACTAGACCAATTTATTTCGAAAAGTAGACATCACACATACGTTGAAAATCCGTTTTCAAATCATTAAGTTCAAGAAAGAATTGATGAACATGCAAATCCAAGCACTCAAAGCAAGTCAATTCATCACATGCATAATCTGATTTCGACTCAAAGCAAGCCTTTACTACTTATTTCGAATTAAGGTTCACAAAGCATCAACCCTAATTACTAGCAAGTTACATGCAAGTCATCCTAATTGTTTGTCAGACTTAGTAAATCGTTAACATGTAATGAAGCATAAAACCAGATTATTATTCTTTCAATTCGGCAACTAAGCAAGATCAAGAACACATAAACACATCAATCATGAAAAGAACCATCTAAATTGCATCCAAAAATCAGTTTGTCACATCATAGTTTCGGTTTAAACAACAGAAATTCCAAAGCAGAAATTCTAACTACAAGAAAGCCAAAACCGTAAGAATACATGAAAAGATGATGGTGTGAACAACCCTTAGTCACGTCCCAAGGTCCAAAGCAGATCCAAGATGATGCACAAGTGTTGATCACGGCTAGGAAGATGGATGGTTACGGCCTTGCTCCTTGAAGATTGCGAAAACCTGAAAACTAGAGAGAACGAGTGAGAATACGAAATTGTGGAGAAAATTCTGAACCTTGAAACGTCTAATACACAAGGTATATATAGGAGAACGCCTCAAGGCACTCCCAATTCGTTTCTACTTGGTTTCTCTTAGTTTGTGTTGATTTAGGACTTCTTTCTCACGAAACAGATTTCCGGCAGGATTGACCTCAGTCCACTAAAACGGCCATAACTTTCTCTAGAAAATAGATATTGATGAGCTGTAAAAAGCTCTGGAAACTAGACATCTGTAGCTTTCCAACCATATAAAGATCATAATTTTCTGAGCTCTGAGCGATTTTTGACACTCCGTTGAAGTTGACTGATCTGCACAGGCAGATTTCCGAATCTGTAATGGATTTGACTTTTAATGCACAAGTTGAGTCCAATTCGGTTTTCCTTCACATCACATGCCTCTCACATGTCTTCCACGCCTATTCTGAAGTAGAAACGTCAAGAACTCCCTAGAACCTTCAAGAATCTCACGGCAATTCAATCCTTACTCAACAAGAAGTCCAAATTCCATATTGCTTTGTAATTCGAATCTCTTGTTGCTTCCTCTTCCATGTGCACGGCATATGACCTTCTTGAGACTTCTAGATACTTCATGAACGTTCCAAAGCTCTCCTAGTGCGAGTAGAACTCCATATGCAAGTAGGTTTCCTAGTTGAATACAAACTTCTTTTCTGCGATTCTTCTACACTCTTCCGGAACCTTCTTGAGTAATCCTTATCCAACAGGGACTCCTTGTCACACTAGGATTCCTTATCTGAGTAGGATTGGGTTTCCCTGTCCAAGTAGAACTTCTAATTTCCGCGACTTAAGAGTTTAAATCCAAGTCAGCTTCTGATTCCTACTCCAACTAGGATTCCTTTTCCTAGTCAAACTGGGAGAACTTCCATTTCTTCATTTCTTTCCATTTCTGCGCCACTTGCGCTTTCCTTAGCCATTTTTGGACCTTGAGACTCCATTTTCACCTGAAAAACACTAACTAAGTTAAATTGATCAAGATAAAGAAAATAACTTAGCAAAATATAGGGTTTAAACATTATTAACGTCGCATTTTATGCTCCTATCAAATTCCCCCACACTTAGCTTTTGCTAGTCCCTTAGCAAAATCAACATAACAAACCAAAAAGACTAAGACACAAAACAAAGACCAACGAAAAATACTAAGTAAGGAAAACGAAAAACACAAGACTCAAGACAAGAAAAACGTTGACAACACTTAAACAAAAATCAAGACACAAACGTCACAAACAAAGACTCCAACGTTGACACACGCAATGACATCTAAGCCCTTTAACATATTGTCTCAGAAATCTCTTACTTTCAATTCACCAAGATTAGCACTTAACCAAGCATCACATCTTCAAGATATTCAAGAGCTAATTACAAAATATAATCCACATATAAGCATGTAAGACTTGGGGGTAAACAATGGTGATGGGTGTAGCTCAACACATTTCAAACAAGTCATGATTCAAACCTCACATGGATAATTCACTCTTTCTTCTCTCAGATTCAAGGCTCATGCTTAAAAGCTTATCACTCAAGTATATGTGAAAGAATAGCAAGTGTATCACATATATATAAGAAACGAAAGCACATATATATTCAATTCAAAAGATCTCATGAAAGATATCAACTACTTGCACAGATGAACCCAAGCCATAAGTTCAACAGTCATAACTCATCTCCACAGATCAAAGGCTGTCCCATCTTAAGGATCAAAGAGGTCTTACAATTTAAGGTTGTAATGGGGCCAAGGCTTAAGGTTAAAAGAAACGAAGGGATAGGGAAATCACAAAGTATCCTAAAAACCTAGCAGAGCACTTGTAGATGTAGAGAGACCAAATTTCGAATCCACCAAGCATAGCAAACGTCATGTCCTCCAGAGCTTTATAAAAGGGCCAAGTGCCATCATGTTGGGCCCAAACTTCATTCTAACCTTCTTTTGAACAAGTGAATTGGACAAAGACCAAATTTTTCAACAATGGGCCTTCAATTTAAAACAAACTCCAAATTCACCAAGTATAGGGGACTAAAATCCATAAACATAAACAATAACACACATTTTTTTTTTCTTTAATTGCCGAAATATTCTTTCTCTTTTTTTTTACGATTTCATTATCTCTTTTTTTTCTTTCGGCAATTACATACAATATTTATGATAGGAGCATTTTAATGCGACGTTTTACTTGTTTTTCCCTGCATTTTCTGCGTTATTTCCTTAATAAAACCCTGTTTAGGAAAGTTTCCATTCTTTGATTGGGAAAGTTCCTATTTGTAGTAAGTTTCCATTTTCAGTAGTTTCTATTTTTCATTTTAGAAAGTTTCCCATTTTCAGTTTAGGAAAGTTGCCATTTTTCATTTTAGGAAAGTTTCTATTTTTCTTACTAGTTTCTATTTTCAGGTCCTTGTCACAAATGAGCTGAAATGAGCTCACAAATGGAGAGAGAAGATAGCCAACGTTGGAGGGAGACAAGATGAAGTACAAAGGGAAGCACAAATGAGCAGAAATGAAGAAAAGAAGTTTTCCTGGTCCAACCAGGAAACCCTGTCCAGAAAAGGAAAGCTTGCCAAAACAAGACTCTTGAGCCAACCATGAATGGAGATCGAATTAATAAAGTGACATGGCATGAGAGAAGCTTCTTGAAGACTCTAGATGATGACATGGCATAGAGGTGACGCATGGAGGCCCAAAAACTCTCAAGACTTGTTGGATTTTCGGCTAATTGGATAAAAGCCCACAAGAGCCCATGGAACCAGGGTTTGTGACGCAAACCCTAACCCTAGATATGCTTGCCGTCCAAAATGAAGAGAGAAACAAGGAAAATGACGTGGAAAATCAGAAATTAAAAGGAGATTTTCTAGGGAGATTTTCTAGGGCTATTTTTATGGAAATTCATCAAGAGATAAACCCTAGAATATCTTTTGCCGTCCAAGCCAAGAGGAAAAGAAGGAAGTTGCCGTGTGAATTAAAAGAAAACCCTAGAGAATTCGGCAAGGAGATATTCAAGGGAGAAATAAAAGGAAAGAGAAAAAGGTGGAGACCAAGAAAAGCTCAAAAGAAGTCTAGATACATTCCTTAATTCCCTAAAGGAAGTTTGGCCGAATTGAACTACAAAAATCAGAATTATATCAAGGGAATTTCGGCAAGATTATTTAGGGAATTAATATTGGAATTTTGTGATTGGTTGCACCACCTCATAGGGCTTATGTGGCAAGCTATCATTGGAGGAAACTATGTGGCATTTTCAGATTAATCCCATAGAAAATAAAGAAGAAATACACGGCTTGGAGACCAAGTTGGCCGTCCCCTATATATCCTCCTCTTCTCTCAACGTCAAGGAGTTTCCAAGTTCCATTCTTTACGTTTACACTTTGAGAAAATAATTCAGAAAACTCTTTAGACTAGCCGTGCTCCTCTCCATCCTCTAGGGCAACCACGAAGTGCAAGCAAGGCCAAGGAAGAAGAAGACAAGCCGTGCACACCATCCACCCTCCACCTTGAAGATTGCTTTCGAAATTCAAGAGACCACATCATCACTTCATTCATCTCATCTTCATCACGGTGTAATCCGATTCTCCTTGTACCTTTGCTTTGTATTTTCGTTGGTTTTGCCTTAGTTGACACATATGTATGAACAAGTGTTGTTTTCTGAAATTTTATGATGAATTGTTAATTTTCAGATTCATATATTGCGATTTATGGTTGCTTTTGTGTGAGTGTTTGATTAAATTTGCATGATAGAAATCTTTTGTATGATAATCTTGAATGGTTCGAAACATTTAGGGTTTTTATGTGAATGTTGCTACGAATTCGAGAACATGGATCAACTTTTTGGTTTTGTGATCTTGAATCGATAAGTAGTAAAGGTTTTGTACAAAAACCGAGTTTAATCAAAGAAGATTGCAATTAGGTGGACTTTTCCATACTAAGTTGCACATTTGGGTTGATAGCCTTTCTAGGTGCTTAATGCATTAAACATGACATGATTGACTAGCTTTCTAGGGTTTGATTGCATGTTTGATAGAATTAATCTAGGTGCTTTCGCTTAGGTTAATTAGCATTGAAAGTAAAATATGGGAAATTGTTTGCTTTTGAACGTTTCACATGATCAACTCCTCTTGCATGACTATGATGAACAATGATGAACTTGAATCAATTTTAATCATGAGTTTCGACTTTGATCTTTGTTCTTACATTCCATTTACATTTTTATGTTTTTGCGTTTTTAATTATTTAGTTAGCTTTTATTTTCGAAAATAGAAAACCAAAAACCAAAAATCCCCCCTTTTTCGTAATTATGTATATATTTTGTTATATTTTTGTAAATATTATACTTTGTTTTAATTTTAATTGTTTAATTGTTTGACAATGACAGGTGTACCCTCAATCCCCGGAATAGAACGATCCCTATTTACTTATACTACTAACGATATTTTCAGGGTTAAATTATGCGCTTGCTTTTAGCCGCATCAATTTTTGGCGCCGTTGCCGGGGATTGAAAAATCATTTGCCATATTGTGAATATTTGTTTTGTTTATATGTTGTGACCGAAAAAAAAAAAAAAAAATTACTTGTTAATTATTTTGTAATTGTCGAAAATTAGTAGATTAATTACTTAGGTTGTTATTTTATTATTGAATACGAATTTTAATTGTGAGTTGTAAATTAAAGAAGGAATAGGTGAAGTCGTGTTTATTAATATTGGCCTAAACCCCTTATTGGTACCTAGTTCAGGTCCCTTAAGGTTGAGGGCGGCCTTTATTAACATTCATTGAACTGTCTTCACACTTAGGATCTTTTTCATCCAAGTAAGTATAGCCTATGTGGGATGGTGTCTAGGAAGGGGACAACGCTCATGACAGGTTCTTGAATCCAGAAGTGCGTGCAAATGGGCCTAAACCACAATGTGGGAGTAGCTCATGCCAAAATGGATTCTACCTCTCGTGGTCGCCCTCCCCTACCTGGCCATTTCAGTAAGGTTGCCCAAAGGATGTAGGAGGAACTTTGTGTCTAGAGACTATACTTGGGCCGCACGTCCTCTTGATTTACCGCTTGGAATTGAATTTGAAATCAATGATATATATAACAAATGAAAATATTGTGCTTCACTAAGGTATATTGGAGTAAACATAGTCTTGGAAAGGGTAGCTGTTTCAGTCCCATTGCACATCGAGACTCCCTGTTCCCGTACCTAAGTGTTGAAAATAATTGTAAAGAAAAGAAAGAAAAACAATTATTTGTAAGTATTTTCGTACAAAAAAAAAAAAAAAAAAAAAAAAAAAAAAAAAAAAACAAGAAAGAAAAAAACAAGAAAAAGAAAAAATATAATGTGTGACGTTTGTTTGTTGTTTTGTTTGAAAGTTTTAGCAAATTGTGTCTAATCTTGTAAACAAAAGAAAAGAATTAATTGTAAATATTGTTAAGTCCTTAATTGTTATAAGTGTGTAAAATCGTATGAGTAGATAAGGGCCCTTTTGTTAATATTGGCCTTAACCCTTCATTAGTGCCTTTCTAAGGTCTTTTGAAGTTGAGGGCGGCTTTTATTAGCATTTGGAGAACTGTCTAACACATGAGTTCTTTTCAAGCTGAGTAAGGGGCATATAGGTGGTGTCTTAGGTTGAGACCCTGGGTGATGGGTTCAAATTGGATCTCAGAGACACTATAGACCGTGCGTAAACCACAATGTGGGAGTAGCCAATAGGGGCCTAAACCTCAATGAGGGAGTAGCCTCCGTAGTGTCACCAAAATGATTCCTTCCTCTCACTTACCTCTTAATCTGGCCATCTAGCCTTCTGAAACAAAGGAAAGTGACTTATGTCTAGGCGACTATCCCTAGATCGTATCTCACCAATAGTAGTGGTTTCTATTGGGCTCGACTTACAACTTGTAATCAATTGAAATATTAACTTTATTTTGTAAAGATTATAAGATACTTGAACATAACCTCCACTTGTAAATTGTGTTGTTTTGTACATTTTATACTTGTATAAACTTCTTACGTGGTCTATTTGTGAAAAGATTGTGGATAATTTGTAATTTATACTCTTTTCATACTTGTATAAATCATAAGTAGTAAAGTCGTGAATAGGAACTTGTGAATAGTGACTCGTGAATAGTAAAGTTGATGTATAAATCACTAATTTGTAATTAACTCACTTTATACTTTGCTAACTTCTTTGAATTTTGATGATGTTCAGGATTCCTATGAATGACCGAGCCTTTTAGACCCTCTACACTAAAGGAAATTGAAGCAAGGCTCGCTCGTTTGAAGGGTCCTTCACTCCTTGAGCACACAAGCCCTTCCCCTTCAACATACAAGGAGTACAGATTTAACGAGCAAGGGAAGCGGATTTACTTTTCTGAGGAGTCTACATCACCTACACCAAGTCCATCTCCTCCTTCACAATCACCTTCACCTGTGATTTCGTCCAACTCTACACCACTGATAGGAGCATTTTAATGCGACATTTTAACTGTTATTTCCCTATATTTTCTGCGTTATTTCCTTAATAAAACTCTGTTTAGGAAAGTTTCCATTCTTCGAATGGGAAAGTTCCTAATTGTAGAAAGTTTCCGTTTTGTAGTTTCTATTTTCCATTTTTAGAAAGTTTCCATTTTAGTTTAAGAAAGTTTCCATTTCTTATTTTAGAAAGCTTCTATTTTCAGGTTTTTGGAATAAATAAGCTGAATTGAGTTCATAAATGGAACGAGAAGCTTCATGAAGATGACATGGCAAGGAGGAAATCAAGGAAGAGTTTTTAAAAAAGGAAAATATATTTTCCTTGGGTATTAAATTTGCCGTGTCATACCTGAAGAAAAATAAGGTGACAACGTGGGAATTAAAGATGATTGATTGAGGATTTCAAGGGGAGATTTTCTTGGGAGATTTTTATGGAAAGAAATATTGTTGGAGGAGTAAATTGGTGTGATTGCCAACGTGAAAATCAGAAATAATCAAGAAGGTGACGCAAAGAGAGATTCAAGGGAGATATTTATGGAAGGAAAATATGTGTGCACCAAGGAAAAGCTCAAAAGGCGTCTAGATTCATCCCTAAATTCCCTAAAGGAATGTTGGCCGAAATTCATGAAGAAAATCAGAATAATTTCAAGGAAATTCGGCAATTAAATATTGGGGAGGTATTTTAGAGAATTTTGATTGGTTGGAACACATCACAAGGCTTACTTGGCATTCTATGATTGGTTGGACCACATCACAAGCTTACTTGGCGAATTATCATTGGTTGAAGCTATGTGGAAAATTCTGATTGCTTGGAGAACCCTAGCCTTGCCCCTATATATTCTCCCCTTTTCTCAACGTCAAGAGTTCCTCTCCCCCATACAATTTACACTTTAGAAAAAAATCAGAAAATCTTCTTAGCATAGCTGTGAGTTTCTCCATCCTCTAGTCATCTCCACGAGTTCAAGCAAGGCCAAGGGAGAAGAAGCATAGCCGTGAGCATCCATCATCCATCTCCAACCTTGAAGCTTGCTTTCGAGATTCAAGAGACCACCATATCAATCGTTCATCACCATCCCCATCTCACGGTGTAATCCGATTCTCCTTTGTAACCTTTGCTTTGAATTTCGTTGGTTATGAACTAGTTGACATATGTGTTTGAACAAATATTAATTTTTGGAATTTTTATGATTAATTGAGAATTTTCAGATTCATATTATTGTGATTCGAGAGTTGCTTATGTGAGTTTGTTTAATTAAATTTGCGTTATAGATAACTTTTGTATTTTAATCTTATGTGGTTGCAAACACTTAGGGTTTCGATATAATTGGTGCTAGGTTTAAGAACATGAAATCGACTTTTCGTTTTGTGTAAACTTGAATCAAAGTAGTAAAGGTTTTGTACAAAGATCGAATTTAATTAAAGAGAATTGCAATTAGGTGGACTTTTCCATACTAAGTTGTACACTTGAGTTGATAGCCTTTCTCTATGTGTAATGCGTTAAACATGACATGATTGACTAGCTTTCTAGGGTTTGATTGCATGTTTGATAGGATTAATCTAGGTGCTTTCGCTTAGGTTAATTAGCATTGAAAAGTAAAAAATGGGAATTCATTTGCTTTCGAATGTTTCACATGATCAACTCCTTTCTCATGACTTAGATGAACAATATTAGGGTTTGAGTCAATTTTAATCATATGTTTTGATTTTGATCTTTGTTCTCTCATTCCATTCGTATTTTTATGTTTTTGCATTTTAATTTTTTTGTTAACTTAGTTTTATTTTCGAAAAACCAAAAACAAAATCCCCCCTTTTCGTGTACAATGTTTATAGTTGTGAATATCTTTGTGAATATTATACTTTGTTTTAATTTTAATTGTTTAATTGTTTAATTGTTTGACAATGACATGTGTACCCTCAATCCCCGGAATAGAACGATCCCTATTTATTGCGTACTACTAATGACATTTCAGGGTTAAATTATGCGCTTGCTTTCGAGCGCATCAATTTTTGGCGCCGTTGCCGGGGATTGAAAAATCACTTGTTAAATATGTGAATATTTGTTTTGTTTATATGTTGTGTTCGAAAAAAAAAAAAAAAAAAAAATTTTACTTGTTAATTGTTCATAATTTGTTAGTTAATTAGTTAATTAGTGAATTAATTACTTAGGTTGTTATTTATATTATTGAATACGAATTTTAATTGTGAGTTGTAAATTAAAGAAGGAATAGGTGAAGTCTTGTTTATTAATATTGGCCTAAACCCCTTATTGGTACCTAGTCCAGGTCCCTTAAGGTTGAGGGCGGCCTTTATTAACATTCATTGAACTGTCTTCACACTTAGTATCTTTTTCATCCAAGTAAGTATAGCCTATGTGGGATGGTGTCTAGGAAGGGGACAACGCTCATGACAGGTTCTTGAATCCAGAAGTGCTTACAAATGGGCCTAAACCACAATGTGGGAGTAGCTCATGCCGAAATGGATTCTACCTCTCGTGGTCGCCCTCCCCTACCTGGCCATTTCAGTAAGGTTGCCCAAAGGATGTAGGAGAGACTTGGTGTCTAGACGACTATACTTGGGCCGCACGTCCTCTTGATTTACCGCTTGGAATTTAATTTGATATCAATGATATATATAACAAACGAAAATATTGTGATTCACTAAGGTATATTGGATTAAACATAGTCTTGAAAAGGGTAGCTGTTTCAGTCCCATTGCACATCAAGACTCCCTGTTCCCGTACCTAAGTGTTGAAAATAATTGTAAAGGAAAGGAAAGAATGTAAATATTTGTAAGTATTTTCGAACAAAGAAAGAAAAGAAAAAAAAAAACACTTGTGTAAATATTTTTCGTGTTTTTTTTTTACTCACTTGTGTACTTAACTTGTGTCGTATGTACTGACTTGTTAACTTGTGTACTTAACTTGTTAATATTACATGTAGTTTGTAATTCACTAACTTGTTATACTTGTTTATATATATATATTTTTTTTTGTATTTCTTTGTTAATTATAGTCACTAACTTTATTTAATGGAGGTACCGTCTGGCTGAAAGACGTTAAATTCAAGCGCTGCTTGGGAAGCAACCCAATTCAGAAGCAGCTGTGAAGGAGTCTTCAATAACACAGATTTGCTTTCTCTTTCGCTATTTCTTTTACTTTATAATTTTCTCCTTTATTTTTGTAGTCTTTTCGTAAATTCCATTCCTATATGCTTAATTGTTTCATTGCATGCTTATGATTGATTTCATTGAGGACAATGCAATATTTAAGTGTGGGGGAAGGGATTTACACTTTTATCTTGAGTCATATATTGAAAAATACAAAAAAATTGAAAAATGTCAAAAATTTAAAAATTTTCGTTGCTTTTGTTTTTGTTTGAGTCTTAGGATACCCTTTCAACTTTCTAGGATGATTCTATATCTCTGAAATTATGGCTAAGAGAGGATCACAATATTGAGATGATTTTAAATGGTATTCTTTGGTTAATTGAGATATATGAAAAATATATGCATGTGTAGTGGATATGGATTTCGTGACCTTGGTACAGAATATGAGCATGTTAAGATGAGTTTTGATTCATAAAAGCCCATGTGAGATATTGAGCCATGTCCCTTTTTCTTGGAGTGATAAATGAAAAATATATTCTTATTTTCTTGGCGATGTTTTGATGATCTCATTATTCTTTCATTTGATTGATTACTTGCCATAGATTAAGTTTGATGGACTAGAGAATGCTAGAATTCACTCTTGTGCTTGTTGAAACGTTATATCAATACGTGGCCCTGATTCTGGAAAGGATAGAGGCACTCTAGGAATTACCACCATTGCCAAATAAACCTGTGTCCTTAATTGTGCCCGTCGTGGGACCCCCCTAGATAAGCCCATTTGAGCCTACATTAAGCTTTTTCATTCATCACCCTTAAAATCCTTAACCATGAAGCTTAGTATAGTTACAACCCTACCCTTTGTTCTAAGAACTTAGTGGAGCTATCTTTTGAGACATACTACGTGGGTTTGGTGCTAAGGATGAAAATTGAGAAGAGGTGAAAGTTCAAGTGTGGGGGTAGACTTATGCATAAAGAAAAAAAAAATGTGTGAAAAAGCCGAGGAAAAGAAAGTGAAAAAGAAAAAATGTGTACGGCTAAAAGAAGGTAAATGTTTATGGATTTTAGTCCCCCATACTTGGTGAGTTTGGAGTTTGTTTTGAATTGAAGGCCCATTACAGAAAAATTTGGCCTTTGTCCAATTCACTAGAGTTCAAAGGAAGTTTAGAGTGAAGTTAGGGCGCAAAATGAAGACATTTGGCCTCTTTACATTACCTCTATGGGATGGGACGTTTTGATATATCTTGGTGGATTTCTAGAAGTCTCTATAGTTACATGAGCTCTGCTAGGTTTTTAGGACACTTTGTTAAATTCCTTACCCTTTCATTTCTTAAAACCTTGAGCCTTGGCCCCATTACAACCCTTAATAAGACCTTTTTGATCCTTAAGATGGGACAACCTTTGATGTGGAGATGAGTTACAAGAGTTGAACCTATGGCTTGGGTCCATCTGTGCAAGTAGTTGATATCTTTCATGAGATCTTTTGAAAAAAAAAATTATTATATTCACAAAGTGCTTTTCGTTTCTTATATATGTGAGCTATTTGATTGCCTCAAAATATTTTCTCTCACATATAATTGAGTGATTATAAGCTTTTAAGCATTGCCTTGAATTCTGAGAGAAGAAAGAGTGGATACACCTTGTGAGGATTTGAATCATACTTGTTTGAAGCATGCTTAACAGAAACCATCACCATTGTTCCAACCAAGTCCTACTTGTGTATATGTAAATTATGTGTTTTAATTAACTCTCGAATGCCTAAACATTGATTCTTGGTGGAGTGCTAATCTTGATGTTGTGAAAGTAAGAGATTTCTGAGACAAAAAGTTGAAGGGCAATAGAGTCATTGTTTGTGTAGAGTCTTTAAATTTTCGTTGAGTCTTAGTTGAGTCTTTGTGAGATTTTGCTAAGGGACTAGCAAAAGCTAAGTGTGGGGGAATTTGATAGGAGCATTTTAATGCGACATTTTAACTGTTATTTCCCTATATTTTCTGCGTTATTTCCTTAATAAAACTCTGTTTAGGAAAGTTTCCATTCTTCGAATGGGAAAGTTCCTAATTGTAGAAAGTTTCCGTTTTGTAGTTTCTATTTTCCATTTTTAGAAAGTTTCCATTTTAGTTTAAGAAAGTTTCCATTTCTTATTTTAGAAAGCTTCTATTTTCAGGTTTTTGGAATAAATAAGCTGAATTGAGTTCATAAATGGAACGAGAAGCTTCATGAAGATGACATGGCAAGGAGGAAATCAAGGAAGAGTTTTTAAAAAAGGAAAATATATTTTCCTTGGGTATTAAATTTGCCGTGTCATACCTGAAGAAAAATAAGGTGACAACGTGGGAATTAAAGATGATTGATTGAGGATTTCAAGGGGAGATTTTCTTGGGAGATTTTTATGGAAAGAAATATTGTTGGAGGAGTAAATTGGTGTGATTGCCAACGTGAAAATCAGAAATAATCAAGAAGGTGACGCAAAGAGAGATTCAAGGGAGATATTTATGGAAGGAAAATATGTGTGCACCAAGGAAAAGCTCAAAAGGCGTCTAGATTCATCCCTAAATTCCCTAAAGGAATGTTGGCCGAAATTCATGAAGAAAATCAGAATAATTTCAAGGAAATTCGGCAATTAAATATTGGGGAGGTATTTTAGAGAATTTTGATTGGTTGGAACACATCACAAGGCTTACTTGGCATTCTATGATTGGTTGGACCACATCACAAGCTTACTTGGCGAATTATCATTGGTTGAAGCTATGTGGAAAATTCTGATTGCTTGGAGAACCCTAGCCTTGCCCCTATATATTCTCCCCTTTTCTCAACGTCAAGAGTTCCTCTCCCCCATACAATTTACACTTTAGAAAAAAATCAGAAAATCTTCTTAGCATAGCTGTGAGTTTCTCCATCCTCTAGTCATCTCCACGAGTTCAAGCAAGGCCAAGGGAGAAGAAGCATAGCCGTGAGCATCCATCATCCATCTCCAACCTTGAAGCTTGCTTTCGAGATTCAAGAGACCACCATATCAATCGTTCATCACCATCCCCATCTCACGGTGTAATCCGATTCTCCTTTGTAACCTTTGCTTTGAATTTCGTTGGTTATGAACTAGTTGACATATGTGTTTGAACAAATATTAATTTTTGGAATTTTTATGATTAATTGAGAATTTTCAGATTCATATTATTGTGATTCGAGAGTTGCTTATGTGAGTTTGTTTAATTAAATTTGCGTTATAGATAACTTTTGTATTTTAATCTTATGTGGTTGCAAACACTTAGGGTTTCGATATAATTGGTGCTAGGTTTAAGAACATGAAATCGACTTTTCGTTTTGTGTAAACTTGAATCAAAGTAGTAAAGGTTTTGTACAAAGATCGAATTTAATTAAAGAGAATTGCAATTAGGTGGACTTTTCCATACTAAGTTGTACACTTGAGTTGATAGCCTTTCTCTATGTGTAATGCGTTAAACATGACATGATTGACTAGCTTTCTAGGGTTTGATTGCATGTTTGATAGGATTAATCTAGGTGCTTTCGCTTAGGTTAATTAGCATTGAAAAGTAAAAAATGGGAATTCATTTGCTTTCGAATGTTTCACATGATCAACTCCTTTCTCATGACTTAGATGAACAATATTAGGGTTTGAGTCAATTTTAATCATATGTTTTGATTTTGATCTTTGTTCTCTCATTCCATTCGTATTTTTATGTTTTTGCATTTTAATTTTTTTGTTAACTTAGTTTTATTTTCGAAAAACCAAAAACAAAATCCCCCCTTTTCGTGTACAATGTTTATAGTTGTGAATATCTTTGTGAATATTATACTTTGTTTTAATTTTAATTGTTTAATTGTTTAATTGTTTGACAATGACATGTGTACCCTCAATCCCCGGAATAGAACGATCCCTATTTATTGCGTACTACTAATGACATTTCAGGGTTAAATTATGCGCTTGCTTTCGAGCGCATCAACCACCACCTTCACCACCACCTGAAGAAGTCGAAGAAGAGAGAATGGCATCTATTAGGGAACTCTCCACCGCAACTGTTGAAGGAGGACCCCCTACAGGCATAGTATACCCTGCCCCTGCAGCTGGAAGACAGGCAGAGTTCGAGCTTAAGAGTGGATTGTTGCACAAGCTCCCTATCTTCCATGGCCTCAATATGGAGGATGCTAACAAGCACGTACGAGAATTCCAATCTGTTTGTGCAAACATGCAACCACAAGGGGCGGATGAAAACCTTCTTAAGATGAGAGCATTTCCATTCTCTCTAGCTGATAGAGCCAAGGATTGGCTATATGAACTCCCTGCAGGACGTATCACATCATGGGAAACAATGAGAAAGGCCTTCTTGGAAAAATACTTCCCAGCTTCAAAAGTCATCACACTTAGGAAGAAGCTTAGTGGAATAGAGCAAGCTCATGATGAGTCCTATGCTGCCTACTATGAGAGGTTCAACTCCCTACTTGCACAGTGTCCTCAACATCAGATGAAGGATGAGACCCTACTTACATGTTTCTACGAAGGACTCTTACCCTTGGAAAGGCAAATGTTGGATGCTGCAGCTGGTGGAGCTTTTGTGGATAAGTCACCTGCGGTTGGGAGGGAACTTATAGCTAATCGTGCCCTAAACTCCCAACAGTATGAGGGTGTGAGACAACCCACTCGTAGGGTAAATGAGGTGAGCACTAGTCCTGCCATTGCGGATCAATTGAGCAAACTCACCCTTCTTGTGAACAAGGTGGCGACTACTCAAGGCCATGGAGGACCCTCTGCTTGTGGGGTATGCTTTACTCAAGGACATCCTACGGATCAATGTCCTCAACTGAGTGAGAATGGTGGTTGGGAATCTGTGAATGCTATAGGAGGCTATCAAGGGAACCAAGGGGGTCCCCCACGTCCAAGGTATGATCCATATTCGAATACCTATAACCCTGGATGGAGGGACCACCCCAACTTCAAGTGGACCAACAATGAAAATGTTCAGAACCCTCTTGGTGGCAGTTTCCAACGTCCTCAAGGACCTCCCTATCAAAGACCTTACATGCCTCCTCAACACAATGTAGGGAATCCCAATTCTCACTATGATAAGACGATAGAGGCATTGACTAATTCTACTCAGGCATTGACTAGTGCCACACAGACTTTGCTTCAAGGACAACAGACCAATGCCAAGGACATTGCAGAGCTCAAGAAGCAAATGGGACAAGTGGTGGACTTCATGACCAAGTTTCATGAGAGTGGTAAGCTTCCGAGCAACACAATTCCAAACCCAAAGGGAGGCTTTGAAGGTTCCACCAACTGAGGAGAAGAGGAAACCACGTCTAGGCTGAGAAGACGTTAAAACCAAGCGCTACTTGGGAGGCAACCCATGCAAATCAGATTTGCTTTCTTTATCCTTATCTTTTATTTTTCGTTTTTGCTTTTTGAATTTAGTATTATTTTCGTAAATTTCATCCCTATATGCTTAAGTGTTTCATTGCATGCTTTTAATTGATTACATTGAGGACAATGCAATATTTAAGTGTGGGGGAAGGGATTTACACTTTTATCTTGAGTCATATATTGAAAAATACAAAAAAAGTGAAAAATGTCAAAAATTTAAAAAAATTTTCGTTGCTTTTGTTTTTGTTTTGAGTCTTAGGATGCCCTTTCAACTGTCTAGGATGATTCTATATCTCTGAAATCATGATTAAAAGAGGATCACAAAATTGAGATGATTTAAAAATGGTATTCTTTGGTTAATTGAGATATATGAAAAATATATGCCTTGTAGTGGATATGGATTTCGAAACTTTGGTACAGAATATGAGCATGTTTAGATGAGTTTTGATTCATATAAACCCATGTGAGATAATTGAGCCATGTCCCTTTTTCTTGGAGTGATAAATGAAAAATATATTCTTAATTTCTTGGCGATGTTTTGATGATCTCATTATTCTTTCATCTTGATTGACTACTTGCCATAGATTAAGTTTGATGGACTAGAGAATGCTAGAATTCACTCTTGTGCTTGTTGAGACGTTATATCAATACATGGCCCTGATTCTGGAAGGGATAGAGGCACCCTAGGAATTACCACCATTGCCAAATAAACCTGTGTCCCTAATTGTGCCCGTCGTGGGACTCCCCTAGATAAGCCCCTTTGAGCCTACATTGAGCCTTTTCATTCATCACCCTTAAAACCCTTAACCATGAAGCTTAGTATAGTAACAACCCTACCCTTTGTTCTAAGAACTTAGTGGAGCTATCTTTTGAGACATACTACATGGGTTTGGTGCTAAGGATGGAAATTGAGAAGAGGTTAAAGTTCAAGTGTGGGGGTAGACTTGTCCATAAAGAAAAAAAAAAATATGTGAAAGCCGTGAAAAATGAAAAGAAGAGAAAAAATGTACGGCTAGAAAGAAAAGAAAGAAATATTTATGGATTTTAGTCCCCCATACTTAGTGATTTTGGAGTTTACTTTGAAATGAAGGCCTATTAAAGAAAAATTTGACCTTTGTCCATTCACTGTAGTTCAGGGGAAGTTTACAATGAAGATTGGGCCCAACATGAAGACACTAGGCCCCTTTTATGTTACCTCTAGGGAAAGTGACGTTTTTGCAATGCCTTGGTGGATTTCTTGAGGTCTCTACATTTACATGTGCTCTGCTAGGTTTTTAGGACACTTTGATAAATCCTTATCCTTCATTTCTTAAAACCTTGAGCCTTGGCCCCATTACAACCTTTGAGAAGACCTTCTTGATCCTTAAGATGGGACAGCCCTTGATGTGGAGATGAGTTACAAGAGTTGAACCTATGGCTTGGGTCCATCTGTGCAAGTAGTTGGTATCCTTCATGAGATCTTTAAAAGAAAATTATACATGTGCTTTCGTTTCTTACATTATGTGATATACTTGTATCTTTCACATACTTGAGTGTATAAGCTTTTAAGCATTGCCATGATATGAGAGAAGAAAGAGTGGATATGCCCTGTGAGGATTTGAGTCATACTTGTTTGAAACATGCTTAACAGAACCCATCACCATTGTAACAACCAAGTCCTACTTGTGTATGTGTAGATTATGTGTTTCAATTAACTCTCGAATGCCTAAACATTTATTCTTGGTGAAGTGCTAATCTTGGTGTTGTGAAAGTAAGAGATTGCTGAGACAAAAAGTTGAAGGGCACTATAGAGTCTTTATATGTTTAGAGTCTTTAAATTTTCGTTGAGTCTTAGTGTGATTTTGCTAAGGGACTAGCAAAAGCTAAGTGTGGGGGAATTTGATAGGAGCATTTTAATGCGACGTTTTACTTGTTTTTCCCTGCATTTTCTGCGTTATTTCCTTAATAAAACCCTGTTTAGGAAAGTTTCCATTCTTTGATTGGGAAAGTTCCTATTTGTAGTAAGTTTCCATTTTCAGTAGTTTCTATTTTTCATTTTAGAAAGTTTCCCATTTTCAGTTTAGGAAAGTTGCCATTTTTCATTTTAGGAAAGTTTCTATTTTTCTTACTAGTTTCTATTTTCAGGTCCTTGTCACAAATGAGCTGAAATGAGCTCACAAATGGAGAGAGAAGATAGCCAACGTTGGAGGGAGACAAGATGAAGTACAAAGGGAAGCACAAATGAGCAGAAATGAAGAAAAGAAGTTTTCCTGGTCCAACCAGGAAACCCTGTCCAGAAAAGGAAAGCTTGCCAAAACAAGACTCTTGAGCCAACCATGAATGGAGATCGAATTAATAAAGTGACATGGCATGAGAGAAGCTTCTTGAAGACTCTAGATGATGACATGGCATAGAGGTGACGCATGGAGGCCCAAAAACTCTCAAGACTTGTTGGATTTTCGGCTAATTGGATAAAAGCCCACAAGAGCCCATGGAACCAGGGTTTGTGACGCAAACCCTAACCCTAGATATGCTTGCCGTCCAAAATGAAGAGAGAAACAAGGAAAATGACGTGGAAAATCAGAAATTAAAAGGAGATTTTCTAGGGAGATTTTCTAGGGCTATTTTTATGGAAATTCATCAAGAGATAAACCCTAGAATATCTTTTGCCGTCCAAGCCAAGAGGAAAAGAAGGAAGTTGCCGTGTGAATTAAAAGAAAACCCTAGAGAATTCGGCAAGGAGATATTCAAGGGAGAAATAAAAGGAAAGAGAAAAAGGTGGAGACCAAGAAAAGCTCAAAAGAAGTCTAGATACATTCCTTAATTCCCTAAAGGAAGTTTGGCCGAATTGAACTACAAAAATCAGAATTATATCAAGGGAATTTCGGCAAGATTATTTAGGGAATTAATATTGGAATTTTGTGATTGGTTGCACCACCTCATAGGGCTTATGTGGCAAGCTATCATTGGAGGAAACTATGTGGCATTTTCAGATTAATCCCATAGAAAATAAAGAAGAAATACACGGCTTGGAGACCAAGTTGGCCGTCCCCTATATATCCTCCTCTTCTCTCAACGTCAAGGAGTTTCCAAGTTCCATTCTTTACGTTTACACTTTGAGAAAATAATTCAGAAAACTCTTTAGACTAGCCGTGCTCCTCTCCATCCTCTAGGGCAACCACGAAGTGCAAGCAAGGCCAAGGAAGAAGAAGACAAGCCGTGCACACCATCCACCCTCCACCTTGAAGATTGCTTTCGAAATTCAAGAGACCACATCATCACTTCATTCATCTCATCTTCATCACGGTGTAATCCGATTCTCCTTGTACCTTTGCTTTGTATTTTCGTTGGTTTTGCCTTAGTTGACACATATGTATGAACAAGTGTTGTTTTCTGAAATTTTATGATGAATTGTTAATTTTCAGATTCATATATTGCGATTTATGGTTGCTTTTGTGTGAGTGTTTGATTAAATTTGCATGATAGAAATCTTTTGTATGATAATCTTGAATGGTTCGAAACATTTAGGGTTTTTATGTGAATGTTGCTACGAATTCGAGAACATGGATCAACTTTTTGGTTTTGTGATCTTGAATCGATAAGTAGTAAAGGTTTTGTACAAAAACCGAGTTTAATCAAAGAAGATTGCAATTAGGTGGACTTTTCCATACTAAGTTGCACATTTGGGTTGATAGCCTTTCTAGGTGCTTAATGCATTAAACATGACATGATTGACTAGCTTTCTAGGGTTTGATTGCATGTTTGATAGAATTAATCTAGGTGCTTTCGCTTAGGTTAATTAGCATTGAAAGTAAAATATGGGAAATTGTTTGCTTTTGAACGTTTCACATGATCAACTCCTCTTGCATGACTATGATGAACAATGATGAACTTGAATCAATTTTAATCATGAGTTTCGACTTTGATCTTTGTTCTTACATTCCATTTACATTTTTATGTTTTTGCGTTTTTAATTATTTAGTTAGCTTTTATTTTCGAAAATAGAAAACCAAAAACCAAAAATCCCCCCTTTTTCGTAATTATGTATATATTTTGTTATATTTTTGTAAATATTATACTTTGTTTTAATTTTAATTGTTTAATTGTTTGACAATGACAGGTGTACCCTCAATCCCCGGAATAGAACGATCCCTATTTACTTATACTACTAACGATATTTTCAGGGTTAAATTATGCGCTTGCTTTTAGCCGCATCAATTTACTTATGGACAAGTCTACCCCCACACTTGCACTTCTTCATGTCTTCAAAATTCATCATTGACGCCAAAACTCCAAGCAAAGTCTCAAAAATATGCTCCACTAAGTCTTTAGAACAAAGGGTATGGATATAACTATACTAGGGTTAAGGGTTAAGGAATTTTGAGGGTGATGAAAGAAAAGGCTTAATGTAGGCTCAAAATGGTTAAACTAGGGGAGTCCCACGACGGGCACAATTAGGGACACAGGCTATATTTGGCTATGGTGGTATAATCCTAAGTAAGTACCTTTATCCTTTCCAGAATCAGGGCCATATATTGATCATAAATGTCTCAACAAGCATAACAGTGAATTCTAGCATTCTCTAGTCCATCAAACTTAATCTATGGCAAGTAATCAATCAAGATGAAAGAATAATGAGATCAACAATATCATCGCCAAGAAAATAAGAGTATTTTCATTTTTTCCATTAATCACTCAACAAAGAAAGGGCACATGGCTCAAATTCTCACAAGGGTTATTATGAATCACAACTTATCTTCCACATGTTCATATTCTGTACCAAAGTTACGCATGCACCATATCTACTACACATTCATATGCTTTTCATACATCATAATTAACCAAAGAATATCATCAAACATTATCTCAATCTTGTGATCCTCTTTTAGCCTTAATTTCAGAGATATAAGTTCATCCTAGACAGTTAAAAGGGCATCCTAAGACTCGATCACAAAACAAACACAAAAACAACCATGTAAATGATGCACAAACAAGACAAAAACGTTTTGGACTTAGGGATATTTCCCTTCTCCTTTCGGTAACTCCTTTGGAACATGACCAGGTGAAGAGAGGAACGATTTTGGCGGAGCTCAGCTCACTTGATTGACAGGGGACGAGACCCTTTGTCAGCACTTCTCATATCCAAACTAGACCTTAGATATCACATCCCATTGGATGCGCCTACGATGAAGAAGATATTTACCCAAAAATCATTTTGACTCTAACAATAAACAAACAAAGAAAACATATAAGTATAAAAACCAAAACATAAAACACAAACCTAAAACAAAAGTTAACGCAAAATTTTTTTTTATTTTCTCATATTTCCGATTTTTTATTTTGTTTTCTTTTTATAACCACGCAACTAGCTCCTAAAAACAAAAGTGAAACGTTATACCCTTCCCCCACACTTAAATCATGCATTGTCCTCAATGTATAAACAAGTATAAAGCATACAAAGCATCAAACAAGCATGGAATAAGAGTTAACGCAAGAAACTTAAAAACATAGCAAAATTTGACGAAAATAAAGAGAAAGGGAGGAGTTCAAGAAAGCAAATCTGCGTTGATGGCTCCTCCACAGCTACGGATGAAATGGGTTGCCTCCCATGCAGCGCTTAATGTTTAAAGTCTTTCAGCCTAGACTTGCACCTTCATTTAGTCCTCTGGGTGTGGCGCATCCTGGAGGGGTACATCCTCCACATTATGTTCCACAAACGCCTCATAGTAAGGCTTAAGACGATGTCCATTGACCTTGAATTCCGCTTCAGTTGTCTGACTCTTTATCTGTATAGCACCATGAGGAAAGACATTAGTAACAATAAAAGGACCAACCCATCTAGAACGCAGCTTACCAGGAAAAAGTCTCAATCTAGAATGAAATAAAAGAACTTTTTGACCAACTACAAAGGTCTTTCCACGAATCATCTTATCATGAAAGGCCTTTGTCTTTTCCTTGTAAATCCGTGCACTATCATAGGCATCATTCCGAATTTCCTCAAGCTCATTGAGTTGCAACTTCCTATGAAGTCCAGCTTCATCTAAGTCCATGTTGAACGTCTTGACTGCCCACCAAGCTTTATGCTCCAATTCCACAGGTAAGTGGCAAGGCTTCCCATACACCAAACGAAATGGAGACATCCCAATTGGTGTTTTGAAAGCTGTCCTATAAGCCCACAATGCATCCTCCAAACGTTGACTCCAATCTTTTCTTGATGGCCCCACGGTTTTCTCTAGTATCCTCTTGATCTCCCTATTTGAAACTTCTGCTTGTCCACTAGTTTGAGGGTGATAAGGCGTTGAAACCTTATGTGTCACATGGTACTTCCTAAGCAAAGCCTCAATGGTCTTGTTGCAAAAGTGAGAACCTCCATCACTAATGAGTGCTCTAGGCATGCCAAACCTGTTAAAGATGTTAGACTTTATAAACTCTGCAACAACCTTAGAATCATTAGTCCTGGTGGCTTTCGCTTCCACCCACTTGGAAACATAATCAACAGCTAAGAGAATATAGAGAAAACCATTAGATGAAGGAAAAGGTCCCATAAAATCAATACCCCAAACATCAAAAATTTCGACAATCATTATAGAATTTAGAGGCATTTGATCTCTAGGTCCTAAGTTCCCAGTTCGTTGGCACCTATCACATGTCATACAAAATTCATATGCATCTTTAAACAAAGTAGGCCAAAAGAAACCAGATTCCAACACCTTCCTAGCAGTTCTATCAAAGCCAAAATGACCACCACATTGTTTAGAATGACAAAACTCAAGTATAGCTTTTTGTTCATTATTAGGCACACATCTCCTTATCAGTTGATCAGAACAATATTTCCACAAATAAGGATCATCCCAAACATATTGTCTAGCTAAATTCTTAAGTCTATCACGTTGTGCATATGTCATATCATTAGGAAATGTTTTAGATACCAAGTAATTAACAATATCAGCATACCAAGGCACACTTACCTGGATTCCGAAGAGTTGTTCATCCGGAAACATCTCCACTAAGGGTATGGCGTCTTCCTCACTCACTAGTCTACTCAAGTGGTCAGCTACAACGTTCTCTGTGCCCTTCTTATCCTTGATCTCAACATCAAACTCTTGAAGCAAGAGTATCCAACGAATTAGCCTAGGTTTTGCCTCTTTTTTTGACATTAGGTACCTTAAAGCTGCATGATCAGAATAAACAATAACTTTAGTACCCAATAAATATGAACGAAATTTCTCTAAGGCAAAAACAACAGCTAAAAGTTCTTTTTCAGTGGTAGAGTAATTGAGTTGAGCATCATTAAGGGTCCTGGACGCATAATAGATTGCATAGGGCTTCTTGTCCTTCCTTTGTCCTAGCACGGCCCCAACTGCATAGTCTGATGCGTCACACATGATCTCAAAGGGAAGAGACCAATCTGGAGGAAGCATGATGGGAGCAGACGTCAGGAGTTCCTTTAATGTGTTGAACGCAACTTTACAATCCTCTTTGAATTCAAACGCCACTTCCTTTTGTAGAAGACTGATAGGAGCAAAAAGTGTGACAATATTATTGAATATGTGCGCCATTTTAGCCTTGTTTCTCCCTTAAGTTTAGTGTTTTGAGTCATTGAGTCGTTTTTAGAGTCTTGTTGAGTGTTTGGAGTGAAATAGGCGGAAAAAGTAAAATTCATGAAAAATCCTAGCTGGATCAGGATTCCTAACTGTCAACTATTTTTGCGGTCTTTACATTTTAATTTCCCTTTATTTTCTCTAGAAAAATCTGATATTCTCCTGCTTGTTGTAGGAAACGTTGCCTGGTTGAACTCTTGGAAACAGCAATGATGGAGTCATAAAATAAAGCATTAAGATATTTGACCAAGCAATGAAGAAGGGAAATAAAGGAGAAAAGATGTTTTCAGTTGAGGAATAAAAGAAAAAGATGTTTCCGCTGGAAAATAAATAAGAGAAAGACGTTTTCAGTTGGGGAATAAAGGAGAAAAGACGTTTTCAGTTGAGGAATAAAAGAAAAAGATGTTTCAGCTGGAAAAATAAATAAGAGAAAGACGTTTCAGCTTGGAAATTAAAGGAATTGCCCCATTATGAGAGGAGTTAAGGCCATAAAGAAGACGTTTCAGTTGGGAAAGCCAACCAATGCTCCCCTATAAATAGGCAACGTCCAGAACTGAATTTGCATCACTTCCCAGCCAAGATCATTCCAAGACTGCCCAATTCACTCCTTAAACTTCCATCTCCTACAAGACCGTGACCACCATCCATCCATTAATCTACGAAGCTCTTAGGCGCTGAGTCAAGGACGCTCCACCACCATAGTAGAGACAAGTTCATCACCTTGTTGCTAAGCCGCTGAGGAAAGCTTCAAAGTGTAACTATGACTCTACTTATAATTTTTGTTTCGGTTTTGTTTGTTTCAATTTGCGAGTTGTGTAATTGGAGACACGAAATTTTCAGAATATTTTTATTAATATTTTTGAGATTTTCAGTTTATTATTGAGTTAATTTCGAGAATTCTTTTATGATGCATGTTACAATCTTGTGCCCTTTTATGTGTTTTGGTAATTTTCAGAGTTAGGTTCATAAGTTTGCATGCTAGAATAACGGTGAGAGTTTTTGTGTGTTTGCTTAATTTGCCAAGAGTGATTGTTATTTGTTAAGGCGCTGAGTTAAACAAGTAGCAATTAGTTCTAAAAAAGTGGTAAAAACTATGTTCAATGGTTAAACGATTCTGGAAATTACGTGTTAAATTCTATATCTAATGGTTAATTTGCACGTGTGAGTTGATTCGAGGGTTAGATAATACTACTAGTTAAGAGAACTACGCTGAGTGTTTTCGAAAATTAGTAGTATTAGGCTTGGTAAGGACTTTTCCGATCCAAACCTACATTGGAACGAATCAGATAAATGGATTGATCCGCTGAGGCTTTTCATTTGGGCTCTTATCTAGGCATTTAAGATGGGCACATTTTTGTAGCATGTTGAAATGGATTTTCTGTTTTTACACTTAGTAATTTCTTAGTGGTATTGGTCAAGGTTAGGGAAGTCGATCATTGTAGATAATTTTATTTGTTTTGTTTTTATTTTAAGTAGATTAGAAACCAAATTCAAAAACCCCCCTTTTTATTCGTTTATTTGTTAATTGACCTTTTTGTGTAGGTGTACCCTACAATCCCCGGACTGAACGATCCCTGCTTATCCTATACTGACAACTACATTTTGCAGGGTTAAATTGTGAGGCTATTTCAGCCGCATCAAAGACGACATAGAGGCCTAGAAATCTTGGAGAAGTCCTTGATGAATCGCCTGTAGAAACCTGCATGTCCAAGAAAAGAGCGGACCTCCCTCACACTTGTGGGGTATGGTAAGTGCTTAACAAGATCTACTTTAGCTTTATCAACTTCTATTCCACGTTTAGAAACAATATGCCCTAAGACTATCCCTTGTTTCACCATAAAGTGACATTTTTCCCAATTAAGCACAAGATTAGTCTCTTCACAACGCCTAAGTATTAATTCTAAGTTATTTAAGCAATCATCAAAGTCTTTACCAAAAACCGAAAAGTCATCCATAAAAACTTCAATTATTCTCTCGATAAAATCAGAAAAAATACTTACCATGCATCTTTGAAACGTACCTGGAGCATTGCAAAGTCCAAAGGGCATCCTTCTGTAGGCAAACGTCCCAAAGGGGCATGTGAATGTCGTTTTCTCTTGATCCTCATTAGCAATGGCGATTTGGTTGTACCCAGAATACCCATCCAAAAAGCAATAAAACTCATGGCCAGCTAACCTCTCAAGCATCTGATCAATGAATGGCAAAGGGAAGTGATCCTTCCTAGTAGTGGCGTTGAGCTTCCTATAGTCGATACAAACCCGATGTCCAGTCACAGTTCTCTGAGGCACTAACTCATTCTCTGCATTCTTCACAACTGTGATCCCAGATTTCTTTGGCACAACTTGAACTGGTGAAACCCACTTAGAGTCTGAGATAGGGTAGATGACGCCACAGTCAAGAAGCTTGATGACTTCTTTCTTTACGACCTCCATCATAGGTGGGTTCAAACGTCTTTGAGCCTCCCTAGTTGGCTTGGCTCCCTCCTCAAGCAGAATTCGATGCACACAAGTAGTAGGGCTAATTCCTTTAATATCCGCTAAAGTCCAACCAATTGCAGTCTTGTGCTTCTTAAGCATCTCCACCAATCTATCCTCTTGAGTTGACGTTAAAGATGATGAAATGATGACAGGTAAAGTTTCGTTTCCTGATAGCAGCAAAAAAGTGTGATAATATTAATGAGTATATGCTCCATTTTAGCCTTGTTTCTCCCTTAAGTTTCGTGTTTTGAGTCAACGAGTCATTTTAAGAGTCTTGTAGAGTGTTTGGCGTGAAATAGGCAGAAAACACAAAATTCATGAAGAATCCTAGCTGGATCAGGATTCCTCACTGTCGACTGTTTTTGCGGTCTTTACATTATTTTAATTCCCTTTATTTTCTCTAGAAAATTCTGATATTCTCCTGCTTGTTGTAGGAAACGTTGCCTGGTTAAACTCTTGGAAACAGCAATGATGGAGTCATAAAATAAAGCATTAAGATATTTGACCAAGTAATGAAGAAGGGAAATAAAGGAGAAAAGATGTTTTCAGTTGAGGAATAAAAGAAAAAGATGTTTCAGCTGGAAAAATAAATAAGAGAAAGACGTTTCAGCTTGGAAATTAAAGGAATTGCCCCATTATGAGAGGAGTTAAGGCCATAAAGAAGACGTTTCAGTTGGGAAAGCCAACCAATGCTCCCCTATAAATAGGCAACATCCAGAACTAAATTTGCATCACTTCCCAACCAAGATCACTTCCCAGCCAAGATAATTCATTGCCTATCACTTCCTGGCCAAAAACTTTTTCGAGACTCTGCCCAATTCACTCCTTAAATCTCCATCTCCTACAAGACCGTGACACCATCCATCCATCAATCTACAAAGCTCTAAGGCGCTGAGTCAAGGACGCTCCACCACCATAGCAGAGACGAGTTCATCACCTTGTTGCTAAGCCGCTGAGGAAAGCTTCAAAGTGTAACTATGACTCTACTTATAATTTTTGTTTCGGTTTTGTGTGTTTCGATTTGCGAGTTGTGTAATTGGAGACATGGAATTGTCAGAATATTTTTATTAATATTTTTGAGATTTTCAGTTTATTATTGAGTTAATTTTGAGAATTCTTTTATGATGCATGTTACAATCTTGTGCCCTTTTACGTGTTTAGGTAATTTTCAGAGTTAGGTTCATAAGTTTACATGCTAGAATAACGGTGAGAGTTCTTGTGTGTTTTCTTAATTTGCCAAGAGTAATTGTTATTTGTTAAGGCGCTGAGTTAAACAAGTAGCAATTAGTTCTAAAAAGTGGTAAAAATCATGCTTTAATGATTAAATGATTCTGGAAATTACGTGTTAAATTCTATGTGTAATGGTTAATTTGCACGTGTGAGTTGATTCGAGGGTTAGATAATACTACTAGTTAAGAGAATTACGCTGAGTGTTTTCGAAATTTAGTAGTATTAGGCTTGGTAAGGACTTTTCCGATCCAAACCTACATTAGAACGAATCAGATAAATGGATTGATCCGCTGAGGCTTTTCATTTTGGCTCTTATCTAGGCATTTAAGGTGGGCACATTTTTGTAGCATGTTGAAATGAATTTTCTGTTTTTACACTTAGTAATTTCCGAGTGGTATTGGTCTAGGTTAGGGAAGTCGATCATTGTATATAGTTTTATTTGTTTTGTTTTTATTTTAAGTAGATTAGGAACCAAAATTCAAAACCCCCCATTTTATTCTTTTATTTGTTAATTGACCTTTTTGTGTAGGTGTACCCTACAATCCCCGGACTGAACGATCCCTGCTTATCCTATACTGACAACTACATTTTGCAGGGTTAAATTGTGAGGCTATTTTAGCCGCATCATTTCCTCCCAAGTAAGCATACTTCAAGTGATCGGGTAATTGCTTAAGTTCCAAAGTAGGTGCCTGAATCACTGAAGGTAAAGGTTTATTAGTAGAGGGAGAAATAAACACAGAAGAAACATTACCTAGCTCAAATGGTGTTGCCTCAAGAAAAGCAACATGTTCCATGATAGCATCACTATGAATAGCCGTGAGCTCCTCCTTAAGGATGGTAGAGTCATCCTTCATCATTCCAACGCCATGGGCAATGGTTGAACCCAAAGTATCCTCATTCATCATCTCCATGAATTTCTGCGCAAGTTCATCAAGTATATCAATAGAAAAACATGATGAAAAGTCAACCAAAGGATACCTCATTGCTTCAAAGATGTTGAAGCCAACAATTTCACCATCGAACTCCATTGTCAATGAGCCAGAATATACATCAATTTTAGTCCTAGCCGTCCTCATGAAGGGGCGGCCTAGCAACAATGGCGTTCCACTTTTAGGGGACTCCTCCATCTCTAGAACATAGAAGTCAGCTGGAAAGATTAGCTCACCAACCCGCACAAGTACATCCTCAACTAACCCCTTAGGGTATGCATTAGATCGATCTGCCAATTGAATAATAACATTATCATGCTTAAGTTCACCTAGACCTAGAGTTTCATAAACAGAGTAAGGCATGACATTTATGGACGCCCCTAAGTCTAGCATGGCATTTTCGAATTTACTTGTTCCAATAACACAAGGGATAGAGAAACTTCCTGGATCCTTACACTTTTCTGGCATTCTACGTTGAAGCACAGCTGAGACATTCTCACTTACCTTCACCACTTCTTTCTCACGGTTTTGTCTCCTTGTGGTGCAAAGCTCCTTCAAGAATTTGGCATACTTAGGGATTTGCTTTATGGCCTCAAGGAGAGGGATGTTGATTTGCACTTTCTTGAAGGTCTCCAAGATGGCCTTTTCGGCCTCATCCTTCTTGGATCTAGTATATCTGCTTGGGAAAGGCAAAGGAGAAGAAGATGGGTTAGCAATAACCGAATTGAAAGAGTTAGAAATATTACCTTGAAGGTCCGGTTTTGCATTTGATGTTTGAGACGTCACATGAGCCTTGGACGTTGCAGGGTCCTCCTCCTCCTCTAATGTTGACGTTAAAACCTTCTTAGGAGGCCTTGGAGGGTCTACAAGGGTCTTACCACTCCTTGTAGTGACGACCTTTGCTTGCTCAAAGTGAGGATTAGGGATGGTGCCACTTGGAAGCTTCCCTTGCTCATGAAACTTACCCATAAACTCCACAACTTGACTCATTTGCTTCTTCATCTCATTCACATCCGTGGATATGGCATTGATTTGATTCCCATGATGAGTTTGACCTGCAGTTAAAGCTTGAGTAGATTTGGTTAGAGTTCTAATCAATTCATCATTAGAAGAAGAAGCATTTGAATTAAAATTTGAATTGAAAGGAGTAGGGTTAGGAGGTTGAGGCTTTTGATAGAAGCCTTGAGGACGTTGTTGGAACCCTTGAGGTGCACTTTGAACGTTCTCATTGTCCTTCCAACGAAAGTTGGGGTGATCCCTCCATCCAGGATTGTAAGTGTTCGAATATGGATCATTCCTAGGACGTTGGTACCCTTGTTGGAAACCTATGGCGTTAACACCTTCTTGTCCTCCACCTTCCATGAGTTGAGGGCATTGGTCAGACACATGCCCTTGCATTGAACAAACTCCACACACCATGACTTGTCCATGTGATCCTTGAGACACAAGAGAAGTAAGTTTGTTAATTTTCTCTTCCAATTGAGCTAAAGTACTTACCTCATGGACCTTTTCACGAATGGTGGTGGCTTTGGGCCTAGAGCTTCCATATTGTTGTTGATTCAAGGCCCTATTCTCAATTAGAACCATTCCAGCCGCAGGTTCCTTGTCAACAAAAGATCCACCTGAAGCTGCATCTAGCATGTCTCTTTCCAAGTTGGTGAGCCCATCATAAAAACAAGTGAGCAAGGTCTCATCCTTCATGCCATGTTGAGGGCATTGAGTGGTGAGAGACTTGAACCTCTCATAGTAATCTGCGTAGGACTCATCTTGCCCTTGTTGAATTCCACTTATCTTTTTCCTTAACATGATGATGCGAGATGTAGGAAAGTATTTCTCAAGAAACGCCTTCATCATGTCTGCCCAAGATGCAATTCGTCCACTAGGCAACTCATAGAGCCACTGCTTTGCCTTGTCAGCCAACGAAAATGGGAAGGCCTTCAGCTTCAAAATTTGTTCATCCGCTCCTTGAGGCTTCATGCTAGTGCATATGAACTGAAACTCCATCAAGTGGTTGTTGGGGTCTTCCATAGAGAGTCCATGGAATGTAGGAAGACGATGAAGCAACCCAGACTTCAACTCAAAATCAGCTGTTAACCCCTCAGCTGCAGCAGGGTAGGTTATACAAGTGGGGACTCCACCAGGTGGGATGACAGATGTAGAAAGCTGCCTGATGGTGAGAGCCATTGGTGGTGGTAGTGGTTGAATGACTAAGAGTGCACGAGGTGATGGAGGTGGCGTTTGGTGTGGTGATGGAACAACTGAAGTGTCAGAAGCTTCTGATCCTCCCTCTACTCTATTCCCTTCACTATCTAATTGAAGCTCACGAAATTGAAGTGGAGTGGTAACTTGGATGTCAAAGAGATCCGAGTTTTTCTTAAGCTTTTCAATCCGTGCTTGAATGACGTGGAGGGGCGTTTTGGTGTACTTGGGTGGTTCAGACGATCCAGACATTCATTGATCTGTAGTAGAACAAAAGAATAAAGTTAGTAAAATATAAACAAGACGTGGACCAAGGTACACACATCAAAAACGTCACATTTATACATGCATAAACCAAAGTCAACGAAAATTATAGTGGTTAGTTACAATCTTTTACAACTTTCGAACTAATCAACTTTAATAAGAGAATTGTAAGTCAAGGTTTAGACGTGCGGCCCAGAGATTCTAATGTTAATACGAGTCTCCCCTCCTAAATCTTTTGGTAACTCTTTTCACACAGAGCCAGGTAGTAGAGGAACGATTTTGGCGGAGCTCAGCTCACTTGATTGACAGGGGACGAGACCCTTTGTCAGCACTTCTCGTATCCAATCAACCTAGACACTCTATGCTACTAAGGTGCGCCTACTTGATAAAGGAGGTTGCTTGACAAGTATTAATAAAAGAACTCTCACCTATTCCGTTATGACTTACTTTCTTCTTACCAAAACCAATGTATTTCGAAAATTGTCTAAGGAATTGACTCAATTAGACGTCATGAATCTTGCTTTGGACTTGCGGCCCAAGTCCTTGTCTTTACACATATTTTTCTTCAAATCCTTTGGGCAACCTTACTGAAATGGCCAGGTGGGGGAGGACGAGCACGAGAGGTAGAACCCATTTTGGCACAAGCTACTCCCACATAGTGGTTTACGCTCGTTTGATTGCCTTCTGGATTCAAAACCCGTCATGGACGTTGTCCCCTTTTCTAGACACCATATCACATAGGCTATACTTACTTAGATAAGAAGAAACCTAAGTGTAAGACATTGTTCGATTGTTAATAAGAGCCGCCCTCAACCTTAAAAGACCTGAATCAGGTGCTAAATAAGGGGTTTAGGCTAATATTAACAAAGGGACTTCACCTATTCCATGAAAATTCACGACCCCTTACCAAATCAATACCTTAGTGGCGTTTTCATCACATGAAGACTTTTCAATCCCCGGCAACGGCGCCAAAAATTGATACGTGCAAAAGCAATTGCCAATTTAAACCCTGAAAAATGTAGTTGTTAGTATAGAATAAGCAGGGATCGTTCAAGCCGGGGATTGAGGGTGCTAACATGTGAGAAACAAATTAAAGACAAGAATATACAAATTTACAAGTTTCACGAAAATTAGAATTTTTACAAGTACAAGCATGCATAGATTTTCGAAACAACAAAGGAACAACAAAGAATTAGAGAGCACACATACATGTGTCACGAATTAGAGAGTAAGGAATGAGAGAATAACAAAATATACAAGTATATATAGACATAGATTTCGAAAGAAAGAGAGAATTTGAGTTAGAAAAGGTTTTGGGAATCCTACTCCTATTTATACACAATTTACAAGTCCATATCATATTAGAAAACCATATACAACAAGGATTCCTAGTTATATACTAATTAGGATTACTTAATTACTAAGAAAACAAATTGTTGACCAAGTCAAACATTAAATCCTAAGTCAAAACTAACTCTAACTACTTTCCCTAAAATTTAGGAACCTATCCCTTAAATTAAGGAGACCTAACAAACTCATAACAAACTCCTAAAAAACACTAAAACTAAAAACAAACACATATTTACTATTCACGGAGACACTATGCACGAATTTAAAAACATTTTTTTTATTTTTTTTATTTTTTTATTTTATTTTATTTTTTTATTTAACTAGGTTAACATGCTACCTAAAAATCTAAGTTAATTTTATTTATTTACACAAACAAGAAAACATAAAGATGGGGGGTTTTTGAAGATCAAAATATAAAATTTCGAAAACATTAAAAGATTAAAAACAAGAAAACATTTTATTTACATAGGTGGGAAAAGAAGAATTTTTGGAAAACAATTCATCAAGAACAATCAAGAACAACATATTCATGCATCCCTTAATCTTTATTAATTGCCAAGAACACCATCAATCAAGACACAAAGATCAAAGCAACCAATGTCCCTTTAAACTTTCTTTCTTATGTGAATCGAAATAGCAAAGCACTAGACCAATTTATTTCGAAAAGTAGACATCACACATACGTTGAAAATCCGTTTTCAAATCATTAAGTTCAAGAAAGAATTGATGAACATGCAAATCCAAGCACTCAAAGCAAGTCAATTCATCACATGCATAATCTGATTTCGACTCAAAGCAAGCCTTTACTACTTATTTCGAATTAAGGTTCACAAAGCATCAACCCTAATTACTAGCAAGTTACATGCAAGTCATCCTAATTGTTTGTCAGACTTAGTAAATCGTTAACATGTAATGAAGCATAAAACCAGATTATTATTCTTTCAATTCGGCAACTAAGCAAGATCAAGAACACATAAACACATCAATCATGAAAAGAACCATCTAAATTGCATCCAAAAATCAGTTTGTCACATCATAGTTTCGGTTTAAACAACAGAAATTCCAAAGCAGAAATTCTAACTACAAGAAAGCCAAAACCGTAAGAATACATGAAAAGATGATGGTGTGAACAACCCTTAGTCATGTCCCAAGCTCCAAAGCAGATCCAAGATGATGCACAAGTGTTGATCACGGCTAGGAAGATGGATGGTTACGGCCTTGCTCCTTGAAGATTGCGAAAACCTGAAAACTAGAGAGAACAAGTGAGAATACGAAATTGTGGAGAAAATTCTGAACCTTGAAACGTCTAATACACAAGGTATATATAGGAGAACGTCTCAAGGCACTCCCAATTCGTTTCTACTTGGTTTCTCTTAGTTTGTGTTGATTTAGGACTTCTTTCTCACGAAACAGATTTCCGGCAGGATTGACCTCAGTCCACTAAAACGGCCATAACTTTCTCTAGAAAATAGATATTGATGAGCTGTAAAAAGCTCTGGAAACTAGACATCTGTAGCTTTCCAACCATATAAAGATCATAATTTTCTGAGCTCTGAGCGATTTTTGACACTCCGTTGAAGTTGACTGATCTGCACAGGCAGATTTCCGAATCTGTAATGGATTTGACTTTTAATGCACAAGTTGAGTCCAATTCGGTTTTCCTTCACATCACATGCCTCTCACATGTCTTCCACGCCTATTCTGAAGTAGAAACGTCAAGAACTCCCTAGAACCTTCAAGAATCTCACGGCAATTCAATCCTTACTCAACAAGAAGTCCAAATTCCATATTGCTTTGTAATTCGAATCTCTTGTTGCTTCCTCTTCCATGTGCACGGCATATGACCTTCTTGAGACTTCTAGATATTTCATGAACGTTCCAAAGCTCTCCTAGTGCGAGTAGAACTCCATATGCAAGTAGGTTTCCTAGTTGAATACAAACTTCTTTTCTGCGATTCTTCTACACTCTTCCGGAACCTTCTTGAGTAATCCTTATCCAACAGGGACTCCTTGTCACACTAGGATTCCTTATCTGAGTAGGATTGGGTTTCCCTGTCCAAGTAGAACTTCTAATTTCCGCGACTTAAGAGTTTAAATCCAAGTCAGCTTCTGATTCCTACTCCAACTAGGATTCCTTTTCCTAGTCAAACTGGGAGAACTTCCATTTCTTCATTTCTTTCCATTTCTGCGCCACTTGCGCTTTCCTTAGCCATTTTTGGACCTTGAGACTCCATTTTCACCTGAAAAACACTAACTAAGTTAAATTGATCAAGATAAAGAAAATAACTTAGCAAAATATAGGGTTTAAACATTATTAACGTCGCATTTTATGCTCCTATCACCCCACTCTCAAGGGTACTGACTAAGGTATCCTCATGCATAATGTCAAACATTTTCTGCGCAAGTTCATCCAAAATATCAGTAGAAAAGCAATCATGAACCTCTAGGGGATACCTCATGGCTTCAAAAATGTTAAAGCCAATAATGTCACCATCGAACTCCATTGTAAGTGAACCTTCATACACATCAATCTTCGTCCTAGCTGTCCTTAAGAAAGGACGTCCCAAAAGCAATGGAGTTGAACTTACAGGGGAGTCCTCCATTTCCAACACATAGAAATCAGCTGGGAAGATAAGATGGTTAACCTGTACAAGCACATCCTCCAACAAACCTCTAGGGTATGCATTGGATCTGTCAGCTAACTGAATGATAACGTTGTCAGATTTAAGTTCCCCTAGACCTAGGGTTTCATAAACAGAGTAGGGCATAACATTAACAGATGCACCTAGGTCTAGCATGGCATTCTTAAATCTGGAGTTACCAATAGTACAAGGAATAGTACAGCTTCCAGGATCCTTACACTTTGGAGGAATCTTCCTCTGAATCAGGGCAGAGACATTCTCACTTACCTTTACCACCTCCTTTTCACGGTTTACTCTCCTAGTAGTGCAAAGCTCTTTGAGGAACTTGGCATACTTAGGGACTTGCTTGATGGCCTCTAGGAGGGGTAAGTTTACTTGCACCTTCTTGAAAGTTTCCAAGATAGCTTGGTCACTTTCATCCTTCTTAGATTGGGCGAACCTGCGTGGGAAGGGCATGCAAGAAGAAGAAGGGTTAGCAATAACCGAATTTGTTAAGTTAGAATTACTACCTGATACTTCCGGTTTTGCCTTTAACGGTGAGGACGCCCTTGTCTCTTCCTTGGACGTTGCAGGGTCCTTCTCAAGACCCAACTTGGTGGGGTCTTGGTCTTTCTCAATTTCTATGCTCACTTGGGCCTTCTTGGGTTGCTTTGGTTGATCCACAAATGGTCTTCCACTCCTTGTAGTAACAACTGATGCATTCTCCACATTAGGGTTAGGTATTGTATTACTAGGGAGCTTGCCAGTCTCGTGGATCTTGCTCATGAAATCCACAACTTGACCCATTTGCTTCTTGAGCTCTGCAATGTCCTTGGTGTGGGTCTGTTGTCCTTGAATCAAAGCCTGTGTAGAGTTTGTCAAGGCTTGGGTAGAACTAGTCAAGGCCTCCAACGTCTTGTCATAGTGAGACATTGAAGATCCTGAATTTTGTTGAGGAGGAGGCATGTAAGGCCTTTGAAAAGATGACCCTTGGAATGAAGGCCCTTGTGGACGTTGGAAATTCCCTCCAAGAGGATTCTGAACGTTATCATTGTTGGTCCACTTGAAGTTGGGATGGTCCCTCCATCCTGGGTTGTAAGTATTGGAGTACGGGTCATGTCTAGGGCGTTGAGGTCCTCCTTGATATCCTCCTTGATATCCTCCAATAGCATTTGCAGATTCCCAACCTCCATTTTCATTAAGTTGGGGGCACTGATCTGTAACATGCCCTTGCATAGAGCACACTGATGCGGCTGAAATAGCCTCACAATTTAACCCTGCAAAATGTAGTTGTCAGTATAGGATAAGCAGGGATCGTTCAGTCCGGGGATTGTAGGGTACACCTACACAAAAAGGTCAATTAACAAATAAAAGAATAAAATGGGGGTTTTGGAATTTGGTTTCTAATCTACTAAAAATTAAAACAAAGCAAATAAAACTATATACAATGATCGACTTCCCTAACCTAGACCAATACCACTCGGAAATTACTAAGTGTAAAAACAGAAAATTCATTTCAACATGATACAAAAATGTGCCCACCTTAAATGCCTAGATAAGAGCTCAAATGAAAAGCCTCAGTGGATCAATCCACTTATCTGATTCATTCTAATGTAGGCTTGAATCGGAAAAGTCCTTACCAAGCCTAATACTACTAATTTTTGAAAACACTCAGCGTAATTCTCTTAACTAGTAGTATTATCTAACCCTCGAATCAACTCACACGTGCAAATTAACCATTAGACATAGAATTTAACACGTAATTTCCAGAATCGTTTAACCATTGAACATAGTTTTTACCACTTTTTAGAACTAATTGCTACTTGTTTAACTCAGCGCCTTAACAAATAACAATTACTCTTGGCAAATTAAGAAAACACACAAGAACTCTCACCATTATTCTAGCATGCAAACTTATTAACCTAACTCTGAAAATTACCTAAACACGTAAAAGGGCACAAGATTGTAACACACATCATAAAAGAATTCTCGAAATTAACTCAATAATAAACTGAAAATCTCAAAAATATTAATAAAAATATTCTGAAAATTCCATGTCTCCAATTACACAACTCGCAAATTGAAACACACAAAACCGAAACAAAAATTATAAGTAGAGTCATAGTTACACTTTGAAGCTTTCCTCAGCGGCTTAGCAACAAGGTGATGAACTTGTCTCTACTATGGTGGTGGAGCGTCCTTGACTCAGCGCCTTAGAGCTTTGTAGATTGATGGATGGATGGTGGTCACGGTCTTGTAAGATATGGAGGTTTGAGGAGTGAATTGGGTAGTCTTGGAATGATCTTGGCTGGGAAGTGATCTTGGCTGGGAAGTGATGCCAATTCAGTTCTGGACGTTGCCTATTTATAGGGGAGCATTGGTTGGCTTTCCCAACTGAAACGTCTTCTTTATGGCCTTAACTCCTCTCATAATGGGGCAATTCCTTTAATTTCCAAGCTGAAACGTCTTTCTCTTATTTATTTTTCCAGCTGAAACATCTTTTTCTTTTATTCCTCAACTGAAAAGATCTTTTCTCCTTTATTTCCCAACTGAAAACGTCTTTCTCTTATTTATTTTCCAGCTGAAACGTCTTTCTCTTTTATTCCTCAACTGAAAACATCTTTTCTCCTTTATTTCCCTTCTTCATTGCATGGTCAAATATCTTAATGCTTTATTTTATGACTCCATCATTGCTGTTTCCAAGAGTTCAACCAGGCAACGTTTCCTACAACAAGCAGGAGAATATCAGAATTTTCTAGAGAAAATAAAGAGAAATTAAAATGTAAAGACCGCAAAAATAGTTGACAGTTAGGAATCCTGATCCAGCTAGGATTTTTCATGAATTTTACTTTTTCCGCCTATTTCACTCCAAACACTCAACAAGACTTTCAAAATGACTTAATGACTAAAAACACAAAACTTAAGGGAGAAACAAGGCTAAAATGGGGCACATATTCAATAATATCGTCACACTTTTTGCTCCTATCAACTACCCCACACTTAGCTTTTGCTAGTCCCTTAGCAAAAAAAAATACAAAACAAAACAACGACTCAACAAAAAAAAAAAAAAACAAGTAAATGACTCTACTTCCCCTAACTGTTGTCTCAGAGACTCCAAACTCATGGCTTTCACGTTAAACACTTAATCAAAATTGCATAGATAATTCCATGGTTAATAAACCTGTGACATTCATATGACTAAGCAAGATATGGAGAACTTAAGTTATACAGTGAATGATAGCATGTTTCGAACAAGTCCAATCCAAACTCACAGGGCATACTCTCGATTTTTCTCTCAGAAATGGCTATGCTTAAAAGCTTCACTCTCAAGTATATGCAAGAGAATAAATTGTAAGGCAACAAACAGCTTGCATATTTCATCAATAAATGCATTTTGTGAAGAATTATTAAAGACCTCATGAAATGACTAAGTGCACAAATGGACCTAAACCATAAGCTCGACTGCGTACCTGACTCCACTAACCAAAGACTGCCCATCTCAAGGATCAAGTTAGCACTTAAAACAGGTTGTAATGGGGCTAAGCTAGGGTTCTCGAAATGAAGATTAAGGATACAAAAATCCTAAGGACCTAGCAGAGCACATAAGGACCACCTTATGTCATCATTTTTGTAGACCAAATATCATTGTTTTAGGCCAAACCTTCACTCTAACCAACATGGGAATGGACAAAGGCATAATTTTCAACTTTGAGCCTTCTACAAATTTGAAAGTCCAAAACCACACTTCAACAATTTCCCAAGAGTTTTCTTTTCAATTTTTCTTCTATTTTGCCGCTTTTCTTTCTTTCTTTTTCATTTTCATTTTCTTTCATTTTTTTTTTTACGGCAAATTTTTTTTTTCTCTTCTTTTTTTCTTGGATTTTCCCCACCCCACACTTGTCTTTCATCGTCACCCCTACATACTATATCATGCTCTACTAAGTCCCTAAGACAAGGGTAGAGATATCCTGTACTAAGCTCATGGTAGGGTAGTGAGGGTGATGAAACAAAGGTTTTCAACATAGGCTCAAAGGGGTTCATTCTAAGGAGTCCCACGACGGGCACAATTGGGGACACATGCTTGTTTGGCTATGGTGGTTACCCTAATGCCTTCTATCCTATCCAGGATCAGTGCATATTATGGCATACAAGTTTTGACAGTCACAACAGCCGAGTTCTAGTACTCTCTAGTCCATTAAAATCTATGGCACATGATCATTGGATTTCAAAGAATGATGAGGTTTTGCAAATACAGCCATGAAATTCTAGAATTATCAATTAAGCACTCAAAAAGAAAGTATTTTAGCTCAACAGCTCAGTTAGGGTCAAATGAATCAGACTTAATCCTAGCATGCTTAATGAACCAAGTTACAATCCTATCTCAAATCTTCATACAAGCATCACAACGTCGATTAACCACAGAATTCAATTAAGTCCTATTTCGATTGTGAAAACCTTCAGCCATGAATTCAGAGACATGTTCATCCTAGACGTTAGGAGCATCCTAAGACTCAAACAAACAAAAAGACTCTAAAACCAACATTTTTTAAATATTTTTTTTTTTGAAACTGAAAAAATTCTGAAAATAAAGGTGTAAACCCACCCCACACTTAGAATCTACATTGTCCTCAATGTAGGCAAAAAAATATGGTATATAGACCCTAAATATGGGGGGGCTACGAAAATAAGAGAAGGGTAAAACAAACAAACAAACAAACAAAGACACAAGTACAATTCAACCTAAGAAAGTGAAGGGATAGAAATGTCAAACTCTCGTTGATGGCTCCTTCACAGCTTCGGTTGAAATGGGTTGCCTCCCATGCAGCGCTTAATATTTATAGTCCTTCAGCCTGGACTCTTCTCCTTGTTCACACGTCATGGGGTGCCTCCTGGAGGGGTATCTCTTCCAATGTGTGCCCCACCAAGGACTCATAGTAGGGCTTGAGACGATGCCCATTTACCTTGAACTCCTTCCCCGTCTTCTCACTCTTGATCTCTACAGCACCATGAGCAAACACATTTGAAACTATAAATGGGCCAACCCAACGAGAACGTAGTTTACCCGGGAATAGCTTAAGTCTGGAATGGAATAACAGAACTTTCTGGCCCACTTGGAAGCTTTTTCCGCGAATCATTTTGTCATGGTAGGCCTTTGTCTTCTCCTTGTAGATCCATGAAGCATCGTAGGCCTCATTCCTTATCTCCTCAAGCTCATTTAGCTGTAGCTTCCTATGTAGGCCCGCTTCATCATAATCCATGTTGAACTTCTGGACAGCCCACCAAGCCTTGTGCTCTAGCTCCACTGGAAGGTGGCATGCCTTTCCGTAGGCCAACCTAAAGGGAGACATCCCAATAGGCGTCTTGTAGGCCGTTCTGTAGGCCCACAACGCATCATCCAATCTCTGGCTCCAATCCTTCCTTGTCGGGCCCACTGTCTTCTCAAGTATCCTCTTGATCTCCCTGTTGGATACCTCTGCTTGGCCACTGGTCTGAGGGTGGTAGGGCGTGGACACCTTATGGGTTACCCCATACTTCTTCAGCAAAGCCTCGATTGTACGGTTACAAAAGTGAGAACCTCCATCACTGATTAGCACACGTGGCACTCCAAACCTGGAAAATATGTTAGTTTTCAAGAAACCTGCAACCACTTTTGAATCGTTAGTCCTGGTGGCTTTTGCTTCCACCCACTTTGATACATAGTCCACAGCCAATAGTATATATAAACAACCATTAGACGAGGGAAATGGGCCCATAAAGTCAATGCCCCAAACTGATACGCTTTAAGCAAGCGTATAATTTAACCCTTTAAATATCATTAGTAGTATAAGCAAATAGGGATCGTTCTATTCCGGGGATTGAGGGTACACCTGTCAATGTAGGACAATATAAACAATTAAAATAAAACAAAGTATAATATTTACACAATATAAACACAATTTACGAATTAGGGGGGTTTTAGGTTTTGGTTTTCGAAAATTAAAAGAAAGAATAAAACTAAGTATAAACAAAAACACAAATACAAGAATGATATGTAAGAAACAAAGATTAAAACCGATTTCATGATTAAATTCGAATACAAACCTACATTGTTCTTCCAAGTCATGTGAAAGGAGTTGATCATGTGAAACATTCGAAAGCAAACGATTTCCCATATTTTACTTTTCAATGCTAATTAATCTAAGTGAAAGCACATAGACTAATCCTATCAAGCATGTAATCAAACCCTAGAAAGCTAGTCAATCATACATGTTCAACGCAAGAAGTTCAAGGAAAGGCTATCAACTCAAGTGCACAACTTAGTATGAATAAGTTCACCTAATTGCTATCCTCTTCAATTGAATTCGATTTTTGTCCAAAACCTTTACTACTTTGATTCAAGTTTACACAAAACGAAAAGTCGATTTCATGTTCTTAAACCTAGCACCAATTATATCAAAACCCTAAGTGTTTCGAACCACATAAGATTAAAATACAAAAGTTATCTATAAAGCAAACTCAATCGAACAATCACACATAAGCAACTTTGGAATCACAACATAGAAATCGAAAATCCTTAATCAATCATAAATTTTCAGAATATAAACCTTGTTCAAACATAAACGTTAACTAGAACAACTTCCAACGAAATCAAACAAGGAGAATCAAAAGTGATTACAAGAAAGAAGGTTGAATTACACCGTGAATGGAGAGATGGATGAATAACTCGAATGATGAACTAATGAAACTCGAAAGCAAGCTTCAAAGTACACGGCTTCAAGGTGGAATGGATGATGATGCTCACGGCCTAAGCTTGCTTCTTCCTTCCTTGCTTGAAAACGCCAAAAGTTGCACTAGAGAATGGAGAGAGCTTCCGCGTGTAGAGAGAATTTTCTGAATTGTAAAGTGGTTTTTGGAGACGTCTAGGGTGAGTGTATATATAGGGAACGGCATGTCTTGGCTTCCAAGCCGTGAGTTTTCTGATTTATTTACCAAGGAATTAAATTAATAATTCCACATGCCTTCCACCAATGAGAAATTGCCAAGTAAGCCCTAGTGTGTCATCCAACCAATCATAAAACTCCAAGGAGATACCCTAATATATTCTTGCCGAAATTCCTTGAATATTTTCTGATTTTCTTCTTGATATTTCGGCCAAAACATGCTTAGGGTTTCTAGGAATGAACCTAGACGCAATTTGGTCTCTTTCTTGATTTCTTTCCTTAAACTCCACCCTAGAAAATCTCTTGCGTAATCTTTGATTCTTCCCTTGATTTTTCACGCCACTTTTGCCTCCTCCTTTTGATTTTCACGGCAATGCAACCCTAGGGTTTCCTCCATGCGTCACAAACCCTAATTCCATGGGCTTTTGATGGGCCTTGATCCATTTTGCCGAAAATCCATAGAGTTCTTGGGCCTCGTTGCTTCAACTTCAAGTCTTCTCATCTTCCAACGCAAAACTCATTATTTTTCCATTTCTTTTTCATGGTTGCGTTGGAAACTTGCTCGGGAAGCCTTCCTCCATTTCGCAGGGTTTCCTAGTTGGATTAGGAAAGCTTATTTCTTCATTTCTGCTCAAATGTGTGGGCCAATTTCTCTCAAGTTCGTTCGTCTTGACGTTCGCAAGCTCCTCTTTCCATTCGTGCGTTCATTTCCACTTTTTAGCTCGGAGGTCCTGAAAATAGAAATTAATATGAAAAATGGAAACTTACCTAATTTGAAAAATAGAAACTTTCTAAAAATGAGAAATGGAAAGTTTCTAAAAATGAAAAATAGAAACTTACTAAAAATGAAAAATAGAAACTTTCCAGAAATGAGAAATGAGAAATGAGAAATGAGAAATGAGAAATGAAAAATGAGAAATGAAGACAAAAATGGAAACTTTCTACAATAAGGAACTTTCCCAATCAAAGAATGGAAACTTTCCCAAACAGGGATTTTTCAAGGAAATGGCGCAGAAAAATGTAGGGAAATGCAGTTAAAACGTCGCATTAAAATGCTCCTATCAAATTCCCCCACACTTAGCTTTTGCTAGTCCCTTAGCAAAATCACAACACAAACACGACTACGACTCAACAAAAATTAAAGACTCGACACATAAAAGACTCTATTGCCCTTTAACTATTTGTCTCAGCAATCTCTTACTTTCATAACACCAAGATTAGCACTTCACCAAGAATCAATGTTTAGGCATTCGAGAGTTAATTAAAACACATAAGCTACATATACACAAGTAGGACTTGGTTGGAACAATGGTGATGGTTTCTGTTAAGCATGTTTCAAACAAGTATGATTCAAATCCTCACAAAGTATATCCACTCTTTCTTCTCTCAGATTATGGCAATGCTTAAAAGCTTATACACTCAAGTATATGTGAAAGATAGCAAGTGTATCACATATTGCAAGAAACGAAAGCACATGTATAAATTTCTTTTAAAGATCTCATGAAGGATATCAACTACTTGCACAGATGGACCCAAGCCATAGGTTCAACTCTTGTAACTCATCTCCACATCAAGGGCTGTCCCATCTTAAGGATCAAGAAGGTCTTATCAAAGGTTGTAATGGGGCCATGGCTCAAGGTTTTAAAGAAACGAAGGGTAAGGAATTTAACAAAGTGTTCTAAAAACCTAGCAGAGCTCCTGCAAATGTAGAGAGACTTCTAGAAATCCACCAAGTCTGCAAAAACGTCACTATCCCATGGGGGCGTTATAAAGGGGCCTAATGTCTTCATGTTGGGCCCAAACTTCACTCTAAACTTCCTTTGGTTACTAATGAGTTGGACAAAGGCCAAATTTTTCTGTAATGGGCCTTCAAATCAAAGTAAACTCCAAACTCACCAAGTATGGGGGACTAAAATCCATAGATATTTCATCTTTTTCTTTCTTTTTGTTTTCTAGCCGTACACTTTTTCTTTTTCACTTTCTTTTTCTCGGCTTTTTCATACATTTTTTCTCTTATGGACAAGTCTACCCCCACACTTGAGCTTTCACCCCTTCTTATTCTTCATTATGGACGCCAAAAATCTTCAAGTAAAGTCTCAGTTTAGCTCCACTAAGTTCTTAGAACAAAGGGTAGGGTTATAGCTATACTAAGTTTTAGGTTAAAGATTTTTAAGGGTGATGAAAGAAAAGGCTTAACGTAGGCTCAAAGGGGTTTATCTAGGGGAGTCCCACGACGGGCACAATTAAGGACACAGGTTCATTTGGCAATGGTGGTGATCCTAGGGTGCCTCTATCCTTTCCAGAATCAGGGCCATGTATTGATATAACGTCTCAACAAGCACAAGAGTGAATTCTAGCATTCTCTAGTCCATCAAACTTAATCTATGGCAAGTAGTCAATCAAATGAAAGAATAATGAGATTATCAAAACATCGCCAAGAAAATAAGAATATATTTTCAATTATCACTCCAATAAAAAGGGACATGGGCTCAATTATCTCACATGGGTCTATATGAATCAAAACTCATCTTAACATGCTCATATTCTGTACCAAAGTCACGAAATCCATATCCACTACAAGGCACACATTTTTCATATATCTCAATTAACCAAAGAATACCATTTTAAAGTCATCTCAATTTTGTGATTCTCTTTTAGTCGTAATTTCAGAGATATAGAATCATCCTAGACAGTTGAAAGGGCATCCTAAGACTCAAAACAAAATAACAAAAGATAAGGACTCAATAGACGTTAACTAAGGACTAGGGTTATTTCCTTTCTCCTTTCGGTAACTCCTTTGGGATGTGACCAGGTAAGGAAGGGAACGATTTTGGCGGAGCTCAGCTCACTTGTTTAGCGAGGGACGAGACCCTTTGCTAGCACTTCTCGTATCCAAACCAAACCTAGACATCACACCTTAATAGATGCGCCTACGATGAAGAAATTATTTCACCCAAAACATGACTCAATGACTCCATAAAGCAACGAAATTTTGTTGATTTTTTTGACATTTTTCGATTTTTTTGTATTTTTCAATATATATGACTCAAGACAAAAGTGTAAATTCCTTCCCCCACACTTAAATATTGCATTGTCCTCAATGTAATCAATCATAAGCATGCAATGAACAAATAAGCATAAAGGATAGAGATTTACGAAAATGTCTACTAAGTTCAAAAAAGAAAATATGAAAAGAAAGAGAAATAGGGAAGGAGAAATCAAATCTGCGTGTGTAGACTCCTTCACAGCTACTTCTGAATTGGGTTGCCTCCCAAGCAGCGCTTAATGTTTATAGTCTTTCAGCCTAGACTTGTACCTCCAATTAATCCTCATGTTGTGGAGCGTTTTGGAGGGGTACATCCTCCACTTCATCCTCCACAAACGTCTCATAGTATGGCTTGAGGCGATGGCCATTCACTTTGAACTCGTTACCTGTTTGTTCACTCTTTATCTGCACAGCTCCATGAGGAAACACATGAGTAATAACAAAAGGTCCAATCCAACGAGAACGAAGTTTACCTGGAAAGAGTTTAAGACGAGAATGGAATAAAAGAACTTTCTGTCCCACAACAAAAATCTTCCTACGAATCATCTTATCATGGAAGGCCTTAGTCTTTTCCTTGTAGATCTTGGCACTTTCGAAAGCATCATTCCTAATCTCCTCTAACTCTTGCAATTGTAGCTTCCTATGAAGCCCAGCCTCATCTAGATCCATGTTAAACTGCTTCACAGCCCACCAAGCTTTGTGCTCTAACTCCACAGGTAAATGGCACGGTTTGCCATAGACAATTCGATATGGGGACATACCTATGGGAGTTTTGTATGCAGTTCTGTAGGCCCACAAAGCATCCTCCAAACGCAAGGACCAATCCTTTCTGTTAGGGTTCACAGTCTTCTCCAATATTCCCTTGATTTGACGATTTGAGACTTCAGCTTGTCCACTTGTTTGTGGATGATAAGGTGTAGAAACCTTATGTGTCACATCATATTTCTTCAAGAGAGCCTCAATCGTTCGATTGCAAAAGTGGGAACCACCATCACTAATGAGAACTCTAGGCATGCCAAACCTGCTAAAGATGTTAGACTTGATAAAATCTGCAACAACCTTAGAGTCATTAGTTCGAGTGGCTTTTGCCTCCACCCATTTCGACACATAATCCACAGCAAGCAAGATATAGAGAAATCCAAAAGATGAAGGAAAAGGTCCCATGAAATCTATACCCCAGACATCAAATATTTCAACAGTTATGATATTGGATAAAGGCATTTGATCTCTAGAGCTTAGATTTCCTGTTCTTTGGCATCTATCACAAGTTAAACAATATGCATATGCATCCTTAAATAAGGTTGGCCAAAAGAACCCAGATTCCAACACTTTAAACGCAGTTTTCTTAGACCCAAAGTGACCTCCACATGCTTTAGAATGGCAAAAAGAAAGTATGGCATTATGTTCATGTTCAGGCACACATCTCCTAATCAATTGATCAGAGCAATATTTCCACAGATAAGGTTCATCCCAAACATATTGCTTAACAGTTTTCTTAAGCCTATCCCTATGAGCACGTGACATGGTATCAGGAATCTTCCTAGAAACAATGTAATTCACAATATCCGCATACCATGGTTCACTTACCTGGATTCCAAAGAGTTGTTCATCTGGAAACGTCTCCACCAAAGGGAGAGGGTCTTCTGCGTGCACCAAACGACTCAAGTGGTCAGCTACCACGTTCTCACTACCCTTCTTGTCCTTGATTTCAACGTCAAACTCTTGCAAGAGTAGGATCCATCTAATGAGCCTTGGTTTCGCCTCCTTCTTGGTCATCAAGTACTTCAAAGCTGCATGGTCAGTATAAATAATCACCTTGGTACCAAGTAAGTAGGAACGAAACTTCTCAAGGGCAAAAACAACTGCAAGGAGCTCTTTCTCTGTAGTTGAGTAGTTCAGTTGTGCATCATTCAGAGTCCTTGAGGCGTAGTAGATGGCATACGGTCGTTTGTCCTTCCTTTGCCCTAAAACAGCTCCAACTGCATAGTCAGAGGCGTCACACATCAACTCAAAGGGCAAGGACCAATCTGGAGGTAGCATGATAGGGGCAGACGTCAATAACTCCTTGAGCTTGTTAAAGGCCTCTTGACACTCCTTGTCAAACACAAACGACACATCCTTTTGGAGTAGTTGGCATAGAGGTCTCGAAATCTTGGAAAAATCCTTGATAAATCTCCTGTAAAACCCTGCATGGCCAAGAAAAGAACGAATCTCTCTCACAGAAGTGGGAGAGGGTAAGTAACGCACAAGGTCTACCTTAGCTTTATCAACCTCAATTCCCCTAGAAGAGACAATATGTCCTAGAACTATACCTTGTCTAACCATAAAATGACACTTTTCCCAATTTAGCACAAGGTTAGTTTCCACACAACGCTTTAAAATAATTTCCAGATTATTAAGACAATCATCAAAGCTTTTTCCAAAAACAGAAAAGTCATCCATGAATACCTCTATGATTTTCTCAATATAATCCGAAAATATACTTACCATACACCTTTGAAAGGTACCTGGGGCGTTGCATAGTCCAAAAGGCATACGACGATAAGCAAATGTTCCAAAGGGACACGTGAATGTCGTCTTCTCTTGGTCTTCATTGGCTATGGCAATCTGATTGTACCCTGAGTAGCCATCCAAGAAGCAGTAGTAATCATGTCCAGCCAAACGCTCAAGCATCTGATCAATGAATGGAAGAGGAAAGTGATCTTTCCTTGTTGTTGCGTTGAGCTTCCTGTAGTCAATGCAAACTCTGTGGCCAGTAACTGTCCTTTGGGGTACCAATTCGTTTTCTGCATTCTTCACAACAGTCACTCCTGACTTCTTAGGTACAACTTGAACTGGGGACACCCATTTGGAGTCTGAAATGGGGTATATGACGCCACAATCTAGGAGTTTGATGACCTCCTTCTTCACAACTTCCATCATAGGAGGGTTGAGACGACGTTGAGCCTCTCTAGTGGGTTTTGTCCCCTCCTCAAGAAGTATCCTATGGACGCAAGTAGTAGGGCTTATTCCCTTGATATCCGCCAATGTCCATCCTATGGCGGTCTTGTGTTGCTTTAACATCTCCACCAATCTCTCCTCTTGAGACGAAGTAAGAGAGGAGGATACAATCACTGGTAAAGTCTCCTTGTCTCCTAAGTAGACATACTTCAAGTGGTCTGGTAAAGGTTTAAGTTCAAGTTCTGGTGCCTGGATCACTGAAGGTAAAGTCTTATTAGCAGATAACTGAATGGACAAGGGTGGAGGAGACTTACCTACAAAGGATGATGCCTCAAGGAAGGACACATTAGCAATGATTTCGTCCTCACATGTTTCCTTGAGCACATCTTCATGGAGTGTGACGCCATCTTTGGTGTATCCCACTCCTTGCTCCAGTGTGGTGACCAAAGTATCCTCATTCATGATATCAAACATTTCCTGTGCAAGGTTGTCCAGAATATCAATAGAAAAACAATCATGAACATCAAGAGGATACCTCATAGCTTCAAATATGTTGAAGCCAATAACGTCACCATCAAATTCCATGGTGAGAGAGCCATCATACACATCTATCTTGGTCCTGGCCGTCCTTAGGAAAGGGCGACCCAATAGCAATGGCGTTGAACTCACTGGGGAGTCTTCCATCTCCAACACATAGAAGTCAGCTGGAAAGAAAAGATGGTTAACCTGTACAAGGACATCTTCCAACAAACCTCTAGGGTATGCATTAGACCTGTCAGCTAACTGAATGATAACATTATTAGATTTAAGCTCACCTAGACCTAGGGTTTCATAAACAGAATAGGGCATGACGTTCACAGAAGCCCCTAAGTCTAACATAGCGTTCTCAAACCTAGAAGTACCAATAGTGCATGGAATAGTAAAACTTCCAGGGTCTTTGCATTTATGAGGTAGTTTCCTCTGAATCAAGGCAGATACATTTTCACTTACCTTTACTACCTCTTTCTCACCTTTTCTCCTCCTTGAGGTACAAAGCTCTTTCAAAAACTTAGCATACCTAGGCACTTGCTTGATAGCCTCAAGGAGGGGTAAATTTACTTGCACCTTCTTGAAAGTTTCCAAGATAGCTTGGTCACTTTCATCCTTCTTCGATATAGCAAATCTGCGTGGAAAGGGCATACAAGACGAAGAAGGGTTAGCAATAACCGAAGTATTCAAGTTAGAATCATTACCTTTTGGTTTCGGTTTTGCTCTAGAAGGTGAAGACGTCCTAGTCTCTTCCTTGGACGTTGCAGGGTCTTTTTCAAGGCTCTTCTTGGTAGCTTCTTGTTCCTCCTCAACTTCAATGTTCACTTGAGCCTCCTTGGCTTTTTTAGGTTGATCCACAAATACCCTTCCACTCCTAGTAGTCACCAAAGACGCATTCTCCACATTACCCTTTGGGTTTCGTATGGTGTTACTAGGGAGCTTCCCAGTCTCATGAATCTTGCTCATAAAATCCACAACTTGGCCCATTTGGTTCTTGAGATCCGCAATGTCTTTGGTGTGGGTCTGTTGTCCTTGAACCAAAGCTTGAGTAGAACTAGTGAGAGCTTCAAACATCTTATCATAGTTAACGCTCTGATTTGAACTCCCTGAAGCATGTTGATTTTGCATGTAGGGCCTTTGGAATGGTGGTCCTTGAGGTCCTTGAAAAGATTGTCCTTGAAATGGTGGCCCTTGAGGACGTTGGAAATTTCCTCCAAGGGGATTCTGAGTGTTTTCATTGTTTGTCCACTTGAAGTTGGGGTGGTCCCTCCATCCAGGATTGTAAGTGTTTGAGTAAGGATCATATCTTGGACGTTGAGGGCCCCCATGATTTCCTTGGTAACCTCCAATGGCGTTCAATGATTCCCATCCTCCACTCTCTGATAACTGAGGGCATTGATCAGTTACATGCCCTTGCATCGAACATACTCCACAAGCTTGCAATATTCCCTTGGCACTCACAACTTGATCCATGAGAAGGGTGAGTTTATTCAATCTATCCTCAATAACCGAAGTGCCTATCTCACCCACCTTTCTAGTTGTGAGGCCCACACCCTCGTATTGTTGGGCGTTCTTTGCTCTGTTCTCTATCATAGCTCGCCCTTCAGTAGGTGACTTGTCTACAAAGGCTCCCCCAGCCGCAGCATCTAGCATATCACGTTCCAAGGGTAGGAGACCTTCATAGAAACAAGTTAGCAAGGTTTCTTCCTTCATCTGATGTTGAGGACATTGTGCAATCAAGGATGAAAACCTCTCATAATAAGCGGAATAAGATTCATCTTGAGCCTGCTTAATTCCACTTATCTTCTTCCGGAGTGTGATGATCTTTGAAGCTGGAAAGTACTTCTCTAAGAATGCCTTCATCATAGTGTTCCATGAAGTAATTCGTCCAGAAGGCAGTTCATAGAGCCAATCTTTTGCACGGTCAGCTAGAGAGAAGGGAAATGCCTTCATCTTAAGGATATTCTCATCCGCTCCTTGTGGTAACATGTTGATACACACGGATTGAAACTCCCTAAGATGCTTGTTGGCATCCTCCATATTGAGGCCATGGAACGTTGGAAGCCTATGAAGCAATCCACTTCTTAACTCAAAGTCAGCCGTCTTCCCTGGAGCAGGTGCAGGGTACACAATACTTGTAGGAAGTCCTTCTTGAACCACAGATGAAGAGAGTTCTCTAATGGAAGCCATTCTAACGTTTTCTTCAGGAGGTGGTGAACCAGGTGGTGAATTCTGAGGTGTAAGTGAGTTGGACGAAACACTAGGGGATACTGACCCTTCTGAAGGAAACAGCCTCCTCCCTTGATCGTTAACTGTGTATTCCTTGTATGTTGGAGAAGAGGGCTGTTTGTTGATGCACTCAAAGCGAGCGCATAATTTAACCCTGAAATGTCATTAGTAGTATAAAGTAAATAGGGATCGTTCTATTCCGGGGATTGAGGGTACACCTGTCATTGTCAAACAGTTAAACAATTAAAATTAAAACAAAGTATAATATTCACAAAGATATTCACAAGTATAAACATTATTTACGAAAAAGGGGGGATTTTGTTTTTGGTTTTTCGAAAATAAAACTAAGTTAACAAAACAATTAAAATGCAAAAACATAAAAATACGAGTGGAATGAGAGAACAAAGATCAAAATCGAAACATATGATTAAAATTGATTCAAACCCTAATATTGTTCATCTAAGTCATGAGAAAGGAGTTGATCATGTGAAACGTTCGAAAGCAAACGATTTCCCATATTTTACTTTTCAATGCTAATTAACCTAAGCGAAAGCACCTAGATTAATCCTATCAAACATGCAATCAAACCCTAGAAAGCTAGTCAATCATGTCATGTTTAACGCATTACACATAGAGAAAGGCTATCAACTCAAGTGTACAACTTAGTATGGAAAAGTCCACCTAATTGCAATCCTCGTTAATTAAATTCGATCTTTGTACAAAACCTTTACTACTTTGATTCAAGTTTACACAAAACGAAAAGTCGATTTCATGTTCTTAAACCTAGCACCAATTATATCAAAACCCTAAGTGTTTGCAACCACATAAGATTAAAATACAAAAGTTATCTATAACGCAAATTTAATTAAACAAACCCACATAAGCAACTCTCGAATCACAATAATATGAATCTGAAAATTCTCAATTAATCATAAAATTCCAGAAATTAATATTTGTTCAAACACATATGTCAACTAGTTCATAACCAACGAAATTCAAAGCAAAGGTTACAAAGGAGAATCGGATTACACCGTGAGATGGGGATGGATGATGGATGCTCAAGGTTGGAGATGGATGATGGATGCTCACGGTTATGCTTCTTCTCCCTTGGCCTTGCTTGAACTCGTGGAGATGACTAGAGGATGGAGAAACTCACAGCTATGCTAAGAAGATTTTCTGATTTTTTTCTAAAGTGTAAATTGTATGGAGGAGAAGAACCTCCTCAATGTCAAAGAGGTGGGTATATATAGGAGCACGACTAGGGTTCACAAAACAATCAGAATTTTCCACATAGCTTCAACCAATGATAATTCGCCAAGTAAGCTTGTGATGTGGTCCAACCAATCATAGAATGCCAAGTAAGCTTTGTGATGTGTTCCAACCAATCATAATTCTCTAAAATACCTCCCTAATATTTAATTGCTGAATTTCCTTGAAATTATTCTGATTTTCTTCATGAATTTCGGCCAACATTCCTTTAGGGAATTTAGGGATGAATCTGGACGCCTTTTGAGCTTTTCCTTGGTGCACACATATTTTCCTTCCATAAATATCTCCCTTGAATCTCTCTTGGCGTCATCTCCTTGATTATTTCTGATTTTCACGTTGGCAATCACACCAAATTATTCCTCCAACAATATTTCTTTCCATAAAAGTCTCCCAAGAAAATCTCTCCTTGAAATCCTCAATCAATCATCTTCAATTCCCACGTTGTCACCTTGTTTTTCCTTAAGTATTACACGGCAAATTTAATCCCCAAGGAAAATATATTTTCCTTTTTTAAAAACTCTTCCTTGAATCTCTCCTTGCCATGTCATCTTCATGAAGCTTCTCTTTCCATTTATGAACTCAATTCAGCTTATTTATTCCAAAAACCTGAAAATAGAAGCTTTCTAAAATAAGAAATGGAAACTTTCCTAAACTAAAATGGAAACTTTCTAAAAATGGAAAATAGAAACTATAAAACGGAAACTTTCTACAATTAGGAACTTTCCCAATCAAAGAATGGAAACTTCCCTAAACAGAGTTTTAATAAGGAAATAACGCAAGAAATGTAGGGAAATAACAGTTAAAACGTCGCATTAAAATGCTCCTATCAAATTCCCCCACACTTAACTTTTGCTAGTCCCTTAGCAAAATCACACAAAGACTCAACGAAAATTTAAAGACTCTACACAAACAATGACTCTATTGCCCTTCAACTTTTTTGTCTCAACAATCTCTTACTTTCACAACACCAAGATTAGCAGTCCACCAAGAATCAATGTTTAAGCATTCGAGAGTTAATTGAAACACATAATTTACACATACACAAGTAGGACTTGGTTGTACCAATGGTGATGGGTTCTGTTAAGCATGTTTCAGACAAGTATGATTCAAATCCTCACAAGGTATATCCACTCTTTCTTCTCTCAGAATTCAAGGCAATGCTTAAAAGCTTATACACTCAAGTATATGTGAAAGATAGCAAGTATATCACATATTATATGAAACGAAAGCACATGCATACATTTTTCTTTTAAAGATCTCATGAAAGGTACCAACTACTTGCACAGATGGACCCAAGCCATATGTTCAACTCTTGTAACTCATCTCCACATCAAGGGCTGTCCCATCTTAAGGATCAAGAAGGTCTTCTCAAGGGTTGTAATGGGGCCATGGCTCAAGGTTTAAAGAAACGAAGGGTAAGGAATTTTAACAAGGTGTCCTCAAAACCTAGTAGAGCTCATGCAGATGTAAAGAGACTTCTAGAAATCCACCAATTATGCAAAAACGTCACTTCCCATAGAGGTTTTATAAAAGGGCCTAATGTCTTCATGTTGGGCCCTAACTTCACTCTAAACTTCCTTTGAACTCTAGTGAATTGGACAAAGGCCAAATTTTTTGTAATGGGCCTTCAATTCAAAACAAACTCCAAACTCACTAAGTATGGGGGACTAAAATCCATAGACTTATTTTTCTTTCCTTCCTTTTTCTTTCTAGCCGTGTAAATTTTTTTCTTTTTTTTTTTACGGCTCCACATATATTTTTCCATGGACAAGTCTACCCCCACACTTGAACTTTCACCTCTTCTCAATCTTCATTCTCAGTGCCAAATCCTTAAGTAAAGTCCCAAAAGATAGCTCCACTAAGTTTTTAGAACAAAGGGTAAGAGTGTAGCTATACTAAGGTTCAGGGTTAAGGATTTTAAGGGTGATGAAAGAAAAGGCTTAATGTAGGCTCAAAGGGATTTATCTAGGGGGGTCCCACGACGGGCACAAATAGGGACACAAGCTCATTTCGCAATGGTGGTAATTCCTAGGGTGCCTCTATCCTTTCCAGAATCAGGGCCATGTATTGATAAAACGTCTCAACAAGCACAAGAGTGAATTCTAGCATTCTCTAGTCCATCAAACTTAATCTATGGCAAGCAATCAATCAAATAAAAGGATAATGAGATCATCAAAACATCGCCAAGAAAATAAGAATATATTTTTCATTTCACTCCAAGAAAAAGGGACATGGGCTCAATATCTCACATGGGCTTTTATGAATCAAAACTCATCCTAACATGCTCATATTCTGTACCAAGGTCACGAAATCCATATCCACTACACATGCATATACTTTTCATATATCTCAATTAACCAAAGAATACCATTTAAAATCATCTCAGTATTGTGATCCTCTTTTAGCCATAATTTCAGAGATATAGAATCATCCTAGACAGTTGAAAGGCATCCTATGACTAGAAAATAAAAACAAAGGACTAAGACTCAATAAATAAAAGCAACGAAATTTTTTTTTTTTTTGACATTTTTTTTCAATTTTTTTGTATTTTTCAGTATAACTCAAGACAAAAGTATAAATCCCTTCCCCCACACTTAAATATTGCATTGTCCTCAATGTAATCAATCATAAGCATGCAATGAAACAATTAAGCATATAGGAAAGGAATTTACGAAAACAAAAACAAAAGAGAAAATTTGAAAAATAAAAGAAATAGGGAAGGAGAAGGCAAATCTGTGTTATTGACTCCTTCACAGCTGCTTCTGAATTGGGTTGCCTCCCAAGCATCGCTTGAGTTTAACGTCTTTCAGCCAGACGGAATAGATATTAAAAAGTTAGTAACTATAATTAACAAAGAAATACAAAAAAAATATAAACAAGTAAAAAAAGAATTACAAACTACAAATAATATTAACAAGTACATTGTACATAAGACACAAGTTAAGTTTTTTTTTTTTTTTTTTAGTGTATCACAACATTTTCATTTGTTATAAATATTATTGATACCGAATCTAATTCCAAACAGTAAATCAAGTGGACGTGCGGCCCAAGTATAGTCGCCTAAACACAAAGTCCCTTTCAAATCCTTTGGGCAACCTTACTGAAATGGCCAGGTGGGGGAGGGCGAACACGAGAGGAAAAATCCATTTTGGCATGAGCTACTCCCACATAGTGGTTTAGGCCCATTTGGAAGCACTTCTGGATTCAAAAACCCGTCATGAACGTTGTCCCCTTCCTAGACACCATTCCACATAGGCTATACTTACTGAGATGAAAAAGGTCATAAGTGTGAAGACAGTTCAACAAGTGTTAATAGAGGCCGCCCTCAACCTTAAGGGACCTGAACTAGGTACCAATAAGGGGTTTAGACCAATATTAACAAAAGAGACTTCACCTATTCCATTCAATTTACAACTTACAATTAAAACTCGTATTTCAACAATATAAAAAACAACCTAATTAATTAATTAAACTAAGTTTCAACAATTTATATACAATAACTATAAACAAAAACAAGTGATTTTTCAATCCCCGGCAACGGCGCCAAAAATTGATGCACTCAAAGCGAGCGCATAATTTAACCCTGAAATGTCATTAGTAGTATAAAGTAAATAGGGATCGTTCTATTCCGGGGATTGAGGGTACACCTGTCATTGTCAAACAGTTAAACAATTAAAATTAAAACAAAGTATAATATTCACAAAGATATTCACAAGTATAAACATTATTTACGAAAAAGGGGGATTTTGTTTTTGGTTTTTCGAAAATAAAACTAAGTTAACAAAACAATTAAAATGCAAAAACATAAAAATACGAGTGGAATGAGAGAACAAAGATCAAAATCGAAACATATGATTAAAATTGATTCAAACCCTAATATTGTTCATCTAAGTCATGAGAAAGGAGTTGATCATGTGAAACGTTCGAAAGCAAACGATTTCCCATATTTTACTTTTCAATGCTAATTAACCTAAGCGAAAGCACCTAGATTAATCCTATCAAACATGCAATCAAACCCTAGAAAGCTAGTCAATCATGTCATGTTTAACGCATTACACATAGAGAAAGGCTATCAACTCAAGTGTACAACTTAGTATGGAAAAGTCCACCTAATTGCAATCCTCGTTAATTAAATTCGATCTTTGTACAAAACCTTTACTACTTTGATTCAAGTTTACACAAAACGAAAAGTCGATTTCATGTTCTTAAACCTAGCACCAATTATATCAAAACCCTAAGTGTTTGCAACCACATAAGATTAAAATACAAAAGTTATCTATAACGCAAATTTAATTAAACAAACCCACATAAGCAACTCTCGAATCACAATAATATGAATCTGAAAATTCTCAATTAATCATAAAATTCCAGAAATTAATATTTGTTCAAACACATATGTCAACTAGTTCATAACCAACGAAATTCAAAGCAAAGGTTACAAAGGAGAATCGGATTACACCGTGAGATGGGGATGGATGATGGATGCTCAAGGTTGGAGATGGATGATGGATGCTCACGGTTATGCTTCTTCTCCCTTGGCCTTGCTTGAACTCGTGGAGATGACTAGAGGATGGAGAAACTCACAGCTATGCTAAGAAGATTTTCTGATTTTTTTCTAAAGTGTAAATTGTATGGAGGAGAAGAACCTCCTCAATGTCAAAGAGGTGGGTATATATAGGAGCACGACTAGGGTTCACAAAACAATCAGAATTTTCCACATAGCTTCAACCAATGATAATTCGCCAAGTAAGCTTGTGATGTGGTCCAACCAATCATAGAATGCCAAGTAAGCTTTGTGATGTGTTCCAACCAATCATAATTCTCTAAAATACCTCCCTAATATTTAATTGCTGAATTTCCTTGAAATTATTCTGATTTTCTTCATGAATTTCGGCCAACATTCCTTTAGGGAATTTAGGGATGAATCTGGACGCCTTTTGAGCTTTTCCTTGGTGCACACATATTTTCCTTCCATAAATATCTCCCTTGAATCTCTCTTGGCGTCATCTCCTTGATTATTTCTGATTTTCACGTTGGCAATCACACCAAATTATTCCTCCAACAATATTTCTTTCCATAAAAGTCTCCCAAGAAAATCTCTCCTTGAAATCCTCAATCAATCATCTTCAATTCCCACGTTGTCACCTTGTTTTTCCTTAAGTATTACACGGCAAATTTAATCCCCAAGGAAAATATATTTTCCTTTTTTAAAAACTCTTCCTTGAATCTCTCCTTGCCATGTCATCTTCATGAAGCTTCTCTTTCCATTTATGAACTCAATTCAGCTTATTTATTCCAAAAACCTGAAAATAGAAGCTTTCTAAAATAAGAAATGGAAACTTTCCTAAACTAAAATGGAAACTTTCTAAAAATGGAAAATAGAAACTATAAAACGGAAACTTTCTACAATTAGGAACTTTCCCAATCAAAGAATGGAAACTTCCCTAAACAGAGTTTTAATAAGGAAATAACGCAAGAAATGTAGGGAAATAACAGTTAAAACGTCGCATTAAAATGCTCCTATCATTTGTACTCAAGGAGTGAAGAATTCTTCAAACGAGCGATCCTTGCTTCAATTTCTTTAACTGTAGAAGGTCTAGAAGGCTCGGTCATTCATAGAATTCCTGAACATTATTAAAATTTAGAGAAGTTAGTAAAGTGTATAGTGAAGTAAATAGAAGTTAATGATTTATACATAAATGTTACTATTCACGAGTCACTATTCACGATTTACTATTCACGAATTTACAAGTATAAAGAGAAGTATAAATTACAAAAATTCCACAAAGTATAACGTTACAAATATACAAATTTTAGTTAGGGTATGGCATAGTTAAGAAAAGTTTGAATCCCATTATAAGCCCTTAACCAAGGTTTAGACGTGCGGCCCAAGGGTTCGATCCTTAATACTAGTCGCCCTTCTCAATCTTTTGGTAACTCTTTTCACATAGAGCCAGGTAGTAGAGGAACGATTTTGGCGGAGCTCAGCTCACTTGTTTAGCAGGGGACGAGACCCTTTGCTAGCACTTCTCGTATCCAATCAACCTAGACACCCTATGCTACTAAGGTGCGCCATATGAAAGAGAAGGGTGCAAGACTAATGTTAAAGACAAAGTCCTTCACCTATTCCATTATGGTCAAAAACTTATAATAAAATTCATACTCTCAAAAACCTGATTTTTACTATTCACGAAAATTTTATACAATTTGATAGGAGCAAAAAGTGTGACAATATTATTGAATATGTGCGCCATTTTAGCCTTGTTTCTCCCTTAAGTTTAGTGTTTTGAGTCATTGAGTCGTTTTTAGAGTCTTGTTGAGTGTTTGGAGTGAAATAAGCGGAAAAAGTAAAATTCATGAAAAATCCTAGCTGGATCAGGATTCCTAACTGTCAACTGTTTTTGCGGTCTTTACATTATTTTAATTCCCTTTATTTTCTCTAGAAAATTCTGATATTCTCCTGCTTGTTGTAGGAAACGTTGCCTGCTGGAACTATTGGAAACAGCAATGATGGAGTCATAAAATAAAGCATTAAGATATTTGACCAAGCAATGAAGAAGGGAAATAAAGGAGAAAAGACGTTTTCAGTTGAGGAATAAAAGTGAAAGACGTTTCAGCTGGAAAATAAATAAGAGAAAGACGTTTTCAGTTGGGGGAATAAAGGAGAAAAGACGTTTTCAGTTGAGGAATAAAAGAGAAAGATGTTTCAGCTGGAAAATAAATAAGAGAAAGACGTTTCAGCTTGGAAATTAAAAGAATTGCCCCATTATGAGAGGATTTAAGGCCATAAAGGAGACGTTTCAGCTGGAAAAGCCAACCAATGCTCCCCTATAAATAGGCAACGTCCAGAACTGAATTTGCATCACTTCCCAGCCAGAGATCACTTCCCAGCCAAGATCACTTCCCGGCCTATCACTTCCCAGCCAAGATCATTCCAAGACTACCCAATTCACTCCTCAAACCTCCATATCTTACAAGACCGTGACCACCATCCATCCATCAATCTACAAAGCTCTAAGGCGCTGAGTCAAGGACGCTCCACCACCATAGTAGAGACGAGTTCATCACCTTGTTGCTAAGCCGCTGAGGAAAGCTTCAAAGTGTAACTATGACTCTACTTATAATTTTTGTTTCGGTTTTGTGTGTTTCAATTTGCGAGTTGTGTAATTGGAGACATGGAATTTTCAGAATATTTTTATTAATATTTTTGAGATTTTTAGTTTATTATTGAGTTAATTTCGAGAATTCTTTTATGATGCATGTTACAATCTTGTGCCCTTTTATGTGTTTTGGTAATTTTCAGAGTTAGGTTCATAAGTTTGCATGCTAGAATAACGGTGAGAGTTTTTGTGTGTTTGCTTAATTTGCCAAGAGTAATTGTTATTTGTTAAGACGCTGAGTTAAACAAGTAGCAATTAGTTCTAAAAAGTGGTAAAAACTATGTTCAATGGTTAAACGATTCTGGAAATTACGTGTTAAATTCTATGTCTAATGGTTAATTTGCACGTGTGAGTTGATTCAAGGGTTAGATAATACTACTAGTTAAGAGAATTACGCTGAGTGTTTTCGAAAATTAGTAGTATTAGGCTTGGTAAGGACTTTTCCGATTCAAGCCTACATTAGAATGAATCAGATAAGTGGATTGATCCGCTGAGGCTTTTCATTTGAGCTCTTATCTAGGCATTAAAGGTGGGCACATTTTTGTAGCATGTTGAAATGAATTTTTTGTTTTTACACTTAGTAATTTCTGAGTAGTATTGGTCAAGGTTAGGGAAGTCGATCATTGTATATAGTTTTATTTGTTTTGTTTTTATTTTAAGTAGATTAGGAACCAAATTTCAAAACCCCCATTTTATTCTTTTATTTGTTAATTGACCTTTTTGTGTAGGTGTACCCTACAATCCCCGGACTGAACGATCCCTGCTTATCCTATACTGACAACTACATTTTGCAGGGTTAAATTGTGAGGCTATTTCAGCCGCATCAATTTTTGGCGCCGTTGCAGGGGATTGTTAAAATCCCTTGCACTTAAAGTGTCATCGATTTTGTTGTATATAGAATGCATGCTAATTTTTGTACTACACTTGTGGAATGGTGACAAATTGCAATTTCGGTTAGGCCAAGCTTTAATTGTGATTTAGTTTAAGTTTTATGAGTGTTACAAAATTAAGCATGTCTTTTATCATTGTTGTACAATTTGTAGAAGTTGTTTTTTTTAACCATATTGTAAATTGAATGTGTTTCACTTCGATTTTTTTTTTTTTTTTTTTCAGTATATTGTAAATTGTAGAATGAGTTTTTTTTTTAGTATGTTGTAAATTGTATGTGTTTCACTTAGATTAATATACTTAGGTTGTGAATTTTGCTAAATACTTAATTGTTGTAAGTGTGTAAAATCGTATGAGTAGACAAGGGCCCTTTTGTTAATATTGGCCTAAACCCTTCATTAGTACCTTGCTCAGGTCTCTTGAGGTTGAGGGCGGCCTTTATTAACACTTGGAGAACGGTCTAACACATAAGTTAATTTCCCAGCTGAGTAAGGGGCATACGGATGGTGTCTAAGGTTGAGACCCTGGGTGATGGGTTCAATTGGATCTCAGAGATACTATAGAATGAGCGTAAACCACTATGTGGGAGTAGCCGATAGGGGCCTAAACCTCAATGAGGGAGTAGCCTCCGTAGTATCACCAAAATGAGTCCTCCCTCTCACTTAACTCTTAATCTGGCCATTCGGCCTTCTGAAACAAAGGAAAGAGACTTATGTCTGGGCGACTATCCCTATATCGTATCTCACCAATAGTAGTGGTTTCTATTGGGCTCGACTTGCAACTTGGAATCAATTGAGATATTAACTATGTTTATAACAAACTCAAAAAAAAAAAAAAAAAAAAAAAAAAAAAATTGTTGTGTGACCTGCTTAAGGTATATTGGATTAAACATGACCTTATCGAGGGTAGCTGTTCTATAGTCCCATTGCACACTGAGGTCCTCTGTTCCAGTACCTAAGTATGTAAATGTAAAAGTAACTTAGATAGTAGGAAAGGCATAATGTTTGTATTCCTAACCTTGTATATGTTACTAACACTTGACCCAAGGAATGAGCACGTGTGAACAAGGAGAAGAGTCCAGGCTGTAGGACTATAAATATTAAGCGCTGCATGGGAGGCAACCCATTTCAATCGAAGCTGTGGAGGTGCCATCAACGAGAGTTTGACATTTCTATCCCTTCACTTGCTTAGGTTGAATTGTACTTGTGTCTTTGTTTGTTTGTTTATTTCACCCTTCCCTTATTTTCGTAGCCCCCCATATTTAGGGTCTATATACCATATTTTTGCTTACACTAAGGACAATGTAGATTCTAAGTGTGGGGTTACACCTTTATTTTAGTCTAGTTTATTTTAGTTTACACCTTTATTTTAGTTTAGAGAAAAAATAAAAATAAAAAAATGTTGGTTTTAGAGTCTTTTTGTTTGTTTGTTTGTTTGTTTTTTTTGTCTTAGGAAGCTCCTAACGTCTAGGATGAACATGTCTCTAAATTCATGGCTGAAGGTTTTCACAATCGAAATAGGACTTAATTGAATTCTGTGGTTAATCGACGTTGTGATGCTTGTATGAAGATTTGAGATAGGATTGTAACTTGGTTCATTAAGCATGCTAGGATTAAGTCTGATTCATTTGACCCTAAGTGAGCTGTTGAGCTAAAATACCTTCTTTTCGAGTGCTTATTGATAAATTCATAATTTCATGGCTATATTTGCAAAACCTCATCATTCTTTGAAAATCCAATGATCATGTGCCGTAGATTTTAATGGACTAGAGAGTACTAGAACTCGACTGTTGTGACTGTCAAAACTTGTATGCCATAATATGCCCTGATCCTAGATAGGATAGAAGGCATTAGGGTAACCACCATAGCCAAATAAGCATGTGTCCCCAATTGTGCCCGTCGTGGGACTCCTTAGAATGAACCCCTTTGATGCGCTCTTGGGAAGCGACCAATTTAACCCTGAAATGTCATTAGTAGTATAAAGTAAGTAGGGATCGTTCTATTCCGGGGATTGAGGGTACACCTGTCATTATCAAACAATTAAACAATTAAAATTAAAACAAAGTATAATATTTACAAAAATAAAACAAAATATATACATATTTACGAAAAAGGGGGGATTTTTGATTTTGGTTTTCTATTTTCGAAAATAAAAGCTAACTAAATAATTAAAAACGCAAAAACATAAAAATATAAATGGAATGTAAGAACAAAGATCAAAGTCGAAACTCATGATTAAAATTGATTCAAGTTCATCATTGTTCATCATAGTCATGCAAGAGGAGTTGATCATGTGAAACGTTCAAAAGCAAACAATTTCCCATATTTTACTTTCAATGCTAATTAACCTAAGCGAAAGCACCTAGATTAATCCTATCAAACATGCAATCAAACCCTAGAAAGCTAGTCAATCATGTCATGTTTAACGCATTAAGCACCTAGAAAGGCTATCAACTCAAATGTGCAACTTAGTATGAAAAAGTCCACCTAATTGCAATCTTCTTTGATTAAATTCGGTTTTTGTACAAAACCTTTACTACTTATTGATTCAAGAACACAAAACCAAAAAGTTGATTCATGTTCTTAAATTCGTAGCACCAATTATATCAAAACCCTAAGTGTTTGCAACCACATAAGATTAAAATACAAAAGTTATCTATCATGCAAATTTAATCAAACACTCACACAAAAGCAACCATAAATCGCAATATATGAATCTGAAAATTAACAATTAATCATAAAATTTCAGAAAACAACACTTGTTCAAACATGTGTGTCAACTAGGGCAAAACCAACGAAAATTACAAAGCAAAGGTTACAAGGAGAATCGGATTACACCGTGATGAAGATGAGATGAATGAAGTGATGAATGGTCTCTTGAATTTCGAAAGCAATCTTCAAGGATGGTGATGGATGATGTGCACGGCTTGTCCTCTTCTTCCTTGGCCTTGCTTGAACTTCGTGGTTGCCCTAGAGGATGGAGAAGAGCATGGCTAAGCTAGAGAGAGTTTTCTGATTTTTTTCTCAAAGTGTAAACGCAAAAGTGGGAACTCCAAAACGTTGAGAAGAGGGGAGATTATATAGGGGACGTCCTCCTTGCTCTCCAAGCCGTGTAAACCTTATGGAATTAATCTGAAAATTCCACATAATTTCCTCCAATAATATCTTGCCAAATAAGCCCTATGAGATGGTTCAACCAATCACAAAATTCCATTTAATTCCCTAACAATCTTGGCCGAAATTCCCTTGATAATATTCTGATTTTATACTTTAAATTCGGCCAAAATTCCTTTAGGGAATATAGGAATGTATCTAGACTTCTTTTGAGCTTTTCTTGGTCTCCACCTTTTTCTCTTTCCTTTTATTTCTCCCTTGAATCTCTCCTTGCCGAATTCTCTAGGGTTTCTTCTTTAATTCACGGCAATTCCTTCTTTTCCTCTTGGAATTCCACGGCAATAATATCTCTAGGGTTTATCTCCAAGTATTTTCTTTCCATAAAAATAGCCCTAGAAAATCTCCCTAGAAAATCTCTTCTTATTTTCTGATTTTTAACGCCAACTTCCTTGTTTCTCTCTTGCTTTGGACGGCAAATTCTCCCCTAGGGTTTATTCATGCGTCATAAACCCTACTTGCATGGGCTTAATGGGCCTTTGATCCATTTGCCGAAAATCCACTTCATTCTTGAGAGTTCTTGGGCCTTGTTGCTTTAACTTCAAGCCTTGTCACCTTCCAACGTCATAACACTTCATTTTTCCATTTAAAGTTCATGATAATGTTGGAAACTTCATAGGTAAGCTTTCCTCCTTTTCGCAGGGTTTCCTGGTTGGACCAGGAAAACTTCTTTTCTTCATTTCTGCTCATTTCTGTGGCTCATTGTTCTTCATCTTTGCTCCCCTTGACTTTCGCAAGCTCCTCTTTCCATTTGTGAGTTCATTTCCACTTTTTAGCTCGGAGGTCCTGAAAATAGAAACTAATAAGAAAAATAGAAACTTTCCTAAAATGAAAAATGGCAACTTTCCTAAACTGAAAATGGGAAACTTTCTAAAAATGAAAATAGAAACTACTGAAAATGGAAACTTACTAAAAATGATAAATAGAAACTACAAAAATAGAAACTTTCTACAAATAGGAACTTTCCCAATCAAAGAATGGAAACTTTCCTAAACAGGGTTTTATTAAGGAAATAACGCAGAAAATGCAGGGAAAAGCAAGTAAAACGTCGCATTAAAATGCTCCTATCAAATTCCCCCACACTTAGCTTTTGCTAGTCCCTTAGCAAAATCACACCAAGACTCAACAGAAATTAAAGACTCTAAACATACAAAGACTCTATAGCCCTTCAACTTTTTGTCTCAGCAATCTCTTACTTTCACAACACCAAGATTAGCACTTCACCAAGAATAAATGTTTAGGCATTCGAGAGTTAATTAAAACACATAAGTTACATATACACAAGTAGGACTTGGTTGGAACAATGGTGATGGTTTCTGTTAAGCATGTTTCAAACAAGTATGATTCAAATCCTCACAAGGTATATCCACTCTTTCTTCTCTCAGATCATGGCAATGCTTAAAAGCTTATACACTCAAGTATATGTGAAAGATAGCAAGTATATCACATATTGCAAGAAACGAAAGCACAAGTATATTTTTCTTTTAAAGATCTCATGAAGGATATCAACTACTTGCACAGATGGACCCAAGCCATAGGTTCAACTCTTGTAACTCATCTCCACATCAAGGGCTGTCCCATCTTAAGGATCAAGAAGGTCTTATCAAGGGTTGTAATGGGGCCATGGCTCAAGGTTTAAAGAAACGAAGGGTAAGGAATTTAACAAAGTGTCCTAAGAACCTAGTAGAGCTTATGTAAATGTAGAGAGACTTCTAGAAATCCACCAAGTATGCAAAAACGTCACTATCCCATGGGGGCGTTATAAAGGGGCCTAATGTCTTCATGTTGGGCCCTAACTTCACTCTAAACTTCCTTTGGTTACTAATGAGTTGGACAAAGGCCAAATTTTTCTGTAATGGGCCTTCAAATCAAAGTAAACTCCAAACTCACCAAGTATGGGGGACTAAAATCCATAGATATTTCATCTTTTTCTTTCTTTTTGTTTTCTAGCCGTACACTTTTTCTTTTTCACTTTCTTTTTCTCGGCTTTTTCATACATTTTTCTCTTATGGACAAGTCTACCCCCACACTTGAGCTTTCACCTCTTCTTATTCTTCATTATGGACGCCAAAAATCTTCAAGTAAAGTCTCAGTTTAGCTCCACTAAGTTCTTAGAACAAAGGGTAGGGTTATAGCTATACTAAGGTTTAGGTTAAAGATTTTTAAGGGTGATGAAAGAAAAGGCTTAACGTAGGCTCAAAGGGGTTTATCTAGGGGGGTCCCACGACGGGCACAATTAAGGACACAGGTTTATTTGGCAATGGTGGTAATTCCTAGGGTGCCTCTATCCCTTCCAGAATCAGGGCCATGTATTGACAAACGTCTCAACAAGTACAAGAGTGAATTCTAGCATTCTCTAGTCCATCAAACTTAATCTATGGCAAGCAATCAATCAAATGAAGAATAATGAGATCATCAAAACATTGCCAAGAAATTAAGAATATATTTTTCATTTCACTCCAAGAAAAAGGGACATGGGCTCAATTATCTCACATGGGCTTATATGAATCAAAACTCATCTTAACATGCTCATATTCTGTACCAAAGTTTCGAAATCCATATCCACTACAAGGCACATATTTTTCATATATCTCAATTAACCAAAGAATACCATGTTTAAGTCATCTCAATTTTTGTGATCCTCTTTTAGTCATGATTTCAGAGATATAGAATCATCCTAGACAGTTGAAAGGGCATCCTAAGACTCAAAACAAAAACAAAAGCAACGAAAATTTTTAAATTTTTGACATTTTTCAATTTTTTTGTATTTTTCAATATATGACTCAAAATAAAAGTGTAAATCCCTTCCCCCACACTTAAATATTGCATTGTCCTCAATGTAATCAAGAAAAAGCATGCAATGAAACACTTAAGCATATAGGGATGGAATTTACGAAAATAACTATAAAACAAAGAAGAATTTGAGAAGTAAAGGGAAAGAGAAAGCAAATCTGATTTGCATGGGTTGCCTCCCAAGTAGCGCTTGGTTTTAACGTCTTCTCAGCCTAGACGTGGTTTCCTCTTCTCCTCAGTTGGTGGAACCTTCAAAGCCTCCCTTTGGGTTTGGAATTGTGTTGCTCGGAAGCTTACCACTCTCATGAAACTTGGTCATGAAGTCCACCACTTGTCCCATTTGCTTCTTGAGCTCTGCAATGTCCTTGGCATTGGTCTGTTGTCCTTGAAGCAAAGTCTGTGTGGCACTAGTCAATGCCTGCGTGGAATTAGTCAATGCCTCTATCGTCTTATCATAGTGAGAATTGGAATTCCCTACGTTGTGTTGAGGAGGCATGTAAGGTCTTTGATAGGGAGGTCCTTGAGGACGTTGGAAACTGCCACCAAGAGGGTTCTGAACATTTTCATTGTTGGTCCATTTGAAGTTGGGGTGGTCCCTCCATCCAGGGTTATAGGTATTCGAATATGGATCATACCTTGGACGTGGGGGCCCCCTTGGTTCCCTTGATAGCCTCCTATAGCATTCACAGACTCCCAACCACCATTCTCACTCAGTTGAGGACATTGATCCGTAGGATGTCCTTGAGTAAAGCATACCCCACAAGCAGAGGGTCCTCCATGGCCTTGAGTAGTCGCCACCTTGTTCACAAGAAGGGTGAGTTTGCTCAATTGATCCGCAATGGCAGGACTAGTGCTCACCTCATTTACCCTACGAGTGGGTTGTCTCACACCCTCATACTGTTGGGAGTTTAGGGCACGATTAGCTATAAGTTCCTTCCCAACCGCAGGTGACTTATCCACAAAAGCTCCACCAGCTGCAGCATCCAACATTTGCCTTTCCAAGGGTAAGAGTCCTTCGTAGAAACATGTGAGTAGGGTCTCATCCTTCATCTGATGTTGAGGACATTGTGCAAGTAAGGAATTGAACCTCTCATAGTAGGCAGCATAGGACTCATCATGAGCTTGCTCTATTCCACTAAGCTTCTTCCTGAGTGTGATGACCTTTGAAGCTGGGAAGTATTTCTCCAGGAAGGCTTTTCTCATTGTTTCCCATGATGTGATACGTCCTGCAGGAAGTTCATATAGCCAATCCTTGGCTCTATCAGCTAGAGAGAATGGAAATGCTCTCATCTTAAGAAGGTTTTCATCCGCCCCTTGTGGTTGCATGTTTGCACAAACAGATTGGAATTCTCGTACGTGCTTGTTAGCATCCTCCATATTAAGTCCATGGAAGATAGGGAGCTTGTGCAACAATCCACTCTTTAGCTCGAACTCTGCCTGTCTTCCAGCTGCAGGGGCAGGGTATACTATGCCTGTAGGGGGTCCTCCTTCAACAGTTGCGGCGGAGAGTTCCCTAATAGATGCCATTCTCTCTTCTTCGACTTCTTCAGGTGGTGGTGAAGGTGGTGGTGTAGAATTGGACGAAATCACAGGTGAAGGTGAACGTGAAGGAGGAGATGGACTTGGTGTAGGTGATGTAGACTCCTCAGAAAAGTAAGTCCGCTTCCCTTGCTCGTTAAATGTGTACTCTTTGTATGTTGAAGGGGAAGGGCTTGTGTGCTCAAGAAGTGAAGGACCCTTCAAGCGAGCGAGCCTTGCTTCAATTTCCTTTAGTGTAGAGGATCTAAAAGGCTCGGTCATTCATAGGAATCCTGAACATCATCAAAATTCAAAGAAGTTAGCAAAGTATAAAGTGAGTTAATTACAAATTAGTGATTTATACATCAACCTTACTATTCACGAGTCACTATTCACAAGTTACTATTCACGACTTTACTATTTATGATTTATACAAGTATAAAGAGAAGTATAAATTACAAACTATCCACAATCTTTTCACAAATAGACCACGTAAGAAGTTTATACAAGTATAAAATGTACAAAACACACATTTTACAAGTGGAGGATATGTTCAAGTATCTTATTATCTTTACAAAATAAAGTTAATATCTCAATTGATTACAAGTTGTAAGTCGAGCCCAATAGAAACCACTACTATTGGTGAGATACGATCTAGGGATAGTCGCCTAGACATAAGTCACTTTCCTTTGTTTCAGAAGGCTAGATGGCCAGATTAAGAGATAAGTGAGAGGGAGGACTCATTTTGGTGACACTACGGAGGCTACTCCCTCATTGAGGTTTAGGCCCCTATTGGCTACTCCCACATTGTGGTTTACGCACGGTCTATAGTATCTCTGAGATCCAATTTGAACCCATCACCCAGGGTCTCAACCTAAGACACCACCTATATGCCTCTTACTCAGCTTGGAAAGAACTCATGTGTTAGACAGTTCTCCAAATGCTAATAAAAGCCGCCCTCAACTTCAAAAGACCTTAGAGAGGCACTAATGAAGGGTTAAGGCCAATATTAACAAAAGGGCCCTTATCTACTCATACGATTTTACACACTTATAACAATCAAGAATTTAACAATATTTACAATTAATTCTTTAAATTTCTTTTGTATAACAAGATTAGACACAATTTGTACAAAACTTTCAAACAAACAAACGTCACACTTTGTACACTTCTTTTTTTTTTTTTTTTTTTTTTTTTTTTTTTTTTTTTTTTTTTCGAAAATACTTACAAATATATGTTTTTCTTCCTTTTCTTTACAATTATTCTCAACACTTAGGTACGGGAACAGTGAGTCTCGATGTGCAATGGGACTGAAACAGCTACCCTTTTCAAGACTATGTTTAATCCAATATACCTTAGTGAATCACAATATTTTCATTTGTTATATATATATCATTGATTTCAAATTCAATTCCAAGCGGTAAATCAAGAGGACGTGCGGCCCAAGTATAGTCGTCTAGACACAAAGTCCCTCCTACATCCTTTGGGCAACCTTACTGAGATGGCCAGGTAGGGGAGGGCGAACACAAGAGGTAGGATCCATTTTGGCATAGGCTACTCCCACATTGTGGTTTACGCCCATTTGCATGCACTTCTGAATCCAAGAACCCGTTATGAACGTTGTCCCCTTTCCTAGACACCATCCCACATAGGCTATACTTACTTGGATATAAAAGGTCCTAAGTGTGAAGACAGTTCAATGAATGTTAATAAAGGCCGCCCTCAACCTTAAGGGACCTGGACTAGGTACCAATAAGGGGTTTAGGCCAATATTAATAAACACGACTTCACCTATTCCTTCTTTAATTTACAACTCACAATTAAAATTCGTATTCAACAATATAAATAATCAACCTAAGTAATTAATCTACTAATTTTCGACAATTATCAACAAAATAATTAACAAGTAATTTTTTTTTTTTTTTTTTTTCGGTCACAATATAAACAAAACACATATTATTCACAATATGACAAATGATTTTTCATTCCCCGGCAACGGCGCCAAAAATTGATGCGCTCTTGGGAAGCGACCAATTTAACCCTGAAATGTCATTAGTAGTATAAAGTAAGTAGGGATCGTTCTATTCCGGGGATTGAGGGTACACCTGTCATTATCAAACAATTAAACAATTAAAATTAAAACAAAGTATAATATTTACAAAAATAAAACAAAATATATACATATTTACGAAAAAGGGGGGATTTTTGATTTTGGTTTTCTATTTTCGAAAATAAAAGCTAACTAAATAATTAAAAACGCAAAAACATAAAAATATAAATGGAATGTAAGAACAAAGATCAAAGTCGAAACTCATGATTAAAATTGATTCAAGTTCATCATTGTTCATCATAGTCATGCAAGAGGAGTTGATCATGTGAAACGTTCAAAAGCAAACAATTTCCCATATTTTACTTTCAATGCTAATTAACCTAAGCGAAAGCACCTAGATTAATCCTATCAAACATGCAATCAAACCCTAGAAAGCTAGTCAATCATGTCATGTTTAACGCATTAAGCACCTAGAAAGGCTATCAACTCAAATGTGCAACTTAGTATGAAAAAGTCCACCTAATTGCAATCTTCTTTGATTAAATTCGGTTTTTGTACAAAACCTTTACTACTTATTGATTCAAGAACACAAAACCAAAAAGTTGATTCATGTTCTTAAATTCGTAGCACCAATTATATCAAAACCCTAAGTGTTTGCAACCACATAAGATTAAAATACAAAAGTTATCTATCATGCAAATTTAATCAAACACTCACACAAAAGCAACCATAAATCGCAATATATGAATCTGAAAATTAACAATTAATCATAAAATTTCAGAAAACAACACTTGTTCAAACATGTGTGTCAACTAGGGCAAAACCAACGAAAATTACAAAGCAAAGGTTACAAGGAGAATCGGATTACACCGTGATGAAGATGAGATGAATGAAGTGATGAATGGTCTCTTGAATTTCGAAAGCAATCTTCAAGGATGGTGATGGATGATGTGCACGGCTTGTCCTCTTCTTCCTTGGCCTTGCTTGAACTTCGTGGTTGCCCTAGAGGATGGAGAAGAGCATGGCTAAGCTAGAGAGAGTTTTCTGATTTTTTTCTCAAAGTGTAAACGCAAAAGTGGGAACTCCAAAACGTTGAGAAGAGGGGAGATTATATAGGGGACGTCCTCCTTGCTCTCCAAGCCGTGTAAACCTTATGGAATTAATCTGAAAATTCCACATAATTTCCTCCAATAATATCTTGCCAAATAAGCCCTATGAGATGGTTCAACCAATCACAAAATTCCATTTAATTCCCTAACAATCTTGGCCGAAATTCCCTTGATAATATTCTGATTTTATACTTTAAATTCGGCCAAAATTCCTTTAGGGAATATAGGAATGTATCTAGACTTCTTTTGAGCTTTTCTTGGTCTCCACCTTTTTCTCTTTCCTTTTATTTCTCCCTTGAATCTCTCCTTGCCGAATTCTCTAGGGTTTCTTCTTTAATTCACGGCAATTCCTTCTTTTCCTCTTGGAATTCCACGGCAATAATATCTCTAGGGTTTATCTCCAAGTATTTTCTTTCCATAAAAATAGCCCTAGAAAATCTCCCTAGAAAATCTCTTCTTATTTTCTGATTTTTAACGCCAACTTCCTTGTTTCTCTCTTGCTTTGGACGGCAAATTCTCCCCTAGGGTTTATTCATGCGTCATAAACCCTACTTGCATGGGCTTAATGGGCCTTTGATCCATTTGCCGAAAATCCACTTCATTCTTGAGAGTTCTTGGGCCTTGTTGCTTTAACTTCAAGCCTTGTCACCTTCCAACGTCATAACACTTCATTTTTCCATTTAAAGTTCATGATAATGTTGGAAACTTCATAGGTAAGCTTTCCTCCTTTTCGCAGGGTTTCCTGGTTGGACCAGGAAAACTTCTTTTCTTCATTTCTGCTCATTTCTGTGGCTCATTGTTCTTCATCTTTGCTCCCCTTGACTTTCGCAAGCTCCTCTTTCCATTTGTGAGTTCATTTCCACTTTTTAGCTCGGAGGTCCTGAAAATAGAAACTAATAAGAAAAATAGAAACTTTCCTAAAATGAAAAATGGCAACTTTCCTAAACTGAAAATGGGAAACTTTCTAAAAATGAAAAATAGAAACTACTGAAAATGGAAACTTACTAAAAATGATAAATAGAAACTACAAAAATAGAAACTTTCTACAAATAGGAACTTTCCCAATCAAAGAATGGAAACTTTCCTAAACAGGGTTTTATTAAGGAAATAACGCAGAAAATGCAGGGAAAAGCAAGTAAAACGTCGCATTAAAATGCTCCTATCACCCTTTGAGCCTACGTTGAAAACCTTTGTTTCATCACCCTCACTACCCTACCATGAGCTTAGTACAGGATATCTCTACCCTTGTCTTAGGGACTTAGTAGAGCATGACATAGTGTAGGGGTGACGATGAAAGACAAGTGTGGGGTGGGGAAAATCCAAGAAAAAAGAAGAGAAAAAAAAAAAAAAATTGCCGTAAAAAAAAAAAAAAAAAAAAAAAATATTGAAAGAAAATGAAAATGAAAAAGAAGGAAAGAAAAACGGCAAAAGAGAAGAAAAATTGAAAAGAAAACTCTTGGGAAATTGTTGAACTGTGGTTTTGGACTTTCAAATTTGTAGAAGGCTCAAAGTTTAAAATTATGCCTTTGTCCATTCCCATGTTGGTTAGAGTGAAGGTTTGGCCCAAAACAATGATATTTTGCGTACAAAAATGATGACATAAGGTGGTCCATATATGCTCTGCTAGGTCCTTAGGATTTTTGTATCCTTAATCTTCATTTCGAAAACCCCAGCTTAGCCCCATTACAACCTGTTTTAAGTGCTTACTTGATCCTTGAGATGGGCTGTCTTTGGTTAGTGGAGTCAGGTACGCAGTCGAGCTTATGGTTTAGGTCCATTTGTGCACTTAGTCATTTCATGAGGTCTTTAAAAATTCTTCACAAAATGCGTTTATTGATGAAATATGCAAGCTGTTTGTTGCCTTACAATTTATTCTCTTGCATATACTTGAGAGTGAAGCTTTTAAGCATAGCCATTTCTGAGAGAAAAATCGAGAGTATGCCCTGTGAGTTTGGATTGGACTTGTTCGAAACATGCTATCATTCACTTTATAACTTAAGTTCTCCATATCTTGCTTAGTCATATGAATGTCACAGGTTTATTAACCATGGAATTATCTATGCAATTTTGATTAAGTGTTTAACGTGAAAGCCATGAGTTTGCAGTCTCTGAGACAACAGTTAGGGGAAGTAGAGTCATTTACTTGTTTTTTTGTTGAGTCGTTGTTTTGTTTTGTATTTTTGTTTTGCTAAGGGACTAGCAAAAGCTAAGTGTGGGGTAGTTGATAGGAGCAAAAAGTGTGACAATATTATTGAATATGTGCGCCATTTTAGCCTTGTTTCTCCCTTAAGTTTAGTGTTTTGAGTCATTGAGTCGTTTTTAGAGTCTTGTTGAGTGTTTGGAGTGAAATAAGCGGAAAAAGTAAAATTCATGAAAAATCCTAGCTGGATCAGGATTCCTAACTGTCAACTGTTTTTGCGGTCTTTACATTATTTTAATTCCCTTTATTTTCTCTAGAAAATTCTGATATTCTCCTGCTTGTTGTAGGAAACGTTGCCTGCTGGAACTATTGGAAACAGCAATGATGGAGTCATAAAATAAAGCATTAAGATATTTGACCAAGCAATGAAGAAGGGAAATAAAGGAGAAAAGACGTTTTCAGTTGAGGAATAAAAGTGAAAGACGTTTCAGCTGGAAAATAAATAAGAGAAAGACGTTTTCAGTTGGGGGAATAAAGGAGAAAAGACGTTTTCAGTTGAGGAATAAAAGAGAAAGATGTTTCAGCTGGAAAATAAATAAGAGAAAGACGTTTCAGCTTGGAAATTAAAAGAATTGCCCCATTATGAGAGGATTTAAGGCCATAAAGGAGACGTTTCAGCTGGAAAAGCCAACCAATGCTCCCCTATAAATAGGCAACGTCCAGAACTGAATTTGCATCACTTCCCAGCCAGAGATCACTTCCCAGCCAAGATCACTTCCCGGCCTATCACTTCCCAGCCAAGATCATTCCAAGACTACCCAATTCACTCCTCAAACCTCCATATCTTACAAGACCGTGACCACCATCCATCCATCAATCTACAAAGCTCTAAGGCGCTGAGTCAAGGACGCTCCACCACCATAGTAGAGACGAGTTCATCACCTTGTTGCTAAGCCGCTGAGGAAAGCTTCAAAGTGTAACTATGACTCTACTTATAATTTTTGTTTCGGTTTTGTGTGTTTCAATTTGCGAGTTGTGTAATTGGAGACATGGAATTTTCAGAATATTTTTATTAATATTTTTGAGATTTTTAGTTTATTATTGAGTTAATTTCGAGAATTCTTTTATGATGCATGTTACAATCTTGTGCCCTTTTATGTGTTTTGGTAATTTTCAGAGTTAGGTTCATAAGTTTGCATGCTAGAATAACGGTGAGAGTTTTTGTGTGTTTGCTTAATTTGCCAAGAGTAATTGTTATTTGTTAAGACGCTGAGTTAAACAAGTAGCAATTAGTTCTAAAAAGTGGTAAAAACTATGTTCAATGGTTAAACGATTCTGGAAATTACGTGTTAAATTCTATGTCTAATGGTTAATTTGCACGTGTGAGTTGATTCAAGGGTTAGATAATACTACTAGTTAAGAGAATTACGCTGAGTGTTTTCGAAAATTAGTAGTATTAGGCTTGGTAAGGACTTTTCCGATTCAAGCCTACATTAGAATGAATCAGATAAGTGGATTGATCCGCTGAGGCTTTTCATTTGAGCTCTTATCTAGGCATTAAAGGTGGGCACATTTTTGTAGCATGTTGAAATGAATTTTTTGTTTTTACACTTAGTAATTTCTGAGTAGTATTGGTCAAGGTTAGGGAAGTCGATCATTGTATATAGTTTTATTTGTTTTGTTTTTATTTTAAGTAGATTAGGAACCAAATTTCAAAACCCCCCATTTTATTCTTTTATTTGTTAATTGACCTTTTTGTGTAGGTGTACCCTACAATCCCCGGACTGAACGATCCCTGCTTATCCTATACTGACAACTACATTTTGCAGGGTTAAATTGTGAGGCTATTTCAGCCGCATCACAATTATTTCTTTTTCTTTTCTTTTATTTACAATTATTTCAACACTTAGGTACGGGAACAGGGAGTCTCGATGTGCAATGGGACTGAAACAGCTATCCTTTTCAAGACTATGTTTAATCCAATATACCTTAGTGTATCACAACATTTTCTTTTGTTATCCATATCATTGATTTCGAATTGAATTCCAAGTTGTAAATCAAGTGGACGTGCGGCCCAAGTATAGTTGTCTAGACACAAAGTTCCTTCTACATCCTTTGGGCAACCTTACTGAAATGGCCAGGTAGGGGAGGGCGAACACAAGAGGCAGAATCCATTTTGGCATGAGCTACTCCCACAATGTGGTTTAGGCCCATTTGTAAGCACTTCTGGATCCAAAACCCGTTATGAACGTTGTCCCCTTCCTAGACACCATCCCACATAGGCTATACTTACTTAGATGAAAAAGGTCCTAGGTGTGAAGACAGTTCAATGAATATTAATAAAAACCGCCCTCAACCTTAAGGGACCTGAACTAGGTACCAATAAGGGGTTTAGGTCAATATTAATAAACACGACTTCACCTATTCCTCTTTAATTTACAACTCACAATAAAACTCGTATTCAATAACATAAATAACAACCTAAGTATTTACTTTACTAAATTTCGATCACAATATGAACATATATATAATATTTACGAAAACAACAATATTCACAATGCAACAAGTGATTTTTCAATCCCCGGCAACGGCGCCAAAAATTGATACGCTTTAAGCAAGCGTATAATTTAACCCTTTAAATATCATTAGTAGTATAAGCAAATAGGGATCGTTCTATTCCGGGGATTGAGGGTACACCTGTCAATGTAGGACAATATAAACAATTAAAATAAAACAAAGTATAATATTTACACAATATAAACACAATTTACGAATTAGGGGGGTTTTAGGTTTTGGTTTTCGAAAATTAAAAGAAAGAATAAAACTAAGTATAAACAAAAACACAAATACAAGAATGATATGTAAGAAACAAAGATTAAAACCGATTTCATGATTAAATTCGAATACAAACCTACATTGTTCTTCCAAGTCATGTGAAAGGAGTTGATCATGTGAAACATTCGAAAGCAAACGATTTCCCATATTTTACTTTTCAATGCTAATTAATCTAAGTGAAAGCACATAGACTAATCCTATCAAGCATGTAATCAAACCCTAGAAAGCTAGTCAATCATACATGTTCAACGCAAGAAGTTCAAGGAAAGGCTATCAACTCAAGTGCACAACTTAGTATGAATAAGTTCACCTAATTGCTATCCTCTTCAATTGAATTCGATTTTTGTCCAAAACCTTTACTACTTTGATTCAAGTTTACACAAAACGAAAAGTCGATTTCATGTTCTTAAACCTAGCACCAATTATATCAAAACCCTAAGTGTTTCGAACCACATAAGATTAAAATACAAAAGTTATCTATAAAGCAAACTCAATCGAACAATCACACATAAGCAACTTTGGAATCACAACATAGAAATCGAAAATCCTTAATCAATCATAAATTTTCAGAATATAAACCTTGTTCAAACATAAACGTTAACTAGAACAACTTCCAACGAAATCAAACAAGGAGAATCAAAAGTGATTACAAGAAAGAAGGTTGAATTACACCGTGAATGGAGAGATGGATGAATAACTCGAATGATGAACTAATGAAACTCGAAAGCAAGCTTCAAAGTACACGGCTTCAAGGTGGAATGGATGATGATGCTCACGGCCTAAGCTTGCTTCTTCCTTCCTTGCTTGAAAACGCCAAAAGTTGCACTAGAGAATGGAGAGAGCTTCCGCGCGTAGAGAGAATTTTCTGAATTGTAAAGTGGTTTTTGGAGACGTCTAGGGTGAGTGTATATATAGGGAACGGCATGTCTTGGCTTCCAAGCCGTGAGTTTTCTGATTTATTTACCAAGGAATTAAATTAATAATTCCACATGCCTTCCACCAATGAGAAATTGCCAAGTAAGCCCTAGTGTGTCATCCAACCAATCATAAAACTCCAAGGAGATACCCTAATATATTCTTGCCGAAATTCCTTGAATATTTTCTGATTTTCTTCTTGATATTTCGGCCAAAACATGCTTAGGGTTTCTAGGAATGAACCTAGACGCAATTTGGTCTCTTTCTTGATTTCTTTCCTTAAACTCCACCCTAGAAAATCTCTTGCGTAATCTTTGATTCTTCCCTTGATTTTTCACGCCACTTTTGCCTCCTCCTTTTGATTTTCACCGCAATGCAACCCTAGGGTTTCCTCCATGCGTCACAAACCCTAATTCCATGGGCTTTTGATGGGCCTTGATCCATTTTGCCGAAAATCCATAGAGTTCTTGGGCCTCGTTGCTTCAACTTCAAGTCTTCTCATCTTCCAACGCAAAACTCATTATTTTTCCATTTCTTTTTCATGGTTGCGTTGGAAACTTGCTCGGGAAGCCTTCCTCCATTTCGCAGGGTTTCCTAGTTGGATTAGGAAAGCTTATTTCTTCATTTCTGCTCAAATGTGTGGGCCAATTTCTCTCAAGTTCGTTCGTCTTGACGTTCGCAAGCTCCTCTTTCCATTCGTGCGTTCATTTCCACTTTTTAGCTCGGAGGTCCTGAAAATAGAAATTAATATGAAAAATGGAAACTTACCTAATTTGAAAAATAGAAACTTTCTAAAAATGAGAAATGGAAAGTTTCTAAAAATGAAAAATAGAAACTTACTAAAAATGAAAAATAGAAACTTTCCAGAAATGAGAAATGAGAAATGAGAAATGAGAAATGAAAAATGAGAAATGAAGACAAAAATGGAAACTTTCTACAATAAGGAACTTTCCCAATCAAAGAATGGAAACTTTCCCAAACAGGGATTTTTCAAGGAAATGGCGCAGAAAAATGTAGGGAAATGCAGTTAAAACGTCGCATTAAAATGCTCCTATCACAAACATCAAAAATTTCTACATTTATTATTGGGCTCATGGGCATTTGATCTTTTGGGCCAAGATTACCAGTCCGTTGGCACCTATCACAAGAAATACAAAACAAGTTTGCATCCTTGAAGATAGTGGGCCAATAAAATCCACAATCTAAGACCTTCAAGGCTGTTTTATGAGGCCCAAAGTGGCCTCCACAAGCCTCACTATGGCAAAATGATAGAATTGACCTATGCTCAGACTCTGGGACACATCTCCTAATGACTTGGTCACTACAATGTTTCCATAAATAGGGCTCATCCCAAATAAAGTGCCTAGCCATTTTCTTCAATTTATCCTTACTAGCTTTGGAAAGTGTGTCAGGAAATGTCCTAGTGACTAAATAGTTAACTATATCCGCATACCAGGGCACACTAACCTCTATCCCAAAGAGCTGCTCATCTGGGAAAGTTTCCTGTAGGGGCTGGACGTCCTCCTCATGTATTATCCTGCTCAAATGGTCCGCCACCACATTCTCGCTGCCCTTCTTGTCCTTGATCTCTAGGTCAAATTCCTGAAGCAACAGGATCCATCGAATCAATCTGGGCTTGGCCTCCTTCTTGATCATCAGATATCTCAAGGCTGCATGGTCAGAGTAAACTGGTATCTTAATGCTTTATTTTATGACTCCATCATTGCTGTTTCCAAGAGTTCAACCAGGCAACGTTTCCTACAACAAGCAGGAGAATATCAGAATTTTCTAGAGAAAATAAAGGGAAATTAAAATGTAAAGACCGCAAAAATAGTTGACAGTTAGGAATCCTGATCCAGCTAGGATTTTTCATGAATTTTACTTTTTCCGCCTATTTCACTCCAAACACTCAACAAGACTTTCAAAATGACTTAATGACTCAAAACACTAAACTAAGGGAGAAATAAGGCTAAAATGAGGCACATAATTAATAATATTGTCACACTTTTTTGCTCCTATCAACTACCCCACACTTAGCTTTTGCTAGTCCCTTAGCAAAACAAAAATACAAAACAAAACAACGACTCAACAAAAAAAACAAGTAACTGACTCTACTTCCCCTAACTGTTGTCTCAGAGACTCCAAACTCATGGCTTTCACGTTAAACACTTAATCAAAATTGCATAGATAATGCCATGGTTAATAAACCTGTGACATTCAAATGACTAAGCAAGATATGGAGAACTTAAGTTATACAGTGAATGATAGCATGTTTCGAACAAGTCCAATGCAAACTCACAGGGCATACTCTCGATTTTTCTCTCAGAAATGGCTATGCTTAAAAGCTTCACTCTCAAGTATATGCAAGAGAATAAATTGTAAGGCAACAAACAGCTTGCATATTTCATCAATAAATGCATTTTGGTGAAGAATTATTAAAGACCTCATGAAATGACTAAGTGCACAAATGGACCTAAACCATAAGCTCGACTGCGTACCTGACTCCACTAACCAAAGACAGCCCATCTCAAGGATCAAGTCAGCACTTAAAACAGGTTGTAATGGGGCTAAGCTAGGGTTTTCGAAATGAAGATTAAGGATACAAAAATCCTAAGGACCTAGCAGAGCATATGAGGACCACCTTATATCACCATTTTTGTACGCCAAATATCATTGTTTTGGGCCAAACATTCACTCTAACCAACATGGGAATGGACAAAGGCATAATTTTCAACTTTGAGCCTTCTACAAATTTGAAAGTCCAAAACCCTAGCTACAACTTTGAGCCTTCTACAACTTTGAGCCTTCTACAAATTTGAAAGTTCAACAATTTCCCAAGAGTTTTCTTTTCAATTCTTCTATTTTGCCGCTTTTCTTTCTTTCTTTTTCATTTTTATTTTTACGGCAAAATTTTTTTATTTTTTTTTATTTTTTTTTTTTTTTTTCTTGGATTTTCCCCACCCCACACTTGTCTTTCATCGTCACCCCTACATACTATGTCATGCTCTACTAAGTCCCTAAGACAAGGGTAGAGATATCCTGTACTAAGCTCATGGTAGGGTAGTGAGGGTGATGAAACAAAGGTTTTCAACGTAGGCTCAAAGGGGTTCATTCTAAGGAGTCCCACGACGGGCACAGTTGGGGACACATGCTTGTTTGGCTATGGTGGTTACCCTAATGCCTTCTATCCTATCCAGGATCAGTGCATATTATGGCATACAAGTTTTGACAATCACAACAGCCGAGTTCTAGTACTCTCTAGTCCATTAAAATCTATGGCACATGATCATTGGATTTTCAAAGAATGATGAGGTTTTGCAAATACAGCCATGAAATTTTGAATTTATCAATAAGCACTCGAAAAGAAAGTATTTTAGCTCAACAGCTCACTTAGGGTAAAATGAATCAGACTTAATCCTAGCATGCTTAATGAACCAAGTTACAATCCTATCTCAAATCTTCATACAAGCATTACAATGTCGATTAACCACAGAATTCAATTAAGTCCTATTTCGATTGTGAAAACCTTCAGCCATGAATTCAGAGACATGTTCATCCTAGACGTTAGGGGCATCCTAAGACTCAAGCAAACAAAAAAAAAAACAAAAAAGACACTAAAAAAAAACCATAGAATTTTTTATTTTTTTTTATTTTTTATTTATTTATTTTTTTTTAAGGGAAGGGTAAAATAAACAAACAATAAACAAAGACACAAGTACAATTCAACCTAAGCAAGTGAAGGGATAGAAATTTCAAACTCTCGTTGATGGCTCCTTCAAAGCTTCGGTTGAAATGGATTGCCTCCCATGCAGCGCTTAATATTTATAGTCCTTCAGCCTGGACTTTTATCCTTGTTCACACGTGCTCATTCCTTGGGTGCCTCCTGGAGGGGTATCTCTTCCAATGTGTGCTCCACAAAGGACTCACCAGATCAAGTGTTAGTAACATATACAAGGTTAGGAATACAAACATTATGTCTTTCCTACTTTCTAAGTTACTTTACATACTTAGGTACTGGAACAGAGGATCCAATATACCTTAAGCATGTCACACAACACGTTTTTTTTTTTTTTTTTAGTTTATTATATACATAGTTAATATCTCAATTGATTCCAAGTTGTAAGTCGAGCCCAATAGAAACCACTACTATTGGTGAGATACGATATAGGGATAGTCGCCCAGACATAAGTCTCTTTCCTTTGTTTCAGAAGGCCGGATGGCCAGATTAAGAGGTAAGTGAGAGGGAGGACACATTTTGGTGATACTACGGAGGCTACTCCCTCATTGAGGTTTAGGCCCCTATCGGCTACTCCCACATAGTGGTTTACGCTCATTCTATAGTATCTCTGAGATCCAATTGAACCCATCACCCAGGGTCTCAACCTTAGACACCATCCGTATGCCCCTTACTCAGCTGGGAAATTAACTTATGTGTTAGACCGTTCTCCAAGTGTTAATAAAGGCCGCCCTCAACCCCAAGAGACCTTAGCAAGGTACTAATGAAGGGTTTAGGCCAATATTAACAAAAGGGCCCTTGTCTACTCATACGATTTTACACACTTACAACAATTAAGTATTTAGCTAAATTCATAACCTAAGTATATTAATCTAAGTAAAACACATACAATTTACAACATGCTAAAAAAAATTCATTCTACAATGTACAATATACAATTTACAACATGCTGAAAAAAATCTAAGTGAAACACATTCAATTTACAATATGGTTAAAAAAAAACAACTTCAACAAATTGTACAACAATGATAAAAGACATGCTTAATTTCATAACACTCACAAAACTTAAACTAAATCACAATTAAAGCTTGGCCTAACCGAAATCGCAATTTGTTACCATTCCACAAGTGTAGTACAAAAATTAGCATGCATTCTATATACAACAAAATCGATGACACTTTAAGTGCAATGGATTTTAACAATCCCCGGCAACGGCGCCAAAAATTGATGCGGCTGAAATAGCCTCACAATTTAACCCTGCAAAATATAGTTGTCAGTATAGGATAAGCAGGGATCGTTCAGTCCGGGGATTGTAGGGTACACCTAGGGTTTAGGTGATCGACTTCCCTAACCTAGACCAATACCACTCAGAAATTACTAAGTGTAAAAACAGAAAATCCATTTCAACATGCTACAAAAATGTGCCCATCTTAAATGCCTAGATAAGAGCTCAAATGAAAAGCCTCAGCGGATCAATCCACTTATCTGATTCGTTCTAATGTAGGCTTGGATCGGAAAAGTCCTTACCAAGCCTAATACTACTAATTTTCGAAAACACTCAGCGTAATTCTCTTAACTAGTAGTATTACCTAACCCTCGAATCAACTCACACGTGCAAATTAACCATTAAACATAGAATTTAACACGTAATTTCCAGAATCGTTTAATCATTAAACATGATTTTTACCACTCGTTAGAACTAATTACTACTTGTTTAACTCAGCGTCTTAACAAATAACAATTACTCTTGGCAAATTAAGCAAACACACAAGAACTCTCACCGTTATTCTAGCATGCAAACTTATGAACCTAACTCTGAAAATTACCTAAACACATAAAAGGGCACAAGATTGTAACATGCATCATAAAAGAATTCTCAAAATTAACTCAATAATAAACTGAAAATCTCAAAAATATTAATAAAAATATTCTGAAAATCTCACGTCTCCAATTACACAACTCGCAAATTGAAACACACAAAACCGAAACAAAAATTATAAGTAGAGTCATAGTTACACTTTGAAGCTTTCCTCAGCGGCTTAGCAACAAGGTGATGAACTCGTCTCTACTATGGTGGTGGAGCGTCCTTGACTCAGCGCCTTAGAGCTTTGTAGAGTGATGGATGGATGGTGGTCACGGTCTTGTAAGATATGGAGGTTTGAGGAGTGAATTGGGTAGTCTGGGAATGATCTTGGCTGGGAAGTGATGCAAATTCAGTTCTGGACGTTGCCTATTTATAGGGGAGCATTGGTTGGCTTTCCCAACTGAAACGTCTTCTTTATGGCCTTAACTCCTCTCATAATGGGGCAATTCCTTTAATTTCCAAGCTGAAACGTCTTTCTCTTATTTATTTTTCCAGCTGAAACATCTTTTTCTTTTATTCCTCAACTGAAAACATCTTTTCTCCTTTATTTCCCAACTGAAAACGTCTTTCTCTTATTTATTTTCCAGCTGAAACGTCTTTCTCTTTTATTCCTCAACTGAAAACATCTTTTCTCCTTTATTTCCCTTCTTCATTGCTTGGTCAAATATCTTAATGCTTTATTTTATGACTCCATCATTGCTGTTTCCAAGAGTTCAACCAGGCAACGTTTCCTACAACAAGCAGGAGAATATCAGAATTTTCTAGAGAAAATAAAGGGAAATTAAAATGTAAAGACCGCAAAAATAGTTGACAGTTAGGAATCCTGATCCAGCTAGGATTTTTCATGAATTTTACTTTTTCCGCCTATTTCACTCCAAACACTCAACAAGACTTTCAAAATGACTTAATGACTCAAAACACTAAACTAAGGGAGAAATAAGGCTAAAATGAGGCACATAATTAATAATATTGTCACACTTTTTTGCTCCTATCAATGTTGAAGGGCAATAGAGGTTTTTGTGGTGTCAACGTTGGAGTCTTTGTTGTAACGTTTTTGTTTTAATTTCGTCTACGTATTGTCTACGTTTTTCTTGTCTTTGAGTCTTTGTGTTTTCATTTTCCATACTTAGTTTATTTTCGTTAGCCTTTGTTTTGTTTCTTAGTCTTTGGTTTGTTATGTTGATTTTGCTAAGGGACTAGCAAAAGCTAAGTGTGGGGGAATTTGATAGGAGCATAAAATGCGACGTTTATAATGTTTAAACCCTATATTTTGCTAAGTTATTTCCTTTATCTTGATCAATTTAACTTAGTTAGTGTTTTTCAGGTGAAAATGGAGTCTCAAGGTCCAAAAATGACTAAGGAATGCACAAGTGGCGCAGAAATGGAAAGAAATGAAGAAATGGAAGTTCTCCCAGTTTGACTAGGAAAAGGAATCCTAGTTGGAGTAGGAATCAGAAGCTGACTTGGATTCAAACTCTTAAGTCGCGGAAATTAGAAGTTCTACTTGGACAAGGAAACCCAATTATACTCAGATAAGGAATCCTAGTGTGATAAGGAGTCCCTGTTGGATAAGGATTACTCAAGAAGCTTCCAGAAGAGTGTAGAAGAATCGCAGAAAAGAAGTTTGTATTCAACTAGGAAACCTACTTGCATATGGAGTTCTACTCATACTAGGAGACCTGTGGAAGCTAGGAGAAGTCCATGGAACGTACAAGAATCATCTAGAAGTCTCAAGAAGGTCATATGCCGTGCACATGGAAGAGGAAGCAACAAGAGATTCGAATTACAAAGCAATATGGAGTTTGGACTTCTTGTTGAGTAAGGATTGGAGTAGCCGTGAGATTCTTGAAGGTTCTAGGGAGTTCTTGACGTTTCTACTTCAGAATAGGCGTGGAAGACATGTGAGAGGCATGTGATGCAAAGGAAAACCGAATGGGACTCAACTTGTGCCTCAAAAGTCAAATCCATTACAGATTCGGAAATCTGCCTGTGCAGATCAGTCAACTTCAACGGAGTGTCATAAATCTCTCAGAGCTCAGAAAATTATGATCTTTATATGGTTGGAAAGCTACGGATGTCTAGTTTCCAGAGATTTTTACGGTTCATCAATAGCTATTTTCTAAAGGAAGTTATGGCCGTTTTAGTGGACTGAGGTCAATCCTGCCGGAAATCTGTTTTGTGAGAAAGAAGTCCTAAATCAACACGAACTAAGAGAAACCAAGTAGAAACGAATTGGGAGTGCCTTGGGACGTTCTTCTATATATACCTTGTGTATTAGACGTTCAGGGGTTACACTTTATTCTCCACAATTTCGTTTCTCACCGGTTTGCTCTTGAGTTTCAGGTTTTCGCGTCTTGCAAGTTCTATCCGTGCCATCCTCCATCTTTGCCGTGATCTTCACTTTGCGCCGCCGCCTTGGATCTGCGTTGGACCTTGGGACGTGTCTAAGGGTTGTTCTTACCATCTTCACCATGTTTTCTTCTCGGTTTTGTAACTTGTTAGATAGAAATTTCTGTTTTGATTTTCTGTGTAAAACCGAAACCATGAGTTAACTTTCTGATTTTTGGATGCAATTTTGATGTTCTTTTTGATGTTTGATGTGTTTGTGTGTCTTGAATGCTTGTTGGTTGCCGAATTCATGGATTGATAATTTGATTTTGTTTTATAGATAACTTTTGCATGTTTTTGTTCTTTGAGTGCACGCTTAGGATGATTGCATGTAATTGGAGCTAGTAATTAGGTTCATGCGTTGTGACCCTAATTCAATATGGTAGTGAAGGCTTTGGACAAAGGTCGAGATCAGATTATGCATGTGATGAATTGACTTGCGTTGAGTACTTGAATTTGCATGTTTATTGACTAAACTTTCACTTGTTCTTAATGATTCGAATGCATGAGATCATGAGTTGCGTTGATTGTGTGATACCTGTTTTCGAAATATGTTGGATTAAGTGCGTTGCTTAATTGACTAAGTAAAGGGAAGTAAAATAAGGGACATTGGTTGCGTTGATCTTTGTTTCTTGGTTGATATCGTCCATGGTAATTAACAAGATTAAGGGATGCATGAATATGTTGTTCTTGAAAGGTTCTTGATAAATTGTTTTCCAAAAATTCTTCTTTTCCCACCTATGTATAGAAACGATTTTAATCTTTATTTTCTGGAAATTTTCTGTTTTTAATCTTCAAAAACCCCCCATCTTTATGTTTTCTTGTTTGTGTAAATATATAAAATTAATTTTAGGATTTTTAGATAGCATGTAAACTTAAATAATATGTAAATAATCTGAAAATATAATTTAATTCCGTGAATAGTGTTTTCGTGAATAGTAATTTGTGTTTGTGTTATACATGAATTTGTGTAGTTAGAATTTAACTAGAATTTGTTGTTTGTATTTGTGTTGTATATGGATTTCTAATTTAATTCTAACTTAACTTGTATATGTTCTTATAATTTTCGTGTGAATTTGTATATTCTTTCTTTTAATTTGTTGCTCACATGTTAGCACCCTCAATCCCCGGCTTGAACGATCCCTGCTTATCCTATACTAACGCTCGACATTTTCAGGGTTTAAATTGGCGATTGCTTTTGCACGTATCAAATACAACCATGAAATTCTAGAATTATCAATTAAGCACTCGAAAAGAAAGTATTTTAGCTCAACAGCTCACTTAGGGTCAAATGAATCAGACTTAATCCTAGCATGCTTAATGAACCAAGTTACAATCCTATCTCAAATCTTCATACAAGTATCACAACGTCGATTAACCACAGAATTCAATTAAGTTCTATTTCGATTGTGAAAACCTTCAGCCATGAATTCAGAGACATGTTCATCCTAGACGTTAGGGGCATCCTAAGACTCAAACAAACAAAAAGACTGTAAAACCAACAAATTTTTTTTTTAATTTTATTTATAAAAAAAAAAACTAAAATAAAGGTGTAAACCCAGTTGATAGGAGCAAAAAGTGTGACAATATTATTGAATATGTGCCCCATTTTAGCCTTGTTTCTCCCTTAAGTTTAGTGTTTTGAGTCATTGAGTCGTTTTTAGAGTCTTGTTGAGTGTTTAGAGTGAAATAAGCGGAAAAAAATAAAATTCATGAAAAATCCTAGCTGGATCAGGATTCCTCACTGTCGACTGTTATTGCGGTTTTTACATTTTATTTTCTCTAGAAAATTATGATATTCTCCTGCTTGTTGTAGGAAACCTTGCCTGGTTGAACTCTTGGAAACAGCAATAATGGAGTCATAAAATAAAGTATTTAAGACATTTGACCAAGCAATGAAGAAGGGAAATAAAGGAGAAAGACGTTTTCAGCTGGAGAATAAAGGAGAAAGACGTTTTTTTAGTTGGGGAATAAAAGAGAAAGATGTTTCAGCTGGAAAATAAATAAGAGAAAGACGTTTCAGCTTGGAAATTAAAGGAATTGCCCCATTATGAGAGGAGTTAAGGCCATAAAGGAGACGTTTCAGTTAGGAAAGCCAACCAATGCTCCCCTATAAATAGGCAATGTCTAGAATAGAATAAGCATCACTTCCCAGCCAAGATCACTTCCCAGCCAAGATTATTTTCTGGCCTATCACTTTCTGGCCAAAAACCATTCCAAGACTGCCCAATTCACTCCTTAAACTTCCATCACCTACAAGACCGTGATGTCGCTCTTGGGAAGCGACCAATTTAACCCTGAAATGTCATTAGTAGTATAAAGTAAATAGGGATCGTTCTATTCCGGGGATTGAGGGTACACCTGTCATTGTCAAACAATTAAACAATTAAAATTAAAACAAAGTAAAATATTTACAAAAATATAACAAAATATATACATATTTACGAAAAAGGGGGGATTTTTGATTTTTGGTTTTCTAGTTTTAAACTAAGTTAAGAAAATAATTACAATGCAAAAACATAAAAATATAAATGGGATGCAAGAACAAAGATCAAATTCGAAACTCATGATTAAAATTGATTCAAGTTCATCATTGTTCATCATAGTCATGCAAGAGGAGTTGATCATGTGAAACGTTCATAAGCAAACAATTTCCCATATTTTACTTTCAATGCTAAGTAACCTAAGCGAAAGCACCTAGATTAATTCTATCAAACATGCAATCAAACCCTAGAAAGCTAGTCAATCATGTCATGTTTAATGCATTAAGCACCTAGAAAGGCTATCAACTCAAATGTGCAACTTAGTATGGAAAAGTCCACCTAATTGCAATCTTCTTTGATTAAATTCGGTTTTTGTACAAAACCTTTACTACTTATTGATTCAAGAACACAAAACCAAAAAGTTGATCCATGTTCTCAAATTCGTAGCAACATTCACATAAAACCCTAAATGTTTCGAACCATTCAAGATTATCATACAAAAGATTTCTATCATGCAAATTTAATCAAACACTCACACAAAAGCAACCATAAATCACAATATATGAATATGAAAATTAACAATTAATCATAAAATTTCAGAAAACAACACTTGTTCATACATATGTGTCAACTAAGGCAAAACCAACGAAAATACAAAGCAAAGGTACAAGGAGAATCGGATTACACCGTGATGAAGATGAGATGAATGAAGTGATGAATGGTCTCTTGAATTTCGAAAGCAATCTTCAAGGATGGTGATGGATGATGTGCACGGCTTGTCTTCTTCTTCCTTGGCCTTGCTTGAACTTCGTGGTTGCCCTAGAGGATGGAGAAGAGCACGGCTAGCTAGAGAGAGTTTCTGATTTTTTTCTCAAAGTGTAAATGCAAAAGTGTGGAACTCCTTGACGTTGAGAGAAGAGAGGAATATATAGGGGACGGCCCCTAGGTCTCCATGACGTCAAAAACCCTAGAAAAGCTCACGGCTATTGCTTGCTTTGTCCACATATTTTCCTCCAATGAATTCTTGCCACATAAGCCCTATGAAGTGGTGCAACCAATCACAAAATTCCAATATTAATTCCCTAAATAATTCTTGCCGAAATATGTAGATAATTTCTGATTTTATACACCAATTTCGGCAACAATATATTTAGAGAATAAAGGGGGATGAACCTAGACTCCTTTGAAAGCTTTTTGTGTTCAACACATATTCTCTTTCCTTTAAAAGCTCCCTAAGAAATCTCCACGAAATCTCTTTATTTTTCTGATTTTTCCACACGGCAAAAACCCTAATTTCTCTCTTCATTATCTCTTGGCCGAATTCCCTAGGGTTTGCACGGCATTCCCTTGTTTTCCTCTTGGCTTGGACGGCTAGGAGTCTTCTAGGGTTTATCTCTTGATTTATTTCCATAAAAATAGCCCTAGAAAATCTCCCTAGAAAATCTCCTTTTAATTTCTGATTTTCCACGTCACCTCCTTGTTTCTCTCTTGCAAATTCACGGCAAAACATCTTTAGGGCTAGGGATTGCGTCACAAACCCTAGTTCCATGGGCTCTTGTGGGCTTTTATCCAATTAGCCGAAAATCCAACAAGTCTTGAGAGTTTTTGGGCCTCCATGCGTCACCTCTATGCCATGTCATCATCTAGAGTCTTCAAGAAGCTTCTCTCATGCCATGTCACTTCATTAATTCGATCTCCATTCATGGTTGGCTCAAGAGTCTTGTTTTGGCAAGCTTTCCTTTTCTGGACAGGGTTTCCTGGTTGGACCAGGAAAACTTCTTTTCTTCATTTCTGCTCATTTGTGCTTCCCTTTGTACTTCATCTTGTCTCCCTCCAACGTTGGCTAGCTTCTCTCTCTCCATTTGTGAGCTCGTTTCAGCTCATTTGTGACAAGGACCTGAAAATAGAAACTAGTAAGAAAAATAGAAACTTTCCTAAAATGAAAAATGGCAACTTTCCTAAACTGAAAATGGGAAACTTTCTAAAAATGAAAAATAGAAACTACCGAAAATAGAAACTTTCTACAAATAGGAACTTTCCCAATCAAAGAATGGAAACTTTCCTAAACAGGGTTTTATTAAGGAAATAACGCAGAAAATGTAGGGAAATGCAGTTAAAACGTCGCATTAAAATGCTCCTATCAGACCGTGACACCATCCATCCATCAATCTACAAAGCTCTAAGGCGCTGAGTCAAGGACGCTCCACCACCATCGCAGAGACGAGTTCATCACCGTGTTGCTAAGCCGCTGAGGAAAGCTTCAAAGTGTAACTATGACTCTACTTATAATTTTTGTTTCGGTTTTGTGTGTTTCAATTTGTGAGTTGTGTAATTGGAGACATGGAATTTTCAGAATATTTTTATTAATATTTTTGAGATTTTCAGTTTATTATTGAGTTAATTTCGAGAATTCTTTTATGATGCATGTTACAATCTTGTGCCCTTTTACGTGTTTAGGTAATTTTCAGAGTTAGGTTAATAAGTTTGCATGCTAGAATAATGGTGAGAGTTCTTGTGTATTTGCTTAATTTGCCAAGAGTAATTGTTATTTGTTAAGGCGCTGAGTTAAACAAGTAGCAATTAGTTCTAAAAAGTGGTAAAAACTATGTTCAATGGTTAAACGATTCTGGAAATTACGTGTTAAATTCTATGTCTAATGGTTAATTTGCACGTGTGAGTTGACTCGAGGGTTAGATAATACTACTAGTTAAGAGAATTACGCTGAGTGTTTTCGAAAATTAGTAGTATTAGGCTTGGTAAGGACTTTTCCGATTCAAGCCTACATTAGAATGAATCAGATAAGTGGATTGATCTGCTGAGGCTTTTCATTTGAGCTCTTATCTGCTTAAGGTGGGCACATTTTTGTAGCATGTTGAAATGAATTTTCTGTTTTTACACTTAGTAATTTCTGAGTGGTATTGGTCTAGGTTAGGGAAGTCGATCATTGTAGATAATTTTATTTGCTTTGTTTTTATTTTTAGTAGATTAGAAACCAAATTCCAAAACCCCCATTTTATTCTTTTATTTGTTAATTGACCTTTTTGTGTAGGTGTACCCTACAATCCCCGGACTGAACGATCCCTGCTTATCCTATACTGACAACTACATTTTGCAGGGTTAAATTGTGAGGCTATTTCAGCCGAATCAATTTTTGGCGCCGTTGCCGGGGATTGTTAAAATCCCTTGCACATAAAGTGTCATCGATTTTTTTTGCATATAGAATGCATGCTAATTTTTGTTCTACACTTGTGGAATGGTGACAAATTGCAATTTCGGTTAGGCCAAGCTTTAATTGTGATTTAGTTTAAGTTTTATGAGTGTTACGAAATTAAGCATGTCTTTTATCATTGTTGTACAATTTGTAGAAGTTGTTTTTTTAAGCATATTGTAAATTGTATGTGTTTCACTTAGATTTTTTTTTTTTCCAGCATTTTGTAAATTGTATATTGTAAATTGTAGAACGAGTTTTTTTTTTTAGCATGTTGTAAATTGTATGTGTTTCACTTAGATTAATATACTTAGGTTATGAATTTAGCTAAATACTTAATTGTTGTAAGTGTGTAAAATCGTATGAGTAGACAAGGGCCCTTTTGTTAATATTGGCCTAAACCCTTCATTAGTACCTTGCTGAGGTCTCTTGAGGTTGAGGGCGGCCTTTATTAACACTTGGAGAACGGTCTAACACATAAGTTAATTTCCCAGCTGAGTAAGGGGCATACGGATGGTGTCTTAGATTGGGACCCTGGGTGATGGGTTCAATTGGATCTCAGAGATACTATAGAATGAGCGTAAACCTCTATGTGGGAGTAGCCGATAGGGGCCTAATCCTCAATGAGGGAGTAGCCTCCGTAGTATCACTAAAATGAGTCCTCCCTCTCACTTACCTCTTAATCTGGCCATTCGGCCTTCTGAAACAAAGGAAAGAGACTTATGTCTGGGCGACTATCCATATATCGTATCTCACTAATAGTAGTGGTTTCTATTGGGCTCGACTTACAACTTGGAATCAATTGAGATATTAACTATGTTTATAATAATAAAAATAATAAGAAAAAAAAAAAGAAAAAAAAATCATGTGTGACCTGCTTAAGGTATATTGGATTAAACATGACTTTATCGAGGGTAGCTGTTCTATAGTCCCTTTGCACACCGAGGTCCTCTGTTCCAGTACCTAAGTATGTAAATGTAAAGGTAACTTAGAAAGTAGGAAAGGCATACTGTTTGTATCCGGACCTTGTATATGTTACTAACACTTGACCCAAGGAATGTGCACGTGTGAACAAGGAGAAGAGTCCAGGCTGAAGGACTATAAATATTAAGCGCTGCATGGGAGGCAACCCATTTCAATTGAAGCTGTGGAGGAGCCATCAACGAGAGTTTGACATTTCTATCCCTTCACTTGCTTAGGTTGAATTGTACTTGTGTCTTTGTTTGTTTGTTTATTTTACCCTTCCCTTATTTTCGTAGCCCCCCATATTTACGGTCTATATACCATATTTCTTGCCTACATTGAGGACAATGTAGATTCTAAGTGTGGGGTGGGTTTACACCTTTATTTTAGTTTTTTTTTTTTATAAATAAAATTAAAAAAAAAATTTGTTGGTTTTACAGTCTTTTTGTTTGTTTGAGTCTTAGGATGCCCCTAACGTCTAGGATGAACATGTCTCTGAATTCATGGCTGAAGGTTTTCACAATCGAAATAGGACTTAATTGAATTCTGTGGTTAATCGACGTTGTGATACTTGTATGAAGATTTGAGATAGGATTGTAACTTGGTTCATTAAGCATGCTAGGATTAAGTCTGATTCATTTGACCCTAAGTGAGCTGTTGAGCTAAAATACTTTCTTTTCGAGTGCTTAATTGATAATTCTAGAATTTCATGGTTGTATTTGCAAAACCTCATCATTCTTTGAAAATCCAATGATCATGTGCCATAGATTTTAGTGGACTAGAGAATACTAGAACTCGGCTGTTGTGACTGTCAAAACTTGTATGCCATAATATGCCCTGATCCTGGATAGGATAGAAGGCATTAGGGTAACCACCATAGCCAAACAAGCATGTGTCCCCAATTGTGCCCGTCGTGGGACTCCTTAGAATGAACCCCTTTGAGCCTACGTTGAAAACCTTTGTTTCATCACCCTCACTACCCTACCATGAGCTTAGTACAGGATATCTCTACCCTTGTCTTAGGGACTTAGTAGAGCATGACATAGTATGTAGGGGTGACGATGAAAGACAAGTGTGGGGTGGGGAAAATCCAAGAAAAAAAAAAAGAAAAAAAAAAAATTTGCCGTAAAAAAAAAAATTAAAGAAAATGAAAATGAAAAAGAAAGAAAGAAAAGCGGCAAAATAGAAGAAAAATTGAAAAGAAAACTCTTGGGAAATTGTTGAAGTGTGGTTTTGGACTTTCAAATTTGTAGAAGGCTCAAAGTTGAAAATTATGCCTTTGTCCATTCCCATGTTGGTTAGAGTGAAGGTTTGGCCCAAAAACAATGATATTTGGCGTACAAAAATGGTGACATAAGGTGGTCCATATATGCTCTGCTAGGTCCTTAGGATTTTTGTATCCTTAATCTTCATTTCGAAAACCCTAGCTTAGCCCCATTACAACCTGTTTTAAGTGCTGACTTGATCCTTGAGATGGGCAGCCTTTGGTTAGTGGAGTCAGGTACGCAGTCGAGCTTATGGTTTAGGTCCATTTGTGCACTTAGTCATTTCATGAGGTCTTTAAAAATTCTTCACAAAATGTGTTTATTGATGAAATATGCAAGCTGTTTGTTGCCTTACAATTTATTCTCTTGCATATACTTGAGAGTGAAGCTTTTAAGCATAGCCACTTCTGAGAGAAAAATCGAGAGTATGCCCTGTGAGTTTGGATTGGACTTGTTCGAAACATGCTATCATTCACTGTATAACTTAAGTTCTCCATATCTTGCTTAGTCATATGAATGTCACAAGTTTATTAACCATGGAATTATGTATGCGATTTTGATTAAGTGTTTAACATGAAAGCCATGAGTTTGGAGTCTCTGAGACAACAGTTAGGGGAAGTAGAGTCATTTACTTGTTTTTTGTCTAGTCTTTGTTCTGTTTTATATTTTTGTTTTGCTAAGGGACTAGCAAAAGCTAAGTGTGGGGTAGTTGATAGGAGCAAAAAGTGTGACAATATTATTGAATATGTGCCCCATTTTAGCCTTGTTTCTCCCTTAAGTTTAGTGTTTTGAGTCATTGAGTCGTTTTTAGAGTCTTGTTGAGTGTTTAGAGTGAAATAAGCGGAAAAAAATAAAATTCATGAAAAATCCTAGCTGGATCAGGATTCCTCACTGTCGACTGTTATTGCGGTTTTTACATTTTATTTTCTCTAGAAAATTATGATATTCTCCTGCTTGTTGTAGGAAACCTTGCCTGGTTGAACTCTTGGAAACAGCAATGATGGAGTCATAAAATAAAGTATTTAAGACATTTGACCAAGCAATGAAGAAGGGAAATAAAGGAGAAAGACGTTTTCAGCTGGAGAATAAAGGAGAAAGACGTTTTTTTAGTTGGGGAATAAAAGAGAAAGATGTTTCAGCTGGAAAATAAATAAGAGAAAGACGTTTCAGCTTGGAAATTAAAGGAATTGCCCCATTATGAGAGGAGTTAAGGCCATAAAGGAGACGTTTCAGTTGGGAAAGCCAACCAATGCTCCCCTATAAATAGGCAATGTCCAGAATAGAATAAGCATCACTTCCCAGCCAAGATCACTTCCCAGCCAAGATTATTTTCTGGCCTATCACTTTCTGGCCAAAAACCATTCCAAGACTGCCCTCTCATAATAGGGGAGCATTGGTTGGCTTTCCCAACTGAAACATCTCCTTTAAGGCCTTAACTCCTCTCATAATGGGGCAATTCCTTTAATTTCCAAGCTGAAACGTCTTTTTCTTATTTATTTTCCAGTTGAAACATCTTTCTCTTTTATTCTTCAACTGAAAACGTCTTTCTCCTTTATTCCCCAACTGAAAACGTCTTTCTCCTTTATTCCCCTTCTTCATTGCTTGGTCAAATATCTTAATGCTTTATTTTATGACTCAATCATTGCTGTTTCCAAGAGTTCCACCAAGCAAGGTTTCCTACAACAAGCAGGAGAATATCAGAATTTTCTAGAGAAAATAAAATGTAAAGACCGCAAAAATAGTCGACAGTGAGGAATCCTGATCTAGCTAGGATTTTTCATGAATTTTACTTTTTCCGCTTATTTCACTCCAAATACTCAACAACACTCTAAAAACGACTCAATGACTCAAAACACTAAACTTAAGGGAGAAACAAGGCTAAAATGGGGCACATATTCAATAATATTGTCACACTTTTTGCTCCTATCATCAAATTGTTTGAAAAAGTAACTAGGGCTTTGAAAATAACTAGCACAATGCATTGAAAGATTTAGAAGCCATTTCACTAAAAGCGAAAGCAAATCCTAAACCCTATAAGCAAGAAGTTTGGAACATCACTGTTCATAGACTCAAATTGAAACAAAGTGGTGAAATTGATTGAAAAAGTATCTAGGGCTTTGAATCTCACTAGAACAACGCATTGAAAGATTTAGAAGCCATTTCACTAAAAGAGTAAGCAAATCCTAAACCCTAGAAGCAAGAAGTTTGGAAAATCACTGTTCATAGACTCAAATTCAAACAAAGTGATCAAATTGTTTGAAAAAGTAACTAGGGCTTTGAAAATAACTAGAACAACGCATTGAAAGATTTAGAAGCCATTTCATTAAAAGCGAAAGCAAATCCAAACCCCTAGAAGCAAGAAGTTTGGAAAATCACTGTTCCTAGACTCAAATTCAAACAAAGTGATCAAATTGTTTGAAAAAGTAACTAGGGCTTTGAAAATAACTAGAACAATGCATTGAAAGATTTAGAAGCCATTTCACTAAAAGAGTAAGCAAATCCAAAACCCTAGAAGCAAGAAGTTTGGAAAATCACTGTTCATAGACTCAAATTCAAACAAAGTGATCAAATAGTTTGAAAAAGTAACTAGGGCTTTGAAAATAACTAGAACAACGCATTGAAAGATTTAGAAGCCATTTCATTAAAAGCGAAAGCAAATCCAAAACCCTAGAAGCAAGAAGTTTGGAAAATCACTGTTCATAGACTCAAATTCAAACAAAGTGATCAAATTGTTTGAAAAAGTAACTAGGGCTTTGAAAATAACTAGAACAACGCATTGAAAGATTTAGAAGCCATTTCATTAAAAGCGAAAGGAAATCCAAAACCCTAGAAGCATGAAGTTTTGAAAATCACTGTTCATAGACTCAAATTCAAAGAAAGTGATCAAATTGTATGAAAAAGTAACTAGGGCTTTGAAAATTGATAGGAGCAAAAAGTGTGACAATATTATTGAATATGTGCGCCATTTTAGCCTTGTTTCTCCCTTAAGTTTAGTGTTTTGAGTCATTGAGTCGTTTTGAAAGTCTTGTTGAGTGTTTGGAGTGAAATAGGCGGAAAAAGTAAAATTCATGAAAAATCCTAGCTGGATCAGGATTCCTAACTGTCAACCATTTTTGCGGTCTTTACATTTTAATTTCCCTTTATTTTCTCTAGAAAATTCTGATATTCTCTTGCTTGTTGTAGGAAACGTTGCCTGGTTGAACTCTTGGAAACAGCAATGATGGAGTCATAAAATAAAGCATTAAGATATTTGACCAAGCAATGAAGAAGGGAATAAAGGAGAAAAGACGTTTTCAGTTGAGGAATAAAAGAAAAAGATGTTTCAGCTGGAAAAATAAATAAGAAAAAGACGTTTCAGCTTGGAAATTAAAAGAATTGCCCCATTATGAGAGGATTTAAGGCCATAAAGGAGACGTTTCAGCTGGAAAAGCCAACCAATGCTCCCCTATAAATAGGCAACATCCAGAACATAATTTGCATCACTTCCCAGCCAAGATCATTCCAAGACTACCCAATTCACTCCTCAATCCTCCATATCTTACAAGACCGTGACCACCATCCATCCATCAATCTACAAAGCTCTAAGGCGCTGAGTCAAGGACGCTCCACCACCATAGTAGAGACAAGTTCATCACCTTGTTGCTAAGCCGCTGAGGAAAGCTTCAAAGTGTAACTATGACTCTACTTATAATTTTTGTTTCGGTTTTGTGTGTTTCAATTTGTGAGTTGTGTAATTGGAGACATGAAATTTTCAGAATATTTTTATTAACATTTTTGAGATTTTCAGTTTATTATTGAGTTAATTTTGAGAATTCTTTTATGATGCATGTTACAATCTTGTGCCCTTTTACGTGTTTAGGTAATTTTCAGAGTTAGGTTCATAAGTTTACATGCTAGAATAACGGTGATAGTTCTTGTGTGTTTTCTTAATTTGCCAAGAGTAATTGTTATTTGTTAAGACGCTGAGTTAAACAAGTAGCAATTAGTTCTAAAAAGTGGTAAAAACTATGTTCAATGGTTAAACGATTCTGGAAATTACGTGTTAAATTCTATGTCTAATGGTTAATTTGCACGTGTGAGTTGATTCGAGGGTTAGATAATACTACTAGTTAAGAGAATTACGCTGAGTGTTTTCGAAAATTAGTAGTATTAGGCCTGGTAAGGACTTTTCCGATCCAAGCCTACATTAGAATGAATCAGATAAGTGGATTGATCCGCTGAGGCTTTTCATTTAGGCTCTTATCTAGGCATTTAAGATGGGCACATTTTTGTAGCATGTTGAAATGGATTTTCTGTTTTTACACTTAGTAATTTCTTAGTGGTATTGGTCAAGGTTAGGGAAGTCGATCATTGTATATAGTTTTATTTGTTTCGTTTTTATTTTAAGTAGATTAGAAACCAAATTCAAAACCCCCCATTTTATTCTTTTATTTGTTAATTGACCTTTTTGTGTAGGTGTACCCTACAATCCCCGGACTGAACGATCCCTGCTTATCCTATACTGACAACTACATTTTGCAGGGTTAAATTGTGAGGCTATTTTAGCCGCATCAAAAATAACTAGAACAACGCATTGAAAGATTTAGAAGCCATTTCATTAAAAGCGAAAGCAAATCCAAAACCCTAGAAGCAAGAAGTTTGTAAAATAACTGTTCATAGACTCAAATTGAAACAAAATGATCAAATTGTTTGAAAAAGTAACTAGGGCTTTGAATCTCACAAGAAAAAGGCATTGAAAGATTTAGAAGACATTTCACTAAAAGACAAAGGAAATCCTAAACCCTAGAAGCAAGAAGTTTGTAAAATAACTGTTCATACACTCAAATTGAAACAAAGTGATCAAATTGTTTGAAAAAGTAACTAGGGCATTGAATCTCACTAGAAAACGGCATTGAAAGATTTAGAAGCCATTTCACTAAAAGCGAAAGCAAATCCTAAACCCTATAAGCAAGAAGTTTGGAACATCACTGTTCATAGACTCAAATTGAAACAAAGTGATGAAATTGTTTGAAAAAGTAACTAGGGCTTTGAATCTCACTAGAACAACGCATTGAAAGATTTAGAAGCCATTTCACTAAAAGAGTAAGCAAATCCTAAACCCTAGAAGCAAGAAGTTTAGAAAATCACTGTTCATAGACTCAAATTCAAACAAATTGATCAAATTGTTTGAAAAAGTAACTAGGGCTTTTAAAATAACTAGAACAATGCATTGAAAGATTTAGAAGCCATTTCATTAAAAGCGAAAGCAAATCCAAAACCCTAGAAGCAAGAAGTTTGGAAAATCACTGTTCATAGACTCAAATTCAAACAAAGTGATCAAATAGTTTGAAAAAGTAACTAGGGCTTTGAAAATAACTAGAACAACGCATTGAAAGATTTAGAAGCCATTTCATTAAAAGCGAAAGCAAATCCAAAACCCTAGAAGCAAGAAGTTTGGAAAATCACTGTTCATAGACTCAAATTCAAACAAAGTGATCAAATAGTTTGAAAAAGTAACTAGGGCTTTGAAAATAACTAGAACAATGCATTGAAAGATTTAGAAGCCATTTCACTAAAAGAGTAAGCAAATCCAAAACCCTAGAAGCAAGAAGTTTGGAAAATCACTGTTCATAGACTCAAATTCAAACAAAGTGATCAAATTGTTTGAAAAAGTAACTAGGGCTTTGAAAATAACTAGAACAATGCATTGAAAGATTTAGAAGCCATTTCACTAAAAGAGTAAGCAAATCCAAAACCCTAGAAGCAAGAAGTTTGGAAAATCACTGTTCATAGACTCAAATTCAAACAAAGTGATCAAATAGTTTGAAAAAGTAACTAGGGCTTTGAAAATAACTAGAACAACGCATTGAAAGATTTAGAAGCCATTTCATTAAAAGCGAAAGCAAATCCAAAACCCTAGAAGCAAGAAGTTTGGAAAATCACTGTTCATAGACTCAAATTCAAACAAAGTGATCAAATTGTTTGAAAAAGTAACTAGGGCTTTGAAAATAACTAGAACAACGCATTGAAAGATTTAGAAGCCATTTCATTAAAAGCGAAAGCAAATCCAAAACCCTAGAAGCAAGAAGTTTGGAAAATCACTGTTCATAGACTCAAATTCAAACAAAGTGATCAAATAGTTTGAAAAAGTAACTAGGGCTTTGAAAATAACTAGAACAATGCATTGAAAGATTTAGAAGCCATTTCACTAAAAGAGTAAGCAAATCCAAAACCCTAGAAGCAAGAAGTTTGGAAAATCACTGTTCATAGACTCAAATTCAAACAAAGTGATCAAATTGTTTGAAAAAGTAACTAGGGCTTTGAAAATAACTAGAACAACGCATTGAAAGATTTAGAAGCCATTTCATTAAAAGCGAAAGGAAATCCAAAACCCTAGAAGCATGAAGTTTTGAAAATCACTGTTCATAGACTCAAATTCAAAGAAAGTGATCAAATTGTATGAAAAAGTAACTAGGGCTTTGAAAATAACTGGAACAACGCATTGAAAGATTTAGAAGCCATTTCATTAAAAGCGAAAGCAAATCCAAAACCCTAGAAGCAAGAAGTTTGTAAAATAACTGTTCATAGACTCAAATTGAAACAAAGTGATCAAATTGTTTGAAAAAGTAACTAGGGCTTTGAATCTCACAAGAAAAAGGCATTGAAAGATTTAGAAGCCATTTCACTAAAAGGCAAAGGAAATCCTAAACCCTAGAAGCAAGAAGTTTGTAAAATAACTGTTCATACACTCAAATTGAAACAAAGTGATCAAATTGTTTGAAAAAGTAACTAGGGCATTGAATCTCACTAGAAAACGGCATTGAAAGATTTAGAAGCCATTTCACTAAAAGCGAAAGCAAATCCTAAACCCTATAAGCAAGAAGTTTGGAACATCACTGTTCATAGACTCAAATTGAAACAAAGTGATGAAATTGTTTGAAAAAGAAACTAGGGCTTTGAATCTCACTAGAACAACGCATTGAAAGATTTAGAAGCCATTTCACTAAAAGAGTAAGCAAATCCTAAACCCTAGAAGCAAGAAGTTTAGAAAATCACTGTTCATAGACTCAAATTCAAACAAATTGATCAAATTGTTTGAAAAAGTAACTAGGGCTTTTAAAATAACTAGAACAATGCATTGAAAGATTTAGAAGCCATTTCATTAAAAGCGAAAGCAAATCCAAAACCCTAGAAGCAAGAAGTTTGGAAAATCACTGTTCATAGACTCAAATTCAAACAAAGTGATCAAATAGTTTGAAAAAGTAACTAGGGCTTTGAAAATAACTAGAACAACGCATTGAAAGATTTAGAAGCCATTTCATTAAAAGCGAAAGCAAATCCAAAACCCTAGAAGCAAGAAGTTTGGAAAATCACTGTTCATAGACTCAAATTCAAACAAAGTGATCAAATAGTTTGAAAAAGTAACTAGGGCTTTGAAAATAACTAGAACAATGCATTGAAAGATTTAGAAGCCATTTCACTAAAAGAGTAAGCAAATCCAAAACCCTAGAAGCAAGAAGTTTGGAAAATCACTGTTCATAGACTCAAATTCAAACAAAGTGATCAAATTGTTTGAAAAAGTAACTAGGGCTTTGAAAATAACTAGAACAATGCATTGAAAGATTTAGAAGCCATTTCACTAAAAGAGTAAGCAAATCCAAAACCCTAGAAGCAAGAAGTTTGGAAAATCACTGTTCATAGACTCAAATTCAAACAAAGTGATCAAATAGTTTGAAAAAGTAACTAGGGCTTTGAAAATAACTAGAACAACGCATTGAAAGATTTAGAAGCCATTTCATTAAAAGCGAAAGCAAATCCAAAACCCTAGAAGCAAGAAGTTTGGAAAATCACTGTTCATAGACTCAAATTCAAACAAAGTGATCAAATTGTTTGAAAAAGTAACTAGGGCTTTGAAAATAACTAGAACAACGCATTGAAAGATTTAGAAGCCATTTCATTAAAAGCGAAAGCAAATCCAAAACCCTAGAAGCAAGAAGTTTGGAAAATCACTGTTCATAGACTCAAATTCAAACAAAGTGATCAAATAGTTTGAAAAAGTAACTAGGGCTTTGAAAATAACTAGAACAATGCATTGAAAGATTTAGAAGCCATTTCACTAAAAGAGTAAGCAAATCCAAAACCCTAGAAGCAAGAAGTTTGGAAAATCACTGTTCATAGACTCAAATTCAAACAAAGTGATCAAATTGTTTGAAAAAGTAACTAGGGCTTTGAAAATAACTAGAACAACGCATTGAAAGATTTAGAAGCCATTTCATTAAAAGCGAAAGGAAATCCAAAACCCTAGAAGCATGAAGTTTTGAAAATCACTGTTCATAGACTCAAATTCAAAGAAAGTGATCAAATTGTATGAAAAAGTAACTAGGGCTTTGAAAATAACTGGAACAACGCATTGAAAGATTTAGAAGCCATTTCATTAAAAGCGAAAGCAAATCCAAAACCCTAGAAGCAAGAAGTTTGTAAAATAACTGTTCATAGACTCAAATTGAAACAAAGTGATCAAATTGTTTGAAAAAGTAACTAGGGCTTTGAATCTCACTAGAAAACGGCATTGAAAGATTTAGAAGCCATTTCACTAAAAGCGAAAGCAAATCCTAAACCCTATAAGCAAGAAGTTTGGAACATCACTGTTCATAGACTCAAATTGAAACAAAGTGATGAAATTGTTTGAAAAAGTAACTAGGGCTTTGAATCTCACTAGAACAACGCATTGAAAGATTTAGAAGCCATTTCACTAAAAGAGTAAGCAAATCCTAAACCCTAGAAGCAAGAAGTTTAGAAAATCACTGTTCATAGACTCAAATTCAAACAAAGTGATCAAATTGTTTGAAAAAGTAACTAGGGCTTTTAAAATAACTAGAACAATGCATTGAAAGATTTAGAAGCCATTTCACTAAAAGAGTAAGCAAATCCAAAACCCTAGAAGCAAGAAGTTTGGAAAATCACTGTTCATAGACTCAAATTCAAACAAAGTGATCAAATTGTTTGAAAAAGTAACTAGGGCTTTGAAAATAACTAGAACAACGCATTGAAAGATTTAGAAGCCATTTCATTAAAAGCGAAAGCAAATCCAAAACCCTAGAAGCAAGAAGTTTGGAAAATCACTGTTCATAGACTCAAATTCAAACAAAGTGATCAAATTGTTTGAAAGAGTAACTAGGGCTTTGAAAATAACTAGAACAACGCATTGAAAGATTTAGAAGCCATTTCATTAAAAGCGAAAGCAAATCCAAAACCCTAGAAGCAAGAAGTTTGTAAAATAACTGTTCATAGACTCAAATTGAAACAAAGTGATCAAATTGTTTGAAAAAGTAACTAGGGCTTTGAATCTCACAAGAAAAAGGCATTGAAAGATTTAGAAGCCATTTCACTAAAAGACAAAGGAAATCCTAAACCCTAGAAGCAAGAAGTTTGTAAAATAACTGTTCATACACTCAAATTGAAGCAAAGTGATCAAATTGTTTGAAAAAGTAACTAGGGCTTTGAATCTCACTAGAAAAAGGCATTGAAAGATTTAGAAGCCATTTCACTAAAAGAGTAAGCAAATCCTAAACCCTAGAAGCAAGAAGTTTGGAAAATCACTGTTCATAGACTCAAATTCAAACAAAGTGATCAAATTGTTTGAAAAAGTAACTAGGGCTTTGAAAATAACTAGAACAACGCATTGAAAGATTTAGAAGCCATTTCATTAAAAGCGAAAGCAAATCCAAAACCCTAGAAGCAAGAAGTTTGGAAAATCACTGTTCATAGACTCAAATTCAAACAAAGTGATCAAATAGTTTGAAAAAGTAACTAGGGCTTTGAAAATAACTAGAACAATGCATTGAAAGATTTAGAAGCCATTTCACTAAAAGAGTAAGCAAATCCAAAACCCTAGAAGCAAGAAGTTTGGAAAATCACTGTTCATAGACTCAAATTCAAACAAAGTGATCAAATTGTTTGAAAAAGTAACTAGGGCTTTGAAAATAACTAGACCAACGCATTGAAAGATTTAGAAGCCATTTCATTAAAAGCGAAAGGAAATCCAAAACCCTAGAAGCATGAAGTTTTGAAAATCACTGTTCATAGACTCAAATTCAAAGAAAGTGATCAAATTGTATGAAAAAGTAACTAGGGCTTTGAAAATAACTGGAACAACGCATTGAAAGATTTAGAAGCCATTTCATTAAAAGCGAAAGCAAATCCAAAACCCTAGAAGCAAGAAGTTTGTAAAATAACTGTTCATAGACTCAAATTGAAACAAAGTGATCAAATTGTTTGAAAAAGTAACTAGGGCTTTGAATCTCACAAGAAAAGGCATTGAAAGATTTAGAAGCCATTTCACTAAAAGGCAAAGGAAATCCTAAACCCTAGAAGCAAGAAGTTTGTAAAATAACTGTTCATACACTCAAATTGAAACAAAGTGATCAAATTGTTTGAAAAAGTAACTAGGGCATTGAATCTCACTAGAAAACGGCATTGAAAGATTTAGAAGCCATTTCACTAAAAGCGAAAGCAAATCCTAAACCCTATAAGCAAGAAGTTTGGAACATCACTGTTCATAGACTCAAATTGAAACAAAGTGATGAAATTGTTTGAAAAAGTAACTAGGGCTTTGAATCTCACTAGAACAACGCATTGAAAGATTTAGAAGCCATTTCACTAAAAGAGTAAGCAAATCCTAAACCCTAGAAGCAAGAAGTTTAGAAAATCACTGTTCATAGACTCAAATTCAAACAAAGTGATCAAATTGTTTGAAAAAGTAACTAGGGCTTTTAAAATAACTAGAACAATGCATTGAAAGATTTAGAAGCCATTTCACTAAAAGAGTAAGCAAATCCAAAACCCTAGAAGCAAGAAGTTTGGAAAATCACTGTTCATAGACTCAAATTCAAACAAAGTGATCAAATTGTTTGAAAAAGTAACTAGGGCTTTGAAAATAACTAGAACAACGCATTGAAAGATTTAGAAGCCATTTCATTAAAAGCGAAAGCAAATCCAAAACCCTAGAAGCAAGAAGTTTGGAAAATCACTGTTCATAGACTCAAATTCAAACAAAGTGATCAAATTGTTTGAAAGAGTAACTAGGGCTTTGAAAATAACTAGAACAACGCATTGAAAGATTTAGAAGCCATTTCATTAAAAGCGAAAGCAAATCCAAAACCCTAGAAGCAAGAAGTTTGTAAAATAACTGTTCATAGACTCAAATTGAAACAAAGTGATCAAATTGTTTGAAAAAGTAACTAGGGCTTTGAATCTCACAAGAAAAAGGCATTGAAAGATTTAGAAGCCATTTCACTAAAAGACAAAGGAAATCCTAAACCCTAGAAGCAAGAAGTTTGTAAAATAACTGTTCATACACTCAAATTGAAGCAAAGTGATCAAATTGTTTGAAAAAGTAACTAGGGCTTTGAATCTCACTAGAAAAAGGCATTGAAAGATTTAGAAGCCATTTCACTAAAAGAGTAAGCAAATCCTAAACCCTAGAAGCAAGAAGTTTGGAAAATCACTGTTCATAGACTCAAATTCAAACAAAGTGATCAAATTGTTTGAAAAAGTAACTAGGGCTTTGAAAATAACTAGAACAACGCATTGAAAGATTTAGAAGCCATTTCATTAAAAGCGAAAGCAAATCCAAAACCCTAGAAGCAAGAAGTTTGGAAAATCACTGTTCATAGACTCAAATTCAAACAAAGTGATCAAATAGTTTGAAAAAGTAACTAGGGCTTTGAAAATAACTAGAACAATGCATTGAAAGATTTAGAAGCCATTTCACTAAAAGAGTAAGCAAATCCAAAACCCTAGAAGCAAGAAGTTTGGAAAATCACTGTTCATAGACTCAAATTCAAACAAAGTGATCAAATTGTTTGAAAAAGTAACTAGGGCTTTGAAAATAACTAGACCAACGCATTGAAAGATTTAGAAGCCATTTCATTAAAAGCGAAAGGAAATCCAAAACCCTAGAAGCATGAAGTTTTGAAAATCACTGTTCATAGACTCAAATTCAAAGAAAGTGATCAAATTGTATGAAAAAGTAACTAGGGCTTTGAAAATAACTGGAACAACGCATTGAAAGATTTAGAAGCCATTTCATTAAAAGCGAAAGCAAATCCAAAACCCTAGAAGCAAGAAGTTTGTAAAATAACTGTTCATAGACTCAAATTGAAACAAAGTGATCAAATTGTTTGAAAAAGTAACTAGGGCTTTGAATCTCACAAGAAAAAGGCATTGAAAGATTTAGAAGCCATTTCACTAAAAGGCAAAGGAAATCCTAAACCCTAGAAGCAAGAAGTTTGTAAAATAACTGTTCATACACTCAAATTGAAACAAAGTGATCAAATTGTTTGAAAAAGTAACTAGGGCATTGAATCTCACTAGAAAACGGCATTGAAAGATTTAGAAGCCATTTCACTAAAAGCGAAAGCAAATCCTAAACCCTATAAGCAAGAAGTTTGGAACATCACTGTTCATAGACTCAAATTGAAACAAAGTGATGAAATTGTTTGAAAAAGTAACTAGGGCTTTGAATCTCACTAGAACAACGCATTGAAAGATTTAGAAGCCATTTCACTAAAAGAGTAAGCAAATCCTAAACCCTAGAAGCAAGAAGTTTAGAAAATCACTGTTCATAGACTCAAATTCAAACAAAGTGATCAAATTGTTTGAAAAAGTAACTAGGGCTTTTAAAATAACTAGAACAATGCATTGAAAGATTTAGAAGCCATTTCACTAAAAGAGTAAGCAAATCCAAAACCCTAGAAGCAAGAAGTTTGGAAAATCACTGTTCATAGACTCAAATTCAAACAAAGTGATCAAATTGTTTGAAAAAGTAACTAGGGCTTTGAAAATAACTAGAACAACGCATTGAAAGATTTAGAAGCCATTTCATTAAAAGCGAAAGCAAATCCAAAACCCTAGAAGCAAGAAGTTTGGAAAATCACTGTTCATAGACTCAAATTCAAACAAAGTGATCAAATTGTTTGAAAGAGTAACTAGGGCTTTGAAAATAACTAGAACAACGCATTGAAAGATTTAGAAGCCATTTCATTAAAAGCGAAAGCAAATCCAAAACCCTAGAAGCAAGAAGTTTGTAAAATAACTGTTCATAGACTCAAATTGAAACAAAGTGATCAAATTGTTTGAAAAAGTAACTAGGGCTTTGAATCTCACAAGAAAAAGGCATTGAAAGATTTAGAAGCCATTTCACTAAAAGACAAAGGAAATCCTAAACCCTAGAAGCAAGAAGTTTGTAAAATAACTGTTCATACACTCAAATTGAAGCAAAGTGATCAAATTGTTTGAAAAAGTAACTAGGGCTTTGAATCTCACTAGAAAAAGGCATTGAAAGATTTAGAAGCCATTTCACTAAAAGAGTAAGCAAATCCTAAACCCTAGAAGCAAGAAGTTTGGAAAATCACTGTTCATAGACTCAAATTCAAACAAAGTGATCAAATTGTTTGAAAAAGTAACTAGGGCTTTGAAAATAACTAGAACAATGCATTGAAAGATTTTGAAGCTGATGCGGCTGAAATAGCCTCACAATTTAACCCTGCAAAATGTAGTTGTTTGTATAGGATAAGCAGGGATCGTTCAGTCCGGGGATTGTAGGGTACACCTACACTAAAAGGTCAATTAACAAATAAAAGAATAAAATGGGGGGTTTTGAAATTTGGTTTCTAATCTACTCAAAATAAAAACAAAACAAATAAAACTATATACAATGATCGACTTCCCTAACCTAGACCAATACCACTCGGAAATTACTAAGTGTAAAAACAGAAAATTCATTTCAACATGCTACAAAAATGTGCCCACCTTAAATGCCTAGATAAGAGCTCAAATGAAAAGCCTCAGCGGATCAATCCACTTATCTGATTCATTCTAATGTAGGCTTGAATCGGAAAAGTCCTTACCAAGCCTAATACTACTAATTTTCGAAAACATGCATCATAAAAGAATTCTCAAAATTAACTCAATAATAAACTGAAAATCTCAAAAATATTAATAAAAATATTCTGAAAATTCCATGTCTCCAATTACACAACTCGCAAATTGAAACACACAAAACCGAAACAAAAATTATAAGTAGAGTCATAGTTACACTTTGAAGCTTTCCTCAGCGGCTTAGCAACAAGGTGATGAACTTGTCTCTACTATGGTGGTGGAGCGTCCTTGATTCAGCGCCTTAGAGCTTTGTAGATTGATGGATGGATGGTGGTCACGGTCTTGTAAAATATGGAGGTTTGAGGAGTGAATTGGGTAGTCTGGGAATGATCTTGGCTGGGAAGTGATGCAAATTCTGGTCTGGACGTTGCCTATTTATAGGGGAGCATTGGTTGGCTTTTGTCGATCATACCCTTCATCATTGGACGGATGGGATCGCATCATAATTCCTTTAATTTCCCAACAGAAACGTCTCCTTTATGGCCTTAATTCCTCTCATAATGGGGTCTTTTAACAAGCTTCACGTCTTTCTCTTATTTATTTTCCAGCTGAAACATTTTTCTCCTTTATTCCCCAACTAAAAACGTCTTTCTCCTTTATTCTCCAGCTGAAAACGTCTTTCTCCTTTATTTCCCTTCTTCATTGCTTGGTCAAATGTCTTAAATACTTTATTTTATGACTCCATCATTGCTGTTTCCAAGAGTTCGACCAGGCAAGGTTTCCTACAACAAGCAGGAGAATATCAGAATTTTCTAGAGAAAATAAAGGGAATTAAAATGTAAAGCTCGCAAAAACAGTTGACAGTTAGGAATCCTGATCCAGGTAGGATTTTTCATGAATTTTACTTTTTCTGCCTATTTCACTCCAAACACTCAACAAGACTCTCAAAATGACTTACTGACTCAAAACACTAAACTAAGGGAGAAATAAGGCTAAAATGAGGCACATAATCAATAATATCGTCACACTTTTTTGCTCCTATCAACTACCCCACACTTAGCTTTTGCTAGTCCCTTAGCAAAACAAAAATACAAAACAAAACAACGACTCAACAAAAAACAAGTAAATGACTCTACTTCCCCTAACTGTTGTCTCAGAGACTCCAAACTCATGGCTTTCACGTTAAACACTTAATCAAAATTGCATAGATAATTCCATGGTTAATAAACCTGTGACATTCATATGACTAAGCGAGATATGGAGAACTTAAGTTATAAAGTGAATGATAGCATGTTTCGAACAAGTCCAATCCAAACTCACAGGGCATACTCTCGATTTTTCTCTTAGAAATGGGTATGCTTAAAAGCTTCACTCTCAAGTATATGCAAGAGAATAAATTGTAAGGCAACAAACAGCTTGCATATTTCATCAATAAACGCATTTTGTGAAGAATTTTTAAAGACCTCATGAAATGACTAAGTGCACAAATGGACCTAAACCATAAGCTCGACTGCGTACCTGACTCCACTAACCAAAGACTGCCCATCTCAAGGATCAAGTCAGCACTTAAAACATGTTGTAATGGGGCTAAGCTAGGGTTTTCAAAATGAAGATTAAGGATACAAAAATCCTAAGGACCTAGCAGAGCATATAAGGACCACCTTATGTCATCATTTTTGCAGACCAAATATCATTGTTTTGGGCCAAACCATCACTCTAACCAACATGGGAATGGACAAAGGCATAATTTTCAACTTTGAGCCTTCTACAAATTTGAAAGTCCAAAACCACAGTTCAACAATTTCCCAAGAGTTTTCTTTTCAATTTGCCTCCTCTTTTGCCGCTTTTCTTTCTTTCTTTTTCATTTTTATTTTGGATTTTCCCCACCCCACACTTGTCTTTCATCGTCACCCCTACATACTATGTCATGCTCTACTAAGTCCCTAAGACAAGGGTAGAGATATCCTGTACTAAGCTCATGGTAGGGTAGTGAGGGTGATGAAACAAAGGTTTTCAACGTAGGCTCAAAGGGGTTCATTCTAAGGAGTCCCACGACGGGCACAGTTGGGGACACATGCTTGTTTGGCTATGGTGGTTACCCTAATGCCTTCTATCCTATCCAGGATCAGTGCATATTATGGCATACAAGTTTTGACAGTCACAACAGCCGAGTTCTAGTACTCTCTAGTCCATTAAAATCTATGGCACATGATCATTGGATTTCCAAAGAATGATGAGGTTTTGCAAATACAGCCATGAAATTTTGAATTTATCAATAAGCACTCGAAAAGAAAGTATTTTAGCTCAACAGCTCACTTAGGGTAAAATGAATCAGACTTAATCCTAGCATGCTTAATGAACCAAGTTACAATCCTATCTCAAATCTTCATACAAGCATTACAATGTCGATTAACCACAGAATTCAATTAAGTCATATTTCGATTGTGAAAACCTTCAGCCATGAATTCAGAGACATGTTCATCCTAGACGTTAGGGGCATCCTAAGACTCAAACACACAAAAAGACTCTAAAACCCACGATTTTTTTATTTTAAATAAAGGTGTAAAATAAACTAAACTAAAATAAAAGTGTAAACCCTCCCCACACTTAGAATCTACATTGTCCTTAATGTAGGCAAGAAATATGGTATATAGACCCTAAATATGGGGGGCTACGAAAATAAGGGAAGGGTAAAATAAACAAACAAACAAAGACACAAGTACAATTCAACCTAACCAAGTGAAGGGATAGAAATGTCAAACTCTCGTTGATGGCTCCTCCACAGCCTCGATTGAAATGGGTTGCCTCCCATGCACCGCTTAATATTTATAGTCCTTCAGCCTGGACTTTTCTCCTTGTTCACACGTGCTCATTCCTTGGATGCCTCCTGGAGGGGTTGGTGCGGCTGAAATAGCCTCACAATTTAACCCTGCAAAATGTAGTTGTCAGTATAGGATAAGCAGGGATCGTTCAGTCCGGGGATTGTAGGGTACACCTACACAAAAAGGTCAATTAACAAATAAAAGAATAAAATGGGGGGTTTTGGAATTTGGTTTCTAATCTACTAAAAATAAAAACAAAACAAATAAAACTATATACAATGATCGACTTCCCTAACCTTGACCAATACCACTAAGAAATTACTAAGTGTAAAAACAGAAAATCCATTTCAACATGCTACAAAAATGTGCCCACCTTAAATGCCTAGATAAGAGCTCAAATGAAAAGCCTCAGCGGATCAATCCACTTATCTGATTCATTCTAATGTAGGCTTGAATCGGAAAAGTCCTTACCAAGCCTAATACTACTAATTTTCGAAAACACTCAGCGTAATTCTCTTAACTAGTAGTATTATCTAACCCTCGAATCAACTCACACGTGCAAATTAACCATTAGACATAGAATTTAACACGTAATTTCCAGAATCGTTTAACCATTGAACATAGTTTTTACCACTTTTTAGAACTAATTGCTACTTGTTTAACTCAGCGCCTTAACAAATAACAATTACTCTTGGCAAATTAAGAAAACACACAAGAACTCTCACCATTATTCTAGCATGAAAACTTATTAACCTAACTCTGAAAATTACCTAAACACATAAAAGGGCACAAGATTGTAACATGCATCATAAAAGAATTCTCGAAATTAACTCAATAATAAACTGAAAATCTCAAAAATATTAATAAAAATATTATGAAAATTTCATGTCTCCAATTACACAACTCGCAAATCCAAACACACAAAACCGAAACAAAAATTATAAGTAGAGTCATAGTTACACTTTGAAGCTTTCCTCAGTGGCTTAGCAACAAGGTGATGAACTCGTCTCTGCGATGGTGGTGGAGCGTCCTTGACTCAGCGCCTTAGAGCTTTGTAGATTGATGGATGGATGGTGGTCACGGTCTTGTAAGATATGGAGGTTTGAGGAGTGAATTGGGTAGTCTTGGAATGATCTTGGCTGGGAAGTGATGCAAATTATGTTCTGGACGTTGTCTATTTATAGGGGAGCATTGGTTGGCTTTCCCAACTGAAACGTCTTCTTTATGGCCTTAACTCCTCTCATAATGGGGCAATTCTTTTAATTTCCAAGCTGAAACATCTTTCTCTTATTTATTTTTCCAGCTGAAACATCTTTTTCTTTTATTCCTCAACTGAAAACGTCTTTTCCTTATTTATTCCCCAACTAAAAACGTCTTTCTCCTTTATTCCCCTTCTTCATTGCTTGGTCAAATATCTTAATGCTTTATTTTATGACTCCATCATTGCTGTTTCCAAGAGTTCAACCAAGCAATGTTTCCTACAACAAACAGGAGAATATCAGAATTTTCTAGAGAAAATAAAATGTAAAGACCGCAAAAACAGTTGACAGTTAGGAATCCTGATCCAGCTAGGATTTTTCATGAATTTTACTTTTTCCGCCTATTTCACTCCAAACACTCAACAAGACTCTAAAAACGACTCAATGACTAAAAACACTAAACTTAAGGGAGAAACAAGGCTAAAATGGCGCACATATTCAATAATATTGTCACACTTTTTGCTCCTATCAACTACCCCACACTTAGCTTTTGCTAGTCCCTTAGCAAAACAAAAATACAAAACAGAACAAAGACTAGACAAAAAACAAGTAAATGACTCTACTTCCCCTAACCGTTGTCTCAGAGACTCCAAACTCATGGCTTTCACGTTAAACACTTAATCAAAATCGCATAGATAATTCCATGGTTAATAAACATGTGACATTCATATGACTAAGCAAGATATGGAGAACTTAAGTTATACAGTGAATGATAGCATGTTTCGAACAAGTCCAATCCAAACTCACAGGGCATACTCTCGATTTTTCTCTCAGAAATGGCTATGCTTAAAAGCTTCACACTCAAGTATATGCAAGAGAACAAATTGTAAGGCAACAAACAGCTTGTATATTTCATCAAGAAACGCATTTTGTGTAGAATTATTAAAGACCTCATGAAATGACTAAGTGCACAAATGGACCTAAACCATAAGCTCGACTGCGTACCTGACTCCACTAACCAAAGACTGCCCATCTCAAGGATCAAGTTAGCACTTAAAACAGGTTGTAATAGGGCTAAGCTAGGGTTCTCGAAATGAAGATTAAGGATACAAAAATCCTAAGGACCTAGCAGAGCACATAAGGACCACCTTATGTCATCATTTTTGTAGACCAAATATCATTGTTTTGGGCCAAACCTTCACTCTAACCAACATGGGAATGGACAAAGGCATAATTTTCAACTTTGAGCCTTCTACAAATTTGAAAGTCCAAAACCACACTTCAAAAATTTCCCAAGAGTTTTCTTTTCAATTTTTCTTCTATTTTGCCGCTTTTCTTTCTTTCTTTTTCATTTTCATTTTCTTTCATTTTTTTTTTACGGCAAATTTTTTTCTTTCTCTTCTTTTTTTCTTGGATTTTCCCCACCCCACACTTGTCTTTCATCGTCACCCCTACACTATGTCATGCTCTACTAAGTCCCTAAGACAAGGGTAGAGATATCCTGTACTAAGCTCATGGTAGGGTAGTGAGGGTGATGAAACAAAGATTTTCAACGTAGGCTCAAAGGGGTTCATTCTAAGGAGTCCCACGACGGGCACAGTTGGGGACACATGCTTGTTTGGCTATGGTGGTTACCCTAATGCCTTCTATCCTATCCAGGATCAGTGCATATTATGGCATACAAGTTTTGACAGTCACAACAGCCGAGTTCTAGTACTCTCTAGTCCATTAAAATCTATGGCACATGATCATTGGATTTTCAAAGAATGATGAGGTTTTGCAAATGCAGCCATGAAATTTTGAATTTATCAATAAGCACTCGAAAAGAAAGTATTTTAGCTCAACAGCTCACTTAGGGTAAAATGAATCAGACTTAATCCTAGCATGCTTAATGAACCAAGTTACAATCCTATCTCAAATCTTCATACAAGCATTACAATGTCGATTAACCACAGAATTCAATTAAGTCCTATTTTGATTGTGAAAACCTTCAGCCATGAATTCAGAGACATGTTCATCCTAGACGTTAGGGGCATCCTAAGACTCAAGCAAACAAAACAAAAAAAAAGACACTAAAAAAAACATAGAATTTTTTTTTTTTTTTTTTTTTAGGGAAGGGTAAAATAAACAAACAATAAACAAAGACACAAGTACAATTCAACCTAAGCAAGTGAAGGGATAGAAATTTCAAACTCTCGTTGATGGCTCCTTCACAGCTTCGGTTGAAATGGGTTGCCTCCCATGCAGCGCTTAATATTTATAGTCCTTCAGCCTGGACTTTTCTCCTTGTTCACACGTGCTCATTCCTTGGGTTAGGCACCGTGTTACTTGGTAGCTTCCCTGTTTCAGCAATCCGACCCATGAAATCCACCACTTGGCCCATTTGATTCTTGAGCTCTGCAATATCCTTTGAATGGGTCGCCTGTCCTTCAATCAAAGCTTGAGTAGCCGTGTTAAGTTGTTGTTGCCCCACAGCAAGGGACTTCAACAGTTCATCATAATTAGGGGCACTCAAAGTATTAGAGACAGGAGGTGGAGGGACAGAATTGGGAATACCAAAAGTTTGAGGTACCTGAGGCCTCAAAAACAAACCTGGTAGGCGCTGAGAATTCTGACCTGGGCCTTGAGGTGGTCTCAAGGTGTTATCATTGTTGGCCCAACGAAAGTTGGGGTGGTCTCTGAGCCCAGGATTGTATGTATTAGAGTAAGGGTTGTACCTCGAGCCTCCTTGACCTCCTTGATACCCTAGGGCGTTAACAGATTCCCATCCTTCTGGAGAGGCAAGCTGGGGACATTTATCAGTGGGGTGCCCTTGAGTCGAGCACATCCCACACACTTGAGCCATTGCTCCTCCTCCATTAACGTTTAAGACTTGAGACAGCAAAGTAGACATCTTGTTGACCTTGTCTTCAAGAGCAGAGTTAGTGGACACCTCATGTACCCTCCGTTGAGAGGAAAGCACCCCCTCATATTGTTGATAGTTTAGTGCACGATTAGTAAGTAGCACCTTGGCATCAGCAGGTGTCTTATCCATAAAGGATCCTCCAGCAGCAGCATCTAACAGACCACGCTCATTAGCGGTGAGTCCTTCATAAAAATAGGTTAGGAGGGACCCCTCACTCATCCCATGGTTAGGGCATGATGCTACAAGGCTCTTAAACCTGTCCCAATAATTGCAGAAATTCTCCTCATGTCCTTGCGTAATTCCACTAATCTGCTTCCTCAAAACAGTGACCTTTGAGGCAGGAAAGTACTTCGTAAGGAACTCGCCCTTCATCCTATCCCAAGTGTTGATAATGCCAGCAGGCAGCTCAAATAGCCAAGTCTTGGCCTTGTCCTCCAAAGTAAAGGGAAATGCCTTCATCTTCAAGATATTGATATCAGCTCCTTTAGGGCACATACTCCCACAGACAAACTCGAACTCCTTGAGATGCTTGTTGGTGTCTTCACTACTCATCCCATGAAACTTGGGTAGGTGATGCAGAAACCCACTCTTTAACTCAAAATCATCATTAAGCCCCTCTCCTGGTTCTGGATAGGCAATGCATAAGGGCGCAGCACCCCCACCTGTAGGATTGGATAGTTGCCTAATAGTCTCAGCCATTGGTGCATGTACTTGCTCAACACGGGCGTGCTCTTCCTCTTCTTCCTCTTCTGTGTCTGCAACGTCCTCTTCAGTGACCTCTTCTTCTTCTTCCTCTTCAAAGACTTGTTCTTCTCCTTCTTCAGAATGGTCAGGTTTGTTGACCTCCTCGGTTAATCTAGTTGAGGAGTTATAACCTGAATAGCTAGAGTCCTGAGAATCCCTCCTTTCTAGAGGAGGGCGGTCTGAAAAAGTGAGTTCTGCCCTTTGCCTAGCACGTTCCAATTTTTCAAAGAGCTCCTTAGTCTTATCAGAGACAGTGGACATTCATGGACCTTTAAGACCAAATCAAGTGTTAGTAACATATACAAGGTTCGAAATACAAACATTATGTCTTTCCTTAACTTTCTAAGTTACTTTTACATTTACATACTTAGGTACTGGAACAGAGGACCTCGTTTGTGCAATGGGACTATAGAACAGCTACCCTCGACAAAGTCATGTTTAATCCAATATACCTTAAGCAGGTCACACATCAATTTTTTTTTTTTTATTATTATTATAAACATAGTTAATATCTCAATTGATTCCAAGTTGTAAGTCGAGCCCAATAGAAACCACTACTATTGGTGAGATACGATATAGGGATAGTCGCCCAGACATAAGTCTCTTTCCTTTGTTTCAGAAGGCCGGATGGCCAGATTAAGAGGTAAGTGAGAGGGAGGACTCATTTTAGTGATACTACGGAGGCTACTCCCTCATTGAGGTTTAGGCCCCTATCGGCTACTCCCACATAGTGGTTTACTCTCATTCTATAGTATCTCTGATATCCAATTGAACCCATCACCCAGGGTCTCAACCTTAGACACCATCCGTATGCCCCTTACTCAGCTGGGAAATTAACTTATGTGTTAGACCGTTCTCCAAGTGTTAATAAAGGCCGCCCTCAACCTCAAGAGACCTAAGCAAGGTACTAATGAAGGGTTTAGGCCAATATTAACAAAAGGGCCCTTGTCTACTCATACGATTTTACACACTTACAACAATTAAGTATTTAGCAAAATTCACAACCTAAGTATATTAATCTAAGTAACATATACAATTTACAACATGCTAAAAAAAAAAAAAACTTCTACAAATTGTACAACAATGATAAAACACATGCTTAATTTCGTAACACTCATAAAATTGAAACTAAATCACAATTAAAGCTTGGCCTAACCAAAATAGCAATTTGTCACCATTCCACAAGTGTAGTACAAATATTAGCATGCATTCTATATACAACAAAATCGATGACACTTTAAGTGCAAGGGATTTTAACAATCCCCGACGACGGCGCCAAAAATTGGTGCGGCTGAAATAGCCTCACAATTTAACCCGGCAAAATGTAGTTGTCAGTATAGGATAAGCAGGGATCGTTCAGTCCGGGGATTGTAGGGTACACCTACACAAAAAGGTCAATTAACAAATAAAAGAATAAAATGGGGGGTTTTGGAATTTGGTTTCTAATCTACTAAAAATAAAAACAAAACAAATAAAACTATATACAATGATCGACTTCCCTAACCTTGACCAATACCACTAAGAAATTACTAAGTGTAAAAACAGAAAATCCATTTCAACATGCTACAAAAATGTGCCCACCTTAAATGCCTAGATAAGAGCTCAAATGAAAAGCCTCAGCGGATCAATCCACTTATCTGATTCATTCTAATGTAGGCTTGAATCGGAAAAGTCCTTACCAAGCCTAATACTACTAATTTTCGAAAACACTCAGCGTAATTCTCTTAACTAGTAGTATTATCTAACCCTCGAATCAACTCACACGTGCAAATTAACCATTAGACATAGAATTTAACACGTAATTTCCAGAATCGTTTAACCATTGAACATAGTTTTTACCACTTTTTAGAACTAATTGCTACTTGTTTAACTCAGCGCCTTAACAAATAACAATTACTCTTGGCAAATTAAGAAAACACACAAGAACTCTCACCATTATTCTAGCATGCAAACTTATTAACCTAACTCTGAAAATTACCTAAACACATAAAAGGGCACAAGATTGTAACATGCATCATAAAAGAATTCTCGAAATTAACTCAATAATAAACTGAAAATCTCAAAAATATTAATAAAAATATTCTGAAAATTTCATGTCTCCAATTACACAACTCGCAAATCCAAACACACAAAACCGAAACAAAAATTATAAGTAGAGTCATAGTTACACTTTGAAGCTTTCCTCAGCGGCTTAGCAACAAGGTGATGAACTCGTCTCTGCGATGGTGGTGGAGCGTCCTTGACTCAGCGCCTTAGAGCTTTGTAGATTGATGGATGGATGGTGGTCACGGTCTTGTAAGATATGGAGGTTTGAGGAGTGAATTGGGTAGTCTTGGAATGATCTTGGCTGGGAAGTGATGCAAATTATGTTCTGGACGTTGTCTATTTATAGGGGAGCATTGGTTGGCTTTCCCAACTGAAACGTCTTCTTTATGGCCTTAACTCCTCTCATAATGGGGCAATTCTTTTAATTTCCAAGCTGAAACATCTTTCTCTTATTTATTTTTCCAGCTGAAACATCTTTTTCTTTTATTCCTCAACTGAAAACGTCTTTTCCTTATTTATTCCCCAACTAAAAACGTCTTTCTCCTTTATTCCCCTTCTTCATTGCTTGGTCAAATATCTTAATGCTTTATTTTATGACTCCATCATTGCTGTTTCCAAGAGTTCAACCAAGCAATGTTTCCTACAACAAACAGGAGAATATCAGAATTTTCTAGAGAAAATAAAATGTAAAGACCGCAAAAACAGTTGACAGTTAGGAATCCTGATCCAGCTAGGATTTTTCATGAATTTTACTTTTTCCGCCTATTTCACTCCAAACACTCAACAAGACTCTAAAAACGACTCAATGACTAAAAACACTAAACTTAAGGGAGAAACAAGGCTAAAATGGCGCACATATTCAATAATATTGTCACACTTTTTGCTCCTATCAGGGGTATCTCTTCCAATGTGTGCTCCACAAAGGACTCACTAGATCAAGTGTTAGTAACATATACAAGGTTAGGAATACAAACATTATGTCTTTCCAACTTTCTAAGTTACTTTTACATTTACATACTTAGGTACTGGAACAGAGGACCTCAGTGTGCAATGGGACTATAGAACAGCTACCCTCGACTTATGGTCATGTTTAATCCAATATACCTTAAGCATGTCACACAACATTTTTTTTTTTTTTTAAGTTTGTTATAAACATAGTTAATATCTCAATTGATTCCAAGTTGTAAGTCGAGCCCAATAGAAACCACTACTATTGGTGAGATACGATATAGGGATAGTGATACGTGCAAAAGCATTCGCCAATTTAAACCCTGAAAAATGTAGTTGTTAGTATAGAATAAGCAGGGATCGTTCAAGCCGGGGATTGAGGGTGCTAACATGTGAAACGAAAATAACAATAATGTACAAGTATAAGTCACGAAATTAAAGTATATATATAAACAACAAATTCGAAATAAACAAAGAAATACAAGTTATAATTAGATTAGGAATCCTACTCCTACTAGAATACATTTTACAAGTCATAGTTATATTAGAAATCCACATACAACAAGGATTACTAGTTATATACTAATTAGGATTACTTAATTATTAAGAAAACAAATTATTGACCAAGTCAAAGATTAAATCCTAAGTCAAAACTAACTCTAACTACTTTCCCTAAAATTTAGGAACCAATCCCTAAAAAATAGGAGAACAAAACAAACACATAACAAACTCCTAAAAAACACTAAAACTAAAACAAACACATATTTACTATTCACGGAGACACTATTCACGAATTTAAAAACATTTTTTTTTAATTTTTTTTTTATTTAACTAGGTTAACATGCTACCTAAAGTCTAAGTTAATTTTATTTATTTACACAAATAAGAAAAAGTAAAGATGGGGGGTTTTTGAAGATTAAAAACATAAATTTCCAGAAAATAAAGATTAAAATCGTTTCTATACATAGATGGGAAAAGAAGAATTTTTGAAGAACAACTTATCAAGAACCCATCAAGATCAATATTTTCATGCATCCCTTAATCTTTTTAATTACCATGGAAAGCTATCAACCAAGAACACAAAGATCCAAGCAACCATTGTCCCCTTTTAACTTTCTTTCTTAAGTCAAATTGAAAATCAAGTCAATTTTATTTTGAAAAGTTCGATATCAATAATGAAAAATCCCGTTTTCAAATCATTAAGTTCAAGAAAGAATCAATAGACATGCAAATCCAAGGGCGTCAATACTCATCATCACATGCATAATCTGATTTTCGACTCAAAGCAAGCCTTTACTACTTATTCGAATTAGGTTTCACCAAGCATCAAACCTAATTACTAGCAAGTTACATGCAAGTCTTCCTTTTATGTTTGTCAGACCAAGTGAATCGTTAACATGTACTAAAGCACAAAAATCAGATTATCATTCCATATTCGGCAATTTATCAAGACAAAGAACACATAAACATATCAAACATAGAAAAGAACATCAAAATTGCATCCAAAAATAAGATTGCATACTCAAAAGTTTAGGTTCACACATAGAAAATCCAAAGCAGAAATTCTATCTAACAAGTACACCAAACCGTGAATATATGTATGGTAAAGCATATGAACAACCCTTAATTACGTCCCAAAGATCCAAAGCAGCTCCAAGGTGTCGCAACAAGTGAAGATCACGGCAATGGAGGAAGATGGCACGGCAAAGCTCCTTGAAGATTGTGAAAACCTGAAAACTAGAGAGAGAGCAAGTGAGAATACGAAATTGTGGAGAAAAGTGTTCCCCTTGAAACGTCTAATACACTAGGTATATATAGGAGAACGTCTCAAAGCTCTCCCAATTCGTTTCTACTTGACTTCTCCAAGTTCTTGTTGATTTAGGACTTCTTTCTCACAAAACAGATTTCCGGCAGGATTGACCTCAGTGCACTAAAACAGCCATAACTTTCTCTAGAAAATAGCTATTGATGAACCGTAAAAAGATTTGGAAACTAGACATCCGTAGCTTTCCAACCATATAAAGATCATAATTTTCTGAGCTCTGACCGATTTATGACACTCCGTTGAAGTTGACTGATCTGCACAGGCAGATTTCCGAATCTGTAATGGATTTGACTTTTAATGCACAAGTTGAGTCCAATTCGATTTCCCTTTGCATCACATGCCCCTCACATGTCTTCCACGCCTTGTTGAAGAATGAAACGTCAAGAACCCTCAAGAATCTCACGAAATTCCAATCCTTACTCAACAAGAAATCCAAACTCCATATTGCTTTGTAATTCGAATCTCTTGTTGCTTCCTCCTCCATGTGCACAGCATATGACCTTCTTGAGACTTCTAGATACTTCATGATCGTTCCATAGCTCTCCTAGTATGAGTAGAACTCCATATGCAAGTAGGTTTCCTAGTTGAATACAAACTTCTTTTCTGCGATTCTTCTACACTCTTCCGGAACCTTCTTGAGTAATCCTTATCCAACAGGGACTCCTTGTCACACTAGGATTCCTTATCTGAGTAGAATTGGGTTTCCCTGTCCAAGTAGAACTTCTAATTTCCGCGACTTAAGAGTTTGAATCCAAGTCAGCTTCTGATTCCTACTCCAACTAGGATTCCTTTTCCTAGTCAAACTGGGAGAACTTCCATTTCTTCATTTCTTTCCATTTCCACGCCACTTGTGCCTCCTTAGCCATTTTTGGACTTTGAGACTCCATTTTCACCTGAAAAACACTAACTAAGTTAAATTGATCAAGTTAAAGGAAATAACTTAGCAAAATATAGGGTTTAAACATTATAAACATGGCATTTATGCTCCTATCAAATACCCCCACACTTAGCTTTTGCTAGTCCCTTAGCAAAACCAACATAACAAACCAAAAAGACTAAGACACAAAACAAAGACTAACGAAAATACTAAGTATAGAAGACGAAAAACACAAAGACTCAAGAAAAACGTCAAAAACACTTAGACAAAAATCAAGACAAAAACGTCACAAACAAGACACAAACATTGACACACAAAAACCTCTATTGCCCTTTAACATATTGTCTCAGAAATCTCATACTTTCAAGTCACCAAGATTAGCACTTAACCAAGCATCACATCTTTAAGATATTCAAGAGCTAATTACAAAATATAAGCCACATATAAACATGTAAGACTTGGGGGTAAACAATGGTGATGGGTGTAGCTCAACATATTTCAAACAAGTAATGATTCAAACCTCACATGGATATATCACTCTTTCTTCTCTCAGATTCAAGGCTCATGCTTAAAAGCTTATCACTCAAGTATATGTGAAAGAATAACAAGTAAATCACATATGTATAAGAAACGAAAGCACATATATATTTTTCAAAGATCTCATGAAAGATATCAACCACTTGCACAGATGAACCCAAGCCATAAGTTCAACAGTTATAACTCATCTCCACAGATCAAAGGCTGTCCCATCTTAAGGATCAAAGAGGTCTTACAATTAAGGTTGTAATGGGGTCAAGGATTAAGGTTTAAAAGAAACGAAGGGATAGGAAAATCATAGGAAAATCACAAAATATCCTAAAAACCTAGTAGAGCACTTGTTAATGTAGAGAGACCAAATTTCAAATCCACCAAAGCATGTAGACGCCAAGTATCCTCCAAAGGCTTTATAAAAGGGCCAAGTGCCATCATGTTGGGCCCAAACTTCATTCTAACCTTCTTTCGAACAAGTGTAAATAGGACAAAGACCAAATTTTTCAACAATGGGCCTTCACTTCAAACCAAACTCCAAATTCACTAAGTATAGGGGACTAAAATCCATAAACATATACAATACTTCATATTTTTTTTCTTTAATTGCCGAAATATTATTTCTCTTTTTTTTTTTACAATTTCATTTTTTTTTTCTTCGGCAATTACATATACAAATTACATATGGACAAGTCTACCCCCACACTTGAACTTCTTCATGTCTTCAAAATTCATCATTGACGCCAAAACTCCAAGCAAAGTCTCAAAAATATGCTCCACTAAGTCTTTAGAACAAAGGGTATGGATATAACTATACTAAGGTTAAGGGTTAAGGAATTTTGAGGGTGATGAAATAAAAGGCTCAATGTAGGCTCAAAATGGTTAAACTAGGGGGGTCCCACGACGGGCACAAATAGGGACACAGGCTATATTTGGCTATGGTGGTAAAAATCCTAAGTAAGTACCTTTATCCTTTCCAGAATCAGGGCCATATATTGATCATAAATGTCTCAACAAGCATAACAGTGAATTCTAGCATTCTCTAGTCCATCAAACTTAATCTATGGCAAGTAGTCAATCAAGATGAAAGAATAATGAGATCAACAAAATCATCGCCAAGAAAATAAGAGTATAATTATTTTTCATTAAATCACTCAACAAAGAAAGGGCACATGGCTCAAATTCTCACAAGGGTTATTATGAATCACAACTTATCTTCCACATGTTCATATTCTGTACCAAAGTTACGCATGCACAATATCTACTACACATTCATATGCTTTTCATAAATCATAATTAACCAAAGAAGATCATCAAACATTATCTCAATCTTGTGATCCTCTTTTAGCCTTAATTTCAGAGATATAAGCTCATCCTAAACAGTTAAAAGGGCATCCTAAGACTCGATCACAAAACAAAACAAAAATTATTATTATTATTTTTTTTTTGAACAGTGACGAATTTTTATTTTTATTATTAATAAAGTGACGAAAATATTTTAATTTTTCTTTTTCTGATATTTTCCATTTTTTTTTTTTTTTTAGACCACAAAAACTAGCTATCTAAAAACAAAGTGAAACGTTAAACCCTTCCCCCACACTTAAATCATGCATTGTCCTCAATGTATAAACAAGTATAAAGCATGCAAAGCATAAATCAAGCATGGCATAAGAGTTAACGCAAAGAAACCTAAAAACAAAGCAAAGTTTACGAAAAATAAAAGAGAAGGAAGAGTTGAAAGCAAATCTGCGTTGATGGCTCCTCCACAGCTACGGTTGAAATGGGTTGCCTCCCATGCAGCGCTTAATGTTTAAAGTCTTTCAGCCTAGACTTGTACCTCCATTTATTCCAATATATACACACAACAAAACGTCAAAAGTATGGATATATACAAGACTGACAAAATTTTATGTATATATTTACAAGTTTTACAATTTTTACAATCTTTAAGTAGTTAACTCCAATAAGGAATCGTGAATCAAGATTTAGACATACGGCCCAAATATTCTAATTTTAATACAAGTCTCCCTTCCCTTTATCTTTTGGTAACTCTATTCACACAGAGCCAGGTAGTAGAGGAACGATTTTGGCGGAGCTCAGCTCACTTGATTAGCAGGGGACGAGACCCTTTGCTAGCACTTCTCATATCCAATCAACCTAGACACCCTGTGCTAATAAAGTGTGCCTACTTGATAAAGAAAACTTTGACAAGTATTAACAAGAGAATATTTCACCTAGTCCATTATGACGCACAACTTCTTACCAAACCCAACTATTCTCGAAAATTGTCTAAGTATATGACTTCAACAAGACATCATGAACCATTGTTTTGGACGTGCGGCCCAAGTCCTTGCCTCCACACATATTTCTTCTCAAATCCTTTGGGCAACCTTACTGAAATGGCCAGTTAGGGGAGGACGAACAAGAGAGGTAAAATCCATTTTGGCATGAGCTACTCCCACATAGTGGTTTGGGCTCATTTGAATGCACTTCTGGAAAAAAAACCTGTCATGAACGTTGTCCCCTTCCTAGACACCATCCCACATAGGCTATACTTACTTAGATAAGAAAAGTCCTAAGTGCAAGACATTTTTCAAGTGTTAATAAAAGCCGCCCTCAACCTTAAGAGACCTGAATCAGGTACTCATAAGGGGTTAAGGCTAATACTAACAAAAGAGACTTCACCTATTCCATCATAATTCATAATCCCTTACCAAAATCATACCTTAGTGGCGTTTTCATCACATGAAGACTTTTCAATCCCCGGCAACGGCGCCAAAAATTGATGAGCCCAAAAGCAAGCTCATAATGTTTATATAGACCACAAAAACTAGCTATCTAAAAACAAAGTGAAACGTTAAACCCTTCCCCCACACTTAAATCATGCATTGTCCTCAATGTATAAACAAGTATAAAGCATGCAAAGCATAAATCAAGCATGGCATAAGACCTTCTTGAGACTTCTAGATACTTCATATTGCTTTGTAATTCGAATCTCTTGTTGCTTCCTCCTCCATGTGCACAGCATATGACCTTCTTGAGACTTCTAGATACTTCATGATCGTTCCATAGCTCTCCTAGTATGAGTAGAACTCCATATGCAAGTAGGTTTCCTAGTTGAATACAAACTTCTTTTCTGCGATTCTTCTACACTCTTCCGGAACCTTCTTGAGTAATCCTTATCCAACAGGGACTCCTTGTCACACTAGGATTCCTTATCTGAGTAGAATTGGGTTTCCCTGTCCAAGTAGAACTTCTAATTTCCGCGACTTAAGAGTTTGAATCCAAGTCAGCTTCTGATTCCTACTCCAACTAGGATTCCTTTTCCTAGTCAAACTGGGAGAACTTCCATTTCTTCATTTCTTTCCATTTCCACGCCACTTGTGCCTCCTTAGCCATTTTTGGACTTTGAGACTCCATTTTCACCTGAAAAACACTAACTAAGTTAAATTGATCAAGTTAAAGGAAATAACTTAGCAAAATATAGGGTTTAAACATTATAAACATGGCATTTATGCTCCTATCAAATACCCCCACACTTAAATCATGCATTGTCCTCAATGTATAAACAAGTATAAAGCATGCAAAGCATAAATCAAGCATGGCATAAGAGTTAACGCAAAGAAACCTAAAAACAAAGCAAAGTTTACGAAAAATAAAAGAGAAGGAAGAGTTGAAAGCAAATCTGCGTTGATGGCTCCTCCACAGCTACGGTTGAAATGGGTTGCCTCCCATGCAGCGCTTAATGTTTAAAGTCTTTCAGCCTAGACTTGTACCTCCATTTATTCCAATATATACACACAACAAAACGTCAAAAGTATGGATATATACAAGACTGACAAAATTTTATGTATATATTTACAAGTTTTACAATTTTTACAATCTTTAAGTAGTTAACTCCAATAAGTAATCGTGAATCAAGATTTAGACATACGGCCCAAATATTCTAATTTTAATACAAGTCTCCCTTCCCTTTATCTTTTGGTAACTCTATTCACACAGAGCCAGGTAGTAGAGGAACGATTTTGGCGGAGCTCAGCTCACTTGATTAGCAGGGGACGAGACCCTTTGCTAGCACTTCTCATATCCAATCAACCTAGACACCCTGTGCTAATAAAGTGTGCCTACTTGATAAAGAAAACTTTGACAAGTATTAACAAGAGAATATTTCACCTAGTCCATTATGACGCACAACTTCTTACCAAACCCAACTATTCTCGAAAATTGTCTAAGTATATGACTTCAACAAGACATCATGAACCATTGTTTTGGACGTGCGGCCCAAGTCCTTGCCTCCACACATATTTCTTCTCAAATCCTTTGGGCAACCTTACTGAAATGGCCAGTTAGGGGAGGACGAACAAGAGAGGTAAAATCCATTTTGGCATGAGCTACTCCCACATAGTGGTTTGGGCTCATTTGAATGCACTTCTGGAAAAAAAAACCTGTCATGAACGTTGTCCCCTTCCTAGACACCATCCCACATAGGCTATACTTACTTAGATAAGAAAAGTCCTAAGTGCAAGACATTTTTCAAGTGTTAATAAAAGCCGCCCTCAACCTTAAGAGACCTGAATCAGGTACTCATAAGGGGTTAAGGCTAATACTAACAAAAGAGACTTCACCTATTCCATCATAATTCATAATCCCTTACCAAAATCATACCTTAGTGGCGTTTTCATCACATGAAGACTTTTCAATCCCCGGCAACGGCGCCAAAAATTGATACGTGCAAAAGCATTCGCCAATTTAAACCCTGAAAAATGTAGTTGTTAGTATAGAATAAGCAGGGATCGTTCAAGCCGGGGATTGAGGGTGCTAACATGTGAAACGAAAATAACAATAATGTACAAGTATAAGTCACGAAATTAAAGTATATATATAAACAACAAATTCGAAATAAACAAAGAAATACAAGTTATAATTAGATTAGGAATCCTACTCCTACTAGAATACATTTTACAAGTCATAGTTATATTAGAAATCCACATACAACAAGGATTACTAGTTATATACTAATTAGGATTACTTAATTATTAAGAAAACAAATTATTGACCAAGTCAAAGATTAAATCCTAAGTCAAAACTAACTCTAACTACTTTCCCTAAAATTTAGGAACCAATCCCTAAAAAATAGGAGAACAAAACAAACACATAACAAACTCCTAAAAAACACTAAAACTAAAACAAACACATATTTACTATTCACGGAGACACTATTCACGAATTTAAAAACATTTTTTTTTAATTTTTTTTTTATTTAACTAGGTTAACATGCTACCTAAAGTCTAAGTTAATTTTATTTATTTACACAAATAAGAAAAAGTAAAGATGGGGGTTTTTGAAGATTAAAAACATAAATTTCCAGAAAATAAAGATTAAAATCGTTTCTATACATAGATGGGAAAAGAAGAATTTTTGAAGAACAACTTATCAAGAACCCATCAAGATCAATATTTTCATGCATCCCTTAATCTTTTTAATTACCATGGAAAGCTATCAACCAAGAACACAAAGATCCAAGCAACCATTGTCCCCTTTTAACTTTCTTTCTTAAGTCAAATTGAAAATCAAGTCAATTTTATTTTGAAAAGTTCGATATCAATAATGAAAAATCCCGTTTTCAAATCATTAAGTTCAAGAAAGAATCAATAGACATGCAAATCCAAGGGCGTCAATACTCATCATCACATGCATAATCTGATTTTCGACTCAAAGCAAGCCTTTACTACTTATTCGAATTAGGTTTCACCAAGCATCAAACCTAATTACTAGCAAGTTACATGCAAGTCTTCCTTTTATGTTTGTCAGACCAAGTGAATCGTTAACATGTACTAAAGCACAAAAATCAGATTATCATTCCATATTCGGCAATTTATCAAGACAAAGAACACATAAACATATCAAACATAGAAAAGAACATCAAAATTGCATCCAAAAATAAGATTGCATACTCAAAAGTTTAGGTTCACACATAGAAAATCCAAAGCAGAAATTCTATCTAACAAGTACACCAAACCGTGAATATATGTATGGTAAAGCATATGAACAACCCTTAATTACGTCCCAAAGATCCAAAGCAGCTCCAAGGTGTCGCAACAAGTGAAGATCACGGCAATGGAGGAAGATGGCACGGCAAAGCTCCTTGAAGATTGTGAAAACCTGAAAACTAGAGAGAGAGCAAGTGAGAATACGAAATTGTGGAGAAAAGTGTTCCCCTTGAAACGTCTAATACACTAGGTATATATAGGAGAACGTCTCAAAGCTCTCCCAATTCGTTTCTACTTGACTTCTCCAAGTTCTTGTTGATTTAGGACTTCTTTCTCACAAAACAGATTTCCGGCAGGATTGACCTCAGTGCACTAAAACAGCCATAACTTTCTCTAGAAAATAGCTATTGATGAACCGTAAAAAGATTTGGAAACTAGACATCCGTAGCTTTCCAACCATATAAAGATCATAATTTTCGGAGCTCTGACCGATTTATGACACTCCGTTGAAGTTGACTGATCTGCACAGGCAGATTTCCGAATCTGTAATGGATTTGACTTTTAATGCACAAGTTGAGTCCAATTCGATTTCCCTTTGCATCACATGCCCCTCACATGTCTTCCACGCCTTGTTGAAGAATGAAACGTCAAGAACCCTCAAGAATCTCACGAAATTCCAATCCTTACTCAACAAGAAATCCAAACTCCATATTGCTTTGTAATTCGAATCTCTTGTTGCTTCCTCCTCCATGTGCACAGCATATGACCTTCTTGAGACTTCTAGATACTTCATGATCGTTCCATAGCTCTCCTAGTATGAGTAGAACTCCATATGCAAGTAGGTTTCCTAGTTGAATACAAACTTCTTTTCTGCGATTCTTCTACACTCTTCCGGAACCTTCTTGAGTAATCCTTATCCAACAGGGACTCCTTGTCACACTAGGATTCCTTATCTGAGTAGAATTGGGTTTCCCTGTCCAAGTAGAACTTCTAATTTCCGCGACTTAAGAGTTTGAATCCAAGTCAGCTTCTGATTCCTACTCCAACTAGGATTCCTTTTCCTAGTCAAACTGGGAGAACTTCCATTTCTTCATTTCTTTCCATTTCCACGCCACTTGTGCCTCCTTAGCCATTTTTGGACTTTGAGACTCCATTTTCACCTGAAAAACACTAACTAAGTTAAATTGATCAAGTTAAAGGAAATAACTTAGCAAAATATAGGGTTTAAACATTATAAACATGGCATTTATGCTCCTATCAGATAGTCGCCCAGACATAAGTCTCTTTTCTTTGTTTCAGAAGGCCGGATGGCCAGATTAAGAGGTAGGTGAGAGGGAGGACTCATTTTGGTGATACTACGGAGGCTACTCCCTCATTGAGGTTTAGGCCCCTATCGGCTACTCCCACATAGTGGTTTAGGCTCATTCTATAGTATCTCTGAGATCCAATTGAACCCATCACCCAGGGTCTCAACCTAAGACACCATCCGTATGCGCCCCTTACTCAGCTGGGAAATTAACTAATGTGTTAGACCGTTCTCCAAGTGCTAATAAAGGCCGCCCTCAACCTCAAGAGACCTTAGCAAGGTACTAATGAAGGGTTTAGGCCAATATTAACAAAAGGGCCCTTGTCTACTCATACGATTTTACACACTTACAACAATTAAGTATTTAGCTAAATTCATAACCTAAGTATATTAATCTAAGTGAAACACATTCAATTTACAATATGGTTAAAAAAAACAACTTCTACAAATTGTACAACAATGATAAAAGACATGCTTAATTTTGTAACACTCATAAAACTTAAACTAAATCACAATTAAAGCTTGGCCTAACCGAAATCGTAATTTGTCACCATTCCAAAAGTGTAGTACAAAAATTAGCATGCATTCTATATACAACAAAATCGATGACACTTTAAGTGCAAGGGATTTTAACAATCCCCGGCAATGGCGCCAAAAATTGATGCGGCTGAAATAGCCTCACAATTTAACCCTGCAAAATGTAGTTGTTAGTATAGGATAAGCAGGGATCGTTCAGTCCGGGGATTGTAGGGTACACCTACACTAAAAGGTCAATTAACAAATAAAAGAATAAAATGGGGGGTTTTGAAATTTGGTTTCTAATCTACTAAAAATAAAAACAAAACAAATAAAACTATATACAATGATCGACTTCCCTAACCTTGACCAATACCACTAAGAAATTACTACGTGTAAAAACAGAAAATTCATTTCAACATGCTACAAAAATGTGCCCACCTTAAATGCCTAGATAAGAGCTCAAATGAAAAGCCTCAGCGGATCAATCCACTTATCTGATTCATTCTAATGTAGGCTTGAATCGGAAAAGTCCTTACCAAGCCTAATACTACTAATTTTCGAAAACACTCAGCGTAATTCTCTTAACTAGTAGTATTATCTAACCCTCGAATCAACTCACACGTGCAAATTAACCATTAGACATAGAATTTAACACGCAATTTCCAGAATCGTTTAACCATTGAACATAGTTTTTACCACTTTTTAGAACTAATTGCTACTTGTTTAACTCAGCGCCTTAACAAATAACAATTACTCTTGGCTGATAGGAGCATTTTAATGCGACGTTTTACTTGCTTTTCCCTGCATTTTCTGCGTTATTTCCTTAATAAAACCCTGTTTAGGAAAGTTTCCATTCTTTGATTGGGAAAGTTCCTATTTGTAGAAAGTTTCTATTTTTGTAGTTTCTATTTATCATTTTTAGTAAGTTTCCATTTTCGGTAGTTTCTATTTTTCATTTTTTAGAAAGTTTCCCATTTTCAGTTTAGGAAAGTTTCTATTTTTTCTTATTAGTTTCTATTTTCAGGACCTCCGAGCTAAAAAGTGGAAATGAACTCACAAATGGAAAGAGGAGCTTGCGAAAGTCAAGGGGAACAAAGATGAAGAACAATGAGCCACAGAAATGAGCAGAAATGAAGAAAAGAAGTTTTCCTGGTCCAACCAGGAAACCCTGCGAAAAGGAGGAAAGCTTACCTATGAAGTTTCCAACGTTATCATGAAAAAAAAGAAATGGAAAAATGAAGTGTTATGACGTTGGAAGGTGACAAGGCTTGAAGTTGAAGCAACAAGGGCCAAGAACTCTCAAGAATGAAGTGGATTTTCGGCAAATGGATCAAAGGCCCATTAAGCCCATGCAAGTAGGGTTTATGACGCATGAATAAACCCTAGGGGAGAATTTGCCGTCCAAAGCAAGAGAGAAACAAGGAAGTTGGCGTTAAAAATCAGAAAATAAGAAGAGATTTTCTAGGGAGATTTTCTAGGGCTATTTTTATGGAAAGAAAATACTTGGAGATAAACCCTAGAGATATTATTGCCGTGGAATTCCAAGAGGAAAGAAGGAATTGCCGTGAATTAAAGAAGAAACCCTAGAGAATTCGGCAAGGAGATATTCAAGGGAGAAATAAAAGGAAAGAGAAAAAGGTGGAGACCAAGAAAAGCTCAAAAGAAGTCTAGATTCATCCCTAGAATTCCTAAAGGAAGTTTGGCCGAAATTAAACAAGAAAAATCAGAAATAATCTCAAGGAATTTCGGCAATATTTCTAGGGAATTAAATGGAATTTTGTGATTGGTTGAACCACCTCATAGGGCTTATGTGGCAAGAATTCATTGGAGGGAATTATGTGGAGGAAGCAAGCACATGCCGTGAACTTCTCTAGGGTTTTGGACGGCTTGGACACCTAGGGGCCGTCCCCTATATATACTCACACATTCTCAACGTCAAAGGAGTTCCACACTTTTGCATTTACACTTTGAGAAAAAAATCAGAAACTCTCCCTAGCCTAGCCGTGTTCATCTCCATCCTCTAGGGCAACCACGAAGTTCAAGCAAGGCCAAGGAAGAAGAAGACAAGCCGTGCACACCATCCATCACCACCCTTGGAGATTGCTTTCGAAATTCAAGAGTCCATTCATCTCATCTTCATCACGGTGTAATCCGATTCTCCTTGTAACCTTTGCTTTGTAATTTTCGTTGGTTTTGCCTTAGTTGACACATATGTATGAACAAGTGTTGTTTTCTGAAATTTTATGATTAATTGTTAATTTTCAGATTCATATATTGCAATTTATTGATGTCGCTTTTGGGGGCGACCAATTTAACCCTGAAATGTCATTAGTAGTATAAAGTAAATAGGGATCGTTCTATTCCGGGGATTGAGGGTACACCTGTCAATGTAGGACAAACAAACAATTAAAATTAAAACAAAGTATAATATTCACAAAGGTATTTACAATTATAAACATTATTTACGAAAATAGGGGAGATTTTTGGTTTTTGATTTTGGTTTTCGAAAATTAAACTAAGTTAAGAAAATAATTAAAACGCAAAAACATAAAAAATACAAATGGGATGTGAGAACAAAGATCAAAGTCCAAACTCATGATTAAAATTGATTCAAGTTCATCATTGTTCATCATAGTCATGCAAGAGGAGTTGATCATGTGAAACGTTCAAAAGCAAACAATTTCCCATATTTTACTTTCAATGCTAATTAACCTAAGCGAAAGCACCTAGATTAATTCTATCAAACATGCAATCAAACCCTAGTAAGCTAGTCAATCATGTCATGTTTAATGCATTAAGCACCTAGAAAGGCTATCAACTCAAATGTGCAACTTAGTATGGAAAAGTCCACCTAATTGCAATCTTCTTTGATTAAATTCGGTCTTTGTACAAAACCTTTACTACTTATTGATTCAAGAACACAAAACCAAAAAGTTGATCCATGTTCTCAAATTCGTAGCAACATTCACATAAAAACCCTAAATGTTTCGAACCATTCAAGATTATCATACAAAAGATTTCTATCATGCAAATTTAATCAAACACTCACACAAAAGCAACCATAAATCGCAATATATGAATCTGAAAATTAACAATTAATCATAAAATTTCAGAAATCAATACTTGTTCAAACAATTGTGTCAACTAAGGCATAACCAACGAAAATTACAAAGCAAAGGTTACAAGGAGAATCGGATTACACCATGATGAAGATGAGATGAATGAAGTGATGAATGGACTCTTGAATTTCGAAAGCAATCTCCAAGGGTGGTGATGGATGGTGTGCACGGCTTGTCTTCTTCTTCCTTGGCCTTGCTTGAACTTCGTGGTTGCCCTAGAGGATGGAGATGAACACGGCTAGGCTAGGGAGAGTTTCTGATTTTTTTCTCAAGTGTAGAACGTAAAAGTGTGGAACTAGGAACTCCTTGACGTTGAGAGAAGAGAGGAATATATAGGGGACGGCTTCTAGGTCTTCAAGCCGTGTAAAACCCTAGAGAAACTCACGGCAATAGCTTGCTTCCTCCACATAATTTCCTCCAATGATTTCGTGCCACATAAGCCCTATGAGGTGGTGCAACCAATCACAAAATTCCAGAATTAATTCCCTAAATAATCTTGCCGAAATATATAGAGATATTTTCTGATTTCCTTCACCAATTTCGGCAACAATATATTTAGAGAATAAAGGGGGACGAACCTAGACTCCTTTGAGAGCTTTTTGTGTTCAACACATATTCTCTTTCCTTTAAAAGCTCCCTAAGAAATCTCCACGAAATCTCTCTTGAATTTCTGATTTTCCACACGGCAAAACCCTAGTTTCTCTCTTCCTTATCCCTTGGCCGAATTCTCTAGGGTTTCTCTTTTATTTTGCACGGCAATTCCTTGTTTCTCTCTTGCTTGGACGGCTAGGAGTCTCTAGGGTTTATCTCTTGATTTATTTCCATAAAAATAACCCTAGAAAATCTCCTTTTAATTTCTGATTTTCTTGGACGCCACCTCCTTGTTTCTCTCTTGCAAATTCACGGCAACAACAACTTTAGTGCTAGGGTTTGCGTCACAAACCCTAGTTCCATGGGCTTTGGTGGGCTTTTATCCAATTAGCCGAAAATCCAACAAGTCTTGAGAGTTTTTGGGCCTCCATGCGTCACTTCTATGCCATGTCATCTTCCAACGTCACAACACTTTATTTTTCCATTTCTTTTTCATAGTAACGTTGGAAACTTCATTGGTGGGCTTTCCTCATTTTCGCAGGGTTTCCTGGTTGGACCAGGAAAACTTCTTTTCTTCATTTCTGCTCATTTCTGTGGCTCATTGTTCTTCATCTTTGCTCCCCTTGGTGATCGCAAGCTCCTCTTTCCATTTGTGAGTTCATTTCCACTTTCTAGCTCGGAGGTCCTGAAAATAGAAACTAGTAAGAAAAATAGAAACTTTCGTAAAATGAAAAATGGCAACTTTCCTAAACTGAAAATGGGAAACTTTCTAAAAATGACAAATAGAAACTACAAAAATAGAAACTTTCTACAAATAGGAACTTTCCCAATCAAAGAATGGAAACTTTCCTAAACAGAGTTTTATTAAGGAAATAACGCAGAAAATGTAGGGAAATGCAGTTAAAACGTCGCATTAAAATGCTCCTATCAAATTCCCCCACACTTAGCTTTTGCTAGTCCCTTAGCAAAATCACACTAAGACACATACTAAGACTCAACGAAAATTAAAGACTTGACACGAAACAGACTCTATAGCCCTTCAACTTTTTGTCTCAGCAATCTCTTACTTTCACAACACCAAGATTAGCACTTCACCAAGAATAAATGTTTAGGCATTCGAGAGTTAATTAAAACACATAAGTTACATATACACAAGTAGGACTTGGGTGGAACAATGGTGATGGTTTCTGTTAAGCATGCTTCAAACAAGTATGATTCAAATCCTCACAAGTTATATCCACTCTTTCTTCTCTCAGATCATGGCAATGCTTAAAAACTTATACACTCAAGTATATGTGAAAGATAGCAAGTATATCACATAATTCAAGAAACGAAAGCACATGTATAATTTTCTTTAAAGATCTCATGAAGGACACCAACTACTTGCACGGATGGACCCAAGCCATAGGTTCAACTCTTGTAACTCATCTCCACATCAAGGGCTGTCCCATCTTAAGGATCAAGAAGGTCTTCTTAAAGGTTGTAATGGGGCCAAGGCTCAAGGTTTTAAGAAATGAAGGGTAAGGATTTATCAAAGTGTCCTAAAAACCTAGCAGAGCACATGTAGATGTAGAGACCTGAAGAAATCCACCAAGGCATTGCAAAAACGTCACTTTCCCTAGAGGTAACATAAAAGGGGCCTAATGTCTTCATGTTGGGCCCAATCTTCATTGTAAACTTCCCTTGAACTCTAGTGAATGGACAAAGGTCAAATTTTTCTTTAATAGGCCTTCATTTCAAAGTAAACTCCAAAATCACTAAGTATGGGGGACTAAAATCCATAAATATTTCTTTCTTTTCTTTTCTAGCCGTACAAATTTTTTTCTTTTCTTTTATTTTTCACGGCTTTCACATATTTTTTTCTTTATGGACAAGTCTACCCCCACACTTGAACTTTAACCTCTTCTCAATTTCCATCCTTAGCACCAAACCCACGTAGTATGTCTCAAAAGATAGCTCCACTAAGTTCTTAGAACAAAGGGTAGGGTTGTAACTATACTAAGCTTCATGGTTAAGGATTTTAGGGTGATGAACGAAAAGGCTTAGTGTAGGCTCAAAGGGGCTTATCCAGGGGAGTCCCACGACGGGTACAAATGGGGACACAGGTTTATTTGGCAATGGTGGTAATTCCTAGGGTGCCTCTATCCCTTCCCGAATCAGGGCCATGTATTGATATAACGTCTCAACAAGCACAAGAGTGAATTCTAGCATTCTCTAGTCCATCAAACTTAATCTATGGCAAGCAATCAATCAAAATGAAAGAATAATGAGATCATCAAAACATCGCCAAGAAAATAAGAATATATTTTTCATTTTCACTCCAAGAAAAAGGGACATGGGCTCAAATATCTCACATGGGCTTTTATGAATCAAAACTCATCTCAACATGCTCATATTCTGTACCAAGGTCACGAAATCCATATCCACTACACATGCATACATTTTTCATATATCTCAATGATGGAAGTACAATGTGCGACGATATTAATGAGTATATGCTCCATTTTAGCCTTATTTCTCCCTTAGTTTAGTGTTTTGAGTCATTAAGTCATTTTGAAAGTCTTGTTGAGTGTTTGGAGTGAAATAGGCGGAAAAAGTAAAATTCATGAAAAATCCTAGCTGGATCAGGATTCCTAACTGTCAACTATTTTTGCGGTCTTTACATTTTAATTTCCCTTTATTTTCTCTAGAAAATTCTGATATTCTCCTGCTTGTTGTAGGAAACGTTGCCTGGTTGAACTCTTGGAAACAGCAATGATGGAGTCATAAAATAAAGCATTAAGATATTTGACCAAGCAATGAAGAAGGGAAATAAAGGAGAAAAGATGTTTTCAGTTGAGGAATAAAAGAAAAAGATGTTTCAGCTGGAAAATAAATAAGAGAAAGACGTTTTCAGTTGGGGAATAAAGGAGAAAAGACGTTTTCAGTTGAGGAATAAAAGAAAAAGATGTTTCAGCTGGAAAAATAAATAAGAGAAAGATGTTTCAGCTTGGAAATTAAAGGAATTATGAGAGGAGTTAAGGCCATAAAGAAGACGTTTCAGTTGGGAAAGCCAACCAATGCTCCCCTATAAATAGGCAACGTCCAGAACTGAATTTGCATCACTTCCTGGCCAAAAACCATTCCAAGACTGCCCAATTCACTCCTTAAACTTCCATCACCTACAAGACCGTGACACCATCCATCCATCAATCTACAAGCTCTAAGGCGCTGAGTCAAGGACGCTCCACCACCATAGCAGAGACGAGTTCATCACCTTGTTGCTAAGCCGCTGAGGAAAGCTTCAAAGTGTAACTATGACTCTACTTATAATTTTTGTTTCGGTTTTGTGTGTTTCAATTTGTGAGTTGTGTAATTGGAGACATGAAATTTTCAGAATATTTTTATTAATATTTTTGAGATTTTCAGTTTATTATTGAGTTAATTTTGAGAATTCTTTTATGATGCATGTTACAATCTTGTGCCCTTTTATGTGTTTTGGTAATTTTCAGAGTTAGGTTCATAAGTTTGCATGCTAGAATAACGGTGAGAGTTCTTGTGTGTTTGCTTAATTTGCCAAGAGTAATTGTTATTTGTTAAGACGCTGAGTTAAACAAGTAGTAATTAGTTCTAAAAAAAGTGGTAAAAACTATGTTTAATGATTAAATGATTCTGGAAATTACGTGTTAAATTCTATGTGTAATGGTTAATTTGCACGTGTGAGTTGATTCGAGGGTTAGATAATACTACTAGTTAAGAGAATTACGCTGAGTGTTTTCGAAATTTAGTAGTATTAGGCTTGGTAAGGACTTTTCCGATCCAAACCTACATTAGAACGAATCAGATAAATGGAATGATCCGCTGAGGCTTTTCATTTTGGCTCTTATCTAGGCATTTAAGGTGGGCACATTTTTGTAGCATGTTGAAATGAATTTTCTGTTTTTACACTTAGTAATTTCCGAGTGGTATTGGTCTAGGTTAGGGAAGTCGATCATTGTATATAGTTTTATTTGTTTTATTTTTATTTTAAGTAGATTAGAAACCAAATTCAAAACCCCCCATTTTATTCTTTTATTTGTTAATTGACCTTTTTGTGTAGGTGTACCCTACAATCCCCGGACTGAACGATCCCTGCTTATCCTATACTGACAACTACATTTTGCAGGGTTAAATTGTGAGGCTATTTTAGCCGCATCAATTTTCAGAAGTATGGGGTGAGGAGATAAGGAATGAGGCCTACGATGCTTCATGGATCTACAAGGAGAAGACAAAGGCCTACCATGACAAAATGATTCGCGGAAAAAGCTTCCAAGTGGGCCAGAAAGTTCTGTTATTCCATTCCAAACTTAAGCTATTCCCGGGTAAACTTCGTTCTCGTTGGGTTGGTCCATTTATAGTTTCAAATGTGTTTGCTCATGGTGCTGTAGAGATCAAGAGTGAGAAGACGGGGAAGGAGTTCAAGGTAAATGGGCATCGTCTCAAGCCCTACTATGAGTCCTTGGTGGGGCACACATTGGAAGAGATACCCCTCCAGGAGGCACCCCATGACGTGTGAACAAGGAGAAGAGTCCAGGCTGAAGGACTATAAATATTAAGCGCTACATGGGAGGCAACCCATTTCAATCGAAGCTGTGGAGGAGCCATCAACGAGAGTTTGAAATTTCTATCCCTTCACTTGCTTCGGTTGAATTGTACTTGTGTCTTTATTTGTTTGTTTATTTTACCCTTCTCTTATTTTCGTAGCCCCCATATTTAGGGTCTATATACCATATTTTTTGCCTACATTGAGGACAATGTAGATTCTAAGTGTGGGGTGGGTTTACACCTTTATTTCAGAATTTTTTTCGGTTTAAAAAAAAAAAAAAAAAAAAAAAAAAAAAAAAAAAAAAAACAAAAAAGTTAGTTTTATAGTCTTTTTGAGTGTTTGAGTCTTAGGATGCCCCTAACGTCTAGGATGAACATGTCTCTGAATTCATGGCTGAAGGTTTTCACAATCGAAATATGACTTAATTGAATTCTGTGGTTAATCGACATTGTGATGCTTGTATGAAGATTTGAGATAGGATTGTAACTTGGTTCATTAAGCATGCTAGGATTAAGTCTGATTCATTTGACCCAAAGTGAGTTATTGAGCTAAAATACTTTCTTTTGAGTGCTTAACTGATAATTCTAGAATTTCGTGGCTGTATTTGCAAAACCTCATCATTCTTTGAAAATCCAATGATCATGTGCCATAGATTTTAATGGACTACAGAGTACTAGAACTCGGCTGTTGTGACTGTCAAAACTTGTATGCCATAATATGCACTGATCCTGGATAGGATAGAAGGCATTAGGGTAACCACCATAGCCAAACAAGCATGTGTCCCCAACTGTGCCCGTCGTGGGACTCCTTAGAATGAACCCCTTTGAGCCTACGTTGAAAACCTTTGTTTCATCACCCTCACTACCCTACCATGAGCTTAGTACAGGATATCTCTACCCTTGTCTTAGGGACTTAGTAGAGCATGACATAGTATGTAGGGGTGACGATGAAAGACAAGTGTGGGGTGGGGAAAATCCAAGAAAAAAAGAAGAGAAAAAAAAAAATTTGCCGTAAAAAAAAAAAAAAAAGAAAGAAAATGAAAATGAAAAAGAAAGAAAGAAAAGCGGCAAAATAGAAGAAAAATTGAAAAGAAAACTCTTGGGAAATTGTTGAAGTGTGGTTTTGGACTTTCAAATTTGTAGAAGGCTCAAAGTTGAAAATTATGCCTTTGTCCATTCCCATGTTGGTTAGAGTGAAGGTTTGGCCCAAAACAATGATATTTGGTCTGCAAAAATGATGACATAAGGTGGTCCATATATGCTCTGCTAGGTCCTTAGGATTTTTGTATCCTTAATCTTCATTTCAAAAACCCTAGCTTAGCCCCATTACAACATGTTTTAAGTGCTTACTTGATCCTTGAGATGGGCAGTCTTTGGTTAGTGGAGTCAGGTACGCAGTCGAGCTTATGGTTTAGGTCCATTTGTGCACTTAGTCATTTCATGAGGTCTTTAAAAATTCTTCACAAAATGCGTTTATTGATGAAATATGCAAGCTGTTTGTTGCCTTACAATTTATTCTCTTGCATATACTTGAGAGTGAAGCTTTTAAGCATAGCCATTTCTGAGAGAAAAATCGAGAGTATGCCCTGTGAGTTTGGATTGGACTTGTTCGAAACATGCTATCTGATAGGAGCATTTTTATGCGACGTTTTAATAATTATTTCCTCATATTTTTCTTAGTTATTTCCTTTATTTAATCATTTTTAATTTAGTTTTTATTTTATAGGTACATTGAAATAAATGGAGAAGAAATGAGTTGAAATGAAGAAATGGAGTTTTCCTGGTCCGACTAGGAATCCCAGTCAACGCAGGAATCCTGATGAGGCTAGGAAACCTGAAGGCATTAGGAGACCACATGATGACGTGGAATTAAAGCTGATTTTGCCATGGGAAATTATGGAGTTAATGTCAAAAATCAAGAGATGATCAAGGATAATGATGCCATGGAGAGATTTAAGGGAGAAAAAGTCCAAAACAAGTCCAGATTCATTCCTATTTTCACTCAAGAGTATTTTGGCCGAAAATTAAGAGAAAAATCAGATTAAATCTTGGGAAAATCAGCAATAATATATTTGGAAAGATTATGGGATTTATTTTGGAGGCTTCTGATTGGCTGGATGACTCAACAGAGCTGACATGGCATTCTGTGATTGGTCGAAGCTGTGTGGCATGATTGGATAGTTATTTGAGGAGATAAATCAGAAAATAATCATGCAATTAAGTCAAAAATAATCTCCCTAAATCAAGGTGTTAAATTGGAGGTTTCTTATTGGTTGGATGACATATCAGAGCTGACGTGGCGTTGATTGATTGGCTAATGCTGTGTGGATCAATCTTGAAGACTTGGAGACTAAGTTGTCATCCTCCTATAAATAGGAGCATTCTCTACACAATTCTACACACCAACACACCATCAAACAGAAGAACAACACCACAACACCTCTTCATTCAGAAAAATTCTCTCCATTCTCTAGTTGCAAAGCTCTGCGTTTTCAAGCAAGGAGAGGAAGAAGAAGAATGAGCCGTGAAGATCATATCCTCCATCATCCACCTTGAAGGCTTGCTTCCAAGATTCAAGATCCAACCATCTAGCTCTCCATCTCCATCTCCACTCACGGTGTAATTCGTTCCTTTTCCTTGTAACCTTTTTGGTTTCCTTGTTTGATTTCGTATGAACTTGTTTCTAGTTAACAATAACGTTTAGGGCAAAGTTTAAGCCCAATTTCTATGTTTAAATAAAGTTTTCGAATTCTATAATTGAGATTCTAAGTTGCTTATGTGAGTTTGTTTGATTAAATTTACTTTACAGAAAACTTTTATATGTTTATCTTATTTGGGTCGACACTTATAGGATTTGCATGTAATTGGTGCTAGGTTTAAGAACATGAATCAACTTTTTGCTTTGTGTAACTTGAATCAAAAGTAGTAAAGGTTCTGGACAAGAATCGAATTTAATTGAAGAGGATTGCAATTAGGTGGACTTTTCCATAACTAAGTTGTACACTTGAGTTGATAGCCTTTCTCTATGTGTAATGCGTTAAACATGTTATGATTAACTAGCTTTCTAGTGCTTGAATGCATGTTTGATAGGATTGATCTAGGTGCTTTCGCTTAGGTTAATTAGCATTGAAAAGTAAAATATGGGAAATCATTTGCTTTCGAATATTTCACATGATCAACTCCTTTCTCATGACTTAGATGAACAATTATAGGGTTTGAATCGAATTTGATTACATGGAATTGGTTTTGATCTTTGTTCCTTGCGTTCCACCCTTGTATATATGTTTTAACGTTTTCTTTATTTGATTTACTTTAACTTTTGATTTTATAATTCTTAAACCCCCCTTTTATTTCGTTATTTGTATATATTCTTTTTGTAAATAATACTTTTTACTTTTACTAATTAATTAATTGTTTTTGCAATTACAGGTGTACCCTCAATCCCCGGAATAGAACGATCCCTATTTGCTTATACTACTAACGATATTTTTAGGGTTAAATTATGCGCTTGCTTTTAGCGTATCAATTTTTGGCGCCGTTGCCGGGGATTGAAAAATCACTTGTTAAATATGTGAATAATTGTTTTGTTTATTTTGTGATCGGAAAAAAAAAAAATCTCTTGTTAATTGTTTGTAATTCTCTTAATTGTTAGTTAATTAGTTAATTAATTACTTAGGTTGTTTTTTATATTGTTGAACACGAATTTTAATTGTAAGTTGTAAATTGAATGGAATAGGTGAAGTCTCTTTTGTTAATATTGGCCTAAACCCCTTATTGGTACCTAGTTCAGGTCCCTTAAGGTTGAGGACGACCTTTATTAACACTTGTTTAACTGTCTTCACACTTATGAACTTTTTCATCTTAGTAAGTATAGCCTATGTGGAATGGTGTCTAGGAAGGGGACAACGTTCATGACGGGTTTTTGAATCCAGAAGTGCTTACAAATGGGCCTAAACCACTATGTGGGAGTAGCTCATGCCAAAATGGATTTTTCCTCTCGTGTTCATCCTCCCCCACCTGGCCATTTCAGTAAGGTTGCCCAAAGGATGTAGGAGGGACTTTGTGTCTAGGCGACTATACTTGGGCCGCACGTCCACTTGATTTACCGCTTGGAATTAGATTCGATATCACCAATATTTATAACAAAAGAAAATCTTGTGATACACTAAGGTAAAAAAAAAAAAAAAAACATTTGTGTAAATATTTTTCATGTTTTTTTTTACTCACTTGTGTACCTAACTTGTGTCTTGTGTACAATGTACTTGTTAATTATATTTGTAGTTTGTAATTCTTAGTTACTTGTTTATATACTTTGTATTTCTTTGTTAATTATAGTCACTAACTTTATTTAATGGAGGTACTGTCTGGCTGAAAGACGTTAAACTCAAGCGCTGCTTGGGAGGCAACCCAATTCAAAAGCAGCTGTGAATGAGTCTTCAAATACAGATTTGCTTTCTCTTTCCCTATTTCTTTTTATTTTATTTTATTTTTAATTTTTCTTCTTTTGTTTTTATTTTAGGATTTGTTTTCATAAATGCCTTCTATCTATGCTTATTTGTTTCATTGCATGCTTATGATTGATTACATTGAGGACAATGCAATATTTAAGTGTGGGGGAAGGGATTTATATTTTTGTCTTTTATTGTGAGTCATATATAATGAAAAAAAAATTTTATATATATATATTTGAAAATACAAAAAAATTGAAAAACTGTCAAAAAAAAAAAAAATTGTTTAAAAAAAAATTGTTTTTGTTTTTGGTTTTTGAGTCTTAGGATGCCCTTTCAACTGTCTAGGATGATTCTATATCTCTGAAATTATGATTAAAAGAGGATCACAATATTGAGATGATTTTAAATGGTATTCTTTGGTTAATTGAGATATATGAAAAATGTATGCATGTGTAGTGGATATGGATTTCGTGACTTTGGTACAGAATATGAGCATGTTAAGATGAGTTTTGATTCATATAAACCCATGTGAGATAATTGAGCCCATGTCCCTTTTTCTTGGAGTGATAAATGAAAAAGAATATATTCTTAATTTCTTGGCGATGTTTTGATGATCTCATTATTCTTTCATTTGATTGACTGCTTGCCATAGATTAAGTTTGATGGACTAGAGAATGCTAGAATTCACTCTTGTACTTGTTGAGACGTTTGTCAATATATGGCCCTGATTTTGGAAAGGACAGAGGCACCCTAGGAATTACCACCATTGCCATATAAGCCTGTGTCCCCTTTTGTGCCCGTCGTGGGACTCCCCTAGATAAACCCCTTTGAGCCTACATTAAGCCTTTTCTTTCATCACCCTTAAAATCCTTAACCCTGAACCTTAGTATAGCTACACTCCTACCCTTTGTTCTAAAAACTTAGTGGAGCTATCTTTTGGGGACTTTACTTAAGGATTTGGCATTGAGAATGAAAATTGAGAAGAGGTGAAAGTTCAAGTGTGGGGGTAGACTTGTCCATAAAAAAAATGTATGTGAAAGCCGTGAAAAAGAAATGAAAAAATAAATAAATAAATAAAATTTGTACACGGTTAGAAAGAAAGAAAGATAAATGTTTATGGATTTTAGTCCCCCATACTTGGTGAGTTTGGAGTTTGTTTTGAATTGAAGGCCCATTACAGAAAAATTTGACCTTTGTCCAATTCACTAGAGTTCAAAGGAAGTTTAGAGTGAAGTTAGGGCCCAAAATGAAGACATTTGGCCTCTTTACATTACCTCTATGGGATGGGACGTTTTGATATATCTTGGTGGATTTCTAGAAGTCTCTACAGTGACATGAGCTCTGCTAGGTTTTTAGGACACTTTGTTAAATTCCTTACCCTTTCATTTCTTAAAACCGTGAGCCTTGGCCCCATTACAACCCTTAATAAGACCTTTTTGATCCTTAAGATGGGACAACCTTTGATGTGGAGATGAGTTACAAGAGTTGAACATATGGCTAGGGTCTATCTGTGCAAGTAGTTGATATCTTTCATGAGATCTTTTGAAAAAAAAAAATTATTATATTCACAAAGTGCTTTTCGTTTCTTATATATGTGAGCTATTTGATTGCCTCAAAATATTTTCTCTCACATATAATTGAGTGATTATAAGCTTTTAAGCATTGCCTTGAATTCTGAGAGAAGAAAGAGTGGATATACCTTGTGAGGATATGAATCATACTTGTCTGAAGCATGCTGAGCTCCACCCCATCACCATTGTTACAACCAAGTCCTCCTTGTGTATGTGTGGATTATATGTTTTAATTAACTCTCGAATGCTTAAACATTGATTCTTGGTTGAGTGCTAATCTTGATGTTGTGAAAGTAAGAGATTTCTGAGACAAAATGTTGAAAGGCAATAGAGTCCTTGTATGTCGTAACGTTTTTGTATTTTGTTTCTTTAAGTTTTCGTTGAGTCTAAGTTTGTGTCTTTATTTTGATTTTGCTAAGGGACTAGCAAAAGCTAAGTGTGGGGGAATTTGATAGGAGCATTTTTATGCGACGTTTTAATAATTATTTCCTCATATTTTTCTTAGTTATTTCCTTTATTTAATCATTTTTAATTTAGTTTTTATTTTATAGGTACATTGAAATAAATGGAGAAGAAATGAGTTGAAATGAAGAAATGGAGTTTTCCTGGTCCGACTAGGAATCCCAGTCAACGCAGGAATCCTGATGAGGCTAGGAAACCTGAAGGCATTAGGAGACCACATGATGACGTGGAATTAAAGCTGATTTTGCCATGGGAAATTATGGAGTTAATGTCAAAAATCAAGAGATGATCAAGGATAATGATGCCATGGAGAGATTTAAGGGAGAAAAAGTCCAAAACAAGTCCAGATTCATTCCTATTTTCACTCAAGAGTATTTTGGCCGAAAATTAAGAGAAAAATCAGATTAAATCTTGGGAAAATCAGCAATAATATATTTGGAAAGATTATGGGATTTATTTTGGAGGCTTCTGATTGGCTGGATGACTCAACAGAGCTGACATGGCATTCTGTGATTGGTCGAAGCTGTGTGGCATGATTGGATAGTTATTTGAGGAGATAAATCAGAAAATAATCATGCAATTAATTCAAAAATAATCTCCCTAAATCAAGGTGTTAAATTGGAGGTTTCTTATTGGTTGGATGACATATCAGAGCTGACGTGGCGTTGATTGATTGGCTAATGCTGTGTGGATCAATCTTGAAGACTTGGAGACTAAGTTGTCATCCTCCTATAAATAGGAGCATTCTCTACACAATTCTACACACCAACTGTCACGCCCCTGATTTTATACACAAAAAATCGATATATAACCCCATAATTATATATGCGTGAAATGTTCAGCCATCAATACAAAATACTTAGAAACTTATTCCCTTTTAATGCAAGTACATATTGATGCCCTGAACCCACAAATTCTATATTGACTCGCCCCATAGAGTCACACAACACATGAGTTTACGAATTAAATTGTCAACAACAAAATAAAACGTAAATGCTCCTCAGAGTAACTATACAACGGAAGTCCTTATCAACGGTAAAGTCACAAAGATGGCTTCCTACCGTAAAGCTGCAAAGCGCCACCTCAGCTTCAGCCACGATTTCCCTGACCTGCAGAATTAACCCCTACACCATTCCATTGAATAGTGCACCGGGTTTCCACACAACAAAACCCGGTAAGCTTATGAAGCTCGTATGAGTAACTCAAAACCAATTACACGAATTTACGGGATAAAAGCCCGCACAACTCATGTCAACACGAGGAAAACCTTTCGACTCGAGGATAAGGAAAACATACCATGCTTCCCAAAACAATACTCTTCCCCAAAAAGGAAAACACAGAAGCCACACCGTGACAAAATCATATAAATCGTTAACATCACAATTCAAATCTGATTAATTGATCCAACCTGGATAAAACACACACGCACATCAATCATACCTATCGTTAACCTAACAAATAGCATATGATTCTTAGTCCAACCTGGACAAAATACGTACCCAGGAGTCATAAGTAACCTACTTAGATCCATGAGGTACCATGGCAGACATACTAGCGCTCTAGCTTATCGTAACCACTCGCCCGGCTAACTGCGTGATTCCTTATTTCTTACCTTGGTCATTATCAGCGACCTGTCACCATCTGTGACATATGATCTTCAGACCCCATCCAATCTCGAAATCAACCATTGGTCACCATCTGCGACCTATCACCATCTGTGACATATGATCTTCAGACCCCATCTGGTCTCAGATCAACCATTAGTCACCATCTGTGACATATATAATATAATTCACAAGTCCTCCCAGGACAATTAAAAGAAAGAATCCCCGAAACTCTCTTTTAAAGAAACACGTACTCATGAGCATCAGATAGCTCCCCACTAACCCCATGATGTACCAACAACAAATCAGTCCAACCTAGACACACAACACATCAACACAGATTCACCACGAAGCCACTAATACATGAATACGTATGTATATATATATGTACACACATAGTCATTCACTCAGAAATGCAACCAATACATGAATACATATGTATATATATATACCCCATAATATATATATGTACACACATACTCATTCACTCAGAAATGCAACCAATACATGAATACATATGTATATATATATACCCCATAATATATATATGTACACACATACTCATTCACTCAGAAATGCAACCATACATCTATGGTAACTAGACTCATAACACAGATAAATCATTGGTTACCATCTGCAACCTATCACCGTCTGTGACTCTTGGTTTTCATACCCCGTCTGGTCTTAGAACCAACAGTTGGTCACCATCTGCGACCCATGCTTTTCAAACCCCATCTGGTCTCAAGTCAACGTTAAGTAAGTCACATCTGACCTAAAAGCGTTACGACCATCTAGTTCCGGCTTTCCCCATCCCTGCTCACCATCTGTGACCCTTGGTACAAAGACCAATACATTTAAAATGAGTCACGCTTGACTCCAAAATGTAACATCAACTCAATGCTTTTCAAACAATAGAAAACATCTTTTTCCACAATATTGTTTCTATGAAAAGTCCAATTCAACAATAATATGAACCCATCATGCATATTATTCATCACACATCATCCACAAGAATATATATATTTCACGTAAATATATATATACGTAGTCATTCGCTCAGGAATGCCTATTAATACCAACTATAGTTTGCAGTTAAATAATTAACGCCAAAACAATAATGGTAGTTCCGTTCATAATGAACCTTGTGAGATTACTCACCTCGAAACTCCCGCTGCGTCTTCAATACTGAACAAGGCAGCCACACCACAAAACAACCGTCCAAGGATACCTCGTCAAGCACCTAATCACATACGGTTTCAACTTAGCAACAATCCACAAACGATTTAAGTCTGAAACCCCCGTTTTGAACTAAAATCCCCAAAGTGACGCCAATCGAGGCGAAACCACATCCGAGACCACCCAATGTCTCCGGAATACTTCTACGATCGATATGTCCAAACCACAAGTCGATCGGACGCTCGGATCCTCACGGATCGAAGCATCAAACGGTCCGAAACCGTAAAAATCACAATATAATCATACGATCTCCAAAAATTGCGTATTATATATCAAAACGCTCGTATCGACGAGTGGATGATATACAATACCAGAAACTAACCATCACATGGCCGGAAGGCCACCATAACGCCGCCACAGTCGGCGGTGCAACCGCCACAACCACCACCGACCAAAACTCAAAACCACAACAATCAAGCCAACCAGAAATGTTCATCATGAAGAGTAGAGCAACTTTCATACCTGGAGCTAAGTCTGGTTCGGCCTAGATCGTCCTAGATCAAGCTTACAAGATCGGCCAATCGCAGCCGTCTGATCAAATCCCAGATTCGTTGTGCACCGCAGATTTTCAAACCTAGATCTTCCACTCCACACACAAAATCGTCCTTCAAGGCGGGCATGAGGATGATCAGAAGGAGGAGGAGATTCCAAAACCAAGAAGGATCGGCTGAGACGTCGCCGGAAAAGTGGATTTCCGGTCGGGTCCCGATTCGTCTACTGTAGCGGCTCCGATCACTACCTTCCGGTGAACCGCCGTGAAAACCAACACCACAGGGAGGAGCGCACGGAGGAGGCGAACAGATCTGGCCTCGTCTGGTGGTCCGCCGTCGCCGGAGCTCGTCGGAAAATCCGGGTCGGATCCACCGGGTCTGGGTCGGGTCAGTCGAAAATCAGGAGAGAGAACGGAGAGAAATGAGAGTTTCCGAAAATGGAAACTTACCAAATGAGAATAGTAACTTTCCCAAAAGGGAAACCCCTATATATAGTAACTTTCCAAATTTTTCAAACACTCATAACTTTCTCATACGAACTCCGATTTCCGCGTTCCACATGTCCACGAACTCGTATCGACGCGCTCTACAACTTTCGTGAAGGAAGTTTTCAGAGAATCCCAACGAATAAAAAGTCAACCTTTGGCAACCCCCCTAAAACCATATTCTTCAATTAATTATTCGCCCGAAATACTTCCGCTCCATCCAAGAGCCACGAAACGGTCCGATACCCACAATTTAAATTCCGGAAAATCCTCGGAAAATAAATACGAATTTCTGGGGCATCACATTCTACCCCCCTTAAAGAAATTTCGTCCCGAAATTTACACGTACCACTCCCACAGTACGTATAAATCATTCCCACATCCAATTCTCATTCCTCAACAACCTGTTCTTGCCTTGCTGTACAATACCCTAGCTCAATAATGGATACAGGTACCCTACCTAGTATCACAACACTAGGAATCTTTACCACACCGCTCGGTGGTAACCCAATCATTTCATGGATCTCGTCCTCGTACACTATCCAACAAAGACTCTGTGACTGCAGCATTACACACAGATCACACAAGAGTCCAGAATCCTGTTATCACAACAGTATCTGCATCATATCACCAATAATGCAAACCTTGCATTACAAGAATTGAAAATGAAACCTTCATTTCAACTCACCTCGAACCTATGCATCACAACTTAATAAGTGTCTACCCAACCTGGGAACACAAAATCAAGCTAAGGTCTGGCCCAGCCTGACCCGCACACACATCATCACCTGTCATTGTAGTTACAATCAAAGTGGTATAGACCCTCTACTACCACAACAATGAAGGATGCATCACATCACATGCCACACTCAAAAGTCTAACTATAGACAACAGACAAAACTCAACACAAAACCACACATGGAAAGAAGTACACAACTATCACACATTATTCTAGCACACAAGCAGAATTAGATAAGGTACTTTCTTATCCGCACACACATCAGCTTGAGGAAACCATGCAACCATGATTCCATCTAGCACTCCATAACCTTTCCATCTAAAGGAAAACATAAATCACCGCTGTGACAATGTTCTATTTGCTAACTTAACCATCAAGAAGCAAATCAAGTCTCATCTAGACAATAAAGGAAGAATACTCTCGGAATTCTCCTATAATTACATACTTATGAGTCTCCAGCAACCTCGACCGTTACTCCCATAAACTATCCTGGCAGACAGACAAGAACTCTGACTGACATCGTAACCATTCGTCCGGCCAAGGACGTGATTACCTATTTCCTGCCTTGATCACCGTCTGCGATCAGTCACCGTCTATGACTCAATATATCACCATCTGTGATCAGTCACCATCTGTGATTCAATATATCACCATCTGTGATCAGTCACCTTCTGTGACTCAATATATATCACCATCTGTGATCAGTCACCTTCTGTGACTCAATATATATCACCATCTGTGATCAGTCACCATCTGTGACTCAATATCGATCACCATCTGTGATCAGTCACCATCTGTGACTCAATATCGATCACCATCTGTGATCAGTCACCATCTGTGACTCAATATCGATCACCATCTGTGATCAGTCACCGTCTGTGACTCAATATCGATCACCATCTGTGATCAGTCACCATCTGTGACTCAATATATCACCATCTGTGATCAGTCACCATCTGTGATTCAATATCGATCACCATCTGTGATCAGTCACCATCTGTGACTCAATATATCACCATCTGTGATCAGTCACCATCTGTGATTCAATATCGATCACCATCTGTGATCAGTCACCATCTGTGACTCAATATCGATCACCATCTGTGATCAGTCACCATCTGTGACTCAATATATCACCATCTGTGATCAGTCACCATCTGTGACTCAATATCGATCACCATCTGTGATCAGTCACCATCTGTGACTCAATATCGATCACCATCTGTGATCAGTCACCATCTGTGACTCAATATATATCACCATCTGTGATCAGTCACCATCTGTGACTCAATATCGATCACCATCTGTGATCAGTCACCATCTGTGACTCAATATCGATCACCATCTGTGATCAGTCACCGTCTGTGACTCAATATCGATCACCATCTGTGATCAGTCACCATCTGTGACTCAATATATCACCATCTGTGACTCAATATATATCACCATCTGTGATCAGTCACCATCTGTGACTCAATATCGATCACCATCTGTGATCAGTCACCATCTGTGACTCAATATATATCACCATCTGTGATCAGTCACCATCTGTGACTCAATATCGATCACCATCTGTGATCAGTCACCGTCTGTGACTCAATATCGATCACCATCTGTGATCAGTCACCATCTGTGACTCAATATATCACCATCTGTGATCAGTCACCATCTGTGATTCAATATCGATCACCATCTGTGATCAGTCACCATCTGTGACTCAATATATCACCATCTGTGATTCAATATCGATCACCATCTGTGATCAGTCACCATCTGTGACTCAATATATCACCATCTGTGATCAGTCACCATCTGTGATTCAATATCGATCACCATCTGTGATCAGTCACCATCTGTGACTCAATATCGATCACCATCTGTGATCAGTCACCATCTGTGACTCAATATATCACCATCTGTGATCAGTCACCTCAACCTAGACACGATATACACATAGCTCACACCCACGGCCATCAATTCCATAATCTTCCATATCGTGCCTACATAAGTCAACTGGTGACTACAGCCTCATGTTTAGATTCTCAACTAGCGTTCCATTACACAAATTAAGCCAACAATCAATCAAATCAAGAAGAAAACAAGGCGATCACAATTTAAAACAAGCAAAACAATTCATAGTAACCCCTGCATATAATTTAGTTCAGGAGGTCACATTAAGTCAAACAACATGACTACAACAATCTAATAACTAAGCTCGCACGAAAGGATACAGTTTTCCCCGAAAACAATCCTTATCACCCCACCAGAGTTCAATCCAGAGGTTCCCATTCCTCCAATGACTGCAACTCAAAGAACCAACACCTAGGTTCACAACTTCACTAACAGAGCAAACCAATGCTCTGACGGTTCTACATTCTAACCCACAACCAACACTCCTACATACCCAATGATTATATCAATACTGAAGAGCATCAGATGGGGATCCGCTGCAGACGGGCCATCACTCGGATAGTACTGATTATCACCAAATATGTACCTTACGCTCTGATACCAAACTGTCACGCCCCTGATTTTATACACAAAAAATCGATATATAACCCCATAATTATATATGCGTGAAATGTTCAGCCATCAATACAAAATACTTAGAAACTTATTCCCTTTTAATGCAAGTACATATTGATGCCCTGAACCCACAAATTCTATATTGACTCGCCCCATAGAGTCACACAACACATGAGTTTACGAATTAAATTGTCAACAACAAAATAAAACGTAAATGCTCCTCAGAGTAACTATACAACGGAAGTCCTTATCAACGGTAAAGTCACAAAGATGGCTTCCTACCGTAAAGCTGCAAAGCGCCACCTCAGCTTCAGCCACGATTTCCCTGACCTGCAGAATTAACCCCTACACCATTCCATTGAATAGTGCACCGGGTTTCCACACAACAAAACCCGGTAAGCTTATGAAGCTCGTATGAGTAACTCAAAACCAATTACACGAATTTACGGGATAAAAGCCCGCACAACTCATGTCAACACGAGGAAAACCTTTCGACTCGAGGATAAGGAAAACATACCATGCTTCCCAAAACAATACTCTTCCCCAAAAAGGAAAACACAGAAGCCACACCGTGACAAAATCATATAAATCGTTAACATCACAATTCAAATCTGATTAATTGATCCAACCTGGATAAAACACACACGCACATCAATCATACCTATCGTTAACCTAACAAATAGCATATGATTCTTAGTCCAACCTGGACAAAATACGTACCCAGGAGTCATAAGTAACCTACTTAGATCCATGAGGTACCATGGCAGACATACTAGCGCTCTAGCTTATCGTAACCACTCGCCCGGCTAACTGCGTGATTCCTTATTTCTTACCTTGGTCATTATCAGCGACCTGTCACCATCTGTGACATATGATCTTCAGACCCCATCCAATCTCGAAATCAACCATTGGTCACCATCTGCGACCTATCACCATCTGTGACATATGATCTTCAGACCCCATCTGGTCTCAGATCAACCATTAGTCACCATCTGTGACATATATAATATAATTCACAAGTCCTCCCAGGACAATTAAAAGAAAGAATCCCCGAAACTCTCTTTTAAAGAAACACGTACTCATGAGCATCAGATAGCTCCCCACTAACCCCATGATGTACCAACAACAAATCAGTCCAACCTAGACACACAACACATCAACACAGATTCACCACGAAGCCACTAATACATGAATACGTATGTATATATATATGTACACACATAGTCATTCACTCAGAAATGCAACCAATACATGAATACATATGTATATATATATACCCCATAATATATATATGTACACACATACTCATTCACTCAGAAATGCAACCAATACATGAATACATATGTATATATATATACCCCATAATATATATATGTACACACATACTCATTCACTCAGAAATGCAACCATACATCTATGGTAACTAGACTCATAACACAGATAAATCATTGGTTACCATCTGCAACCTATCACCGTCTGTGACTCTTGGTTTTCATACCCCGTCTGGTCTTAGAACCAACAGTTGGTCACCATCTGCGACCCATGCTTTTCAAACCCCATCTGGTCTCAAGTCAACGTTAAGTAAGTCACATCTGACCTAAAAGCGTTACGACCATCTAGTTCCGGCTTTCCCCATCCCTGCTCACCATCTGTGACCCTTGGTACAAAGACCAATACATTTAAAATGAGTCACGCTTGACTCCAAAATGTAACATCAACTCAATGCTTTTCAAACAATAGAAAACATCTTTTTCCACAATATTGTTTCTATGAAAAGTCCAATTCAACAATAATATGAACCCATCATGCATATTATTCATCACACATCATCCACAAGAATATATATATTTCACGTAAATATATATATACGTAGTCATTCGCTCAGGAATGCCTATTAATACCAACTATAGTTTGCAGTTAAATAATTAACGCCAAAACAATAATGGTAGTTCCGTTCATAATGAACCTTGTGAGATTACTCACCTCGAAACTCCCGCTGCGTCTTCAATACTGAACAAGGCAGCCACACCACAAAACAACCGTCCAAGGATACCTCGTCAAGCACCTAATCACATACGGTTTCAACTTAGCAACAATCCACAAACGATTTAAGTCTGAAACCCCCGTTTTGAACTAAAATCCCCAAAGTGACGCCAATCGAGGCGAAACCACATCCGAGACCACCCAATGTCTCCGGAATACTTCTACGATCGATATGTCCAAACCACAAGTCGATCGGACGCTCGGATCCTCACGGATCGAAGCATCAAACGGTCCGAAACCGTAAAAATCACAATATAATCATACGATCTCCAAAAATTGCGTATTATATATCAAAACGCTCGTATCGACGAGTGGATGATATACAATACCAGAAACTAACCATCACATGGCCGGAAGGCCACCATAACGCCGCCACAGTCGGCGGTGCAACCGCCACAACCACCACCGACCAAAACTCAAAACCACAACAATCAAGCCAACCAGAAATTTTCATCATGAAGAGTAGAGCAACTTTCATACCTGGAGCTAAGTCTGGTTCGGCCTAGATCGTCCTAGATCAAGCTTACAAGATCGGCCAATCGCAGCCGTCTGATCAAATCCCAGATTCGTTGTGCACCGCAGATTTTCAAACCTAGATCTTCCACTCCACACACAAAATCGTCCTTCAAGGCGGGCATGAGGATGATCAGAAGGAGGAGGAGATTCCAAAACCAAGAAGGATCGGCTGAGACGTCGCCGGAAAAGTGGATTTCCGGTCGGGTCCCGATTCGTCTACTGTAGCGGCTCCGATCACTACCTTCCGGTGAACCGCCGTGAAAACCAACACCACAGGGAGGAGCGCACGGAGGAGGCGAACAGATCTGGCCTCGTCTGGTGGTCCGCCGTCGCCGGAGCTCGTCGGAAAATCCGGGTCGGATCCACCGGGTCTGGGTCGGGTCAGTCGAAAATCAGGAGAGAGAACGGAGAGAAATGAGAGTTTCCGAAAATGGAAACTTACCAAATGAGAATAGTAACTTTCCCAAAGGGAAACCCCTATATATAGTAACTTTCCAAATTTTTCAAACACTCATAACTTTCTCATACGAACTCCGATTTCCGCGTTCCACATGTCCACGAACTCGTATCGACGCGCTCTACAACTTTCGTGAAGGAAGTTTTCAGAGAATCCCAACGAATAAAAAGTCAACCTTTGGCAACCCCCCTAAAACCATATTCTTCAATTAATTATTCGCCCGAAATACTTCCGCTCCATCCAAGAGCCACGAAACGGTCCGATACCCACAATTTAAATTCCGGAAAATCCTCGGAAAATAAATACGAATTTCTGGGGCATCACACCAACACACCATCAAACAGAAGAACAACACCACAACACCTCTTCATTCAGAAAAATTCTCTCCATTCTCTAGTTGCAAAGCTCTGCGTTTTCAAGCAAGGAGAGGAAGAAGAAGAATGAGCCGTGAAGATCATATCCTCCATCATCCACCTTGAAGGCTTGCTTCCAAGATTCAAGATCCAACCATCTAGCTCTCCATCTCCATCTCCACTCACGGTGTAATTCGTTCCTTTTCCTTGTAACCTTTTTGGTTTCCTTGTTTGATTTCGTATGAACTTGTTTCTAGTTAACAATAACGTTTAGGGCAAAGTTTAAGCCCAATTTCTATGTTTAAATAAAGTTTTCGAATTCTATAATTGAGATTCTAAGTTGCTTATGTGAGTTTGTTTGATTAAATTTACTTTACAGAAAACTTTTATATGTTTATCTTATTTGGGTCGACACTTATAGGATTTGCATGTAATTGGTGCTAGGTTTAAGAACATGAATCAACTTTTTGCTTTGTGTAACTTGAATCAAAAGTAGTAAAGGTTCTGGACAAGAATCGAATTTAATTGAAGAGGATTGCAATTAGGTGGACTTTTCCATAACTAAGTTGTACACTTGAGTTGATAGCCTTTCTCTATGTGTAATGCGTTAAACATGTTATGATTAACTAGCTTTCTAGTGCTTGAATGCATGTTTGATAGGATTGATCTAGGTGCTTTCGCTTAGGTTAATTAGCATTGAAAAGTAAAATATGGGAAATCATTTGCTTTCGAATATTTCACATGATCAACTCCTTTCTCATGACTTAGATGAACAATTATAGGGTTTGAATCGAATTTGATTACATGGAATTGGTTTTGATCTTTGTTCCTTGCGTTCCACCCTTGTATATATGTTTTAACGTTTTCCTTATTTGATTTACTTTAACTTTTGATTTTATAATTCTTAAACCCCCCTTTTATTTCGTTATTTGTATATATTCTTTTTGTAAATAATACTTTTTACTTTTACTAATTAATTAATTGTTTTTGCAATTACAGGTGTACCCTCAATCCCCGGAATAGAACGATCCCTATTTGCTTATACTACTAACGATATTTTTAGGGTTAAATTATGCGCTTGCTTTTAGCGTATCACTATCATTCACTGTATAACTTAAGTTCTCCATATCTTGCTTAGTCATATGAATGTCACAGGTTTATTAACCATGGAATTATCTATGCAATTTTGATTAAGTGTTTAACGTGAAAGCCATGAGTTTGGAGTCACTAAGACAACAGTTAGGGGAAGTAGAGTCATTTTCTTGTTTTTTTTTTTTGTTGAGTCGTTGTTTTGTTTTGTATTTTTGTTTTGCTAAGGGACTAGCAAAAGCTAAGTGTGGGGTAGTTGATGGAAGTACAATGTGCGACGATATTAATGAGTATATGCTCCATTTTAGCCTTATTTCTCCCTTAGTTTAGTGTTTTGAGTCATTAAGTCATTTTGAAAGTCTTGTTGAGTGTTTGGAGTGAAATAGGCGGAAAAAGTAAAATTCATGAAAAATCCTAGCTGGATCAGGATTCCTAACTGTCAACTATTTTTGCGGTCTTTACATTTTAATTTCCCTTTATTTTCTCTAGAAAATTCTGATATTCTCCTGCTTGTTGTAGGAAACGTTGCCTGGTTGAACTCTTGGAAACAGCAATGATGGAGTCATAAAATAAAGCATTAAGATATTTGACCAAGCAATGAAGAAGGGAAATAAAGGAGAAAAGATGTTTTCAGTTGAGGAATAAAAGAAAAAGATTTTTCAGCTGGAAAATAAATAAGAGAAAGACGTTTTCAGTTGGGGAATAAAGGAGAAAAGACGTTTTCAATTGAGGAATAAAAGAAAAAGATGTTTCAGCTGGAAAAATAAATAAGAGAAAGATGTTTCAGCTTGGAAATTAAAGGAATTATGAGAGGAGTTAAGGCCATAAAGAAGACGTTTCAGTTGGGAAAGCCAACCAATGCTCCCCTATAAATAGGCAACGTCCAGAACTGAATTTGCATCACTTCCTGGCCAAAAACCATTCCAAGACTGCCCAATTCACTCCTTAAACTTCCATCACCTACAAGACCGTGACACCATCCATCCATCAATCTACAAGCTCTAAGGCGCTGAGTCAAGGACGCTCCACCACCATAGCAGAGACGAGTTCATCACCTTGTTGCTAAGCCGCTGAGGAAAGCTTCAAAGTGTAACTATGACTCTACTTATAATTTTTGTTTCGGTTTTGTGTGTTTCAATTTGTGAGTTGTGTAATTGGAGACATGAAATTTTCAGAATATTTTTATTAATATTTTTGAGATTTTCAGTTTATTATTGAGTTAATTTTGAGAATTCTTTTATGATGCATGTTACAATCTTGTGCCCTTTTATGTGTTTTGGTAATTTTCAGAGTTAGGTTCATAAGTTTGCATGCTAGAATAACGGTGAGAGTTCTTGTGTGTTTGCTTAATTTGCCAAGAGTAATTGTTATTTGTTAAGACGCTGAGTTAAACAAGTAGTAATTAGTTCTAAAAAAAGTGGTAAAAACTATGTTTAATGATTAAATGATTCTGGAAATTACGTGTTAAATTCTATGTGTAATGGTTAATTTGCACGTGTGAGTTGATTCGAGGGTTAGATAATACTACTAGTTAAGAGAATTACGCTGAGTGTTTTCGAAATTTAGTAGTATTAGGCTTGGTAAGGACTTTTCCGATCCAAACCTACATTAGAACGAATCAGATAAATGGAATGATCCGCTGAGGCTTTTCATTTTGGCTCTTATCTAGGCATTTAAGGTGGGCACATTTTTGTAGCATGTTGAAATGAATTTTCTGTTTTTACACTTAGTAATTTCCGAGTGGTATTGGTCTAGGTTAGGGAAGTCGATCATTGTATATAGTTTTATTTGTTTTATTTTTATTTTAAGTAGATTAGAAACCAAATTCAAAACCCCCCATTTTATTCTTTTATTTGTTAATTGACCTTTTTGTGTAGGTGTACCCTACAATCCCCGGACTGAACGATCCCTGCTTATCCTATACTGACAACTACATTTTGCAGGGTTAAATTGTGAGGCTATTTTAGCCGCATCACTCAATTAACCAAAGAATACCATTTAAAAAAAAAAAATCATCTCAATCTTGTGATCTTCTTTTAATCATGATTTCAGAGATATAGAATCATCCTAGACAGTTGAAAGGGCGTCCTAAGACTCAAAACAAAAACAAAAGCAACGAAATTTTTTAAATTTTTGACATTTTTCGATTTTTTTTGTATTTTTCAATATATGACTCAAAATAAAAGACTCAAATATAAATTCCTTCCCCCACACTTAAATATTGCATTGTCCTCAATGTAATCAAGAATAAGCATGCAATGAAACACTTAAGCATATAGGGATGAAATTTACGAAAAGATCTACTAAATTCAAAAAGAAAGATGAAAAGAGAGAGAAATAGGGAAGCAGAAATCAAATCTGCGTGTGTAGACTCCTTCACAACTACTTCTGAATTGGGTTGCCTCCCAAGCAGCGCTTGAGTTTAACGTCTTTCAGCCAGACGGACCTCCACTAAATAAAGTTAGTGACTATACAATAAAAGGAATACAAATTAATGATTTATACAAAAAAAAACGTCACTATTCACTATTCTTTTTTTTTTTTTTTTTTAAACAAGTATAATGTACGTAATTTTACACAGAGACAGGAGTACAAAATGTCACTATTCACGATTTACTATTCACAAATTTACAAGTATAAAGAGAAGTATAAATTACAAACTATCCACAATCTTCACAAATATATTACGTAAGACGTTTATACAAGTATAAAATGTACAAAACAACACAATTTACATGTGGAGGTTATGTTCAAGTGTATTATTATCTTTACAAATAAAGTTAATATCTCAATTGATTACAAGTTGTAAGTCGAGCCCAATAGAAACCACTACTATTGGTGAGATACGATCTAGGGATAGTCGCCTAGACATAAGTCGCTTCCCTTTGTTTCAGAAGGCTAGATGGCCAGATTAAGAGGTAAGTGAGAGGGAGGACTCATTTTGGTGACACTACGGAGGCTACTCCCTCATTGAGGTTTAGGCACAGTCTATAGTATCTCTGAGATCCAATTTGAACCCATCACCCAGGGTCTCAACCTAGACACCACCTATATGCCCCTTACTCAGCTTGAAAAGAACTCATGTGTTAGACAGTTCTACAAATGTTAATAAAAGCCGCCCTCAACTTCAAAAGACCTTAGAAAGGCACTAATGAAGGGTTAAGGCCAATATTAACAAAAGGGCCCTTATCTACTCATACGATTTTACACACTTATAACAATCAAGAGTTTAACAATATTTACAATTAATTCTTTACATTTCTTTTGTTTAACAAGATTAGACACAACTTACACAAATTCTTTCAAACAAAACGTCATAAACACTTTTTTTTTTTTTTTTTTTTTTTTTTTTTTTTTTTACGAAAATACTTACAAGTAATTGTTTTCTTTGCTTTTCTTTACAATTATTTTCAATACTTAGGTACGGGAACAGGGAGTCTCGATGTGCAATGGGACTGAAACAGCTACCCTTTTCAAGACTATGTTTAATCCAATATACCTTAGTGAATCACAATATTTTCATTTGTTATATATATCATTGATTTCAAATTCAATTCCAAGTGGTAAATCAAGAGGACGTGCGGCCCAAGTATAGTCGTATAGACACAAAGTCCCTCCTACATCCTTTGGGCAACCTTACTGAAATGGCCAGGTAGGGGAGGACGAACACGAGAGACAAAATCCATTTTGGCATGAGCTAAGCCCATTTGTAAGCACTTCTGGATTCAAAAACCGTCATGATCGTTGTCCCCTTCCTAGACACCATCCCACATAGGCTATACTTACTTGGATGAAAAAGGTCCTAAGTGTGAAGACAGTTCAATGAATGTTAATAAAGGCCGCCCTCAACCTTAAGGGACCTGAACTAGGTACCAATAAGGGGTTTAGGCCAATATTAATAAACACGACTTCACCTATTCCTCTTTAATTTACAACTCACAATTAAAATTCGTATTCAACAATATAAATAACAACCTAAGTAATTAATTAACTAATTAACTAATAAATTAAGAACAATTAACAAGTAAATTTTTTTTTTTTTTTTCGAACACAACATATAAACAACACAAATATTCACAATATGACAAATGATTTTTCAATCCCCGGCAACGGCGCCAAAAATTGATGTCGCTTTTGTTGAGCGACCAATTTAACCCTGAAATGTCATTAGTAGTATAAAGTAAATAGGGATCGTTCTATTCCGGGGATTGAGGGTACACCTGTCAATGTAGGACAAACAAACAATTAAAATTAAAACAAAGTATAATATTCACAAAGGTATTTACAATTATAAACATTATTTACGAAAATAGGGGAGATTTTTGGTTTTTGATTTTGGTTTTCGAAAATTAAACTAAGTTAAGAAAATAATTAAAACGCAAAAACATAAAAAATACAAATGGGATGTGAGAACAAAGATCAAAGTCCAAACTCATGATTAAAATTGATTCAAGTTCATCATTGTTCATCATAGTCATGCAAGAGGAGTTGATCATGTGAAACGTTCAAAAGCAAACAATTTCCCATATTTTACTTTCAATGCTAATTAACCTAAGCGAAAGCACCTAGATTAATTCTATCAAACATGCAATCAAACCCTAGTAAGCTAGTCAATCATGTCATGTTTAATGCATTAAGCACCTAGAAAGGCTATCAACTCAAATGTGCAACTTAGTATGGAAAAGTCCACCTAATTGCAATCTTCTTTGATTAAATTCGGTCTTTGTACAAAACCTTTACTACTTATTGATTCAAGAACACAAAACCAAAAAGTTGATCCATGTTCTCAAATTCGTAGCAACATTCACATAAAAACCCTAAATGTTTCGAACCATTCAAGATTATCATACAAAAGATTTCTATCATGCAAATTTAATCAAACACTCACACAAAAGCAACCATAAATCGCAATATATGAATCTGAAAATTAACAATTAATCATAAAATTTCAGAAATCAATACTTGTTCAAACAATTGTGTCAACTAAGGCATAACCAACGAAAATTACAAAGCAAAGGTTACAAGGAGAATCGGATTACACCATGATGAAGATGAGATGAATGAAGTGATGAATGGACTCTTGAATTTCGAAAGCAATCTCCAAGGGTGGTGATGGATGGTGTGCACGGCTTGTCTTCTTCTTCCTTGGCCTTGCTTGAACTTCGTGGTTGCCCTAGAGGATGGAGATGAACACGGCTAGGCTAGGGAGAGTTTCTGATTTTTTTCTCAAGTGTAGAACGTAAAAGTGTGGAACTAGGAACTCCTTGACGTTGAGAGAAGAGAGGAATATATAGGGGACGGCTTCTAGGTCTTCAAGCCGTGTAAAACCCTAGAGAAACTCACGGCAATAGCTTGCTTCCTCCACATAATTTCCTCCAATGATTTCGTGCCACATAAGCCCTATGAGGTGGTGCAACCAATCACAAAATTCCAGAATTAATTCCCTAAATAATCTTGCCGAAATATATAGAGATATTTTCTGATTTCCTTCACCAATTTCGGCAACAATATATTTAGAGAATAAAGGGGGACGAACCTAGACTCCTTTGAGAGCTTTTTGTGTTCAACACATATTCTCTTTCCTTTAAAAGCTCCCTAAGAAATCTCCACGAAATCTCTCTTGAATTTCTGATTTTCCACACGGCAAAACCCTAGTTTCTCTCTTCCTTATCCCTTGGCCGAATTCTCTAGGGTTTCTCTTTTATTTTGCACGGCAATTCCTTGTTTCTCTCTTGCTTGGACGGCTAGGAGTCTCTAGGGTTTATCTCTTGATTTATTTCCATAAAAATAACCCTAGAAAATCTCCTTTTAATTTCTGATTTTCTTGGACGCCACCTCCTTGTTTCTCTCTTGCAAATTCACGGCAACAACAACTTTAGTGCTAGGGTTTGCGTCACAAACCCTAGTTCCATGGGCTTTGGTGGGCTTTTATCCAATTAGCCGAAAATCCAACAAGTCTTGAGAGTTTTTGGGCCTCCATGCGTCACTTCTATGCCATGTCATCTTCCAACGTCACAACACTTTATTTTTCCATTTCTTTTTCATAGTAACGTTGGAAACTTCATTGGTGGGCTTTCCTCATTTTCGCAGGGTTTCCTGGTTGGACCAGGAAAACTTCTTTTCTTCATTTCTGCTCATTTCTGTGGCTCATTGTTCTTCATCTTTGCTCCCCTTGGTGATCGCAAGCTCCTCTTTCCATTTGTGAGTTCATTTCCACTTTCTAGCTCGGAGGTCCTGAAAATAGAAACTAGTAAGAAAAATAGAAACTTTCCTAAAATGAAAAATGGCAACTTTCCTAAACTGAAAATGGGAAACTTTCTAAAAATGACAAATAGAAACTACAAAAATAGAAACTTTCTACAAATAGGAACTTTCCCAATCAAAGAATGGAAACTTTCCTAAACAGAGTTTTATTAAGGAAATAACGCAGAAAATGTAGGGAAATGCAGTTAAAACGTCGCATTAAAATGCTCCTATCATTTATGGTTGCTTTTGTGTGAGTGTTTGATTAAATTTGCATGATAGAAATCTTTTGTATGATAATCTTGAATGGTTCGAAACATTTAGGGTTTTTATGTGAATGTTGCTACGAATTTGAGAACATGGATCAACTTTTTGGTTTTGTGTTCTTGAATCGATAAGTAGTAAAGGTTTTGTACAAAAACCGAATTTAATCAAAGAAGATTGCAATTAGGTGGACTTTTCCATACTAAGTTGCACATTTGAGTTGATAGCCTTTCTAGGTGCTTAATGCATTAAACATGACATGATTGACTAGCTTTCTAGGGTTTGATTGCATGTTTGATAGAATTAATCTAGGTGCTTTCGCTTAGGTTAATTAGCATTGAAAGTAAAATATGGGAAATTGTTTGCTTTTGAACGTTTCACATGATCAACTCCTCTTGCATGACTATGATGAACAATGATGAACTTGAATCAATTTTAATCATGAGTTTCGAATTTGATCTTTGTTCTTGCATCCCATTTATATTTTTATGTTTTTGCATTTTAATTATTTTCTTAACTTAGTTTAAAACTAGAAAACCAAAAATCAAAAATCCCCCCTTTTTCGTAAATATGTATATATTTTGTTATATTTTTGTAAATATTATACTTTGTTTTAATTTTAATTGTTTAATTGTTTGACAATGACAGGTGTACCCTCAATCCCCGGAATAGAACGATCCCTATTTACTTTATACTACTAATGACATTTCAGGGTTAAATTGGTCGCTCAACAAAAGCGACATCTGATGCGCCTGAAAGCAAGCGCATAATTTAACCCTGAAATGTCATTAGTAGTACGTAATAAATAGGGATCGTTCTATTCCGGGGATTGAGGGTACACCTATCATTGTCAACCAATTAAACAATTAAAATTAAAACAAAGTATAATATTCACAAAGATATTCACAACTATAAACATTGTACACGAAAAGGGGGGATTTTGTTTTTGGTTTTTCGAAAATAAAACTAAGTTAACAAAACAATTAAAATGCAAAAACATAAAAATACGAATGGAATGAGAGAACAAAGATCAAAACCGAAACATATGATTAAAATTGACTCAAACCCTCATATTGTTCATCTAAGTCATGAGAAAGGAGTTGATCATGTGAAACATTCGAAAGCAAATGAATTCCCATTTTTTACTTTTCAATGCTAATTAACCTAAGCGAAAGCACCTAGATTAATCCTATCAAACATGCAATCAAACCCTAGAAAGATAGTCAATCATGTCATGTTTAACGCATTACACATAGAGAAAGGCTATCAACTCAAGTGTACAACTTAGTATGGAAAAGTCCACCTAATTGCAATCCTCGTTAATTAAATTCGATCTTTGTACAAAACCTTTACTACTTTGATTCAAGTTTACACAAAATGAAAAGTCGATTTCATGTTCTTAAACCTAGCACCAATTATATCGAAACCCTAAGTGTTTGCAACCACATAAGATTAAAATACAAAAGTTATCTATGACGCAAATTTAATTAAACAAACCCACATAAGCAACTCTTGAATCACAATAATATGAATCTGAAAATTCTCAATTAATCATAAAAATTCCAGAAATTAATATTTGTTCAAACACATATGTCAACTAGTTCATAACCAACGAAATTCAAAGCAAAGGTTACAAAGGAGAATCGGATTACACCGTGAGATGGGGATGGTGATGAACGATTGATGTGGTGGTCTCTTGAATCTCGAAAGCAAGCTTCAAGGTTGGAGATGGATGATGGATGCTCACGGCTATGCTTCTTCTCCCTTGGCCTTGCTTGAACTCGTGGAGATGACTAGAGGATGGAGAAACTCACGGCTATGCTAAGAAGATTTTCTGATTTTTTTCTAAAGTGTAAATTGTATGGGGGAGAGGACCCTTCTCAACGTCAAAGAGGTGGGTATATATAGGAGCACGGCTAGGATTCACAAAGCAATCAGAATTTTCCACATATCTTCAACCAATGATAATTCGCCAAGTAAGCTTGTGATGTGGTCCAACCAATCATAGAATGCCAAGTAAGCCTTGTGATGTGTTTCAACCAATCATAATTCTCTAAAATACCTCCCTAATATTTAATTGCCGAATTTCCTTGAAATTATTCTGATTTTCTTCATGAATTTCAGCCAACATTCCTTTAGGGAATTTAGGGATGAATCTAGACGCCTTTTTAGCTTTTCCTTGGTGCACACATATTTTCCTTCCATAAATATCTCCCTTGAATCTCTCTTGGCGTCATCTCCTTGATTATTTCTGATTTTCACGTTGGCAATCACACCAAATTATTCCTCCAACAATATTTCTTTCCATAAAAGTCTCCCAAGAAAATCTCTCCTTGAAATCCTCAATCAATCATCTTTAATTCCCACGTTGTCACCTTGTTTTTCCATGTCATCTTCATGAAGCTTCTCGTTCCATTTATGAACTCAATTCAGCTTATTTATTCCAAAAACCTGAAAATAGAAGATTTCTAAAATAAGAAATGGAAACTTTCCTAAACTAAAATGGAAACTTTCTAAAAATGGAAAATAGAAACTACAAAACGGAAACTTTCTACAATTAGGAACTTTCCCAATCAAAGAATGGAAACTTTCCTAAACAGAGTTTTATTAAGGAAATAACGCAGAAAATATAGGGAAATAACAGTTAAAACGTCGCATTAAAATGCTCCTATCAACATCATTGGCAAATTAAGCAAACACACAAGAACTCTCACCATTATTCTAGCATGCAAACTTATTAACCTAACTCTGAAAATTACCTAAACACGTAAAAGGGCACAAGATTGTAACATGCATCATAAAAGAATTCTCAAAATTAACTCAATAATAAACTGAAAATCTCAAAAATATTAATAAAAATATTCTGAAAATTCTATGTCTCCAATTACACAACTCGCAAATTGAAACACACAAAACCGAAACAAAAATTATAAGTAGAGTCATAGTTACACTTTGAAGCTTTCCTCAGCGGCTTAGCAACAAGGTGATGAACTTGTCTCTACTATGGTGGTGGAGCGTCCTTGATTCAGCGCCTTAGAGCTTTGTAGATTGATGGATGGATGGTGGTCACGGTCTTGTAAAATATGGAGGTTTGAGGAGTGAATTGGGTAGTCTGGGAATGATCTTGGCTGGGAAGTGATGCAAATTCTGGTCTGGACGTTGCCTATTTATAGGGGAGCATTGGTTGGCTTTTGTCGATCATACCCTTCATCATTGGACGGATGGGATCGCATCATAATTCCTTTAATTTCCCAACAGAAACGTCTCCTTTATGGCCTTAATTCCTCTCATAATGGGGTCTTTTAACAAGCTTCACGTCTTTCTCTTATTTATTTTCCAGCTGAAACATTTTTCTCCTTTATTCCCCAACTAAAAACGTCTTTCTCCTTTATTCTCCAGCTGAAAACGTCTTTCTCCTTTATTTCCCTTCTTCATTGCTTGGTCAAATGTCTTAAATACTTTATTTTATGACTCCATCATTGCTGTTTCCAAGAGTTCGACCAGGCAAGGTTTCCTACAACAAGCAGGAGAATATCAGAATTTTCTAGAGAAAATAAAGGGAATTAAAATGTAAAGCTCGCAAAAACAGTTGACAGTTAGGAATCCTGATCCAGGTAGGATTTTTCATGAATTTTACTTTTTCTGCCTATTTCACTCCAAACACTCAACAAGACTCTCAAAATGACTTACTGACTCAAAACACTAAACTAAGGGAGAAATAAGGCTAAAATGAGGCACATAATCAATAATATCGTCACACTTTTTTGCTCCTATCAACTACCCCACACTTAGCTTTTGCTAGTCCCTTAGCAAAACAAAAATACAAAACAAAACAACGACTCAACAAAAAACAAGTAAATGACTCTACTTCCCCTAACTGTTGTCTCAGAGACTCCAAACTCATGGCTTTCACGTTAAACACTTAATCAAAATTGCATAGATAATTCCATGGTTAATAAACCTGTGACATTCATATGACTAAGCGAGATATGGAGAACTTAAGTTATAAAGTGAATGATAGCATGTTTCGAACAAGTCCAATCCAAACTCACAGGGCATACTCTCGATTTTTCTCTTAGAAATGGGTATGCTTAAAAGCTTCACTCTCAAGTATATGCAAGAGAATAAATTGTAAGGCAACAAACAGCTTGCATATTTCATCAATAAACGCATTTTGTGAAGAATTTTTAAAGACCTCATGAAATGACTAAGTGCACAAATGGACCTAAACCATAAGCTCGACTGCGTACCTGACTCCACTAACCAAAGACTGCCCATCTCAAGGATCAAGTCAGCACTTAAAACATGTTGTAATGGGGCTAAGCTAGGGTTTTCAAAATGAAGATTAAGGATACAAAAATCCTAAGGACCTAGCAGAGCATATAAGGACCACCTTATGTCATCATTTTTGCAGACCAAATATCATTGTTTTGGGCCAAACCATCACTCTAACCAACATGGGAATGGACAAAGGCATAATTTTCAACTTTGAGCCTTCTACAAATTTGAAAGTCCAAAACCACAGTTCAACAATTTCCCAAGAGTTTTCTTTTCAATTTGCCTCCTCTTTTGCCGCTTTTCTTTCTTTCTTTTTCATTTTTATTTTGGATTTTCCCCACCCCACACTTGTCTTTCATCGTCACCCCTACATACTATGTCATGCTCTACTAAGTCCCTAAGACAAGGGTAGAGATATCCTGTACTAAGCTCATGGTAGGGTAGTGAGGGTGATGAAACAAAGGTTTTCAACGTAGGCTCAAAGGGGTTCATTCTAAGGAGTCCCACGACGGGCACAGTTGGGGACACATGCTTGTTTGGCTATGGTGGTTACCCTAATGCCTTCTATCCTATCCAGGATCAGTGCATATTATGGCATACAAGTTTTGACAGTCACAACAGCCGAGATCTAGTACTCTCTAGTCCATTAAAATCTATGGCACTGATAGGACCAAAAATGTGTGACGATATTATTGATTATGTGCCTCATTTTAGCCTTATTTTTCCCTTAGTTTAGTGTTTTGAGTCATTATGTCATTTTGAGAGTCTTGTTGAGTGTTTGGAGTGAAATAGGCAGAAAAAGTAAAATTCATGAAAAATCCTAGCTGGATCAGGATTCCTAACTGTCAACTGTTTTTGCAGTCTTTACATTTTAATTCCCTTTATTTTCTCTAGAAAATTCTGATATTCTCCTGCTTGTTGTAGGAAACGTTGCCTGGTGGAACTCTTGGAAACAGTAATGATGGAGTCATAAAATAAAGCATTAAGATATTTGACCAAGCAATGAAGAAGGGAAATAAAGGAGAAAAGACGTTTCAGCTGGAAAATAAATTAGAGAAAGACGTTTTCAGTTGAGGAATAAAAGAGAAAGATGTTTCAGCTGGAAAATAAAAGAGAAAGACGTTTCAGCTTGGAAATTAAAAGAATTGCCCCATTATGAGAGGAGTTAAGGCCATAAAGGAGACGTTTCAGTTGGGAAAGCCAACCAATGCTCCCCTATAAATAGGCAACGTCCAGAACATAATTTGCATCACTTCCCAGCCAAGATAATTCATTGCCTATCACTTCCTGGCTAAAAACCATTTCAAGACTGCCCAATTCACTCCTCAAACCTCCATCTCCTACAAGACCGTGAACACCATCCATCCATCAATCTACAAAGCTCTTAGGCGCTGAGTCAAGGACGCTCCACCACCATAGCAGAGACAAGTTAATCACCTTGTTGCTAAGCCGCTGAGGAAAGCTTCAAAGTGTAACTATGACTCTACTTATAATTTTTGTTTCGGTTTTATGTGTTTCAATTTGCGAGTTGTGTAATTGGAGACATGAAATTTTCAGAATATTTTTATTAATATTCTTGAGATTTTCATTTTATTATTGAGTTAATTTCGAGAATTCTTTTATGATGCATGTTACAATCTTGTGCCCTTTTACGTGTTTAGGTAATTTTCAGAGTTAGGTTAATAAGTTTGCATGCTAGAATAACGGTGAGAGTTCTTGTGTGTTTGCTTAATTTGCCAAGAGTAATTGTTATTTGTTAAGACGCTGAGTTAAACAAGTAGTAATTAGTTCTAACGGGTGGTAAAAGTCATGCTTTAATGATTAAATGATTCTGGAAATTACGTGTTAAATTCTATGTGTAATGGTTAATTTGCACATGTGAGTTGATTCGAGGGTTAGATAATACTACTAGTTAAGAGAATTACGCTGAGTGTTTTCGAAAATTAGTAGTATTAGGCTTGGTAAGGACTTTTCCGATCTAAGCCTACATTAGAATGAATCAGATAAGTGGATTGATCCGCTGAGGCTTTTCATTTGAGCTCTTATCTAGGCATTAAAGATGGGCACATTTTTGTAGCATGTTGAAATGGATTTTCTGTTTTTACACTTAGTAATTTCCGAGTGGTATTGGTCTAGGCTAGGGAAGTCGATCATTGTATATAGTTTTATTTGTTTTGTTTTTATTTTAAGTAGATTAGGAACCAAAATTCAAAACCCCCCATTTTATTCTTTTATTTGTTAATTGACCTTTTTGTGTAGGTGTACCCTACAATCCCCGGACTGAACGATCCCTGCTTATCCTATACTGACAACTACATTTTGCAGGGTTAAATTGTGAGGCTATTTCAGCCGCATCAGGCACATGATCATTGGATTTCCAAAGAATGATGAGGTTTTGCAAATACAGCCATGAAATTTTGAATTTATCAATAAGCACTCGAAAAGAAAGTATTTTAGCTCAACAGCTCACTTAGGGTAAAATGAATCAGACTTAATCCTAGCATGCTTAATGAACCAAGTTACAATCCTATCTCAAATCTTCATACAAGCATTACAGTGTCGATTAACCACAGAATTCAATTAAGTCATATTTCGATTGTGAAAACCTTCAGCCATGAATTCAGAGACATGTTCATCCTAGACGTTAGGGGCATCCTAAGACTCAAACACACAAAAAGACTCTAAAACCCACGATTTTTTTTTTTTAAATAAAGGTGTAAAATAAACTAAACTAAAATAAAAGTGTAAACCCTCCCCACACTTAGAATCTACATTGTCCTTAATGTAGGCAAGAAATATGGTATATAGACCCTAAATATGGGGGGCTACGAAAATAAGGGAAGGGTAAAATAAACAAACAAACAAAGACACAAGTACAATTCAACCTAACCAAGTGAAGGGATAGAAATGTCAAACTCTCGTTGATGGCTCCTCCACAGCCTCGATTGAAATGGGTTGCCTCCCATGCACCGCTTAATATTTATAGTCCTTCAGCCTGGACTTTTCTCCTTGTTCACACGTGCTCATTCCTTGGATGCCTCCTGGAGGGGTATCTCTTCCAATGTGTGCTCCACAAAGGACTCACTAGATCAAGTGTTAGTAACATATACAAGGTTAGGAATACAAACATTATGTCTTTCCAACTTTCTAAGTTACTTTTACATTTACATACTTAGGTACTGGAACAGAGCACCTCAGTGTGCAATGGGACTATAGAACAGCTACCCTCGACTTATGGTCATGTTTAATCCAATATACCTTAAGCATGTCACACAACATTTTTTTTTTTTTTTTTTAAGTTTGTTATAAACATAGTTAATATCTCAATTGATTCCAAGTTGTAAGTCGAGCCCAATAGAAACCACTACTATTGGTGAGATACGATATAGGGATAGTCGCCCCCAGACATAAGTCTCTTTCCTTTGTTTCAGAAGGCCGGATGGCCAGATTAAGAGGTAAGTGAGAGGGAGGACTCATTTTGGTGATACTACGGAGGCTACTCCCTCATTGAGGTTTAGGCCCCTATCGGCTACTCCCACATAGTGGTTTAGGCTCATTCTATAGTATCTCTGAGATCCAATTGAACCCATCACCCAGGGTCTCAACCTAAGACACCATCCGTATGCGCCCCTTACTCAGCTGGGAAATTAACTAATGTGTTAGACCGTTCTCCAAGTGCTAATAAAGGCCGCCCTCAACCTCAAGAGACCTTAGCAAGGTACTAATGAAGGGTTTAGGCCAATATTAACAAAAGGGCCCTTGTCTACTCATACGATTTTACACACTTACAACAATTAAGTATTTAGCTAAATTCATAACCTAAGTATATTAATCTAAGTGAAACACATTCAATTTACAATATGGTTAAAAAAAACAACTTCTACAAATTGTACAACAATGATAAAAGACATGCTTAATTTTGTAACACTCATAAAACTTAAACTAAATCACAATTAAAGCTTGGCCTAACCGAAATCGTAATTTGTCACCATTCCAAAAGTGTAGTACAAAAATTAGCATGCATTCTATATACAACAAAATCGATGACACTTTAAGTGCAAGGGATTTTAACAATCCCCGGCAATGGCGCCAAAAATTGATGCGGCTGAAATAGCCTCACAATTTAACCCTGCAAAATGTAGTTGTTAGTATAGGATAAGCAGGGATCGTTCAGTCCGGGGATTGTAGGGTACACCTACACTAAAAGGTCAATTAACAAATAAAAGAATAAAATGGGGGGTTTTGAAATTTGGTTTCTAATCTACTCAAAATAAAAACAAAACAAATAAAACTATATACAATGATCGACTTCCCTAACCTAGACCAATACCACTCGGAAATTACTAAGTGTAAAAACAGAAAATTCATTTCAACATGCTACAAAAATGTGCCCACCTTAAATGCCTAGATAAGAGCTCAAATGAAAAGCCTCAGCGGATCAATCCACTTATCTGATTCATTCTAATGTAGGCTTGAATCGGAAAAGTCCTTACCAAGCCTAATACTACTAATTTTCGAAAACACTCAGCGTAATTCTGATGCGGCTGAAATAGCCTCACAATTTAACCCTGCAAAATGTAGTTGTCAGTCCAGCAGGGATCGTTCAGTCCGGGGATTGTAGGGTACACCTACACAAAAAGGTCAATTAACAAATAAACGAATAAAATGGGGGGTTTTTGAATTTGGTTTCTAATCTACTTAAAATAAAAACAAAACAAATAAAATTATCTACAATGATCGACTTCCCTAACCTTGACCAATACCACTAAGAAATTACTAAGTGTAAAAACAGAAAATTCATTTCAACATGCTACAAAAATGTGCCCACCTTAAATGCCTAGATAAGAGCTCAAATGAAAAGCCTCAGCGGATCAATCCACTTATCTGATTCATTCTAATGTAGGCTTGAATCGGAAAAGTCCTTACCAAGCCTAATACTACTAATTTTCGAAAACACTCAGCGTAATTCTCTTAACTAGTAGTATTATCTAACCCTCGAATCAACTCACACGTGCAAATTAACCATTAGACATAGAATTTAACACGTAATTTCCAGAATCGTTTAACCATTGAACATAGTTTTTACCACTTTTTAGAACTAATTGCTACTTGTTTAACTCAGCGCCTTAACAAATAACAATTACTCTTGGCAAATTAAGAAAACACACAAGAACTCTCACCATTATTCTAGCATGCAAACTTATTAACCTAACTCTGAAAATTACCTAAACACGTAAAAGGGCACAAGATTGTAACATGCATCATAAAAGAATTCTCGAAATTAACTCAATAATAAACTGAAAATCTCAAAAATATTAATAAAAATATTCTGAAAATTTCATGTCTCCAATTACACAACTCACAAATTGAAACACACAAAACCGAAACAAAATTATAAGTAGAGTCATAGTTACACTTTGAAGCTTTCCTCAGCGGCTTAGCAACAAGGTGATGAACTTGTCTCTACTATGGTGGTGGAGCGTCCTTGACTCAGCGCCTTTAGAGCTTTGTAGATTGATGGATGGATGGTGGTCACGGTCTTGTAAGATATGGAGGTTTGAGGAGTGAATTTGGTAGTCTTGGAATGATCTTGGCTGGGAAGTGATCTTGGCTAGGAAGTGATAGGAAATGAATTATCTTTGCTGGGAAGTGATCTTGGCTAGGAAGTGATGCTAATTCAGTTCTGGACATTGCCTATTTATAGGGGAGCATTGGTTGGTTTTTCCACCTGAAACGTCTCCTTTATGGCCTTAAATCCTCTCATGATGGGGCAATTCTTTTAATTTCCAAGCTGAAACATCTTTCTCTTATTTATTTTTGCAGCTGAAACATCTTTTTCTTTTATTCCTCAACTGAAAACGTCTTTTCTCCTTTATTCTTCAACTGAAAACGTCTTTCTCCTTTATTCCCCTTCTTTATTGCTTGGTCAAATATCTTAATGCTTTATTTTATGACTCAATAATTGCTGTTTCCAAGAGTTCCACCAGGCAAGGTTCCCTACAACAAGCAGGAGAATATCAGAATTTTCTAGAGAAAATAAAATGTAAAGACCGCAAAAATAGTTGACAGTGAGGAATCCTGATCCAGCTAGGATTTTTCATGAATTTTACTTTTTCCGCTTATTTCACTCCAAACACTCAACAAGACTCTAAAAATGACTCAATGACTCAAAACACTAAACTTAAGGGAGAAACAAGGCTAAAATGGCGCACATATTCAATAATATTGTCACACTTTTTGCTCCTATCAAATTCTCTTAACTAGTAGTATTATCTAACCCTCGAATCAACTCACACGTGCAAATTAACCATTAGACATAGAATTTAACACGCAATTTCCAGAATCGTTTAACCATTGAACATAGTTTTTACCACTTTTTAGAACTAATTGCTACTTGTTTAACTCAGCGCCTAAACAAATAACAATTACTCTTGGAAAATTAAGCAAACACACAAGAACTCTCACCATTATTCTAGCATGCAAACTTATTAACCTAACTCTGAAAATTACCTAAACACGTAAAAGGGCACAAGATTGTAACATGCATCATAAAAGAATTCTCGAAATTAACTCAATAATAAACTGAAAATCTCAAAAATATTAATAAAAATATTCTGAAAATTCCATGTCTCCAATTACACAACTCGCAAATTGAAACACACAAAACCGAAACAAAAATTATAAGTAGAGTCATAGTTACACTTTGAAGCTTTCCTCAGCGGCTTAGCAACAAGGTGATGAACTTGTCTCTACTATGGTGGTGGAGCGTCCTTGACTCAGCGCCTTAGAGCTTTGTAGATTGATGGATGGATGGTGGTCACGGTCTTGTAAGATATGGAGGTTTGAGCAGTGAATTGGGTAGTCTGGGAATGATCTTGGCTGGGAAGTGATGCAAATTCTGGTCTGGACGTTGCCTATTTATAGGGGAGCATTGGTTGGCTTTTGTCGATCATACCCTTCATCATTGGACGGATGGGATCGCATCATAATTCCTTTAATTTCCCAACAGAAACGTCTCCTTTATGGCCTTAATTCCTCTCATAATGGGGTCTTTTAACAAGCTTCACGTCTTTCTCTTATTTATTTTCCAGCTGAAACATTTTTCTCCTTTATTCCCCAACTAAAAACGTCTTTCTCCTTTATTCTCCAGCTGAAAACGTCTTTCTCCTTTATTTCCCTTCTTCATTGCTTGGTCAAATGTCTTAAATACTTTATTTTATGACTCCATCATTGCTGTTTCCAAGAGTTCGACCAGGCAAGGTTTCCTACAACAAGCAGGAGAATATCAGAATTTTCTAGAGAAAATAAAGGGAATTAAAATGTAAAGCCCGCAAAAACAGTTGACAGTTAGGAATCCTGATCCAGGTAGGATTTTTCATGAATTTTACTTTTTCTGCCTATTTCACTCCAAACACTCAACAAGACTCTCAAAATGACTTACTGACTCAAAACACTAAACTAAGGGAGAAATAAGGCTAAAATGAGGCACATAATCAATAATATCGTCACACTTTTTTGCTCCCATCAGAAGCCATTTCACTAAAATCGAAAGCAAATCCTAAACCCTATAAGCAAGAAGTTTGGAACATCACTGTTCATAGACTCAAATTGAAACAAAGTGATGAAATTGTTTGAAAAAGTAACTAGGGCTTTGAATCTCACTAGAACAACGCATTGAAAGATTTAGAAGCCATTTCACTAAAAGAGTAAGCAAATCCTAAACCCTAGAAGCAACAAGTTTGGAAAATCACTGTTCATAGACTCAAATTGAAACAAAGTGATGAAATTGTTTGAAAAAGTAACTAGGGCTTTGAAAATAACTAGAACAATGCATTGAAAGATTTAGAAGCCATTTCACTAAAAGCGAAAGCAAATCCTAAACCCTATAAGCAAGAAGTTTGGAACATCACTGTTCATAGACTCAAATTGAAACAAAGTGATGAAATTGTTTGAAAAAGTAACTAGGGCATTGAATCTCACTAGAACAACGCATTGAAAGATTTAGAAGCCATTTCACTAAAAGAGTAAGCAAATCCAAAACCCTAGAAGCAAGAAGTTTGGAAAATCACTGTTCATAGACTCAAATTCAAACAAAGTGATCAAATTGTTTGAAAAAGTAACTAGGGCTTTGAAAATAACTAGAACAACGCATTGAAAGATTTAGAAGCCATTTCATTAAAAGCGAAAGCAAATCCAAAACCCTAGAAGCAAGAAGTTTGGAAAATCACTGTTCATAGACTCAAATTCAAACAAAGTGATCAAATTGTTTGAAAAAGTAACTAGGGCTTTGAAAATAACTAGAACAACGCATTGAAAGATTTAGAAGCCATTTCATTAAAAGCGAAAGCAAATCCAAAACCCTAGAAGCAAGAAGTTTGTAAAATCACTGTTCATAGACTCAAATTAAAACAAAGTGCTGAAATTGTTTGAAAAAGTAACTAGGGCTTTGAATCTCACTAGAACAACGCATTGAAAGATTTAGAAGCCATTTCACTAAAAGAGTAAGCAAATCCAAAACCCTAGAAGCAAGAAGTTTGGAAAATCACTGTTCATAGACTCAAATTCAAACAAAGTGATCAAATTGTTTGAAAAAGTAACTAGGGCTTTGAAAATAACTAGAACAACGCATTGAAAGATTTAGAAGCCATTTCACTAAAAGAGTAAGCAAATCCAAAACCCTAGAAGCAAGAAGTTTGGAAAATCACTGTTCATAGACTCAAATTCAAACAAAGTGATCAAATTGTTTGAAAAAGTAACTAGGGCTTTGAAAATAACTAGAACAACGCATTGAAATATTTAGAAGCCATTTCATTAAAAGCGAAAGCAAATCCAAAACCCTAGAAGCAAGAAGTTTGGAAAATCACTGTTCATAGACTCAAATTCAAACAAAGTGATCAAATTGTTTGAAAAAGTAACTAGGGCTTTGAAAATAACTAGAACAACGCATTGAAAGATTTAGAAACCATTTCATTAAAAGCGAAAGCAAATCCAAAACCCTAGAAGCAAGAAGTTTGGAACATAACTGTTCATAGACTCAAATTGAAACAAAGTGATCAAATTGTTTGAAAAAGTAACTAGGGCTTTGAATCTCACTAGAAAAAGGCATTGAAAGATTTAGAAGCCATTTCACTAAAAGACAAAGGAAATCCTAAACCCTAGAAGCAAGAAGTTTGGAAAATCACTATTCATACACTCAAATTGAAACAAAGTGATCAAATTGTTTGAAAAAGTAACTAGGGCTTTGAATCTCACAAGAAAAAGGCATTGAAAGATTTAGAAGCCATTTCACTAAAAGAGTAAGCAAATCCTAAACCCTAGAAGCAAGAAGTTTGGAAAATCATTGTTCATAGACTCAAATTCAAACAAAGTGATCAAATTGTTTGAAAAAGTAACTAGGGCTTTGAAAATAACTAGAACAACGCATTGAAATATTTAGAAGCCATTTCATTAAAAGCGAAAGCAAATCCAAAACCCTAGAAGCAAGAAGTTTGGAACATAACTGTTCATAGACTCAAATTCAAACAAAGTGATCAAATAGTTTGAAAAAGTAACTAGGGTGTTGAAAATAACTAGAACAATGCATTGAAAGATTTAGAAGCCATTTCACTAAAAGAGTAAGCAAATCCAAAACCCTAGAAGCAAGAAGTTTGGAAAATCACTGTTCATAGACTCAAATTCAAACAAAGTGATCAAATTGTTTGAAAAAGTAACTAGGGCTTTGAAAATAACTAGAACAACACATTGAAAGATTTAGAAGCCATTTCATTAAAAGCGAAAGCAAATCCAAAACCCTAGAAGCAAGAAGTTTGGAAAATCACTGTTCATTGACTCAAATTCAAACAAAGTGATCAAATTGTTTGAAAAAGTAACTAGGCCTTTGAAAATAACTAGAACAACGCATTGAAAGATTTAGAAGCCATTTCATTAAAAGCGAAAGCAAATCCAAAACCCTAGAAGCGAGAAGTTTGTTAAATCACTGTTCATAGACTCAAATTGAAACAAAGTGATCAAATTGTTTGAAAAAGTAACTAGGGCTTTGAATCTCACATGAAAAAGGCATTGAAAGATTTAGAAGCCATTTCACTAAAAGAGTAAGCAAATCCTAAACCCTAGAAGCAAGAAGTTTGGAAAATCATTGTTCATAGACTCAAATTCAAACAAAGTGATCAAATTGTTTGAAAAAGTAACTAGGGCTTTGAAAATAACTAGAACAACGCATTGAAATATTTAGAAGCCATTTCATTCAAAGCGAAAGCAAATCCAAAACCCTAGAAGCAAGAAGTTTGGAACATAACTGTTCATAGACTCAAATTCAAACAAAGTGATCAAATAGTTTGAAAAAGTAACTAGGGTGTTGAAAATAACTAGAACAATGCATTGAAAGATTTAGAAGCCATTTCACTAAAAGAGTAAGCAAATCCAAAACCCTAGAAGCAAGAAGTTTGGAAAATCACTGTTCATAGACTCAAATTCAAACAAAGTGATCAAATTGTTTGAAAAAGTAACTAGGGCTTTGAAAATAACTAGAACAACACATTGAAAGATTTAGAAGCCATTTCATTAAAAGCGAAAGTGATGTCGCTTTTGGGAGCGACCAATTTAACCCTGAAATGTCATTAGTAGTATAAAGTAAATAGGGATCGTTCTATTCCGGGGATTGAGGGTACACCTGTCATTATCAAACAATTAAACAATTAAAATTAAAACAAAGTATAATATTTACAAAAATATAACAAAATATATACATATTTACGAAATTAGGGGGATTTTTGATTTTGATTTTCGGAAATTAAACTAAGTAAAGAAAACAATTAAAATGCAAAAACATAAAAATGCAAATGAAATGCACGAACAAAGATCAAATCGGAATTTATAATCAAGGTTAATTCAAGTTCATCATTGTTCATCATAGTCATGCAAGAGGAATTGATCATGTGAAACGTTCAAAAGCAAACAATTTCCCATATTTTACTTTCAATGCTAATTAACCTAAGTGAAAGCACCTAGATTAATTCTATCAAACATGCAATCAAACCCTAGAAAGCTAGTCAATCATGTCATGTTCAACGCATTAAGCATCTAGAAAGGCTATCAATTCAAATGTGCAACTTAGTATGAAAAAGTTCACCTAATTGCAATCTCCTTTGATTAAATTTCGGTTTTTGTACAAAACCTTTACTACTTGTTGATTCAAGAACACAAAACCAAAAAGTTGATCCATGTTCTCAAATTCGTAGCAACATTCACATAAAAACCCTAAATGTTTCGAACCATTCAAGATTATCATACAAAAGATTTCTATCATGCAAATTTAATCAAACACTCACACAAAAGCAACCATAAATCGCAATATATGAATCTGAAAATTAACAATTAATCATAAAATTCCAGAAATAAATACTTGTTCATACATATGTGTCAACTAAGGCAAAACCAACGAAAATACAAAGCAAAGGTACAAGGAGAATCGGATTACACCGTGATGAAGATGAGATGAATGAAGTGATGATGTGGTCTCTTGAATTTCGAAAGCAATCTTCAAGGTGGAGGGTGGATGGTGTGCACGGCTTGTCTTCTTCTTCCTTGGCCTTGCTTGCACTTCGTGGTTGCCCTAGAGGATGGAGAGGAGCACGGCTAAGCTAGAGAGTTTTCTGAATTATTTCTCAAGTGTAGAACGTAAAAATTGGAACTAGGCACTCTAAAACGTTGAGAAGAGGGGAGATTGATAGGAGCATAAAATGCGACGTTTATAATGTTTAAACCCTATATTTTGCTAAGATACTTCCTTTATCTTGATCAATTTAACTTAGTTAGTGTTTTACAGGTGTAAATGGAGTCTCAAAGTCCAAAAATGGCTAAGGAAGGCACAAGTGGCGCAGAAATGGAAAGAAATGAAGAAATGGAAGTTTTCCCAGTTTGACTAGGAAAAGGAATCCTAGTTGGAGTAGGAATCAGAAGCTGACTTGGATTCAAGCTCTTAAGTCGCGGAAATTAGAAGTTCTACTTGAACAGGGAAACCCAATTCTACTCAGATAAGGAATCCTAGTGTGACAAGGAGTCCCTGTTGGATAAGGATTACTCAAGAAGGTTCCGGAAGAGTGTAGAAGTATCGCGGAAAAGGAAGCAGTATTCAACTAGGAAACCTACTTGCATATGGAGTTCTACTCGCACTAGGAGAGCTTTGGAACGTTCATGAAGTATCTAGAAGTCTCAAGAAGGTCATATGCCGTGCACATGGAAGAGAAAGCAACAAGGAATTCGGATTTCAAAGCAATGTGGAATTTGGACTTCTTGTTGAGTTTGGATTGGAATTGCCGTGAGGTTCTTGAAGGTTCTAGGAAGTTCTTGACGTTTCTACTTCAGAATAGGCGTGGAAGACATGTGAGAGGCATGTGATGTGAAGGAAAACCGAATTGGACTCAACTTGTGCATTAAAAGTCGAAACCAATACAGATTCGGAAATCTGCCTGTGCAGATCAGTCAACTTCAACGGAGTGCAATAAATCGCTCAAAGCTCAGAAAATTATGATCTTTATATGGTTGGAAAGCTACAGATGTCTAGTTTCCAGAGCTTTTTACAGCTCATCAATAGCTATTTTCTAGAGAAAGTTATGGCCGTTTTAGTGGACTGAGGTCAATCCTGCCGGAAATCTGTTTTGAGAGAAAGAAGTCCTAAATCAACACGAACTAAGAGAAACCAAGTAGAAACGAATTGGGAGTGCCTTGAGACGATCTACTATATATACCTTGTGTATTAGACATTCAGGGGTTACACTTTATTCTCCACAATTTCGTTTCTCACCGGTTTGCTCTTGAGTTTCAGGTTTTTGCATCTACAAGTTCCTAGCCGTGCCATCCTCCATCCTAGCCGTGAATTCTACCTTGTGTTGCTGCCTTGGATCTGCTTTGGACCTTGGGACGTAGTCAAGGGTTGTTCATACCATCTTCCCTATGTTTGCTTTACGGTTTAGTGTTTTTGTAGTTGTATTTTCTGTTTTGTTTTCCTTATGTGTAAAACCGAAACTATGAGTTAACCATCTGATTTTTGAATGCGATTTTGATGTTCTTTTCAATGATTGATTGGTTTATGTATGTTTGATCTTTGTTGGTTGCCGAAATATGGAATGATAATCTGGTTTTGTTTTATGGAGAACTTTTATGTGTTCTTGTTCTTTGGGTGCGCAACTTAGAATGATTGCATGTAATTGGAGCTAGTAATTAGGTGAACGCTTGTTGATCCTAGTTCAATATGGTAGTAAAGGCTTTGTACAAAGGTCGAGATCAGATTATGCATGTAATGAAAAGACTTGCTTTGAGTACTTGAATTTGCATGTTTATTGACTAAACTTTCACTTGTGCTTAATGATTCGAATGCATGAGATCATGAGTTGCTTTGATTGTGTGATACCTGCATTTGAAGTATATTGTTTAGGCGCTTGTTCTACTCAATTGTGTAAAGGGAAGTCATATAAGGGACATTGGGCGCTTGTAACTTTGTTTCTTGGTTGATATCGTTCCATGGTAACTAAAAGATTAAAGATTGCATGAATGGATTGTTCTTGATTATTTCTTGAAAAATTGTTCTTCGAAAATTCTTCTTTTCCCACCTATGTAAATAAAAACGTTTTCAATCTTTGTTTACTTTCTGAAAATTTATGTTTTCAATCTTCAAAAAAACCCCCATCTTTATGTTTTCTTGTTTGTGTAAATAAATAAAATTAACTTAGATTTTTAGGTAGCATGTTAACCTAGTTAAATAAAAATAATAAATAAAAAAAAATAAATAAATGTTTTTAATTCGTGAATAGTGTCTCCGTGAATAGTAAATATGTGTTTGTTTTAGTTTTAGTGTTTTTTAGGAGTTTGTTATGAGTTTGTTAGAGTCTCCTTAATTTTAGGGATAGGTTCCTAAATTTTAGGGAAAGTAGTTAGAGTTAGTTTTGACTTAGTATTTTGTGTTTGACTTGGTCAATAATTTGTTTTCTTAGTAATTAAGTAATCCTAATTAGTATATAACTAGTAATCCTTGTTGTATATGGATTTCTAATGTGGTATGGATTTGTAAAATGTATTTAAATAGGAGTAGGATTTCCATAACCTTTTCTAACTCAAACTCTCTCTTTCTTTCGAAATCTATGTCTATATATACTTGTGATTTTCGATTGTTTCTTCATTCTTTGTTCTCTAACCTTGTGTTAAATGTATGTCTCTCTAATTCTCTCTAATTTTCGTGTGAACTTGTAAATGTTCTTGTATTTTTCGTAACTTGTGTATTGTTTTATTAATTTGTTTCTCACATGTTAGCACCCTCAATCCCCGGTTTAGAACGATCCCTGCTTATCCTATACTAACGCTCGACATTTTCAGGGTTTAAATTGGCGAATGCTTTTGCACGTATCAATTTTTGGCGCCGTTGCCGGGGATTGAAAAGTCTTCATGTGATGAAAACGCCACTAAGGTATTGATTTGGTAAGGGGCCGTGCACTTTAATGGAATAGGTGAAGTCCCTTTGTTAATATTAGCCTAAACCCCTTTCTAGAACCTGAATCAGGTCTATTAAGGTTGAGGGCGGCTTTTATTAACAATCGAACAATGTCTTGCACTTAGTATTTTTTCTTATCTAAGTAAGTATAGCCTATGTGGAATGGTGTCTAGAAAGGGGACAACGTTCATGACGGGTTTTGAATCCAGAACGGCAATTGCCAAAATGGGTTCTACCTCTCGTGCTCGTCCTCCCCCAACTGGCCATTTCAGTAAGGTTGCCCAAAGGATTTGAAAAAGACTATGTGTATAGCCAAGGACTTGGGCCGCACGTCCAAAACAAAGTTCATGACGTCTCATTGAGTCAATATACTTAGACAATTCTCGAAAATAATTGGCTTGGGTACGAATGTTGTAGGTCATAACGGAATAGGTGAAAGTTCTTTTATTAATGCTTGTCAAGCAACTCTTTTTATCAAGTAGGCGCACCTTAGTAATGCAGAGTGTCTAGGTTGATTGGATACAAGAAGTGCTAGCAAAGGGTCTCGTCCCCTGCTAAACAAGTGAGCTGAGCTCCGCCAAAATCGTTCCTCTACTACCTGGCTCTGTGTGAAAAGAGTTACCAAAAGATAGATAGGGGGAGACTTGCATTAACATTAGAATCTTTGGGCCGCACGTCTAAACCTTGACTTAACAACTACTTATTTAAGTTGATTACTTTGAAAGTTGTAGAAGATTGTAACTAACCACTATAAATTTTCGTTGACCATGTGTATACTTGTATATATGTGACGTTTTAGTGTGTGTACCTTGGTCCACGTCTTGTTTATATTTTACTAACTTTATTCTTTATTCTATTTCAGGATCAATGAATGTCTGGATCATCTGACCCACCTAAGTACACCAAAACGCCTCTTCACGTCATCCAAGATAGACTTGAGAGATTGAAGAAAAACTCGGATCTCTTTGACGTCCAAGTTACCACTCCCCTTCAATTTCGTGAGCTTCAAATAGATAGTGAAGGGAATAGAGTAGAGGGAGGATCAGAAGCTTCTGACACGTCAGTTGTTCCATCACCACACCAAACGCCACCTCCATCACCTCGTGCACTTTTAGTCGTTCCACCACCACCACCACCAATGGCTCTCACCATAAGGCAACTCTCTACATCCGTCATCCCACCTGGTGGCGTCCCTACTTGCATAACCTACCCTGCTGCAGCTGAGGGATTAACAGCTGATTTTGAGTTGAAGTCTGGATTGCTTCATCGTCTTCCTACATTCCATGGACTCTCTATGGAAGATCCCAACAACCACTTGATGGAATTTCAGTTCATCTGCACTAGCATGAAGCCTCAAGGAGCTGATGAGCATATTTTGAAGTTAAAAGCCTTCCCATTTTCGTTGGCTGACAAGGCAAAGCAATGGCTTTATGAGTTGCCAAGTGGACGGATTACATCTTGGGCTGATATGATGAAGGCGTTTCTTGAGAAGTATTTCCCTACATCTCGCATCATCATGCTTAGGAAGAAGATAAGTGGAATTCAACAAGGGCAAGATGAGTCCTACGCAGATTACTATGAGAGGTTCAAGTCTCTCACCACTCAATGCCCTCAACATGGCATGAAGGATGAGACCTTGCTCACTTGTTTTTATGATGGGCTCACCAACTTGGAAAGAGACATGCTAGATGCAGCTTCTGGTGGATCATTTGTTGACAAGGAACCTGCGGCTGGAATGGTTCTGATTGAGAATAGGGCCTTGAATCAACAACAATATGGAAGCTCTAGGCCCAAATCCACCACCACACGTGAAAGGGTCCATGAGGTAAGTACTTTAGCTCAATTGGAGGATAAAATTAACAAACTTACTTCTCTTGTGTCTCAGGGAGCGCATGGACAAGTTATGGTGTGTGGAGTTTGCTCAATGCAAGGGCATGTGTCTGATCAATGCCCTCAACTCATGGAAAGTGGAGGACAGGAAGGTGTTAACGCCATAGGTTTCCAACAAGGGTACCAACGTCCTAGGAATGATCCTTACTCAAATACCTACAATCCTGGATGGAGGGATCACCCCAATTTTCGTTGGAAGGACAATGACAACGTTCAAAGTGCACCTCAAGGGTTCCAACAACGTCCTCAAGGCTTTTATCAAAAGCCTCAACCTCCTAACCCTACTCCTTTCAATTCGAATTATAATTCAAATGCTTCTTCTTCTTCTTCTAATGATGAATTGATCCGAACTCTAACCAAATCTACTCAAGCTTTAATTGCAGGTCAAACTCATCATGGGAATCAGATCAATGCCATATCCACGGATGTGAATGAGATGAAGAAGCAAATGAGTCAAGTTGTGGAGTTCATGGGTAAGTTTCATGAGCAAGGAAAATTACCAAGTGGTACCATCCCTAATCCTCACTTTGAGCAAGCAAAGGTCGTCACTACAAGGAGTGGTAAGACCCTTGTAGACCCTCCAAAGCCTCCTAAGAAGGTTTCAACGTCAACATTAGAGGAGGAGGAGGACCCTGCAACGTCTAAGGCTCATGTGACACCTCCTACTGCAGAACCGAAACCTAAAGGACAAGTTTCTAACTCTTTCAATTCGGTTATTACTAATCCATCTTCTTCTCCTTTGCCTTTCCCAAGCAGATATGCTAAGTCCAAGAAGGATGAAGCCGAAAAGGCCATCTTGGAAACTTTTAAGAAAGTGCAAATCAACATTCCTCTCCTTGAGGCCATTAAGCAAATTCCTAAGTATGCAAAATTTTTGAAGGAACTTTGCACCACAAGGAGACAAAACCGTGAGAGAGAAGTGGTGAAGGTAAGTGAGAACGTCTCAGCTGTGCTTCAACGCAAAATGCCTGACAAGTGTAAGGATCCAGGGAGTTTTTCTATCCCTTGTGTTATTGGAACCACTAGATTTGAAAATGCCATGCTAGACTTAGGTGCGTCTATAAATGTTATGCCATATTCTGTTTATGCATCTCTAGGTCTAGGTGAACTTAAACATGATAATGTTATTATTCAATTGGCAGATCGATCTAATGCATACCCTAAGGGGTTAGTTGAGGATGTACTTGTGCAGGTGGGTGAGTTAATCTTCCCAGCTGATTTTTACGTCCTAGAGATGGAGGAGCCTTCTCCCAAGTCAACGCCACTTTTGCTAGGTCGTCCCTTCATGAGGACGGCTAGGACTAAAATTGATGTGTATTCTGGCACCTTATCAATGGAATTCGATGGAGAAGTTGTTGGCTTCAACATTTTTGAAGCTATGAGGTATCCCCTAAGTGATTTTCAATCATGTTTTTCTATTGATATACTTGATGAACTTGCGCAGAAATTCATGGAGATTATGGAGGATGATGCCATGGCTTCAACCATTGCAAGTGGCGTTGGCATTCTTGAAAATGGCGTCACCATACCTAAGGAAGAGCTCACGGATTCTTATGAATCTATCCACCTAGAAAACGTTGCTTCTCTTGAGGCAACGTCCTATGTAGGTAGGTCAAGTCCTTCTTTTTCACTTTCCATCTCTACTAATAAACCTTTACCTTCAGTGATCCAGGCACCTACCCTAGAACTAAAGCCATTGCCAGATCATTTGAAGTATGTTTATTTGGGAGATAAAGAGACATTGCCTGTAATCATTTCATCATCCTTGACGCCAACTCAAGAGGACAAACTTGTGGAGATGCTTAAGAGACACAAAACTGCAATTGGTTGGACCTTGGCAGATATCAAGGGAATTAGCCCTACCACCTGTGTCCATAGAATTTTGCTTGAGGAGGGAGCTAAGCCAACTAGGGAGGCTCAAAGACGATTGAATCCACCCATGATGGAAGTTGTGAAGAAAGAAGTCATCAAGCTTCTTGATTGTGGCGTCATATACCCTATTTCAGATTCTAAGTGGGTTTCACCAGTTCAAGTTGTGCCAAAGAAGTCTGGAATAACTGTTGTGAAGAATGCAGAGAATGAGTTAGTGCCTCAGAGAACTGTGACTGGACATCGAGTTTGTATTGACTATAGGAAGCTCAACGCCACTACTAGGAAGGATCACTTCCCTTTGCCATTCATTGATCAGATGCTTGAGAGGTTAGCTGGCCATGAGTTTTATTGCTTCTTGGATGGATATTCTGGTTACAATCAAATCGCCATTGCTCATGAGGATCAAGAGAAAACGACCTTCACTTGTCCTTTTGGAACGTTTGCCTACAGAAGAATGCCATTCGGACTATGCAACGCCCCAGGTACGTTTCAAAGGTGCATGGTAAGTATCTTTTCTGATTTTATTGAGAAAATTATTGAAGTTTTTATGGATGACTTTTCTGTCTTTGGTAAAGATTTCGAAAATTGCTTAAGTAACTTAGAATTGATACTTGTACGTTGTGAAGAAACTAACCTTGTTTTAAATTGGGAAAAATGTCACTTTATGGTTAAACAGGGAATAGTTTTAGGGCATATTATCTCTAAACGTGGAATTGAAGTAGATAAAGCTAAAGTAGATCTTGTTAGATACTTACCATACCCCACAAGTGTGAGGGAGGTCCGTTCTTTTCTTGGACATGCAGGTTTCTACAGGCGCTTTATCAAGGACTTCTCCAAGATTTCTAGGCCCCTATGTCGTCTACTTCAAAAGGAAGTGGCGTTTGAGTTTGATGAGGATTGCAAGAAGGCATTCAACACTTTGAAGGAGCTTCTAACGTCTGCACCAATTATGCTTCCACCAGATTGGTCTCTACCCTTTGAGATCATGTGTGACGCCTCAGATTATGCCATTGGGGCCGTGCTAGGACAAAGAAGGGACAAGAAGCCCCACGCCATCTACTATGCTTCTAGGACCCTTAATGATGCTCAACTCAATTACTCTACAACTGAAAAAGAACTTTTAGCTGTTGTTTTTGCCTTAGAGAAATTTCGATCTTATTTATTGGGTACTAAAGTTATTATTTATTCTGATCATGCAGCTTTAAGGTACCTAATGTCCAAGAAGGAGGCAAAACCACGGCTAATTCGTTGGATACTCTTGCTTCAAGAGTTTGACGTTGAGATCAAGGACAAGAAGGGCTCTGACAACGTTGTGGCTGATCACTTGAGTAGGCTAGTGAGTGAAGAGGACGCCATACCCTTAGTGGAGATGTTTCCGGATGAACAACTCTTCGGAATCCAGGTAAGTGAGCCTTGGTATGCAGATATTGTTAATTATTTGGTGTCCAAAACGTTCCCTAGTAATATGATAAGTGTTCAACGTGATAGACTTAAGTTTTTAGCTAGACAATATGTTTGGGATGATCCTTACTTGTGGAAATATTGTTCTGATAAATTGATAAGGAGATGTGTGCCTAATAATGAACAAAAAGCTATACTTGAGTTTTGTCATTCTAAACAATGTGGTGGTCACTTTGGCTCGGATAGAACTGCTAGGAAGGTGTTGGAATGTGGTTTTTATTGGCCTACTATATTTAAAGATGCATATAATTTTTGTATGACATGTGATAGGTGCCAAAGAACTGGTAATTTAGGACCTAGAGATCAAATGCCTTTAACTCCTGTTATAATAGTCGAAATCTTTGATGTTTGGGGTATAGATTTCATGGGTCCTTTTCCTTCATCTAATGGTTTCCTTTATATTCTCTTGGCTGTTGATTATGTTTCTAAGTGGGTGGAAGCGAAAGCCACCAGGACTAATGATTCTAAGGTTGTTGCAGAGTTTATAAAGTCTAATATTTTTAGTAGGTTTGGCATGCCTAGAGCACTCATTAGTGATGGAGGTTCTCACTTTTGCAACAAGACCATTGAAGCGTTGCTTAGGAAGTATCATGTGACCCATAAGGTTTCAACGCCTTATCATCCTCAAACAAGTGGACAAGCAGAAGTTTCAAATAGGGAGATCAAGAGGATACTTGAGAAAACCGTGGGTCCTTCAAGGAAGGATTGGAGCCAACGTTTGGAGGATGCTCTTTGGGCATATAGGACGGCTTTCAAGACGCCAATTGGGATGTCTCCATTTCGTTTGGTGTATGGGAAACCGTGTCACTTACCTGTGGAGTTGGAGCATAGAGCTTGGTGGGCAATCAAGACATTCAACATGGAATTGGATGAAGCTGGACTTCATAGGAAATTGCAACTCAATGAGCTTGAGGAAATTCGGAATGATGCCTATGATAGTGCACGGATTTACAAGGAAAAGACAAAGGCTTTTCATGATAAGATGATTCGTGGAAAGACCTTTGTAATTGGTCAAAAAGTTCTTTTATTTCATTCTAGATTGAGACTTTTTCCTGGTAAGTTACGTTCTAGATGGGTTGGTCCTTTTATAGTTACTAATGTCTTTCCTCATGGTGCTATACAGATAAAGAGTCATATAACTGGAGCGGAATTCAAAGTGAATGGACATCGTCTTAAGCCTTACTATGAGGCGTTTGTGGAGCATAATGTGGAGGATGTACCCCTCCAAGAGGCGCCACAACCAGAAGAGTAAATGAAGGTGCAAGTCTAGGCTGAAAGACTTTAAACATTAAGCGCTGCATGGGAGGCAACCCATTTCATCCGTAGCTGTGGAGGAGTCATCAACGCAGATTTGCTTTCTTGCACTCTTCCCTTCTCTTTTATTTTCGAAAACTTTGTCTTTATTTTTAGATTTCTTGCGTTAACTCTTATGCCATGCTTGATTGATGTTTTGTATGCTTTATACTTGTTTATACATTGAGGACAATGCATGATTCAAGTGTGGGGGAAGGATATAACGTTTCACCTTGTTTTTAGGAGCTAGTTTTGTGGTTATAAAAAAAGAAAACAAAATAAAAAATCGGAAAAATCAGAAAATAAAAAGAAATTTGCGTTAACTTTGTTTTAGGTTTTGTGTTATATGTTTTGGTTTTTATACTTGTGTGTTTTGTTTGTTTGGTTATTGTTAGAGTCAAAATGATTTTTGGGTAAATATCTTCTTCATCGTAGGCGCATCCAATGGGATGTGATGTCTAGGTTGATTGGATACGAGAAGTGCTGACAAAGGGTCTCGTCCCCTGTCAATCAAGTGAGCTGAGCTCCGCCAAAATCGTTCCTCTCTTCACCTGGTCATGTTCCAAAGGAGTTACCGAAAGGAGAAGGGAAATATCCCTAAGTTCCAAACGTTTTTGTCATGTTTGTGCGTCACTTATGTGTTTGTTTTGTTTTGTTTTGTGATTGAGTCTTAGGATGCCCTTTTAACTGTCTAGGATGAGCTTATATCTCTGAAATTAAGGCTAAAAGAGGATCACAAGATTGAGATAATGTTTGATGATATTCTTTGGTTAATTATGATGTATGAAAAGCATATGAATGTGTAGTAGATATGGTGCATGCGTAACTTTGGTACAGAATATGAACATGTGGAAGATAAGTTGTGATTCATAATAACCCTTGTGAGAATTTGAGCCATGTGCCATTTCTTTGTTGAGTGATTAAATGAAAAATGATTATACTCTTATTTTCTTGGCGATGATTTTGTTGATCTCATTATTCTTTCATCTTGATTGACTACTTGCCATAGATTAAGTTTGATGGACTAGAGAATGCTAGAATTCACTGTTATGCTTGTTGAGACGTTTATGATCAATATATGGCCCTGATTCTGGAAAGGATAAAGGTACTTACTTAGGATTTTACCACCATAGCCAAATAAAGCCTGTGTCCCTATTTGTGCCCGTCGTGGGACTCCCCTAGTTTAACCATTTTGAGCCTACATTGAGCCTTTTCTTTCATCACCCTCAAAATTCCTTAAACCTTAACCCTAGTATAGTTATATCCTTACCCTTTGTTCTAAAGACTTAGTGGAGCATATTTTTGAGACTTTGCTTGGAGTTTTGGCGTCAAGGAAGACTTTTGAAGACATGAAGAAGTTCAAGTGTGGGGGTAGACTTGTCCATATGTAATCTTTGTATGTTATTGCCGAAAAAGAAAAAAAAAAGAATGAAATCGTAAAAAAATTATCAAGAAAAGAATATTTCGGCAATTAAGAGAAAATGTGTGATATTGTTTAAGTGTTTATGGATTTTAGTCCCCTATACTTGGTGAATTTGGAGTTTGTTTTAAATTGAAGGCCCATTGTTGACAAATTTGGTCTTTGTCCAATTCACTTGTTCGGAAGAAGGTTAGAATGAAGTTTGGGCCCAACATAATGGTACTTGGCCCTTTTATAAGCCTTTGAGGGAGGACTTGGCGTCTACATGCTTTGGTGGATTCGAAATATGGTCTCTCTACATCTACAAGTGCTCTACTAGGTTTTTAGGATACTTTGTGATTTCCCTATCCCTTCGTTTCTTTTAACCTTAAGCCTTGGCCCCATTACAACCTTAAAGTGTAAGACCTCTTTGATCCTTAAGATGGGACAGCCTTTGATCTGTGGAGATGAGTTATAACTGTTGAACTTATGGTTTGGGTTCATCTGTGCAAGTAGTTGATATCTTTCATGAGATCTTTTGAAAAAAAATGAATATAATGTGCTTTCGTTTCTTATACATATGTGATACACTTGTTTATCTTTCATATATACTTGAGTGATAAGCTTTTAAGCATGAGCCTTGAATCTGAGAGAAGAAAGAGTGATATATCCATGTGAGGTTTGAATCATGACTTGTTTGAAATATGTTAAAGAACCCACCACCATTGTTTACCCCCAAGTCTTACATGCTTATATGTGGATTATATGTTGTAATTAGCTCTTGAATATCTTGAAGATGTGATGCTTGGTTAAGTGATAATCTTGGTGACTTGAAAGTATGAGATTTCTGAGACAATATGTTAAAGGGCAATAGATGTCATTGTGTGTCAACGTTTGTGTCTTTGTTTTTAGTTTTGGTTTTCGTTTTGAGTCTTCTTTGTATTTTACGTTTTTGAGTCTTGTGTCCTTGTGTTTTTCGTTTTCTATACTTAGTGTTTTTCGTTGGTTTCTTTGTTTTGTGTCTTAGTCTTTTTGGTTTGTTATGTTGATTTTGCTAAGGGACTAGCAAAAGCTAAGTGTGGGGGAATTTGATAGGAGCATAAAATGCGACGTTTATAATGTTTAAACCCTATATTTTGCTAAGATACTTCCTTTATCTTGATCAATTTAACTTAGTTAGTGTTTTACAGGTGTAAATGGAGTCTCAAAGTCCAAAAATGGCTAAGGAAGGCACAAGTGGCGCAGAAATGGAAAGAAATGAAGAAATGGAAGTTTTCCCAGTTTGACTAGGAAAAGGAATCCTAGTTGGAGTAGGAATCAGAAGCTGACTTGGATTCAAGCTCTTAAGTCGCGGAAATTAGAAGTTCTACTTGAACAGGGAAACCCAATTCTACTCAGATAAGGAATCCTAGTGTGACAAGGAGTCCCTGTTGGATAAGGATTACTCAAGAAGGTTCCGGAAGAGTGTAGAAGTATCGCGGAAAAGGAAGCAGTATTCAACTAGGAAACCTACTTGCATATGGAGTTCTACTCGCACTAGGAGAGCTTTGGAACGTTCATGAAGTATCTAGAAGTCTCAAGAAGGTCATATGCCGTGCACATGGAAGAGAAAGCAACAAGGAATTCGGATTTCAAAGCAATGTGGAATTTGGACTTCTTGTTGAGTTTGGATTGGAATTGCCGTGAGGTTCTTGAAGGTTCTAGGAAGTTCTTGACGTTTCTACTTCAGAATAGGCGTGGAAGACATGTGAGAGGCATGTGATGTGAAGGAAAACCGAATTGGACTCAACTTGTGCATTAAAAGTCGAAACCAATACAGATTCGGAAATCTGCCTGTGCAGATCAGTCAACTTCAACGGAGTGCAATAAATCGCTCAAAGCTCAGAAAATTATGATCTTTATATGGTTGGAAAGCTACAGATGTCTAGTTTCCAGAGCTTTTTACAGCTCATCAATAGCTATTTTCTAGAGAAAGTTATGGCCATTTTAGTGGACTGAGGTCAATCCTGCCGGAAATCTGTTTTGAGAGAAAGAAGTCCTAAATCAACACGAACTAAGAGAAACCAAGTAGAAACGAATTGGGAGTGCCTTGAGACGATCTACTATATATACCTTGTGTATTAGACGTTCAGGGGTTACACTTTATTCTCCACAATTTCGTTTCTCACCGGTTTGCTCTTGAGTTTCAGGTTTTTGCATCTACAAGTTCCTAGCCGTGCCATCCTCCATCCTAGCCGTGAATTCTACCTTGTGTTGCTGCCTTGGATCTGCTTTGGACCTTGGGACGTAGTCAAGGGTTGTTCATACCATCTTCCCTATGTTTGCTTTACGGTTTAGTGTTTTTGTAGTTGTATTTTCTGTTTTGTTTTCCTTATGTGTAAAACCGAAACTATGAGTTAACCATCTGATTTTTGAATGCGATTTTGATGTTCTTTTCAATGATTGATTGGTTTATGTATGTTTGATCTTTGTTGGTTGCCGAAATATGGAATGATAATCTGGTTTTGTTTTATGGAGAACTTTTATGTGTTCTTGTTCTTTGGGTGCGCAACTTAGAATGATTGCATGTAATTGGAGCTAGTAATTAGGTGAACGCTTGTTGATCCTAGTTCAATATGGTAGTAAAGGCTTTGTACAAAGGTCGAGATCAGATTATGCATGTAATGAAAAGACTTGCTTTGAGTACTTGAATTTGCATGTTTATTGACTAAACTTTCACTTGTGCTTAATGATTCGAATGCATGAGATCATGAGTTGCTTTGATTGTGTGATACCTGCATTTGAAGTATATTGTTTAGGCGCTTGTTCTACTCAATTGTGTAAAGGGAAGTCATATAAGGGACATTGGGCGCTTGTAACTTTGTTTCTTGGTTGATATCGTTCCATGGTAACTAAAAGATTAAAGATTGCATGAATGGATTGTTCTTGATTATTTCTTGAAAAATTGTTCTTCGAAAATTCTTCTTTTCCCACCTATGTAAATAAAAACGTTTTCAATCTTTGTTTACTTTCTGAAAATTTATGTTTTCAATCTTCAAAAAAACCCCCCATCTTTATGTTTTCTTGTTTGTGTAAATAAATAAAATTAACTTAGATTTTTAGGTAGCATGTTAACCTAGTTAAATAAAAATAATAAATAAAAAAAAAATAAATAAATGTTTTTAATTCGTGAATAGTGTCTCCGTGAATAGTAAATATGTGTTTGTTTTAGTTTTAGTGTTTTTTAGGAGTTTGTTATGAGTTTGTTAGAGTCTCCTTAATTTTAGGGATAGGTTCCTAAATTTTAGGGAAAGTAGTTAGAGTTAGTTTTGACTTAGTATTTTGTGTTTGACTTGGTCAATAATTTGTTTTCTTAGTAATTAAGTAATCCTAATTAGTATATAACTAGTAATCCTTGTTGTATATGGATTTCTAATGTGGTATGGATTTGTAAAATGTATTTAAATAGGAGTAGGATTTCCATAACCTTTTCTAACTCAAACTCTCTCTTTCTTTCGAAATCTATGTCTATATATACTTGTGATTTTCGATTGTTTCTTCATTCTTTGTTCTCTAACCTTGTGTTAAATGTATGTCTCTCTAATTCTCTCTAATTTTCGTGTGAACTTGTAAATGTTCTTGTATTTTTCGTAACTTGTGTATTGTTTTATTAATTTGTTTCTCACATGTTAGCACCCTCAATCCCCGGTTTAGAACGATCCCTGCTTATCCTATACTAACGCTCGACATTTTCAGGGTTTAAATTGGCGAATGCTTTTGCACGTATCAGAGATTATATAGGGGACGTCCTCCTAGGTCTCCATGCCTTGAATTTCTTCTTTATTTCCCATGGAATTAATCTGAAAATGCCACATAGTTTCCTCCAATGGTAGCTTGCCACATAAGCCCTATGAGGTGGTGCAACCAATCACACAATTCCATTTAATTCCCTAAATAATTCTTGCCGAAATTCCCTTAATAATATTCTGATTTTTCTCTTTTATTTCGGCCAAAACTCTTTAGGGAATATAGGAATGTATCTAGACTTCTTTTGAGCTTTTCTTGGTCTCCACACATATTTTCTTTCCTTAAAACTCTCTAGATAATATCTTTGCCGAATTCTCTAGGGTTTATCTTTACTTTGCACGGCTCATTCCTTCTTTTCCTCTTGGCTTGGACGGCTAGGAGTCTTCTAGGGTTTATCTTTTGATTTATTTCCATAAAAATAGCCCTAGAAAATCTCCATAGAAAATCTTCTTTATTTTCTGATTTTTGGACGCCTCTTCCTTGTTTCTCTCATGCAATTTCACGGCAAACATATCTTTAGGGCTAGGGTTTGCGTCACAAACCCTAGTGTCATGGGCTTTGATGGGCCATTATCCAATTTGCCGAAAATCCAAAGAGTTCTTGGGCCTCGTTGCTTCATCTTCAAGCCTTCTCATTTTCCAACGCAAAACACATTATTTTTTCATTTCTTTTTCATGGTTGCGTTGGAAACTTGCTAGGGAAGCCTTCCTCCATTTCGTAGGATTTCCTGGTTGGACTAGGAAAGCTTATTTCTTCATTTCTGCTCAAATGTGTGGGCCATTTTCTCTCATGTTCGTTCGTCTTGATGTTCGCAAGCTCCTCTTTCCATTCGTGCGTTCATTTCCACTTTCTAGCTCGGAGGTCCTGAAAATAGAAACTAGTAAGAAAAATAGAAACTTTCCTAAAATGAAAAGTGGCAACTTTCCTAAACTGAAAATGGGAAACTTTCTAAAAATGAAAAATAGAAACTACTGAAAATGGAAACTTACTAAAAATGATAAATAGAAACTACAAAAATGGAAACTTTCTACAAATAGGAACTTTCCCAATCAAAGAATGGAAACTTTCCTAAACAGAGTTTTATTAAGGAAATAACGCAGAAAATGTAGGGAAATGCAGTTAAAACGTCGCATTAAAATGCTCCTATCAAATTCCCCCACACTTAGCTTTTGCTAGTCCCTTAGCAAAATCACACTAAGACACATACTAAGACTCAACGAAAATTAAAGACTTGACACGAAACAGACTCTATAGCCCTTCAACTTTTTGTCTCAGCAATCTCTTACTTTCACAACACCAAGATTAGCACTTCACCAAGAATAAATGTTTAGGCATTCGAGAGTTAATTGAAACACATAATCTTCACATACACAAGTAGGACTTGGTTGGAACAATGGTGATGGTTTCTGTTAAGCATGCTTCAAACAAGTATGATTCAACTCCTCACAAGTTATATCCACTCTTTCTTCTCTCAGATCATGGCAATGCTTAAAAGCTTATACACTCAAGTATATGTGAAAGATAGCAAGTATATCACATAATTCAAGAAACGAAAGCACATGTATAATTTTCTTTAAAAATCTCATGAAGGATACCAACTACTTGCACAGATGGACCCAAGCCATAGGTTCAACTCTTGTAACTCATCTCCACATCAAGGGCTGTCCCATCTTAAGGATCAAGAAGGTCTTCTTAAAGGTTGTAATGGGGCCAAGGCTCAAGGTTTTAAGAAATGAAGGGTAAGGATTTATCAAAGTGTCCTAAAAACCTAGCAGAGCACATGTAAATGTAGAGACCACAAGAAATCCACCAAGGCATTGCAAAAACGTCACTTTCCCTAGAGGTAACATAAAAGGGGCCTAATGTCTTCATGTTGGGCCCAATCTTCATTGTAAACTTCCCCTGAACTATAGTGAATGGACAAAGGTCAAATTTTTCTTTAATAGGCCTTCATTTCAAAGTAAACTCCAAAATCACTAAGTATGGGGGACTAAAATCCATAAATATTTCTTTCTTTTCTTTTCTAGCCATACATTTTTTTTTTCTTTTCTTTTCATTTTTCACGGCTTTCACATATTTTTTTCTTTATGGACAAGTCTACCCCCACACTTGAACTTTAACCTCTTCTCAATTTCCATCCTTAGCACCAAACCCATGTAGTATGTCTCAAAAGATAGCTCCACTAAGTTCTTAGAACAAAGGGTAGGGTTGTTACTATACTAAGCTTCATGGTTAAGGATTTTAGGGTGATGAACGAAAAGGCTTAATGTAGGCTCAAAGGGGCTTATCTAGGGGAGTCCCACGACGGGCACAAATGGGGACACAAGTTTATATGGCAATGGTGGTAATTCCTAGGGTGCCTCTATCCCTTCCAGAATCAGGGCCATGTATTGACATACGTCTCAACAAGCACAAGAGCGAATTCTAGCATTCTCTAGTCCATCAAACTTAATCTATGGCAAGTAGTCAATCAAGATGAAAGAATAATGAGATCATCAAAACATCGCCAAGAAATTAAGAATATATTTTTCATTTATCACTCCAAGAAAAAGGGACATGGCTCAATTATCTCACATGGCTTTTATGAATCAAAACTCATCTTAACATGCTCATATTCTGTACCAAAGTTTCGAAATCCATATCCACTACACATGCATACATTTTTCATATATCTCAATTAACCAAAGAATACCATTTAAAATCATCTCAATATTGTGATCCTCTTTTAGACATGATTTCAGAGATATAGAATCATCCTAGACAGTTGAAAGGGCATCCTAAGACTCAAAACAAAAACAAAACCAACGAAAATTTTTAAATTTTTTGACATTTTTCAATTTTTTTGTATTTTTCAATATATATGACTGATGTCGCTTTTGTCGAGCGACCAATTTAACCCTGAAATGTCATTAGTAGTATAAAGTAAATAGGGATCGTTCTATTCCGGGGATTGAGGGTACACCTGTCATTGTCAAACAATTAAACAATTAAAATTAAAACAAAGTATAATATTTACAAAATATAGACATATTTACGAAAAGGGGGGAGTTTTTGGTTTTTGGTTTTAATTTCCGAAAATAAAATCTAAGTTACCTAAATAATTAAAATGCAAAAACATAAAAATACAAATGGAATGCAAGAACAAAGATCAAAGTCGAAACTCATGATTAAAATTAATTCAAGTTCATCATTGTTCATCATAGTCATGCAAGAGGAGTTGATCATGTGAAACGTTCAAAAGCAAACAATTTCCCATATTTTACTTTCAATGCTAATTTACCTAAGTGAAAGCACCTAGATTAATTCTATCAAACATGCAATCAAGCCCTAGAAAGCTAGTCAATCATGTCATGTTTAACGCAATAAACACCTAGAAAGGCTATCAACTCAAATGTGCAACTTAGTATGAAAAAGTCCACCTAATTGCAATCTTCTTTGATTAAATTCGGTTTTTGTACAAAACCTTTACTACTTATCGATTCAAGAACACAAAACCAAAAAGTTGATTCATGTTCTCAAATTCGTAGCAACATTCACATAAAAACCCTAAATGTTTCGAACCATTCAAGATAATCATACAAAAGATTTCTATCATGCAAATTTAATCAAACACTCACACAAAAGCAACCATAAATCGCAATATATGAATCTGAAAATTAACAATTCGTCATAAAATTTCAGAAAACAATACTTGTTCATACATATGTGTCAACTAAGGCAAAACCAACGAAAATACAAAGCAAAGGTACAAGGAGAATCGGATTACACCGTGATGAAGATGAGATGAATGAAGTGATGATGTGGTCTCTTGAATTTCGAAAGCAATCTTCAAGGTGGAGGGTGGATGGTGTGCACGGCTTGTCTTCTTCTTCCTTGGTCTTGCTTGCACTTCGTGGTTGCCCTAGAGGATGGAGAAGAACACGGCTAGGCTAGAGAGATTTCTGAATTATTTTCTCAAAGTATAAACGCAAAAGTGTAGAATTTTCGGAACCCTTGACGTTGAGAAAGTGTAGGAATATATAGGGGACGGCCCCTAGGTGTCCAAGCCGTCCAAAACCCTAGAGATGTTCACGGCATGTGCTTGCTTCCTCCACATAATTTCCTCCAATGAATTCTTGCCACATAAGCCCTATGAGGTGGTGCAACCAATCACAAAATTCCAATATTAATTCCCTAAATAATTCTTGCCGAAATAAAGAGATAATTTCTGATTTTATGCTTCCAAATTCGGCCAAAACTCTTTAGGGAATGTAGGAATGTATCTAGACTTCTTTTGATCTTTCCTTGGTCTCCACCTTTTTCTCTTTCCTTAAAAATCTCTAGGGAATATCTTTGCCGTCCAAAACCCTAGGGTTTTGGCGTCCTCCCTTGTTTATCTCTTCCTTTTTCACGGCAAAACTTCTAGGGATTATCTCCAAGTATTTTCTTTCCATAAAAATAGCCCTAGAGAATCTCCCTAGAAAATCTCCACACATAATTCTGATTTTCACGCCACTTTCCTTGTTTTTCTCTTGCTTTGAACGGCAACACTCCCCTAGGGTTTATTCATGCGTCATAAACCCTAGATATATGGGCTTTGATGGGCCTTTATCCAATTTGCCGAAAATCCAAAGAGTTCTTGGGCCTCGTTGCTTCATCTTCAAGCCTTCTCATTTTCCAACGCAAAACACAATATTTTTCCATTTCTTTTTCATGGTTGCGTTGGAAACTTGCTAGGGAAGCCTTCCTCCATTTTGTAGGATTTCCTGGTTGGACTAGGAAAGCTTGTTTCTTCATTTCTGCTCAAATGTGTGGGCCATTTTCTCTCATGTTCGTTCGTCTTGATGTTCGCAAGCTCCTCTTTCCATTTGTGCGTTCATTTCCACTTTCTAGCTCGGAGGTCCTGAAAATAGAAACTATACTTAAAATAGAAACTTTCTAAAAAATGAAAATAGAAACTTACTAAAAATGAAAAATAGAAACTTTCCAGAAATGAGAAATGAAAAATGAGAAATGAGAAATGAGAAATGAAAAATGAAGACAAAAATGGAAACTTTCTACAATAAGGAACTTTCCCAATCAAAGAATGGAAACTTTCCCAAACAGGGATTTTTCAAGGAAATGGCGCAGAAAAGTGTAGGGAAATGCAGTTAAAACGTCGCATTAAAATGCTCCTATCAAATTCCCCCACACTTAGCTTTTGCTAGTCCCTTAGCAAAATCAAACTAAGACACACACTAAGACTCAACGAAAATTTAAAGACTTGACAAAAACAATGACTCTATTGCCCTTCAACTATTTGTCTCAGCAATCTCTTACTTTCATAACACCAAGATTAGCACTTAACCAAAATTCAATGTTAGGCATTCGAGAGTTAATTAAAACACATAACTTACATATACACAAGTAGGACTTGGTTGAAACAATGGTGATGGTTTCTGTTAAGCATGTTTCAAACAAGTATGATTCAACTCCTCACAAGTTATATCCACTCTTTCTTCTCTCAGATCATGGCAATGCTTAAAAGCTTATACACTCAAGTATATGTGAAAGATAACAAGTATATCACATCATGTAAGAAACGAAAGCACATGTATAATTTTCTTTTAGAGATCTCATGAAGGATACCAACTACTTGCACAGATGGACCCAAGCCATAGGTTCAACTCTTGTAACTCATCTCCACATCAAGGGCTGTCCCATCTTAAGGATCAAGAAGGTCTTCTTGAAGGTTGTAATGGGGCCAAGGCTCAAGGTTTTAAGAAATGAAGGGTAAGGATTTATCAAAGTGTCCTAAAAACCTAGCAGAGCACATGTAAATGTAGAGACCACAAGAAATCCACCAATGCATTGCAAAAACGTCACTTCCCCTAGAGGTACCATAAAAGGGGCCTAGTGTCTTCATGTTGGGCCCAATCTTCATTGTAAACTTCCCCTGAACTATAGTGAATGGACAAAGGTCAAATTTTTCTTTAATAGGCCTTCATTTCAAAGTAAACTCCAAAATCACTAAGTATGGGGGACTAAAATCCATAAATATTTCTTTCTTTTCTTTTCTAGCCGTACATTTTTTCTTTTCTTTTCATTTTTCACGGCTTTCACATATTTTTTCTTTATGGACAAGTCTACCCCCACACTTGAACTTTAACCTCTTCTCAATTTCCATCCTTAGCACCAAACCCACGAAGTATGTCTCAAAAGATAGCTCCACTAAGTTCTTAGAACAAAGGGTAGGGTTGTTACTATACTAAGCTTCATGGTTAAGGATTTTAGGGTGATGAACGAAAAAGGCTTAATGTAGGCTCAAAGGGGCTTATCTAGGGGAGTCCCACGACGGGCACAATTAGGGACACAGGTTTATTTGGCAATGGTGGAAATTCCTAGGGTGCCTCTATCCCTTCCAGAATCAGGGCCATGTATTGACAAACGTCTCAACAAGTACAAGAGTGAATTCTAGCATTCTCTAGTCCATCAAACTTAATCTATGGCAAGTAGTCAATCAAATGAAAGAATAATGAGATCATCAAAACATCGCCAAGAAATTAAGAATATATATTTTCGATTCACTCCAAGAAAAAGGGACATGGCTCAATTATCTCACATGGGTTTATATGAATCAAAACTCATCTTAACATGCTCATATTCTGTACCAAGGTTTCGAAATCCATATCCACTACAAGGCATACATTTTTCATATATCTCAATTAACCAAAGAATACCATGTTAAAGTCATCTCAATTTTGTGATCCTCTTTTAGTCATGATTTTAGAGATATAGAATCATCCTAGACAGTTGAAAGGGCATCCTAAGACTCAAAACAAAAACAAAAGCAACGAAAATTTTTAAATTTTTGACATTTTTCAATTTTTTTTTTTTTGTATTTTTCAATATATGACTCAAGATAAAAGTGTAAATCCCTTCCCCCACACTTAAATATTGCATTGTCCTCAATGTAATCAATAAAAAGCATGCAATGGAACACTTAAGCATATAGGGATGAAATTTACGAAAATGACTACCAACATAAAGAAAAATTGGAGAAGTAAAAGGGAGAGATAAAACAAATCTGCGTTGATGACTCCTCCACAGCTACTTCAGAATTGGGTTGCCTCCCAAGCAGCGCTTAATGTTTATAGTCTTTCAGCCTAGACTTGTACCTCCTATTTAATCCTCAGGGTTTGGAACGTTTTGGAGGGGTACATCCTCCACTTCATGTTCCACAAATGCCTCATAGTAAGGCTTCAAGCGATGGCCATTCACTTTGAACTCGTTGCTTGTATGTTCACTCTTTATCTGCACAGCTCCATGAGGAAACACATGAGTGATAACAAAAGGTCCAATCCAACGAGAACGAAGCTTACCTGGGAAGAGTTTGAGACGAGAATGGAAGAGAAGAACTTTTTGACCCACAACAAAAGTCTTTCTTCGAATCATTTTGTCATGGAATGCCTTAGTCTTATCCTTGTAAATTTTAGCACTTTCAAAGGCATCATTCCTTATCTCCTCTAACTCTTGCAATTGCAACTTCCTATGAAGCCCAGCTGCATCCATATCCATGTTGAACTGCTTCACAGCCCACCAAGCTTTGTGCTCCAACTCCACAGGTAAATGGCATGGTTTGCCATAGACAATTCGATATGGTGACATACCTATGGGAGTTTTGTATGCAGTTCTGTAGGCCCACAAAGCATCCTCTAGACGCAAGGACCAGTCCTTCCTGTTGGGGTTCACAGTCTTCTCCAATATCCCCTTAATCTGACGATTAGAGACCTCAGCCTGCCCACTAGTTTGTGGGTGATAAGGTGTAGAAACCTTATGTGTGACATCATATTTCTTCAAGAGAGCCTCAATCGTCCGATTGCAAAAATGGGATCCTCCATCACTAATGAGAACTCTAGGCATTCCAAACCTGCTAAAGATGTTAGACTTGATAAAATCTGCAACAACCTTAGAGTCATTAGTTCTAGTGGCCTTTGCTTCCACCCATTTGGAAACATAGTCCACTGCAAGTAAGATATAGAGAAACCCAAAAGATGAAGGGAAAGGTCCCATGAAATCTATACCCCAGACATCAAATATTTCAACAGTTATTATATTGGACAATGGCATTTGATCTCTAGGACCTAGATTTCCTGTTCTTTGGCACTTATCACAAGTTAAACAATAGGCATGTGCATCCTTAAATAATGTTGGCCAATAGAACCCAGACTCTAGCACCTTAAACGCAGTCTTCTTAGACCCAAAGTGTCCCCCACATGCTTTAGAGTGGCAAAAAGAAAGTATAGCATTATGTTCATGTTCAGGCACACATCTCCTAATCAATTGATCAGAGCAATATTTCCACAAATAAGGTTCATCCCAAACATATTGCTTAACAGTTTTCTTAAGCCTATCCCTATGAGCACGTGACATGGTATCAGGAATCTTTCTAGACACAATATAATTCACAATGTCTGCATACCATGGTTCACTTACCTGAAGTCCAAAGAGTTGCTCGTCTGGAAATGTCTCCACCAGAGGGAGATAATCTTCTGCATGCACTACGCGACTCAAGTGGTCAGCTACCACGTTCTCACTACCCTTCTTGTCCTTGATTTCCACGTCGAATTCTTGCAAGAGTAGGATCCATCTGATGAGCCTTGGTTTCGCCTCCTTCTTGGTCATCAAGTATTTCAAAGCTGCATGGTCAGTAAAGATAGTAACTTTGGTACCAAGTAAATAAGAGCGAAACTTCTCAAGGGCAAAGACAACTGCAAGGAGCTCTTTCTCTGTGGTGGAGTAATTCATTTGTGCATCATTGAGAGTCCTTGAGGCGTAGTAGATGGCATAGGGCAGCTTTTCCTTCCTTTGTCCCAAAACGGCTCCAACTGCGTAGTCAGAGGCATCACACATTAACTCAAAGGGCAAGGACCAGTCTGGAGGTAACATGATGGGGGCAGATGTCAACAACTCCTTAAGCTTGTCAAAAGCTTCTTGACACTCCTTGTCAAAATGGAAGGGCACATCCTTCTGGAGCAGTTGACATAAGGGTCTCGAAATTTTGGAGAAGTCCTTGATGAACCTCCTGTAAAAACCTGCATGACCAAGGAAAGAACGAATCTCTCTCACAGAAGTGGGAGAGGGTAAGTGACGCACAATATCAACCTTGGCTTTATCAACCTCTATACCCCTAGCAGAGACAATATGTCCTAGAACTATTCCTTGTTTAACCATAAAATGGCATTTTTCCCAGTTTAAGACAAGGTTAGTTTCCATGCAACGTTTCAGAATTATCTCCAGATTATTAAGACAATCATCAAAATTCTTTCCAAAAACTGAAAAGTCATCCATGAATACCTCTATGATTTTCTCAATATAATCTGAAAAGATACTTACCATACACCTCTGAAAGGTACCTGGAGCGTTGCAAAGTCCGAAGGGCATACGTCTATAGGCAAACGTTCCAAAGGGGCAAGTGAAGGTTGTCTTCTCTTGATCTTCATTTGCAATTGCAATCTGGTTGTAACCAGAGTATCCATCCAGGAAGCAGTAGTAGTCATGTCCAGCTAGGCGCTCAAGCATCTGGTCAATGAATGGCAGAGGAAAGTGGTCTTTCCTTGTGGTTGCGTTGAGCCTCCTATAGTCAATGCATACTCTGTGGCCTGTTACTGTCCTTTGGGGCACCAGTTCGTTATCAGCATTCTTTACCACAGTGATCCCAGACTTCTTGGGCACGACCTGAACTGGAGAGACCCACTTGGAGTCAGAAATAAGGTAGATTACCCCACAATCAAGGAGTTTGATAACCTCCTTCTTCACTACTTCCATCATTGGAGGGTTGAGACGACGTTGAGCCTCTCTAGTGGGTTTAGACCCCTCCTCTAGAAGTATCCTGTGGACGCAAGTTGTAGGGCTGATTCCCTTGATATCCGCCAATGTCCATCCTATGGCGGTCTTATGTTGCTTCAACATGTCCACCAACTTCTCTTCTTGTGGAGTCGTTAGTGCAGAGGACACAATCACTGGTAAGGTCTCCTTGTCCCCTAAGTAGACATACTTCAAATGGTCTGGAAGAGGTTTTAGCTCAAGTTCTGGGGCCTGGACCACTGAAGGTATGATACGCTCAAAGCAAGCATATAATTTAACCCTAGAAATATCATTAGTAGTATAAGCAAGTAGGGATCGTTCTATTCCGGGGATTGAGGGTACACCTGTCAATGTAAGACAATTTAAACAATTAAAATAAAAACAAAGTATACTATTCACATATAAACACTATTCACGAATTTAGGGGGGTTTTAGGTTTTTGGTTTTTCGAAAATTAAAAAGAATTAAAACTAAGTATAAACAAAAACACAAATACAAGAATGAAATGTAAGAAACAAAGATTAAAACCGATTTCATGATTAAATTCGAATACAAACCTATATTGTTCTTCCAAGTCATGTGAAAGGAGTTGATCATGTGAAACATTCGAAAGCAAACGATTTCCCATATTTTACTTTTCAATGCTAATTAATCTAAATGAAAGCACATAGATTAATCCTGTCAAACATGTAATCAAACCCTAGAAAGCTAGTCAATCATACATGTTCAACGCAAGAAGTTCAAGGAAAGGCTATCAACTCAAGTGTACAACTTAGTATGAAAAAGTTCACCTAATTGCAATCCTCTTCAATTGAATTCGATTTTTGTCCAAAACCTTTACTACTTTGATTCAAGTTTACACAAAACGAAAAGTCGATTTCATGTTCTTAAACCTAGCACCAATTATATCAAAACCCTAAGTGTTTCGAACCACATAAGATTAAAATACAAAAGTTATCTATAAAGCAAACTCAATCGAACAATCACACATAAGCAACTTTGGAATCACAACATAGAAATCGAAAATCCTTAATCAATCATAAATTTTCAGAATATAAACCTTGTTCAAACATAAACGTTAACTAGAACAACATCCAACGAAATCAAACAAGGAGAATCAAAAGTGATTACAAGAAAGAAGGTTGAATTACACCGTGAATGGAGAGATGGATGAATAACTCGAATGATGAACTAATGAAACTCGAAAGCAAGCTTCAAAGTACACGGCTTCAAGGTGGAATGGATGATGATGCTCACGGCCTAAGCTTGCTTCTTCCTTCCTTGCTTGAAAACGCCAAAAGTTGCACTAGAGAATGGAGAGAGCTTCCGCGCGTAGAGAGAATTTTCTGAATTGTAAAAGTGTTCTTGGAGACGTCTAGGGTGAGTGTATATATAGGGAACGGCATGTCTTGGCTTCCAAGCCGTGAGTTTTCTGATTTATTTACCAAGGAATTAAATTAATAATTCCACATGCCTTCCACCAATGAGAAATTGCCAAGTAAGCCCTAGTGTGTCATCCAACCAATCATAAAACTCCAAGGAGATACCCTAATATATTCTTGCCGAATTTCCTTGAATATTTTCTGATTTTCTTCTTGATATTTCGGCCAAAACATGCTTAGGGTTTCTAGGAATGAACCTAGACGCAATTTGGTCTCTTCCTTGATTTCTTTCCTTAAACTCCACCCTAGAAAATCTCTTGCGTAATCTTTGATTCTTCCCTTGATTTTTCACGCCACTTTTGCCTCCTCCTTTTGATTTTCACGGCAATGCAACCCTAGGGTTTCCTCCATGCGTCACAAACCCTAATTCCATGGGCTTTTGATGGGCCTTGATCCATTTTGCCGAAAATCCATAGAGTTCTTGGGCCTCGTTGCTTCAACTTCAAGTCTTCTCATCTTCCAACGCAAAACTCATTATTTTTCCATTTCTTTTTCATGGTTGCGTTGGAAACTTGCTCGGGAAGCCTTCCTCCATTTCGCAGGGTTTCCTAGTTGGATTAGGAAAGCTTATTTCTTCATTTCTGCTCAAATGTGTGGCCCAATTCTTCTCATATTTGTTCGTCTGGACGTTCGCAAGCTCCTCTTTCCATTCGTGCGTTCATTTCCACTTTTTAGCTCGGAGGTCCTGAAAATAGAAACTAATATGAAAAATGGAAACTTACCTAATTTGAAAAATAGAAACTTTCTAAAATGAAAAATAGAAACTTTCCAGAAATGAGAAATGAGAAATGAGAAATGAGAAATGAGAAATGAAAAATGAGAAATGAGAAATGAAGACAAAAATGGAAACTTTCTACAATAAGGAACTTTCCCAATCAAAGAATGGAAACTTTCCCAAACAGGGATTTTTCAAGGAAATGGCGCAGAAAAATGTAGGGAAATGCAGTTAAAACGTCGCATTAAAATGCTCCTATCAAGGTAAAGTCTTGTTAGTGGATAACTGAATGGACAATGGAGAAACAGACTTACCTATAAAGGGTGATGCCTCAAGGAAGGAGACGTTTTCAATGATTTTATCCTCACAAGTGTCTTTCAACTTGTCCTCTGAGATGGTGACGCCTTCCTTTGTATAGCCTACCCCACTCTCAAGGGTAGTGACTAGGGTATCCTCATGCATAACATCAAACATTTTCTGCGCAAGTTCATCCAAAATGTCAGCAGAAAAACAATCATTAACCTCTAGGGGATACCTCATGGCTTCAAAGATGTTAAAGCCAATAATGTCACCATCGAACTCCATTGTAAGAGAGCCTTCATACACATCAATCTTCGTCCTAGCTGTCCTTAAGAAAGGACGTCCCAAAAGCAATGGAGTGGAACTTACAGGGGAGTCCTCCATTTCCAATACATAAAAATCAGCTGGGAAGATAAGATGGTTAACCTGTACAAGCACATCCTCCAACAAACCTCTAGGGTATGCATTGGATCTGTCAGCTAACTGAATGATAACATTGTCAGATTTAAGTTCCCCTAGACCTAGGGTTTCATAAACAGAGTAGGGCATAACATTAACAGATGCACCTAGGTCTAGCATGGCATTCTTAAATCTAGAGTTACCAATAGTACAAGGAATGGTAAAGCTTCCAGGATCCTTACACTTTGGAGGGATCTTCCTCTGAATTAGGGCAGAGACATTCTCACTTACCTTTACCACCTCCTTTTCACGGTTTACTCTCCTAGTAGTGCAAAGCTCTTTGAGGAACTTGGCATACTTAGGGACTTGCTTGATGGCCTCTAGGAGGGGTAGGTTTACTTGCACCTTCTTGAAAGTTTCCAAGATAGCTTGGTCACTTTCATCCTTCTTAGATTGGGCAAACCTGCGTGGGAAGGGCATGCAAGAAGAAGAAGGGTTAGCAATAACCGAATTTGATAAGTTAGAATTATTACCTTTGATTTCCGGTTTTGCCTTTAAAGATGAGGATGCCTTGGTCTCTTCCTTTGACGTTGCAGGGTCCTTCTCAATACCCAACTTGGTGGGTTCTTGGTCTTCCTCAATTTCTATGCTCATTTGGACCTTCTTGGGTTGCTTGGGTGGATCCACAAATGGTCTCCCACTCCTCGTAGTCACAACTGATGCATTTTCCACATTACCTTTAGGGTTAGGTATTGTGCCACTAGGAAGCTTCCCAGTCTCATGAATCTTGCTCATGAAGTCCACAACTTGACCCATCTGTTTCTTAAGATCTGCAATATCCTTAGTGTGGGTCTGTTGTCCTTGAATCAAAGCTTGAGTAGAGTTTGTCAAGGCCTGGGTGGAACTAGTCAAGGCTTCCAACGTTTTGTCATAGTGAGACATTGAAGGTCCTGAGTTCTGTTGAGGAGGGGGCATGTAGGGCCTTTGAAAAGATGATCCTTGGAATGAAGGCCCTTGAGGACGTTGGAAGTTCCCACCAAGAGGATTCTGAACGTTATCATTGTTAGTCCACTTGAAGTTGGGATGGTCCCTCCATCCTGGGTTGTACGTATTGGAGTAAGGGTCATGTCTAGGACGTTGAGGTCCTCCTTGGTATCCTCCTTGATATCCTCCAATAGCATTTGCAGATTCCCATCCTCCATTCTCATTAAGTTGAGGGCATTGATCTGTAACATGCCCTTGCATAGAGCATACCCCACAAGCTATTGTTGCACTTGGTCCCTTGGAACTTACCACTTGATTCATGAGTAGAGTAAGCTTATTCAGTTGGTCCTCAATTGCAGTATTCTTGCTCATCTCATGCACCCTACGAATAGAGTGTCCTACCCCCTCATATTGTTGGGAGTTCAAGGCACGATTAGCTATAAGCTCCTTCCCAACTGTAGGGGACTTATCCACAAAAGCTCCTCCAGCTGCAGCATCCAACATTTGCCTTTCCAAGGGTAAGAGTCCTTCATAGAAACATGTGAGTAGGGTCTCATCCTTCATCTGATGTTGAGGACATTGTGCAAGTAAGGAATTGAACCTCTCATAGTAAGCAGCATAGGACTCATCATGGGCTTGCTCTATTCCACTGAGCTTCTTTCTAAGTGTGATGACCTTAGAAGCTGGGAAGTATTTCTCCAAGAAGGCCTTTCTCATTGTCTCCCATGAAGTGATACGTCCTGCAGGAAGTTCATATAGCCAATCCTTGGCTCTATCAGCTAGAGAGAATGGAAATGCTCTCATCTTAAGAAGGTTCTCATCTGCCCCTTGTGGTTGCATGTTTGCACAAACAGATTGAAATTCTCGAACATGCTTGTTAGCGTCCTCCATATTAAGTCCATGGAAGATAGGGAGCTTGTGCAACAAACCACTCTTTAGCTCAAACTCTGCTTGTCTTCCAGCTGCAGGGGGAGGGTATACTATGCCTGTAGGGGGTCCTCCTTCAACAGTTGCAGTGGAAAGTTCCCTAATAGATGCCATTCTCTCTTCTTCGACTTCTTCAGGTGGTGGTGAAGGTGGTGGTGTAGAGTTGGACGAAATCACAGGTGAAGGTGAACGTGAAGGAGGAGATGGACTTGGTGTAGGTGATGTAGACTCCTCAGAACAGTAGGTCCTCTTCCCTTGTTCGTTAAAGATGTACCCTCTGTGTGTCGAAGGGGAAGGGCTTGTCTGCTCAAGAAGTGAAGGACCCTTCAAGCGAGCGAGCCTTGCTTCAATTTCCTTTAGTGTAGAGGATCTAAAAGGCTCGGTCATTCATAGGAATCCTGAACATCATCAAAAATCAAAGAAGTTAGCAAAGTATAAAGTGAGTTAATTACAAATTAGTGATTTATACATCAACCTTACTATTCACGAGTCACTATTCACAAGTTACTATTCACGACTTTACTATTTATGATTTATACAAGTATAAAGAGAAGTACAAATTACAAACTATCCACAATCTTTTCACAAATAAACCACAAAAGAAATTTATACAAGTATAAAATGTACAAAACAACACAATTTACAAGTGGAGGTTATGTTCAAGTATCTTATTATCTTTACAAAATAAAGTTAATATCTCAATTGATTACAAGTTGTAAGTCGAGCCCAATAGAAACCACTACTATTGGTGAGATACGATCTAGGGATAGTCGCCTAGACATAAGTCACTTCCCTTTGTTTCAGAAGGCTAGATGGCCAGATTAAGAGGTAAGTGAGAGGGAGGACTCATTTTGGTGACACTACGGAGGCTACTCCCTCATTGAGGTTTAGGCCCCTATTGGCTACTCCCACATTGTGGTTTACGCACGGTCTATAGTATCTCTGAGATCCAATTTGAACCCATCACCCAGGGTCTCAACCTAAGACACCACCTATATGCCCCTTACTCAGCTTGAAAAGAACTCATGTGTTAGACAGTTCTCCAAATGCTAATAAAAGCCGCCCTCAACCTCATAAGACCTTAGAAAGGCACTAATGAAGGTTTAAGGCCAATATTAACAAAAGGGCCCTTATCTACTCATACAATTTTACACACTTATAATAAATCAAGAATGTAACAATATTTATAATTAATTCTTTACATTTCCTTTGTTTAACAAGATTAGACACCACTTACACAAAACTTTCACACAATCAAACAAAACGTCACTATTCACATCTAATTATCTTCTCTTTTTTTTTTTTTTTTTTTTTTTTTTTTTTTTTTTTTTTTCACGAAATTAAGTAAAATTACTTCTATTCTTTCCTTTTCTTTACAATTATTTTCAACACTTAGGTACGGGAACAGGGAGTCTCGATGTGCAATGGGGCTGAAACAGCTACCCTTTTCAAGACTATGTTTAATCCAATATACCTTAGGTGCATCACAACATTTTCTTTTGTTATAAATACCATTGATTTCGAATTAAATTCCAAGCGGTAAATCAAGTGGACGTGCGGCCCAAGTATAGTCGTCTAGACACAAAGTCTCTCCTACATCCTTTGGGCAACCTTACTGAAATGGCCAGGTAGGGGAGGACGAACACAAGAGGTAGGATCCATTTTGGCATAGGCTACTCCCTCATTGAGGTTTACGCCCATTTGTAAGCACTTCTGAATCCAAAAACCAGTCATGAGCGTTGTCCCCTTCCTAGACACCATCCCACATAGGCTATACTTACTTGGATATAAAAGGTCCTAAGTGTGAAGACAGTTCAATGAATGTTAATAAAAGCCGCCCTCAACCTTAAGGGACCTGGACTAGGTACCAATAAGGGGTTTAGGCCAATATTAATAAACACGACTTCACCTATTCCTTCTTTAATTTACAACTTACAATAAAAATTCGTATTCAATAATATAAATAACAACCTAAGTAATTAACTAAATTTCGACAATTACAAAATAATTAACAAGTAATTTTTTTTTTTTTTTTTTTTTTTTTTTTTTTTTCGAAGACAACATATAAACAAAAACAAATATTCACAATATGACAAATGATTTTTCAATCCCCGGCAACGGCGCCAAAAATTGATGTCGCTTTTGTCGAGCGACCAATTTAACCCTGAAATGTCATTAGTAGTATAAAGTAAATAGGGATCGTTCTATTCCGGGGATTGAGGGTACACCTGTCATTGTCAAACAATTAAACAATTAAAATTAAAACAAAGTATAATATTTACAAAATATAGACATATTTACGAAAAGGGGGGAGTTTTTGGTTTTTGGTTTTAATTTCCGAAAATAAAATCTAAGTTACCTAAATAATTAAAATGCAAAAACATAAAAATACAAATGGAATGCAAGAACAAAGATCAAAGTCGAAACTCATGATTAAAATTAATTCAAGTTCATCATTGTTCATCATAGTCATGCAAGAGGAGTTGATCATGTGAAACGTTCAAAAGCAAACAATTTCCCATATTTTACTTTCAATGCTAATTTACCTAAGTGAAAGCACCTAGATTAATTCTATCAAACATGCAATCAAGCCCTAGAAAGCTAGTCAATCATGTCATGTTTAACGCAATAAACACCTAGAAAGGCTATCAACTCAAATGTGCAACTTAGTATGAAAAAGTCCACCTAATTGCAATCTTCTTTGATTAAATTCGGTTTTTGTACAAAACCTTTACTACTTATCGATTCAAGAACACAAAACCAAAAAGTTGATTCATGTTCTCAAATTCGTAGCAACATTCACATAAAACCCTAAATGTTTCGAACCATTCAAGATAATCATACAAAAGATTTCTATCATGCAAATTTAATCAAACACTCACACAAAAGCAACCATAAATCGCAATATATGAATCTGAAAATTAACAATTCGTCATAAAATTTCAGAAAACAATACTTGTTCATACATATGTGTCAACTAAGGCAAAACCAACGAAAATACAAAGCAAAGGTACAAGGAGAATCGGATTACACCGTGATGAAGATGAGATGAATGAAGTGATGATGTGGTCTCTTGAATTTCGAAAGCAATCTTCAAGGTGGAGGGTGGATGGTGTGCACGGCTTGTCTTCTTCTTCCTTGGTCTTGCTTGCACTTCGTGGTTGCCCTAGAGGATGGAGAAGAACACGGCTAGGCTAGAGAGATTTCTGAATTATTTTCTCAAAGTATAAACGCAAAAGTGTAGAATTTTCGGAACCCTTGACGTTGAGAAAGTGTAGGAATATATAGGGGACGGCCCCTAGGTGTCCAAGCCGTCCAAAACCCTAGAGATGTTCACGGCATGTGCTTGCTTCCTCCACATAATTTCCTCCAATGAATTCTTGCCACATAAGCCCTATGAGGTGGTGCAACCAATCACAAAATTCCAATATTAATTCCCTAAATAATTCTTGCCGAAATAAAGAGATAATTTCTGATTTTATGCTTCCAAATTCGGCCAAAACTCTTTAGGGAATGTAGGAATGTATCTAGACTTCTTTTGATCTTTCCTTGGTCTCCACCTTTTTCTCTTTCCTTAAAAATCTCTAGGGAATATTTTGCCGTCCAAAACCCTAGGGTTTTGGCGTCCTCCCTTGTTTATCTCTTCCTTTTTCACGGCAAAACTTCTAGGGATTATCTCCAAGTATTTTCTTTCCATAAAAATAGCCCTAGAGAATCTCCCTAGAAAATCTCCACACATAATTCTGATTTTCACGCCACTTTCCTTGTTTTTCTCTTGCTTTGAACGGCAACACTCCCCTAGGGTTTATTCATGCGTCATAAACCCTAGATATATGGGCTTTGATGGGCCTTTATCCAATTTGCCGAAAATCCAAAGAGTTCTTGGGCCTCGTTGCTTCATCTTCAAGCCTTCTCATTTTCCAACGCAAAACACAATATTTTTCCATTTCTTTTTCATGGTTGCGTTGGAAACTTGCTAGGGAAGCCTTCCTCCATTTTGTAGGATTTCCTGGTTGGACTAGGAAAGCTTGTTTCTTCATTTCTGCTCAAATGTGTGGGCCATTTTCTCTCATGTTCGTTCGTCTTGATGTTCGCAAGCTCCTCTTTCCATTTGTGCGTTCATTTCCACTTTCTAGCTCGGAGGTCCTGAAAATAGAAACTATACTTAAAATAGAAACTTTCTAAAAAATGAAAATAGAAACTTACTAAAAATGAAAAATAGAAACTTTCCAGAAATGAGAAATGAAAAATGAGAAATGAGAAATGAGAAATGAAAAATGAAGACAAAAATGGAAACTTTCTACAATAAGGAACTTTCCCAATCAAAGAATGGAAACTTTCCCAAACAGGGATTTTTCAAGGAAATGGCGCAGAAAAGTGTAGGGAAATGCAGTTAAAACGTCGCATTAAAATGCTCCTATCAATGACTCAAAATATGACTCAAAACAAAAGTATAAGTCCCTTCCCCCACACTTAAATATTGCATTGTCCTCAATGTAATCAAGAATAAGCATGCAATGAAACAAGTAAGCATATAGGGATGGAATTTACGAAAATGACTACCAAAATAAAGAAAAATTGGAGAAGTAAAAGGGAGAGATAAAACAAATCTGCGTTGACGACTCCTCCACAGCTACTTCTGAATTGGGTTGCCTCCCAAGCAGCGCTTAATGTTTATAGTCTTTCAGCCTAGACTTGTACCTCCATTTAATCCTCAGGGTTTGGAACGTTTTGGAGGGGTACGACCTCCACTTCATGTTCCACAAATGCCTCATAGTAAGGCTTCAAGCGATGCCCATTCACTTTGAACTCATTACCTGTTTGTTCACTCTTTATCTGCACAGCTCCATGAGAAAATACATGAGTGATAACAAAAGGCCCAATCCAACGAGAACGAAGCTTACCTGGGAAGAGTTTGAGACGAGAATGGAAAAGAAGAACTTTTTGACCCACAACAAAAGTCTTCCTTCGAATCATTTTGTCATGGAATGCCTTAGTCTTGTCCTTGTAAATCTTAGCACTTTCGAAGGCATCATTCCTAATCTCCTCTAACTCTTGCAATTGCAATTTCCTATGAAGCCCAGCTGCATCCATATCCATGTTGAACTGCTTCACAGCCCACCAAGCTTTGTGCTCCAACTCCACAGGTAAATGGCATGGTTTGCCATAGACAATTCGATATGGTGACATACCTATGGGAGTTTTGTATGCAGTTCTGTAGGCCCACAAAGCATCCTCTAAACGCAAGGACCAGTCCTTCCTGTTAGGGTTCACAGTCTTCTCCAATATCCCCTTGATCTGACGGTTAGAGACCTCAGCCTGCCCACTAGTTTGTGGGTGATAAGGTGTAGAAACCTTATGTGTGACATCATATCTCTTCAAGAGAGCCTCAATCGTCCGATTGCAAAAATGGGATCCTCCATCACTAATGAGAACTCTAGGCATTCCAAACCTGCTAAAGATGTTAGATTTGATAAAATCTGCAACAACCTTAGAGTCATTAGTTCTAGTGGCCTTTGCTTCCACCCATTTGGAAACATAGTCCACTGCAAGCAAGATATAGAGAAACCCAAAAGATGAAGGGAAAGGTCCCATGAAATCTATACCCCAGACATCAAATATTTCAACAGTTATTATATTGGACAATGGCATTTGATCTCTAGGACCTAGATTTCCTGTTCTTTGGCACTTATCACAAGTTAAACAATAGGCATGTGCATCCCTAAATAATGTTGGCCAATAGAACCCAGACTCTAGCACCTTAAACGCAGTCTTCTTAGACCCAAAGTGACCCCCACATGCTTTAGAGTGGCAAAAAGAAAGTATAGCATTATGTTCATGTTCAGGCACACATCTCCTAATCAATTGATCAGAGCAATACTTCCACAAATAAGGTTCATCCCAAACATATTGCTTAACAGTTTTCCTAAGCCTATCCCTATGAGCACGTGACATGGTATCAGGAATTTTTCTAGACACAATATAATTCACAATGTCTGCATACCATGGTTCATTTACCTGGATTCCAAAGAGTTGTTCATCTGGAAACGTCTCCACCAGAGGGAGATGGTCTTCTTCATGCACCAAGCGACTCAAATGATCAGCTACCACGTTTTCACTACCCTTCTTGTCCTTGATTTCCACATCAAACTCTTGCAAGAGTAGGATCCATCTGATAAGCCTTGGTTTCGCCTCCTTCTTGGTCATCAAGTATTTCAAAGCTGCATGGTCAGTAAAGATAGTAACTTTGGTACCAAGTAAATAAGAGCGAAACTTCTCAAGGGCAAAGACAACTGCAAGGAGCTCTTTCTCTGTGGTGGAGTAGTTCATTTGTGCATCATTGAGAGTCCTTGAGGCGTAGTAGATGGCATAGGGCAGCTTTTCCTTCCTTTGTCCCAAAACGGCTCCAACTGCGTAGTCAGAGGCATCACACATTAATTCAAAGGGCAAGGACCAGTCTGGAGGTAACATGATGGGGGCAGATGTCAACAACTCCTTAAGCTTGTCAAAAGCTTCTTGACACTCCTTGTCAAAGTGGAAGGGCACATCCTTCTGGAGTAGTTGACATAAGGGTCTCGAAATCTGAGAGAAGTCCTTGATGAACCTTCTATAAAAACCTGCATGGCCAAGGAAAGAACGAATCTCTCTCACAGAAGTGGGAGAGGGTAAGTGACGCACAATATCAACCTTGGCTTTATCAACCTCTATACCCCTAGCAGAGACAATATGTCCTAGAACTATTCCTTGCTTAACCATAAAATGACATTTTTCCCAGTTTAAGACAAGGTTAGTTTCCATGCATCGTTTCAGAATTATTTCCAGATTATTAAGACAATCATCAAAATTCTTTCCAAAAACTGAAAAGTCATCCATGAATACCTCTATGATTTTCTCAATATAATCTGAAAAGATACTTACCATACATCTCTGAAACGTACCTGGAGCGTTGCAAAGTCCGAAGGGCATACGTCTATAGGCAAATGTTCCAAAGGGGCAAGTGAAGGTTGTCTTCTCTTGATCTTCATTTGCAATTGCAATCTGGTTGTAACCAGAATATCCATCCAGAAAACAATAGTAGTCATGTCCAGCTAGGCGCTCAAGCATCTGATCAATGAATGGCAGAGGAAAGTGGTCTTTCCTTGTAGTTGCGTTGAGCCTCCTATAGTCAATGCACACTCTGTGGCCTGTGACTGTCCTTTGGGGCACCAGTTCGTTATCAGCATTCTTTACCACAGTGATCCCAGACTTCTTGGGCACGACCTGAACTGGGGAGACCCACTTGGAGTCTGAAATAGGGTAGATCACCCCACAATCAAGGAGTTTGATAACCTCCTTCTTCACTACTTCCATCATTGGAGGGTTGAGACGACGTTGAGCCTCTCTAGTAGGTTTCGACCCCTCCTCCAGAAGTATCCTATGGACGCAAGTTGTAGGGCTGATTCCCTTGATGTCCGCCAATGTCCATCCTATGGCGGTCTTGTGTTGCTTCAACATGTCCACCAACTTCTCTTCTTGTGGAGTCGTTAGTGCAGAGGACACAATCACTGGTAAGGTCTCCTTGTCCCCTAAGTAGACATACTTCAAATGGTCTGGAAGAGGTTTTAGCTCAAGTTCTGGGGCTTGGACCACTGAAGGTAAAGTCTTGTTAGTGGATAACTGAATGGACAAGGGAGAAACAGACTTACCTATATAGGGAGATGCCTCAAGGAAGGAGACGTTTTCAATGATTTTCTCCTCACAAGTGTCTTTCAACTTGTCCTCTGAAATGGTGACCCCCTCCTTTGTATAGCCTACCCCACTCTCAAGGGTAGTGACTAGGGTATCCTCATGCATAACATCAAACATTTTCTGCGCAAGTTCATCCAAAATGTCAGCAGAAAAACAATCATTAACCTCTAGGGGATACCTCATGGCTTCAAAAATGTTAAAGCCTATAATGTCACCATCGAACTCCATTGTAAGAGAGCCTTCATACACATCAATCTTCGTCCTAGCTGTCCTTAAGAAAGGACGTCCCAAAAGCAATGGAGTGGAACTTACAGGGGAGTCCTCCATTTCCAATACATAAAAATCAGCTGGGAAGATAAGATGGTTAACCTGTACAAGTACATCCTCCAACAAACCTCTAGGGTATGCATTGGATCTGTCAGCTAACTGAATGATAACATTGTCAGATTTAAGTTCACCTAGACCTAGGGTTTCATACACAGAATAGGGCATAACATTAACAGATGCACCTAGGTCTAACATGGCATTCTTAAATCTAGAGTTACCAATAGTGCACGGAATAGTAAAGCTTCCAGGATCCTTACACTTTGGAGGAATCTTCCTCTGAATCAGTGCAGAGACATTCTCACTTACCTTTACCACCTCCTTTTCACGGTTTACTCTCCTAGTAGTGCAAAGCTCTTTGAGGAACTTGGCATACTTAGGGACTTGCTTGATGGCCTCTAGGAGGGGTAGGTTTACTTGCACCTTCTTGAAAGTTTCCAAGATGGCTTGGTCACTTTCATCCTTCTTAGATTGGGCAAACCTGCGTGGGAAGGGCATGCAAGAAGAAGAAGGGTTAGCAATAACCGAATTCGATAGGTTAGAATTATTACCTTTGATTTCCGGTTTTGCCTTTAAAGATGAGGATGCCTTGGTCTCTTCCTTTGACGTTGCAGGGTCCTTCTCAACACCCAACTTGGTGGGCTCTTGGTCTTCCTCAATCTCTATGCTCATTTGGACCTTCTTGGGTTGCTTGGGTGGATCCACCAATGGTCTTCCACTCCTCGTAGTCACAACTGATGCATTCTCCACATTACCCTTAGGGTTAGGTATTGTGCCACTAGGAAGCTTCCCAGTCTCATGAATCTTGCTCATGAAGTCCACAACTTGGCCCATCTGCTTCTTAAGATCTGCAATATCCTTAGTGTGGGTCTGTTGTCCTTGAATCAAAGCTTGAGTAGAGTTTGTCAAGGCCTGGGTGGAACTAGTCAAGGCTTCCAACGTTTTGTCATAGTGAGACATTGAAGGTCCTGAGTTCTGTTGAGGAGGAGGCATGTAGGGCCTTTGAAAAGATGATCCTTGGAATGAAGGTCCTTGAGGACGTTGGAAATTCCCACCAAGAGGATTCTGAACGTTATCATTGTTGGTCCACTTGAAGTTGGGATGGTCCCTCCATCCTGGGTTATAAGTATTGGAGTAAGGGTCATGTCTAGGACGTTGAGGTCCTCCTTGATATCCTCCTTGATACCCTCCAATAGCATTTGCAGATTCCCATCCCCCATTCTCATTGAGTTGAGGGCACTGATCTGTAACATGCCCTTGCATAGAGCATACTCCACAAGCTATTGTTGCACTTGGTCCCTTGGAACTTACCACTTGATTCATGAGTAGAGTAAGCTTATTCAGTTGGTCCTCAATTGCAGTATTCTTGCTCATCTCATGCACCCTACGAGTAGAGTGTCCTACTCCCTCATATTGTTGGGAGTTCAAAGCACGATTAGCTATAAGCTCCTTCCCAACTGTAGGGGACTTATCCACAAAAGCTCCTCCAGCTGCAGCATCCAACATTTGCCTTTCCAAGGGTAGGAGTCCTTCGTAGAAACATGTGAGTAGGGTCTCATCCTTCATCTGATGTTGAGGACATTGTGCAAGTAGGGAGTTGAACCTCTCGTAGTAGGCAGCATAGGACTCATCATGGGCTTGCTCTATTCCACTGAGCTTTTTCCTGAGTGTGATGACCTTAGAAGCTGGGAAGTATTTCTCTAAGAAGGCCTTTCGCATTGTCTCCCAAGAGGTGATACGTCCTGCAGGAAGCTCATATAGCCAATCTTTGGCTCTGTCAGCTAAGGAGAATGGAAATGCTCTCATCTTCAGAAGATTCTCATCTGCCCCTTGTGGTTGCATGTTTGCACAAACAGATTGAAATTCTCGAACATGCTTGTTAGCATCCTCCATATTAAGTCCATGGAAGATAGGGAGCTTGTGCAACAAACCACTCTTTAGCTCAAACTCTGCTTGTCTTCCAGCTGCAGGGGGAGGGTAAACTATGCCTGTAGGGGGTCCTCCTTCAACAGTTGCGGTGGAGAGTTCCCTAATAGATGCCATTCTCTCTTCCCTGACTTCTTCAGGTGGTGGTGAAGGTGGTGGTGTAGAGTTGGACGAAATCACAGGTGAAGGTGAACGTGAAGGAGGAGATGGACTTGGTGTAGGTGATGTAGACTCCTCAGAACAATAGGTCCTCTTCCCTTGCTCGTTAAATGTGTACTCCTTGTATGCTGAAGGGGAAGGGCTTGTGTGCTCAAGGAGTGAAGGACCCTTCAAACGAGCGAGCCTTGCTTCAATTTCCTTTAGTGTAGAGGGTCTAAAAGGCTCGGTCATTCATAGGAATCCTGAACATCATCAAAATTCAAAAAATTAGCAAAGTATAAAGTGAGTTAATTACAAATTAGTGATTTATACATCAACTTTACTATTCACGAGTCACTATTCACAAGTTACTATTCACGACTTTACTATTTATGATTTATACAAGTATAAAATAGAGTATAAATTAAAAACTATCCACAATCTTTTCACAAATAAACCACGTAAGAAGTTTATACAAGTATAAAATGTACAAAACAACACAATTTACAAGTGGAGGTTATGTTCAAGTATCTTATTATCTTTACAAAATAAAGTTAATATCTCAATTGATTACAAGTTGTAAGTCGAGCCCAATAGAAACCACTACTATTGGTGAGATACGATCTAGGGATAGTCGCCTAGACATAAGTCACTTTCCTTTGTTTCAGAAGGCTAGATGGCCAGATTAAGAGATAAGTGAGAGGGAGGACTCATTTTGGTGACACTACGGAGGCTACTCCCTCATTGAGGTTTAGGCCCCTATCGGCTACTCCCACATTGTGGTTTACGCACAGTCTATAGTATCTCTGAGATCCAATTTGAACCCATCACCCAGGGTCTCAACCTAAGACACCACCTATATACCCCTTACTCAGCTTGAAAAGAACTCATGTGTTAGACAGTTCTCCAAATGCTAATAAAAGCCGCCCTCAACTTCAAAAGACCTTAGAAAGGCACTAATGAAGGGTTAAGGCCAATATTAACAAAAGGGCCCTTATCTACTCATACGATTTTACACACTTATAATAAATCAAGAATTTAACAATATTTATAATTAATTCTTTACATTTCCTTTGTTTAACAAGATTAGACACCATTTACACAAAACTTTCACACAAACAAACAAAACGTCACTATTCACATCTAATTATCTTCTTCTTTTTTTTTTTTTTTTTTTTCTTTTTTTTTTTTTATGAAATTAAGTAAAATTACTTCTATTCTTTCCTTTTCTTTACAATTATTTTCAACACTTAGGTACGGGAACAGGGAGTCTCGATGTGCAATGGGACTGAAACAGCTACCCTTTTCAAGACTATGTTTAATCCAATATACCTTAGGTGCATCACAACATTTTCTTTTGTTATAAATACCATTGATTTCGAATTAAATTCCAAGCGGTAAATCAAGTGGACGTGCGGCCCAAGTATAATCGTCAAGACACTAAGTCCCTCCTACATCCTTTGGGCAACCTTACTGAAATGGCCAGGTAGGGGAGGACGAACACAAGAGGTAGGATCCATTTTGGCATAGGCTACTCCCTCATTGAGGTTTACGCCCATTTGTAAGCACTTCTGAATCCAAGAACCAGTCATGAGCGTTGTCCCCTTCCTAGACACCATCCCACATAGGCTATACTTACTTGGATATAAAAGGTCCTAAGTGTGAAGACAGTTCAATGAATGTTAATAAAGGCCGCCCTCAACCTTAAGGGACCTGGACTAGGTACCAATAAGGGGTTTAGGCCAATATTAATAAACACGACTTCACCTATTCCATCTTTAATTTACAACCTACAATTAAAATTCGTATTCAACAATATAAATAACAACCTAAGTAATTAATTAACTAAATTTCGACAATTACAAAATAAACAAGTAAAAAATTTTTTTTTTTTTTTTTTTTTTTTCGGTCACAATATAAACAAAACACATATTATTCACAAAGTGACAAATGATTTTTCAATCCCCGGCAACGGCGCCGAAAATTGATGTCGCTTTTGGGAGCGACCAATTTAACCCTGAAATGTCATTAGTAGTATAAAGTAAATAGGGATCGTTCTATTCCGGGGATTGAGGGTACACCTGTCATTATCAAACAATTAAACAATTAAAATTAAAACAAAGTATAATATTTACAAAAATATAACAAAATATATACATATTTACGAAATTAGGGGGATTTTTGATTTTGATTTTCGGAAATTAAACTAAGTAAAGAAAACAATTAAAATGCAAAAACATAAAAATGCAAATGAAATGCACGAACAAAGATCAAATCGGAATTTATAATCAAGGTTAATTCAAGTTCATCATTGTTCATCATAGTCATGCAAGAGGAATTGATCATGTGAAACGTTCAAAAGCAAACAATTTCCCATATTTTACTTTCAATGCTAATTAACCTAAGTGAAAGCACCTAGATTAATTCTATCAAACATGCAATCAAACCCTAGAAAGCTAGTCAATCATGTCATGTTCAACGCATTAAGCATCTAGAAAGGCTATCAATTCAAATGTGCAACTTAGTATGAAAAAGTTCACCTAATTGCAATCTCCTTTGATTAAATTTCGGTTTTTGTACAAAACCTTTACTACTTGTTGATTCAAGAACACAAAACCAAAAAGTTGATCCATGTTCTCAAATTCGTAGCAACATTCACATAAAAACCCTAAATGTTTCGAACCATTCAAGATTATCATACAAAAGATTTCTATCATGCAAATTTAATCAAACACTCACACAAAAGCAACCATAAATCGCAATATATGAATCTGAAAATTAACAATTAATCATAAAATTCCAGAAATAAATACTTGTTCATACATATGTGTCAACTAAGGCAAAACCAACGAAAATACAAAGCAAAGGTACAAGGAGAATCGGATTACACCGTGATGAAGATGAGATGAATGAAGTGATGATGTGGTCTCTTGAATTTCGAAAGCAATCTTCAAGGTGGAGGGTGGATGGTGTGCACGGCTTGTCTTCTTCTTCCTTGGCCTTGCTTGCACTTCGTGGTTGCCCTAGAGGATGGAGAGGAGCACGGCTAAGCTAGAGAGTTTTCTAAATTATTTCTCAAGTGTAGAACGTAAAAATTGGAACTAGGCACTCTAAAACGTTGAGAAGAGGGGAGATTATATAGGGGACGTCCTCCTAGGTCTCCATGCCGTGAATTTCTTCTTTATTTCCCATGGAATTAATCTGAAAATGCCACATAGTTTCCTCCAATGGTAGCTTGCCACATAAGCCCTATGAGGTGGTGCAACCAATCACACAATTCCATTTAATTCCCTAAATAATTCTTGCCGAAATTCCCTTAATAATATTCTGATTTTTCTCTTTTATTTCGGCCAAAACTCTTTAGGGAATATAGGAATGTATCTAGACTTCTTTTGAGCTTTTCTTGGTCTCCACACATATTTTCTTTCCTTAAAACTCTCTAGATAATATCTTTGCCGAATTCTCTAGGGTTTATCTTTACTTTGCACGGCTCATTCCTTCTTTTCCTCTTGGCTTGGACGGCTAGGAGTCTTCTAGGGTTTATCTTTTGATTTATTTCCATAAAAATAGCCCTAGAGAATCTCCATAGAAAATCTTCTTTATTTTCTGATTTTTGGACGCCTCTTCCTTGTTTCTCTCATGCAATTTCACGGCAAACATATCTTTAGGGCTAGGGTTTGCGTCACAAACCCTAGTGTCATGGGCTTTGATGGGCCATTATCCAATTTGCCGAAAATCCAAAGAGTTCTTGGGCCTCGTTGCTTCATCTTCAAGCCTTCTCATTTTCCAACGCAAAACACATTATTTTTTCATTTCTTTTTCATGGTTGCGTTGGAAACTTGCTAGGGAAGCCTTCCTCCATTTCGTAGGATTTCCTGGTTGGACTAGGAAAGCTTATTTCTTCATTTCTGCTCAAATGTGTGGGCCCTTTTCTCTCATGTTCGTTCGTCTTGATGTTCGCAAGTTCCTCTTTCCATTCGTGCGTTCATTTCCACTTTCTAGCTCGGAGGTCCTGAAAATAGAAACTAGTAAGAAAAATAGAAACTTTCCTAAAATGAAAAGTGGCAACTTTCCTAAACTGAAAATGGGAAACTTTCTAAAAATGAAAAATAGAAACTACTGAAAATGGAAACTTACTAAAAATGATAAATAGAAACTACAAAAATGGAAACTTTCTACAAATAGGAACTTTCCCAATCAAAGAATGGAAACTTTCCTAAACAGAGTTTTATTAAGGAAATAACGCAGAAAATGTAGGGAAATGCAGTTAAAACGTCGCATTAAAATGCTCCTATCAGAAAGCAAATCCAAAACCCTAGAAGCAAGAAGTTTGGAAAATCACTGTTCATTGACTCAAATTCAAACAAAGTGATCAAATTGTTTGAAAAAGTAACTAGGCCTTTGAAAATAACTAGAACAACGCATTGAAAGATTTAGAAGCCATTTCATTAAAAGCGAAAGCAAATCCAAAACCCTAGAAGCGAGAAGTTTGTAAAATCACTGTTCATAGACTCAAATTGAAACAAAGTGATCAAATTGTTTGAAAAAGTAACTAGGGCTTTGAATCTCACATGAAAAAGGCATTGAAAGATTTAGAAGCCATTTCACTAAAAGACAAAGGAAATCCTAAACCCTAGAAGCAAGAAGTTTGTAAAATAACTGTTCATAGACTCAAATTGAAACAAAGTGATCAAATTGTTTGAAAAAGTAACTAGGGCTTTGAATATTACTAGAACAACGCATTGAAAGATTTAGAAGCCATTTCACTAAAAGCGAAAGCAAATCCTAAACCCTAGAAGCAAGAAGTTTGGAAAATCACTGTTCATAGACTCAAATTCAAACAAAGTGATCAAATTGTTTGAAAAAGTAACTAGGGCTTTGAAAATAACTAGAACAATGCATTGAAAGATTTAGAAGCCATTTCACTAAAAGCGAAAGCAAATCCTAAACCCTATAAGCAAGAAGTTTGGAACATCACTGTTCATAGACTCAAATTGAAACAAAGTGGTGAAATTGTTTGAAAAAGTAACTAGGGCTTTGAATCTCACTAGAACAACGCATTGAAAGATTTAGAAGCCATTTCACTAAAAGCGTAAGCAAATCCTAAACCCTAGAAGCAAGAAGTTTGGAAAATCACTGTTCATAGACTCGAATTCAAACAAAGTGATCAAATTGTTTGAAAAAGTAACTAGGGCTTTGAATCTCACTAGAACAACGCATTGAAAGATTTAGAAGCCATTTCACTAAAAGAGTAAGCAAATCCAAAACCCTAGAAGCAAGAAGTTTGGAAAATCACTGTTCATAGACTCAAATTCAAACAAAGTGATCAAATTGTTTGAAAAAGTAACTAGGGCTTTGAAAATAACTAGAACAACGCATTGAAAGATTTAGAAGCCATTTCATTAAAAGCGAAAGCAAATCCAAAACCCTAGAAGCAAGAAGTTTGGAACATAACTGTTCATAGACTCAAATTGAAACAAAGTGATCAAATTGTTTGAAAAAGTAACTAGGGCTTTGAATCTCACAAGAAAAAGGCATTGAAAGATTTAGAAGCCATTTCACTAAAAGAGTAAGCAAATCCTAAACCCTAGAAGCAAGAAGTTTGGAAAATCACTGTTCATACACTCAAATTGAAACAAAGTGATCAAATTGTTTGAAAAAGTAACTAGGGCTTTGAATCTCACAAGAAAAAGGCATTGAAAGATTTAGAAGCCATTTCACTAAAAGAGTAAGCAAATCCTAAACCCTAGAAGCAAGAAGTTTGGAAAATCACTGTTCATAGACTCAAATTCAAACAAAGTGATCAAATTGTTGATACGCTTTAAGCAAGCGTATAATTTAACCCTTTAAATATCATTAGTAGTATAAGCAAATAGGGATCGTTCTATTCCGGGGATTGAGGGTACACCTGTCAATGTAGGACAATATAAACAATTAAAATAAAACAAAGTATAATATTTACACAATATAAACACAATTTACGAATTAGGGGGGTTTTAGGTTTTGGTTTTCGAAAATTAAAAGAAAGAATAAAACTAAGTATAAACAAAAACACAAATACAAGAATGATATGTAAGAAACAAAGATTAAAACCGATTTCATGATTAAATTCGAATACAAACCTACATTGTTCTTCCAAGTCATGTGAAAGGAGTTGATCATGTGAAACATTCGAAAGCAAACGATTTCCCATATTTTACTTTTCAATGCTAATTAATCTAAGTGAAAGCACATAGACTAATCCTATCAAGCATGTAATCAAACCCTAGAAAGCTAGTCAATCATACATGTTCAACGCAAGAAGTTCAAGGAAAGGCTATCAACTCAAGTGCACAACTTAGTATGAATAAGTTCACCTAATTGCTATCCTCTTCAATTGAATTCGATTTTTGTCCAAAACCTTTACTACTTTGATTCAAGTTTACACAAAACGAAAAGTCGATTTCATGTTCTTAAACCTAGCACCAATTATATCAAAACCCTAAGTGTTTCGAACCACATAAGATTAAAATACAAAAGTTATCTATAAAGCAAACTCAATCGAACAATCACACATAAGCAACTTTGGAATCACAACATAGAAATCGAAAATCCTTAATCAATCATAAATTTTCAGAATATAAACCTTGTTCAAACATAAACGTTAACTAGAACAACTTCCAACGAAATCAAACAAGGAGAATCAAAAGTGATTACAAGAAAGAAGGTTGAATTACACCGTGAATGGAGAGATGGATGAATAACTCGAATGATGAACTAATGAAACTCGAAAGCAAGCTTCAAAGTACACGGCTTCAAGGTGGAATGGATGATGATGCTCACGGCCTAAGCTTGCTTCTTCCTTCCTTGCTTGAAAACGCCAAAAGTTGCACTAGAGAATGGAGAGAGCTTCCGCGCGTAGAGAGAATTTTCTGAATTGTAAAGTGGTTTTTGGAGACGTCTAGGGTGAGTGTATATATAGGGAACGGCATGTCTTGGCTTCCAAGCCGTGAGTTTTCTGATTTATTTACCAAGGAATTAAATTAATAATTCCACATGCCTTCCACCAATGAGAAATTGCCAAGTAAGCCCTAGTGTGTCATCCAACCAATCATAAAACTCCAAGGAGATACCCTAATATATTCTTGCCGAAATTCCTTGAATATTTTCTGATTTTCTTCTTGATATTTCGGCCAAAACATGCTTAGGGTTTCTAGGAATGAACCTAGACGCAATTTGGTCTCTTTCTTGATTTCTTTCCTTAAACTCCACCCTAGAAAATCTCTTGCGTAATCTTTGATTCTTCCCTTGATTTTTCACGCCACTTTTGCCTCCTCCTTTTGATTTTCACGGCAATGCAACCCTAGGGTTTCCTCCATGCGTCACAAACCCTAATTCCATGGGCTTTTGATGGGCCTTGATCCATTTTGCCGAAAATCCATAGAGTTCTTGGGCCTCGTTGCTTCAACTTCAAGTCTTCTCATCTTCCAACGCAAAACTCATTATTTTTCCATTTCTTTTTCATGGTTGCGTTGGAAACTTGCTCGGGAAGCCTTCCTCCATTTCGCAGGGTTTCCTAGTTGGATTAGGAAAGCTTATTTCTTCATTTCTGCTCAAATGTGTGGGCCAATTTCTCTCAAGTTCGTTCGTCTTGACGTTCGCAAGCTCCTCTTTCCATTCGTGCGTTCATTTCCACTTTTTAGCTCGGAGGTCCTGAAAATAGAAATTAATATGAAAAATGGAAACTTACCTAATTTGAAAAATAGAAACTTTCTAAAAATGAGAAATGGAAAGTTTCTAAAAATGAAAAATAGAAACTTACTAAAAATGAAAAATAGAAACTTTCCAGAAATGAGAAATGAGAAATGAGAAATGAGAAATGAGAAATGAAAAATGAGAAATGAAGACAAAAATGGAAACTTTCTACAATAAGGAACTTTCCCAATCAAAGAATGGAAACTTTCCCAAACAGGGATTTTTCAAGGAAATGGCGCAGAAAAATGTAGGGAAATGCAGTTAAAACGTCGCATTAAAATGCTCCTATCAAATTCCCCCACACTTAGCTTTTGCTAGTCCCTTAGCAAAATCACAACACAAACACGACTACGACTCAACAAAATTAAAGACTCGACACATAAAAGACTCTATTGCCCTTTAACTATTTGTCTCAGCAATCTCTTACTTTCATAACACCAAGATTAGCACTTCACCAAGAATCAATGTTTAGGCATTCGAGAGTTAATTAAAACACATAAGCTACATATACACAAGTAGGACTTGGTTGGAACAATGGTGATGGTTTCTGTTAAGCATGTTTCAAACAAGTATGATTCAAATCCTCACAAAGTATATCCACTCTTTCTTCTCTCAGATTATGGCAATGCTTAAAAGCTTATACACTCAAGTATATGTGAAAGATAGCAAGTGTATCACATATTGCAAGAAACGAAAGCACATGTATAAATTTCTTTTAAAGATCTCATGAAGGATATCAACTACTTGCACAGATGGACCCAAGCCATAGGTTCAACTCTTGTAACTCATCTCCACATCAAGGGCTGTCCCATCTTAAGGATCAAGAAGGTCTTATCAAAGGTTGTAATGGGGCCATGGCTCAAGGTTTTAAAGAAACGAAGGGTAAGGAATTTAACAAAGTGTTCTAAAAACCTAGCAGAGCTCCTGCAAATGTAGAGAGACTTCTAGAAATCCACCAAGTCTGCAAAAACGTCACTATCCCATGGGGGCGTTATAAAGGGGCCTAATGTCTTCATGTTGGGCCCAAACTTCACTCTAAACTTCCTTTGGTTACTAATGAGTTGGACAAAGGCCAAATTTTTCTGTAATGGGCCTTCAAATCAAAGTAAACTCCAAACTCACCAAGTATGGGGGACTAAAATCCATAGATATTTCATCTTTTTCTTTCTTTTTGTTTTCTAGCCGTACACTTTTTCTTTTTCACTTTCTTTTTCTGGCTTTTTCATACATTTTTTCTCTTATGGACAAGTCTACCCCCACACTTGAGCTTTCACCCCTTCTTATTCTTCATTATGGACGCCAAAAATCTTCAAGTAAAGTCTCAGTTTAGCTCCACTAAGTTCTTAGAACAAAGGGTAGGGTTATAGCTATACTAAGTTTTAGGTTAAAGATTTTTAAGGGTGATGAAAGAAAAGGCTTAACGTAGGCTCAAAGGGGTTTATCTAGGGGAGTCCCACGACGGGCACAATTAAGGACACAGGTTCATTTGGCAATGGTGGTGATCCTAGGGTGCCTCTATCCTTTCCAGAATCAGGGCCATGTATTGATATAACGTCTCAACAAGCACAAGAGTGAATTCTAGCATTCTCTAGTCCATCAAACTTAATCTATGGCAAGTAGTCAATCAAATGAAAGAATAATGAGATTATCAAAACATCGCCAAGAAAATAAGAATATATTTTCAATTATCACTCCAATAAAAAGGGACATGGGCTCAATTATCTCACATGGGTCTATATGAATCAAAACTCATCTTAACATGCTCATATTCTGTACCAAAGTCACGAAATCCATATCCACTACAAGGCACACATTTTTCATATATCTCAATTAACCAAAGAATACCATTTTAAAGTCATCTCAATTTTGTGATTCTCTTTTAGTCGTAATTTCAGAGATATAGAATCATCCTAGACAGTTGAAAGGGCATCCTAAGACTCAAAACAAAATAACAAAAGATAAGGACTCAATAGACGTTAACTAAGGACTAGGGTTATTTCCTTTCTCCTTTCGGTAACTCCTTTGGGATGTGACCAGGTAAGGAAGGGAACGATTTTGGCGGAGCTCAGCTCACTTGTTTAGCGAGGGACGAGACCCTTTGCTAGCACTTCTCGTATCCAAACCAAACCTAGACATCACACCTTAATAGATGCGCCTACGATGAAGAAATTATTTCACCCAAAACATGACTCAATGACTCCATAAAGCAACGAAATTTTGTTGATTTTTTTGACATTTTTCGATTTTTTTGTATTTTTCAATATATATGACTCAAGACAAAAGTGTAAATTCCTTCCCCCACACTTAAATATTGCATTGTCCTCAATGTAATCAATCATAAGCATGCAATGAACAAATAAGCATAAAGGATAGAGATTTACGAAAATGTCTACTAAGTTCAAAAAAGAAAATATGAAAAGAAAGAGAAATAGGGAAGGAGAAATCAAATCTGCGTGTGTAGACTCCTTCACAGCTACTTCTGAATTGGGTTGCCTCCCAAGCAGCGCTTAATGTTTATAGTCTTTCAGCCTAGACTTGTACCTCCAATTAATCCTCATGTTGTGGAGCGTTTTGGAGGGGTACATCCTCCACTTCATCCTCCACAAACGTCTCATAGTATGGCTTGAGGCGATGGCCATTCACTTTGAACTCGTTACCTGTTTGTTCACTCTTTATCTGCACAGCTCCATGAGGAAACACATGAGTAATAACAAAAGGTCCAATCCAACGAGAACGAAGTTTACCTGGAAAGAGTTTAAGACGAGAATGGAATAAAAGAACTTTCTGTCCCACAACAAAAATCTTCCTACGAATCATCTTATCATGGAAGGCCTTAGTCTTTTCCTTGTAGATCTTGGCACTTTCGAAAGCATCATTCCTAATCTCCTCTAACTCTTGCAATTGTAGCTTCCTATGAAGCCCAGCCTCATCTAGATCCATGTTAAACTGCTTCACAGCCCACCAAGCTTTGTGCTCTAACTCCACAGGTAAATGGCACGGTTTGCCATAGACAATTCGATATGGGGACATACCTATGGGAGTTTTGTATGCAGTTCTGTAGGCCCACAAAGCATCCTCCAAACGCAAGGACCAATCCTTTCTGTTAGGGTTCACAGTCTTCTCCAATATTCCCTTGATTTGACGATTTGAGACTTCAGCTTGTCCACTTGTTTGTGGATGATAAGGTGTAGAAACCTTATGTGTCACATCATATTTCTTCAAGAGAGCCTCAATCGTTCGATTGCAAAAGTGGGAACCACCATCACTAATGAGAACTCTAGGCATGCCAAACCTGCTAAAGATGTTAGACTTGATAAAATCTGTAACAACCTTAGAGTCATTAGTTCGAGTGGCTTTTGCCTCCACCCATTTCGACACATAATCCACAGCAAGCAAGATATAGAGAAATCCAAAAGATGAAGGAAAAGGTCCCATGAAATCTATACCCCAGACATCAAATATTTCAACAGTTATGATATTGGATAAAGGCATTTGATCTCTAGAGCTTAGATTTCCTGTTCTTTGGCATCTATCACAAGTTAAACAATATGCATATGCATCCTTAAATAAGGTTGGCCAAAAGAACCCAGATTCCAACACTTTAAACGCAGTTTTCTTAGACCCAAAGTGACCTCCACATGCTTTAGAATGGCAAAAAGAAAGTATGGCATTATGTTCATGTTCAGGCACACATCTCCTAATCAATTGATCAGAGCAATATTTCCACAGATAAGGTTCATCCCAAACATATTGCTTAACAGTTTTCTTAAGCCTATCCCTATGAGCACGTGACATGGTATCAGGAATCTTCCTAGAAACAATGTAATTCACAATATCCGCATACCATGGTTCACTTACCTGGATTCCAAAGAGTTGTTCATCTGGAAACGTCTCCACCAAAGGGAGAGGGTCTTCTGCGTGCACCAAACGACTCAAGTGGTCAGCTACCACGTTCTCACTACCCTTCTTGTCCTTGATTTCAACGTCAAACTCTTGCAAGAGTAGGATCCATCTAATGAGCCTTGGTTTCGCCTCCTTCTTGGTCATCAAGTACTTCAAAGCTGCATGGTCAGTATAAATAATCACCTTGGTACCAAGTAAGTAGGAACGAAACTTCTCAAGGGCAAAAACAACTGCAAGGAGCTCTTTCTCTGTAGTTGAGTAGTTCAGTTGTGCATCATTCAGAGTCCTTGAGGCGTAGTAGATGGCATACGGTCGTTTGTCCTTCCTTTGCCCTAAAACAGCTCCAACTGCATAGTCAGAGGCGTCACACATCAACTCAAAGGGCAAGGACCAATCTGGAGGTAGCATGATAGGGGCAGACGTCAATAACTCCTTGAGCTTGTTAAAGGCCTCTTGACACTCCTTGTCAAACACAAACGACACATCCTTTTGGAGTAGTTGGCATAGAGGTCTCGAAATCTTGGAAAAATCCTTGATAAATCTCCTGTAAAACCCTGCATGGCCAAGAAAAGAACGAATCTCTCTCACAGAAGTGGGAGAGGGTAAGTAACGCACAAGGTCTACCTTAGCTTTATCAACCTCAATTCCCCTAGAAGAGACAATATGTCCTAGAACTATACCTTGTCTAACCATAAAATGACACTTTTCCCAATTTAGCACAAGGTTAGTTTCCACACAACGCTTTAAAATAATTTCCAGATTATTAAGACAATCATCAAAGCTTTTTCCAAAAACAGAAAAGTCATCCATGAATACCTCTATGATTTTCTCAATATAATCCGAAAATATACTTACCATACACCTTTGAAAGGTACCTGGGGCGTTGCATAGTCCAAAAGGCATACGACGATAAGCAAATGTTCCAAAGGGACACGTGAATGTCGTCTTCTCTTGGTCTTCATTGGCTATGGCAATCTGATTGTACCCTGAGTAGCCATCCAAGAAGCAGTAGTAATCATGTCCAGCCAAACGCTCAAGCATCTGATCAATGAATGGAAGAGGAAAGTGATCTTTCCTTGTTGTTGCGTTGAGCTTCCTGTAGTCAATGCAAACTCTGTGGCCAGTAACTGTCCTTTGGGGTACCAATTCGTTTTCTGCATTCTTCACAACAGTCACTCCTGACTTCTTAGGTACAACTTGAACTGGGGACACCCATTTGGAGTCTGAAATGGGGTATATGACGCCACAATCTAGGAGTTTGATGACCTCCTTCTTCACAACTTCCATCATAGGAGGGTTGAGACGACGTTGAGCCTCTCTAGTGGGTTTTGTCCCCTCCTCAAGAAGTATCCTATGGACGCAAGTAGTAGGGCTTATTCCCTTGATATCCGCCAATGTCCATCCTATGGCGGTCTTGTGTTGCTTTAACATCTCCACCAATCTCTCCTCTTGAGACGAAGTAAGAGAGGAGGATACAATCACTGGTAAAGTCTCCTTGTCTCCTAAGTAGACATACTTCAAGTGGTCTGGTAAAGGTTTAAGTTCAAGTTCTGGTGCCTGGATCACTGAAGGTAAAGTCTTATTAGCAGATAACTGAATGGACAAGGGTGGAGGAGACTTACCTACAAAGGATGATGCCTCAAGGAAGGACACATTAGCAATGATTTCGTCCTCACATGTTTCCTTGAGCACATCTTCATGGAGTGTGACGCCATCTTTGGTGTATCCCACTCCTTGCTCCAGTGTGGTGACCAAAGTATCCTCATTCATGATATCAAACATTTCCTGTGCAAGGTTGTCCAGAATATCAATAGAAAAACAATCATGAACATCAAGAGGATACCTCATAGCTTCAAATATGTTGAAGCCAATAACGTCACCATCAAATTCCATGGTGAGAGAGCCATCATACACATCTATCTTGGTCCTGGCCGTCCTTAGGAAAGGGCGACCCAATAGCAATGGCGTTGAACTCACTGGGGAGTCTTCCATCTCCAACACATAGAAGTCAGCTGGAAAGAAAAGATGGTTAACCTGTACAAGGACATCTTCCAACAAACCTCTAGGGTATGCATTAGACCTGTCAGCTAACTGAATGATAACATTATTAGATTTAAGCTCACCTAGACCTAGGGTTTCATAAACAGAATAGGGCATGACGTTCACAGAAGCCCCTAAGTCTAACATAGCGTTCTTAAACCTAGAAGTACCAATAGTGCATGGAATAGTAAAACTTCCAGGGTCTTTGCATTTATGAGGTAGTTTCCTCTGAATCAAGGCAGATACATTTTCACTTACCTTTACTACCTCTTTCTCACCTTTTCTCCTCCTTGAGGTACAAAGCTCTTTCAAAAACTTAGCATACCTAGGCACTTGCTTGATAGCCTCAAGGAGGGGTAAATTTACTTGCACCTTCTTGAAAGTTTCCAAGATAGCTTGGTCACTTTCATCCTTCTTCGATATAGCAAATCTGCGTGGAAAGGGCATACAAGACGAAGAAGGGTTAGCAATAACCGAAGTATTCAAGTTAGAATCATTACCTTTTGGTTTCGGTTTTGCTCTAGAAGGTGAAGACGTCCTAGTCTCTTCCTTGGACGTTGCAGGGTCTTTTTCAAGGCTCTTCTTGGTAGCTTCTTGTTCCTCCTCAACTTCAATGTTCACTTGAGCCTCCTTGGCTTTTTTAGGTTGATCCACAAATACCCTTCCACTCCTAGTAGTCACCAAAGACGCATTCTCCACATTACCCTTTGGGTTTCGTATGGTGTTACTAGGGAGCTTCCCAGTCTCATGAATCTTGCTCATAAAATCCACAACTTGGCCCATTTGGTTCTTGAGATCCGCAATGTCTTTGGTGTGGGTCTGTTGTCCTTGAACCAAAGCTTGAGTAGAACTAGTGAGAGCTTCAAACATCTTATCATAGTTAACGCTCTGATTTGAACTCCCTGAAGCATGTTGATTTTGCATGTAGGGCCTTTGGAATGGTGGTCCTTGAGGTCCTTGAAAAGATTGTCCTTGAAATGGTGGCCCTTGAGGACGTTGGAAATTTCCTCCAAGGGGATTCTGAGTGTTTTCATTGTTTGTCCACTTGAAGTTGGGGTGGTCCCTCCATCCAGGATTGTAAGTGTTTGAGTAAGGATCATATCTTGGACGTTGAGGGCCCCCATGATTTCCTTGGTAACCTCCAATGGCGTTCAATGATTCCCATCCTCCACTCTCTGATAACTGAGGGCATTGATCAGTTACATGCCCTTGCATCGAACATACTCCACAAGCTTGCAATATTCCCTTGGCACTCACAACTTGATCCATGAGAAGGGTGAGTTTATTCAATCTATCCTCAATAACCGAAGTGCCTATCTCACCCACCTTTCTAGTTGTGAGGCCCACACCCTCGTATTGTTGGGCGTTCTTTGCTCTGTTCTCTATCATAGCTCGCCCTTCAGTAGGTGACTTGTCTACAAAGGCTCCCCCAGCCGCAGCATCTAGCATATCACGTTCCAAGGGTAGGAGACCTTCATAGAAACAAGTTAGCAAGGTTTCTTCCTTCATCTGATGTTGAGGACATTGTGCAATCAAGGATGAAAACCTCTCATAATAAGCGGAATAAGATTCATCTTGAGCCTGCTTAATTCCACTTATCTTCTTCCGGAGTGTGATGATCTTTGAAGCTGGAAAGTACTTCTCTAAGAATGCCTTCATCATAGTGTTCCATGAAGTAATTCGTCCAGAAGGCAGTTCATAGAGCCAATCTTTTGCACGGTCAGCTAGAGAGAAGGGAAATGCCTTCATCTTAAGGATATTCTCATCCGCTCCTTGTGGTAACATGTTGATACACACGGATTGAAACTCCCTAAGATGCTTGTTGGCATCCTCCATATTGAGGCCATGGAACGTTGGAAGCCTATGAAGCAATCCACTTCTTAACTCAAAGTCAGCCGTCTTCCCTGGAGCAGGTGCAGGGTACACAATACTTGTAGGAAGTCCTTCTTGAACCACAGATGAAGAGAGTTCTCTAATGGAAGCCATTCTAACGTTTTCTTCAGGAGGTGGTGAACCGGTGGTGAATTCTGAGGTGTAAGTGAGTTGGACGAAACACTAGGGGATACTGACCCTTCTGAAGGAAACAGCCTCCTCCCTTGATCGTTAACTGTGTATTCCTTGTATGTTGGAGAAGAGGGCTGTTTGTACTCAAGGAGTGAAGAATTCTTCAAACGAGCGATCCTTGCTTCAATTTCTTTAACTGTAGAAGGTCTAGAAGGCTCGGTCATTCATAGAATTCCTGAACATTATTAAAATTTAGAGAAGTTAGTAAAGTGTATAGTGAAGTAAATAGAAGTTAATGATTTATACATAAATGTTACTATTCACGAGTCACTATTCACGATTTACTATTCACGAATTTACAAGTATAAAGAGAAGTATAAATTACAAAAATTCCACAAAGTATAACGTTACAAATATACAAATTTTAGTTAGGGTATGGCATAGTTAAGAAAAGTTTGAATCCCATTATAAGCCCTTAACCAAGGTTTAGACGTGCGGCCCAAGGGTTCGATCCTTAATACTAGTCGCCCTTCTCAATCTTTTGGTAACTCTTTTCACATAGAGCCAGGTAGTAGAGGAACGATTTTGGCGGAGCTCAGCTCACTTGTTTAGCAGGGGACGAGACCCTTTGCTAGCACTTCTCGTATCCAATCAACCTAGACACCCTATGCTACTAAGGTGCGCCATATGAAAGAGAAGGGTGCAAGACTAATGTTAAAGACAAAGTCCTTCACCTATTCCATTATGGTCAAAAACTTATAATAAAATTCATACTCTCAAAAACCTGATTTTTACTATTCACGAAAATTTTATACAATTATTTCTTTTTCTTTTCTTTTATTTACAATTATTTCAACACTTAGGTACGGGAACAGGGAGTCTCGATGTGCAATGGGACTGAAACAGCTATCCTTTTCAAGACTATGTTTAATCCAATATACCTTAGTGTATCACAACATTTTCTTTTGTTATCCATATCATTGATTTCGAATTGAATTCCAAGTTGTAAATCAAGTGGACGTGCGGCCCAAGTATAGTTGTCTAGACACAAAGTTCCTTCTACATCCTTTGGGCAACCTTACTGAAATGGCCAGGTAGGGGAGGGCGAACACAAGAGGCAGAATCCATTTTGGCATGAGCTACTCCCACAATGTGGTTTAGGCCCATTTGTAAGCACTTCTGGATCCAAAACCCGTTATGAACGTTGTCCCCTTCCTAGACACCATCCCACATAGGCTATACTTACTTAGATGAAAAAGGTCCTAGGTGTGAAGACAGTTCAATGAATATTAATAAAAACCGCCCTCAACCTTAAGGGACCTGAACTAGGTACCAATAAGGGGTTTAGGTCAATATTAATAAACACGACTTCACCTATTCCTCTTTAATTTACAACTCACAATAAAACTCGTATTCAATAACATAAATAACAACCTAAGTATTTACTTTACTAAATTTCGATCACAATATGAACATATATATAATATTTACGAAAACAACAATATTCACAATGCAACAAGTGATTTTTCAATCCCCGGCAACGGCGCCAAAAATTGATACGCTTTAAGCAAGCGTATAATTTAACCCTTTAAATATCATTAGTAGTATAAGCAAATAGGGATCGTTCTATTCCGGGGATTGAGGGTACACCTGTCAATGTAGGACAATATAAACAATTAAAATAAAACAAAGTATAATATTTACACAATATAAACACAATTTACGAATTAGGGGGGTTTTAGGTTTTGGTTTTCGAAAATTAAAAGAAAGAATAAAACTAAGTATAAACAAAAACACAAATACAAGAATGATATGTAAGAAACAAAGATTAAAACCGATTTCATGATTAAATTCGAATACAAACCTACATTGTTCTTCCAAGTCATGTGAAAGGAGTTGATCATGTGAAACATTCGAAAGCAAACGATTTCCCATATTTTACTTTTCAATGCTAATTAATCTAAGTGAAAGCACATAGACTAATCCTATCAAGCATGTAATCAAACCCTAGAAAGCTAGTCAATCATACATGTTCAACGCAAGAAGTTCAAGGAAAGGCTATCAACTCAAGTGCACAACTTAGTATGAATAAGTTCACCTAATTGCTATCCTCTTCAATTGAATTCGATTTTTGTCCAAAACCTTTACTACTTTGATTCAAGTTTACACAAAACGAAAAGTCGATTTCATGTTCTTAAACCTAGCACCAATTATATCAAAACCCTAAGTGTTTCGAACCACATAAGATTAAAATACAAAAGTTATCTATAAAGCAAACTCAATCGAACAATCACACATAAGCAACTTTGGAATCACAACATAGAAATCGAAAATCCTTAATCAATCATAAATTTTCAGAATATAAACCTTGTTCAAACATAAACGTTAACTAGAACAACTTCCAACGAAATCAAACAAGGAGAATCAAAAGTGATTACAAGAAAGAAGGTTGAATTACACCGTGAATGGAGAGATGGATGAATAACTCGAATGATGAACTAATGAAACTCGAAAGCAAGCTTCAAAGTACACGGCTTCAAGGTGGAATGGATGATGATGCTCACGGCCTAAGCTTGCTTCTTCCTTCCTTGCTTGAAAACGCCAAAAGTTGCACTAGAGAATGGAGAGAGCTTCCGCGCGTAGAGAGAATTTTCTGAATTGTAAAGTGGTTTTTGGAGACGTCTAGGGTGAGTGTATATATAGGGAACGGCATGTCTTGGCTTCCAAGCCGTGAGTTTTCTGATTTATTTACCAAGGAATTAAATTAATAATTCCACATGCCTTCCACCAATGAGAAATTGCCAAGTAAGCCCTAGTGTGTCATCCAACCAATCATAAAACTCCAAGGAGATACCCTAATATATTCTTGCCGAAATTCCTTGAATATTTTCTGATTTTCTTCTTGATATTTCGGCCAAAACATGCTTAGGGTTTCTAGGAATGAACCTAGACGCAATTTGGTCTCTTTCTTGATTTCTTTCCTTAAACTCCACCCTAGAAAATCTCTTGCGTAATCTTTGATTCTTCCCTTGATTTTTCACGCCACTTTTGCCTCCTCCTTTTGATTTTCACGGCAATGCAACCCTAGGGTTTCCTCCATGCGTCACAAACCCTAATTCCATGGGCTTTTGATGGGCCTTGATCCATTTTGCCGAAAATCCATAGAGTTCTTGGGCCTCGTTGCTTCAACTTCAAGTCTTCTCATCTTCCAACGCAAAACTCATTATTTTTCCATTTCTTTTTCATGGTTGCGTTGGAAACTTGCTCGGGAAGCCTTCCTCCATTTCGCAGGGTTTCCTAGTTGGATTAGGAAAGCTTATTTCTTCATTTCTGCTCAAATGTGTGGGCCAATTTCTCTCAAGTTCGTTCGTCTTGACGTTCGCAAGCTCCTCTTTCCATTCGTGCGTTCATTTCCACTTTTTAGCTCGGAGGTCCTGAAAATAGAAATTAATATGAAAAATGGAAACTTACCTAATTTGAAAAATAGAAACTTTCTAAAAATGAGAAATGGAAAGTTTCTAAAAATGAAAAATAGAAACTTACTAAAAATGAAAAATAGAAACTTTCCAGAAATGAGAAATGAGAAATGAGAAATGAGAAATGAGAAATGAAAAATGAGAAATGAAGACAAAAATGGAAACTTTCTACAATAAGGAACTTTCCCAATCAAAGAATGGAAACTTTCCCAAACAGGGATTTTTCAAGGAAATGGCGCAGAAAAATGTAGGGAAATGCAGTTAAAACGTCGCATTAAAATGCTCCTATCAATTGTTTGAAAAAGTAACTAGGGCTTCGAAAATAACTAGAACAATGCATTGAAAGATTTAGAAGCCATTTCACTAAAAGAGTAAGGAAATCCAAAACCCTAGAAGCAAGAAGTTTGGAAAATCACTGTTCATAGACTCAAATTCAAACAAAGTGATCAAATTGTTTGAAAAAGTAACTAGGGCTTTGAAAATAACTAGAACAACACATTGAAAGATTTAGAAGCCATTTCATTAAAAGCGAAAGCAAATCCAAAACCCTAGAAGCAAGAAATTTGGAAAATCACTGTTCATAGACTCAAATTCAAACAAAGTGATCAAATTGTTTGAAAAAGTAACTAGGGCTTTGAAAATAACTAGAACAACGCATTGAAAGATTTAGAAGCCATTTCACTAAAAGAGTAAGCAAATCCAAAACCCTAGAAGCAAGAAGTTTGGAAAATCACTGTTCATAGACTCAAATTCAAACAAAGTGATCAAATTGTTTGAAAAAGTAACTAGGGCTTTGAAAATAACTAGAACAACGCATTGAAATATTTAGAAGCCATTTCATTAAAAGCGAAAGCAAATCCAAAACCCTAGAAGCAAGAAGTTTGGAAAATCACTGTTCATAGACTCAAATTCAAACAAAGTGATCAAATTGTTTGAAAAAGTAACTAGGGCTTTGAAAATAACTAGAACAATGCATTGAAAGATTTAGAAGCCATTTCACTAAAAGCGAAAGCAAATCCTAAACCCTATAAGCAAGAAGTTTGGAACATCACTGTTCATAGACTCAAATTGAAACAAAGTGGTGAAATTGTTTGAAAAAGTAACTAGGGCTTTGAATCTCACTAGAACAACGCATTGAAAGATTTAGAAGCCATTTCACTAAAAGAGTAAGCAAATCCTAAACCCTAGAAGCAAGAAGTTTGGAAAATCACTGTTCATAGACTCAAATTCAAACAAAGTGATCAAATTGTTTGAAAAAGTAACTAGGGCTTTGAAAATAACTACAACAACGCATTGAAAGATTTAGAAGCCATTTCACTAAAAGAGTAAGAAAATCCAAAACCCTAGAAGCAAGAAGTTTGGAAAATCACTGTTCATAGACTCAAATTCAAACAAAGTGATCAAATTGTTTGAAAAAGTAACTAGGGCATTGGAAATAACTAGAACAACGCATTGAAAGATTTAGAAACCATTTCATTAAAAGCGAAAGCAAATCCTAAACCCTAGAAGCAAGAAGTTTGGAAAATCACTGTTCATAGACTCAAATTCAAACAAAGTGATCAAATAGTTTGAAAAAGTAACTAGGGTGTTGAAAATAACTAGAACAATGCATTGAAAGATTTAGAAGCCATTTCACTAAAAGAGTAAGCAAATCCAAAACCCTAGAAGCAAGAAGTTTGGAAAATCACTGTTCATAGACTCAAATTCAAACAAAGTGATCAAATTGTTTGAAAAAGTAACTAGGGCTTTGAAAATAACTAGAACAACACATTGAAAGATTTAGAAGCCATTTCATTAAAAGCGAAAGCAAATCCAAAACCCTAGAAGCAAGAAGTTTGGAAAATCACTGTTCATTGACTCAAGTTCAAACAAAGTGATCAAATTGTTTGAAAAAGTAACTAGGCCTTTGAAAATAACTAGAACAACGCATTGAAAGATTTAGAAGCCATTTCATTAAAAGCGAAAGCAAATCCAAAACCCTAGAAGCAAGAAGTTTGTAAAATCACTGTTCATAGACTCAAATTGAAACAAAGTGATCAAATTGTTTGAAAAAGTAACTAGGACTTTGAATCTCACATGAAAAAGGCATTGAAAGATTTAGAAGCCATTTCACTAAAAGACAAAGGAAATCCTAAACCCTAGAAGCAAGAAGTTTGTAAAATAACTGTTCATAGACTCAAATTGAAACAAAGTGATCAAATTGTTTGAAAAAGTAACTAGGGCTTTGAATATTACTAGAACAACGCATTGAAAGATTTAGAAGCCATTTCACTGATGCGCCTAAAAGCAAGCGCACAATTTAACCCTGAAAATATCGTCAGTAGTATAAGCAAATAGGGATCGTTCTATTCCGGGGATTGAGGGTACACCTGTCATTGTCAAACAATTAAACAATTAAAATTAAAACAAAGTATAATATTCACAAAGATATTCACAAGTATAAACATTATTTACGAAAAGGGGGGAGATTTTGTTTTTGGGTTTTCGAAAATAAATTAAGCAAAGAAAACAAATAAAATGTAAAAACATAAATACAAAGATGGAATGAGAGAACAAAGATCAAAACCGAAACATATGATTAAAATTGACTCAAACCCTAATATTGTTCATCTAAGTCATGAGAAAGGAGTTGATCATGTGAAATATTCGAAAGCAAATGAATTCCCATTTTTTACTTTTCAATGCTAATTAACCTAAGCGAAAGCACCTAGATTAATCCTATCAAACATGCAATCAAACCCTAGAAAGCTAGTCAATCATGTCATGTTTAACGCATTACACATAGAGAAAGGCTATCAACTCAAGTGTGCAACTTAGTATGAAAAAGTCCACCTAATTGCAATCCTCTTTAATTAAATTCGGTTTTTGTCCAAAACCTTTACTACTTCGATTCAAGTTACACAAAACAAAAAGTTGATTTCATGTTCTTAAACCTAGCACCATTCATATCAAAACCCTAAGTGTTTCGAACCACCTAAGATTAAAATACAAAAGATATCTATAAAGCAAATTTAATTAAACAAACTCACATAAGCAACTCTCGAATTACAATAATAGAATTTGAAAATTTCATTCAATCATATAAAATTCCAGAAATAATAACTTTGTTCAATCATGAATGTCAACTAAAGCAAAACCAACGAAATTCAAAACAAGGTTTACAAAGTAGAGGTCGAATTACACCGTGGATGGAAGATGAGAATGGATGATTTTCGTTGGAATCCTTGAAGCTTGAAAGCAAGTCTTCAATGGTGGATGGTGGAGGAATATGTCACGGCTCCTTCTTCTCCCTTCGGCCTTGCTTGAACTCCGTGGCTTGCTTTAGAGGATGGAGAGAATTTTCTGAATTTTTCTAAGGTGTGTGGTGTTGTTCTTCTGTTTGATGGTGTGTTGGTGTCTAGAATTGTGTAGAGAATGCTCCTATTTATAGGAGGATGACAACTTAGTCTCCAAGTCTTCAAGATTGATCCACACAGCATTAGCCAATCAATCAACGCCACGTCAGCTCTGCTATGTCATCCAACCAATAAGAAACCTCCAATTTAAAACCTTGATTTAGGGAGATTATTTTTGAATTAATTGCATGATTATTTTCTGATTTATCTCCTCAAATAACTATACAATCATGCCACACAGCTTCGACCAATCACAGAATGCCATGTCAGCTCTGTTGAGTCATCCAGCCAATCAGAAGCCTCCAAAATAAATCCCATAATCTTTCCAAATATATTATTGCTGATTTTCCCAAGATTTAATCTGATTTTTCTCTTAATTTTCGGCCAAAATACTCTTGAGTGAAAATAGGAATGAATCTGGACTTGTTTTGGACTTTTTCTCCCTTAAATCTCTCCATGGCATCATTATCCTTGATCATCTCTTGATTTTTGACATTAACTCCATAATTTCCCATGGCAAAATCAGCTTTAATTCCACGTCATCATGTGGTCTCCTAATGCCTTCAGGTTTCCTAGCCTCATCAGGATTCCTGCGTTGACTGGGATTCCTAGTCGGACCAGGAAAACTCCATTTCTTCATTTCAACTCATTTCTTCTCCATTTATTTCAATGTACCTATAAAATAAAAACTAAATTAAAAATGATTAAATAAAGGAAATAACTAAGAAAAATATGAGGAAATAATTATTAAAACGTCGCATAAAAATGCTCCTATCAAATTCCCCCACACTTAGCTTTTGCTAGTCCCTTAGCAAAATCAAAATAAAGACACAAACTTAGACTCAACGAAAACTTAAAGAAACAAAATACAAAAACGTTACGACATACAAGGACTGTATTGCCTTTCAACATTTTGTCTCAGAAATCTCTTACTTTCACAACATCAAGATTAGCACTCAACCAAGAATCAATGTTTAAGCATTCGAGAGTTAATTAAAACATATAATCCACACATACACAAGTAGGACTTGGTTGTAACAATGGTGATGGGGTGGAGCTCAGCATGCTTCAGACAAGTACGATTCATATCCTCACAAGGTATATCCACTCTTTCTTCTCTCAGAATTCAAGGCAATGCTTAAAAGCTTATAATCACTCAATTATATGTGAGAGAAAATATTTTGAGGCAATCAAATAGCTCACATATATAAGAAACGAAAAGCACTTTGTGAATATAATAATTTTTTTTTTCAAAAGATCTCATGAAAGATATCAACTACTTGCACAGATAGACCCAAGCCATATGTTCAACTCTTGTAACTCATCTCCACATCAAAGGCTGTCCCATCTTAAGGATCAAGAAGGTCTTCTCAAAGGTTGTAATGGGGCTAAGGCTCAAGGTTTTAAGAAATTAAAGGTAAGGATTTTAACAAAGTGTCCTAAAAACCTAGCAGAGCTCATGCAAATGTAGAGAGACTTCTAGAAATCCACCAAGGCAAAACAAGAGGGCTAAATATCTTCATGTTGGGCCCAAACTTCATTCTAAACTTCCTTTGATCTCTAGTGAACTGGACAAAGACCAAATTTTCCAATAGTGGGCCTTCAATTCAAAGTAAACTCCAAATCCTCCAAGTATGGGGGACTAAAATCCATAAACATTTTTTTTTTCTTCTTCATTTTTTTTTCATTCTTTTTTTTTTTTTTTATTACAACTTTCACACAATTTTTCTTTTTCATGGACAAGTCTACCCCCACACTTGAATTTACACCTCTTCTCAATCTTCATTCTTGCACCAAATCCATGTAGTAGTCTCAAAAGATAGCTCCACTAAGTTCTTAGAACAAAGGGTAGGATTGTAACTATACTAAGGTTCAGGGTTAAGGATTTTAAGGGTGATGAAAGAAAAAGCTTAACGTAGGCTCAAAGGGGTTTATCTAGGGGAGTCCCACGACGGGCACAAATAGGGACACAAGTTTATTTGGCAATGGTGGTAATTCCTAGGGTGCCTCCTCTATCCCTTCCAGAATCAGGGTCATGTATTGATATAACGTTTCAACAAGCACAAGAGTGAATTCTAGCATTCTCTAGTCCATCAAACTTAATCTATGGCAAGTAGTCAATCAAGATGAAAGAATAATGAGATCATCAAAACATCGCCAAGAAAATAAGAATATATATTTTCGATTCACTCCAAGAAAAAGGGACATGGGCTCAATTATCTCACATGGGTTGATATGAATCAAAACTCATCTTAACATGCTCATATTCTGTACCAAAGTCACGAAATCCATATCCACTACACATGCATACATTTTTCATATATCTCAATTAACCAAAGAATACCATTTTAGAAATCATCTCAATTTTGTGATCCTCTTTTAATCATGATTTCAGAGATATAGAATCATCCTAGACAGTTGAAAGGGCATCCTAAGACTCAAAACAAAAACAAAAGCAACGAAAATTTTTAAATTTTTGACATTTTTCACTTTTTTTGTATTTTTCAATATATGACTCAAGATAAAAGTGTAAATCCCTTCCCCCACACTTAAAATTGCATTGTCCTCAATGTAATCAATCATAAGCATGCAATGAAACAATTAAGCATATAGGAATGGAATTTACGAAAAGACTACAAAAATAAAGGAGAAAATTATAAAGTAAAAGAAATAGCGAAAGAGAAAGCAAATCTGTGTTATTGAAGACTCCCTCACAGCTGCTTCTGAATTGGGTTGCCTCCCAAGCAGCGCTTGAATTTAACGTCTTTCAGCCAGACGGTACCTCCATTAAATAAAGTTAGTGACTATAATTAACAAAGAAATACAAAGTATAAAAATAAGTAAAACTATGAATTACAAACTACAAGTATAATTAGCAAGTATATTGTACAAAAGACACAAGTAAGTACACAAGTGAGTAAAAAAAAAAAAAAAAACATGAAAAATATTTACACAAATGTTTTTTTTTTTTTTTTCACCTTAGTGTATCACAACATTTTGTTACATTTTCTTTTGTCATAAATATTATTGATATCAAATCTAATTCCAAGCGATAAATCAAGTGGACGTGCGGCCCAAGTATAGTCGCCTAGACACAAAGTCCCTCTTACATCCTTTGGGCAACCTTACTGAAATGGCCAGGTGGGGGAGGACGAACACGAGAGGAAAAATCCATTTTGGCATGATCTACTCCCACATAGTGGTTTAGGCCCATTTGTAAGCACTTCTGGATTCAAAAACCCGTCATGAACGTTGTCCCCTTCCTAGACACCATTCCACATAGGCTATACTTACTAAGATGAAAAAGTTCATAAGTGTGAAGACAGTTCAACAAGTGTTAATAAAGGCCGCCCTCAACCTTAAGGGACCTGAACTAGATACCAATAAGGGGTTTAGGCCAATATTAACAAACGCGACTTCACCTATTCCATTCAATTTACAACTTACAATTAAAACTCGTATTCAACAATATAAAAAAACAACCTAAGTAAATTAATTAATCTATGTTTCGAACAAAATATATACAACAAATATTCACAATTTAACAAGTGATTTTTCAATCCCCGGCAACGGCGCCAAAAATTGATACGCTTTGAGCAAGCGCAGAATTTAACCCTGAAATGTCATTGTCAGTATAGAATAAGTAGGGATCGTTCTATTCCGGGGATTGAGGGTACACCTGTCATTGTCAAACAATTAAACAATTAAAATTAAAACAAAGTATAATATTCACAAAGATATTAACAAGTATAAACATTATTTACGAAAAGGGGGGAGATTTTGTTTTTGGGTTTTCGAAAATAAATTAAGCAAAGAAAACAAATAAAATGTAAAAACATAAATACAAAGATGGAATGAGAGAACAAAGATCAAAACCGAAACATATGATTAAAATTGACTCAAACCCTAATATTGTTCATCTAAGTCATGAGAAAGGAGTTGATCATGTGAAATATTCGAAAGCAAATGAATTCCCATTTTTTACTTTTCAATGCTAATTAACCTAAGCGAAAGCACCTAGATTAATCCTATCAAACATGCAATCAAATCCTAGAAAGCTAGTCAATCATGTCATGTTTAACGCATTACACATAGAGAAAGGCTATCAACTCAAGTGTGCAACTTAGTATGAAAAAGTCCACCTAATTGCAATCCTCTTTAATTAAATTCGGTTTTTGTCCAAAACCTTTACTACTTCGATTCAAGTTACACAAAACAAAAAGTTGATTTCATGTTCTTAAACCTAGCACCATTCATATCAAAACCCTAAGTGTTTCGAACCACCTAAGATTAAAATACAAAAGATATCTATAAAGCAAATTTAATTAAACAAACTCACATAAGCAACTCTCGAATTACAATAATAGAATTTGAAAATTTCATTCAATCATATAAAATTCCAGAAATAATAACTTTGTTCAATCATGAATGTCAACTAAAGCAAAACCAACGAAATTCAAAACAAGGTTTACAAAGTAGAGGTCGAATTACACCGTGGATGGAAGATGAGAATGGATGATTTTCGTTGGAATCCTTGAAGCTTGAAAGCAAGTCTTCAATGGTGGATGGTGGAGGAATATGTCACGGCTCCTTCTTCTCCCTTCGGCCTTGCTTGAACTCCGTGGCTTGCTTTAGAGGATGGAGAGAATTTTCTGAATTTTTCTAAGGTGTGTGGTGTTGTTCTTCTGTTTGATGGTGTGTTGGTGTCTAGAATTGTGTAGAGAATGCTCCTATTTATAGGAGGATGACAACTTAGTCTCCAAGTCTTCAAGATTGATCCACACAGCATTAGCCAATCAATCAACGCCACGTCAGCTCTGCTATGTCATCCAACCAATAAGAAACCTCCAATTTAAAACCTTGATTTAGGGAGATTATTTTTGAATTAATTGCATGATTATTTTCTGATTTATCTCCTCAAATAACTATACAATCATGCCACACAGCTTCGACCAATCACAGAATGCCATGTCAGCTCTGTTGAGTCATCCAGCCAATCAGAAGCCTCCAAAATAAATCCCATAATCTTTCCAAATATATTATTGCTGATTTTCCCAAGATTTAATCTGATTTTTCTCTTAATTTTCGGCCAAAATACTCTTGAGTGAAAATAGGAATGAATCTGGACTTGTTTTGGACTTTTTCTCCCTTAAATCTCTCCATGGCATCATTATCCTTGATCATCTCTTGATTTTTGACATTAACTCCATAATTTCCCATGGCAAAATCAGCTTTAATTCCACGTCATCATGTGGTCTCCTAATGCCTTCAGGTTTCCTAGCCTCATCAGGATTCCTGCGTTGACTGGGATTCCTAGTTGATGTCGCTTTTATCGAGCGACCAATTTAACCCTGAAATGTCATTAGTAGTATAAAGTAAATAGGGATCGTTCTATTCCGGGGATTGAGGGTACACCTGTCATTGTCAAACAATTAAACAATTAAAATTAAAACAAAGTATAATATTTACAAAATATAGACATATTTACGAAAAGGGGGGAGTTTTTGGTTTTTTGGTTTTAATTTCCGAAAATAAAATCTAAGTTACCTAAATAATTAAAATGCAAAAACATAAAAATACAAATGGAATGCAAGAACAAAGATCAAAGTCGAAACTCATGATTAAAATTAATTCAAGTTCATCATTGTTCATCATAGTCATGCAAGAGGAGTTGATCATGTGAAACGTTCAAAAGCAAACAATTTCCCATATTTTACTTTCAATGCTAATTAACCTAAGTGAAAGCACCTAGATTAATTCTATCAAACATGCAATCAAGCCCTAGAAAGCTAGTCAATCATGTCATGTTTAACGCAATAAACACCTAGAAAGGCTATCAACTCAAATGTGCAACTTAGTATGAAAAAGTCCACCTAATTGCAATCTTCTTTGATTAAATTCGGTTTTTGTACAAAACCTTTACTACTTATCGATTCAAGAACACAAAACCAAAAAGTTGATTCATGTTCTCAAATACGTAGCAACAATCACATAAGAACCCTAAATGTTTCGAACCATTCAAGATAATCATACAAAAGACTTCTATCATGCAAATTTAATCAAACACTCACACAAAAGCAACCATAAATCGCAATATATGAATCTGAAAATTAACAATTCATCATAAAATTTCAGAAAACAATACTTGTTCATACATATGTGTCAACTAAGGCAAAACCAACGAAAATACAAAGCAAAGGTACAAGGAGAATCGGATTACACCGTGATGAAGATGAGATGAATGAAGTGATGATGTGGTCTCTTGAATTTCGAAAGCAATCTTCAAGGTGGAGGGTGGATGGTGTGCACGGCTTGTCTTCTTCTTCCTTGGCCTTGCTTGCACTTCGTGGTTGCCCTAGAGGATGGAGAAGAACACGGCTAGGCTAGAGAGATTTCTGAATTATTTTCTCAAAGTATAAACGCAAAAGTGTGGAAATTCGGAACTCTTGACGTTGAGAAAGTGTAGGAATATATAGGGGACGGCCCCTAGGTGTCCAAACCGTCCAAAACCCTAGAGATGTTCACGGCATGTGCTTGCTTCCTCCACATAATTTCCTCCAATGAATTCTTGCCACATAAGCCCTATGAGGTGGTGCAACCAATCACAAAATTCCAATATTAATTCCCTAAATAATTCTTGCCGAAATAAAGAGATAATTTCTGATTTTATGCTTCCAAATTCGGCCAAAACTCTTTAGGGAATGTAGGAATGTATCTAGACTTCTTTTGATCTTTCCTTGGTCTCCACCTTTTTCTCTTTCCTTAAAAATCTCTAGGGAATATCTTTGCCGTCCAAAACCCTAGGGTTTTGGCGTCCTCCCTTGTTTATCTCTTCCTTTTTCACGGCAAAACTTCTAGGGATTATCTCCAAGTATTTTCTTTCCATAAAAATAGCCCTAGAGAATCTCCCTAGAAAATCTCCACACATAATTCTGATTTTCACGCCACTTTCCTTGTTTTTCTCTTGCTTTGAACGGCAACACTCCCCTAGGGTTTATTCATGCGTCATAAACCCTAAATATATGGGCTTTGATGGGCCTTTATCCAATTTGCCGAAAATCCAAAGAGTTCTTGGGCCTCGTTGCTTCATCTTCAAGCCTTCTCATTTTCCAACGCAAAACACAATATTTTTCCATTTCTTTTTCATGGTTGCGTTGGAAACTTGCTAGGGAAGCCTTCCTCCATTTTGTAGGATTTCCTGGTTGGACTAGGAAAGCTTGTTTCTTCATTTCTGCTCAAATGTGTGGGCCATTTTCTCTCATGTTCGTTCGTCTTGATGTTCGCAAGCTCCTCTTTCCATTCATGCGTTCATTTCCACTTTCTAGCTCGGAGGTCCTGAAAATAGAAACTATACTTAAAATAGAAACTTTCTAAAAAATGAAAATAGAAACTTACTAAAAATGAAAAATAGAAACTTTCCAGAAATGAGAAATGAAAAATGAGAAATGAGAAATGAGAAATGAAAAATGAAGACAAAAATGGAAACTTTCTACAATAAGGAACTTTCCCAATCAAAGAATGGAAACTTTCCCAAACAGGGATTTTTCAAGGAAATGGCGCAGAAAAGTGTAGGGAAATGCAGTTAAAACGTCGCATTAAAATGCTCCTATCAAATTCCCCCACACTTAGCTTTTGCTAGTCCCTTAGCAAAATCAAACTAAGACACACACTAAGACTCAACGAAAATTTAAAGACTTGACAAAAACAATGACTCTATTGCCCTTCAACTATTTGTCTCAGCAATCTCTTACTTTCATAACACCAAGATTAGCACTTAACCAAAATTCAATGTTAGGCATTCGAGAGTTAATTAAAACACATAACTTACATATACACAAGTAGGACTTGGTTGAAACAATGGTGATGGTTTCTGTTAAGCATGTTTCAAACAAGTCTGATTCAACTCCTCACAAGTTATATCCACTCTTTCTTCTCTCAGATCATGGCAATGCTTAAAAGCTTATACACTCAAGTATATGTGAAAGATAGCAAGTATATCACATAATTCAAGAAACGAAAGCACATGTATAATTTTCTTTAAAGATCTCATGAAGGATACCAACTACTTGCACAGATGGACCCAAGCCATAGGTTCAACTCTTGTAACTCATCTCCACATCAAAGGCTGTCCCATCTTAAGGATCAAGAAGGTCTTATCAAGGGTTGTAATGGGGCTAGGGCTTAAGGTTTAAGGAAATGAAAGGTAAGGATTTATCAAAGTGTCCTAAAAACCTAGCAGAGCATATGTAGATGTAGAGACCTCAAGAAATCCACCAAGGTATTGCAAAAACGTCACTTTCCCTAGAGGTAACATAAAAGGGGCCTAATGTCTTCATGTTGGGCCCAATCTTCATTGTAAACTTCCCTTGAACTATAGTGAATGGACAAAGGCCAAATTTTTCTGTAGTGGGCCTTCAGTTCAACGTAAACTCCAAAATCACCAAGTATGGGGGACTAAAATCCATAAACATTTTTCTTTCTTTTCTTTTTAGCCGTATACATTTTTTTTTTTTTTTTTTTTTTTTTTTTTTTTTCGGCTTTTTCATATATTTTTCTTTTATGGACAAGTCTACCCCCACACTTTAACTTTCACCTCTTCTCAATTTTCATCCTTAGCACCAAACCCACGAAGTATGTCTCAAAAGATAGCTCCACTAAGTTCTTAGAACAAAGGGTAGGGTTTTAACTATACTAAGCTTCATGGTTAAGGGTTTTAAGGGTGATGAATGAAAAGGCTCAATGTAGGCTCAAAGGGGCTTATCTAGGGGAGTCCCACGACGGGCACAATTAGGGACACAGGTTTATTTGGCAATGGTGGAAATTCCTAGGGTACCTCTATCCCTTCCAGAATCAGGGCCATGTATTGACAAACGTCTCAACAAGCACAAGAGTGAATTCTAGCATTCTCTAGTCCATCAAACTTAATCTATGGCAAGCAATCAATCAAATGAAGAATAATGAGATCATCAAAATATCGCCAAGAAAATAAGAATATATTTTTCATTTCACTCCAAGAAAAAGGGACATGGCTCAATTATCTCACATGGGCTTATATGAATCAAAACTCATCCTAACATGCTCATATTCTGTACCAAAGTTTTCGAATCCATATCCACTACAAGGCACACATTTTTCATATATCTCAATTAACCAAAGAATACCATGTTTAAAAATCATCTCAATCTTGTGATCCTCTTTTAGTCATGATTTTAGAGATATAGAATCATCCTAGACAGTTGAAAGGGCATCCTAAGACTCAAAACAAAAACAAAAGCAACGAAAATTTTTAAATTTTTGACATTTTTCAATTTTTTTTTTGTATTTTTCAATATATGACTCAAGATAAAAGTGTAAATCCCTTCCCCCACACTTAAATATTGCATTGTCCTCAATGTAATCAATAAAAAGCATGCAATGGAACACTTAAGCATATAGGGATGAAATTTACGAAAATGACTACCAACATAAAGAAAAATTGGAGAAGTAAAAGGGAGAGATAAAACAAATCTGCGTTGATGACTCCTCCACAGCTACTTCAGAATTGGGTTGCCTCCCAAGCAGCGCTTAATGTTTATAGTCTTTCAGCCTAGACTTGTACCTCCATTTAATCCTCAGGGTTTGGAACGTTTTGGAGGGGTACATCCTCCACTTCATGTTCCACAAATGCCTCATAGTAAGGCTTCAAGCGATGGCCATTCACTTTGAACTCGTTGCTTGTATGTTCACTCTTTATCTGCACAGCTCCATGAGGAAACACATGAGTGATAACAAAAGGTCCAATCCAACGAGAACGAAGCTTACCTGGGAAGAGTTTGAGACGAGAATGGAAGAGAAGAACTTTTTGACCCACAACAAAAGTCTTTCTTCGAATCATTTTGTCATGGAATGCCTTAGTCTTATCCTTGTAAATTTTAGCACTTTCAAAGGCATCATTCCTTATCTCCTCTAACTCTTGCAATTGCAACTTCCTATGAAGCCCAGCTGCATCCATATCCATGTTGAACTGCTTCACAGCCCACCAAGCTTTGTGCTCCAACTCCACAGGTAAATGGCATGGTTTGCCATAGACAATTCGATATGGTGACATACCTATGGGAGTTTTGTATGCAGTTCTGTAGGCCCACAAAGCATCCTCTAGACGCAAGGACCAGTCCTTCCTGTTGGGGTTCACAGTCTTCTCCAATATCCCCTTAATCTGACGATTAGAGACCTCAGCCTGCCCACTAGTTTGTGGGTGATAAGGTGTAGAAACCTTATGTGTGACATCATATCTCTTCAAGAGAGCCTCAATCGTCCGATTGCAAAAATGGGATCCTCCATCACTAATGAGAACTCTAGGCATTCCAAACCTGCTAAAGATGTTAGACTTGATAAAATCTGCAACAACCTTAGAGTCATTAGTTCTAGTGGCCTTTGCTTCCACCCATTTGGAAACATAGTCCACTGCAAGTAAGATATAGAGAAACCCAAAAGATGAAGGGAAAGGTCCCATGAAATCTATACCCCAGACATCAAATATTTCAACAGTTATTATATTGGACAATGGCATTTGATCTCTAGGACCTAGATTTCCTGTTCTTTGGCACTTATCACAAGTTAAACAATAGGCATGTGCATCCCTAAATAATGTTGGCCAATAGAACCTAGACTCTAGCACCTTAAACGCAGTCTTCTTAGACCCAAAGTGTCCCCCACATGCTTTGGAGTGGCAAAAAGAAAGTATAGCATTATGTTCATGTTCAGGCACACATCTCCTAATCAATTGATCAGAGCAATACTTCCACAAATAAGGTTCATCCCAAACATATTGCTTAACAGTTTTCTTAAGCCTATCCCTATGAGCACGTGACATGGTATCAGGAATCTTTCTAGACACAATATAATTCACAATGTCTGCATACCATGGTTCACTTACCTGGATTCTGATGTCGCTTTTATCGAGCGACCAATTTAACCCTGAAATGTCATTAGTAGTATAAAGTAAATAGGGATCGTTCTATTCCGGGGATTGAGGGTACACCTGTCATTATCAAACAATTAAACAATTAAAATTAAAACAAAGTATAATATTTACAAAAATAAAACAAAATATATACATATTTACGAAAAAAGGGGGGATTTTTGATTTTGGTTTTCTATTTTCGAAAATAAAAGCTAACTAAATAATTAAAAACGCAAAAACATAAAAATATAAATGGAATGTAAGAACAAAGATCAAAGTCGAAACTCATGATTAAAATTGATTCAAGTTCATCATTGTTCATCATAGTCATGCAAGAGGAGTTGATCATGTGAAACGTTCAAAAGCAAACAATTTCCCATATTTTACTTTCAATGCTAATTAACCTAAGCGAAAGCACCTAGATTAATCCTATCAAACATGCAATCAAACCCTAGAAAGCTAGTCAATCATGTCATGTTTAACGCATTAAGCACCTAGAAAGGCTATCAACTCAAATGTGCAACTTAGTATGAAAAAGTTCACCTAATTGCAATCTTCTTTGATTAAATTCGGTTTTTGTACAAAACCTTTACTACTTATCGATCCAAGAACACAAAACCAAAAAGTTGATTCATGTTCTTAAATTCGTAGCACCAATTATATCAAAACCCTAAGTGTTTGCAACCACATAAGATTAAAATACAAAAGTTATCTATCATGCAAATTTAATCAAACACTCACACAAAAGCAACCATAAATCGCAATATATGAATCTGAAAATTAACAATTCATCATAAAATTTCAGAAAACAATACTTGTTCATACATATGTGTCAACTAAGGCAAAACCAACGAAAATACAAAGCAAAGGTACAAGGAGAATCGGATTACACCGTGATGAAGATGAGATGAATGAAGTGATGATGTGGTCTCTTGAATTTCGAAAGCAATCTTCAAGGTGGAGGGTGGATGGTGTGCACGGCTTGTCTTCTTCTTCCTTGGCCTTGCTTGCACTTCGTGGTTGCCCTAGAGGATGGAGAGGAGCACGGCTAGTCTAAAGAGTTTTCTGAATTATTTTCTCAAAGTGTAAACGTAAAGAATGGAACTTGGAACCCTTGACGTTGAGAGAAGAGATGAATATATAGGGGACGGCTTCTAGGTCTTCAAGCCGTGTAAAACCCTAGAGAAACTCACGGCAATAGCTTGCTTCCTCCACATAATTTCCTCCAATGGTTTCGTGCCACATAAGCCCTATGAGGTGGTGCAACCAATCACAAAATTCCAATATATATTCCCTAAATAATCTTGCCGAAATATATAGAGATATTTTCTGATTTCCTTCACCAATTTCGGCAACAATATATTTAGAGAATAAAGGGGGACGAACCTAGACTCCTTTGAGAGCTTTTTGTGTTCAACACATATTCTCTTTCCTTTAAAAGCTCCCTAAGAAATCTCCACGAAATCTCTCTTGAATTTCTGATTTTCCACACGGCAAAACCCTAGTTTCTCTCTTCATTATCCTTGGCCGAATTCTCTAGGGTTTCTCTTTTATTTTGCACGGCATCCCCTTGTTTTCCTCTTGGCTTGGACGGCTAGGTCTTCTAGGGTTTCTTCAAGTAGATTTTCTTTCCATAAAAATAGCCCTAGAAAATCTCCACCGAAATCTTCTTATTATTTTCTGATTTTCCACGTCATCTTCCTTGTTTCTCTCTAGGATTTCACGGCAACAACAACTTTAGTGCTAGGGTTTGCGTCATAAACCCTAATGTCATGGGCTTTGATGGGCCTTTATCCAATTTGCCGAAAATCCAAAGAGTTCTTGGGCCTCGTTGCTTCATCTTCAAGCCTTCTCATTTTCCAACGCAAAACACATTATTTTTCCATTTCTTTTTCATGGTTGCGTTGGAAACTTGCTAGGGAAGCCTTCCTCCATTTTGTAGGATTTCCTGGTTGGACTAGGAAAGCTTGTTTCTTCATTTCTGCTCAAATGTGTGGGCCATTTTCTCTCATGTTCGTTCGTCTTGATGTTCGCAAGCTCCTCTTTCCATTTGTGCGTTCATTTCCACTTTCTAGCTCGGAGGTCCTGAAAAAAGAAACTATACTTAAAATAGAAACTTTCTAAAAAAATGAAAATAGAAACTTTCCATAAAAATAGCCCTAGAAAATCTCCCTAGAAAATCTCCTTTTAATTTCTGATTTTCCACGTCATTTTCCTTGTTTCTCTCTTCATTTTGGACGGCAAACATCTCTAGGGTTTCTTCATTGCGTCACAAACCCTAATTGCATGGGCTTTGTGGGCTTTTGATCCATTTGCCGAAAATCCAACAAGTCTTGAGAGTTCTTGGGCCTCCATGCGCCACCTTTGTGCCATGTCATCATCTAGAGTCTTCAAGAAGCTTCTCTCATGCCATGTCACTTCATTAATTCGATCTCCATTCATGGTTGGCTCAAGAGTCTTGTTTTGGCAAGCTTTCCTTTTCTGGACAGGGTTTCCTGGTTGGACCAGGAAAGCTTCATTTCTTCATTTCTGCTCATTTGTGCTTCCCTTTGTACTTCATCTTGTCTCCCTCCAACGTTGGCTAGCTTCTCTCTCCATTTGTGAGCTCGTTTCAGCTCATTTGTGACAAGGACCTGAAAATAGAAACTAGTAAGAAAAATAGAAACTTTCCTAAAATGAAAAGTGGGAAACTTTCTAAAAATGAAAAATAGAAACTACTAAAAATGGAAACTTACTAAAAATGATAAATAAAAACTACAAAAATAGAAACTTTCTACAAATAGGAACTTTCCCAATCAAAGAATGGAAACTTTCCTAAACAGGGTTTTATTAAGGAAATAACGCAGAAAATGCAGGGAAAAGCAAGTAAAACGTCGCATTAAAATGCTCCTATCAAATTCCCCCACACTTAGCTTTTGCTAGTCCCTTAGCAAAATCACACTAAGACACACACTAAGACTCAACGAAAATTAAAGACTTGACACGAAACAGACTCTATAGCCCTTCAACTTTTTGTCTCAGCAATCTCTTACTTTCACAACACCAAGATTAGCACTTCACCAAGAATAAATGTTTAGGCATTCGAGAGTTAATTAAAACACATAATCTTCACATACACAAGTAGGACTTGGTTGTAACAATGGTGATGGGTTCTGTTAAGCATGTTTCAGACAAGTATGATTCAATCCTCACAAGGCATATCCACTCTTTCTTCTCTCAGAATTCAAGGCAATGCTTAAAAGCTTATACACTCAAGTATATGTGAAAGATAGCAAGTATATCACATAATGTAAGAAACGAAAGCACATGTATAATTTCCTTTAAAGATCTCATGAAGGATACCAACTACTTGCACAGATGGACCCAAGCCATAGGTTCAACTCTTGTAACTCATCTCCACATCAAGGGCTGTCCCATCTTAAGGATCAAGAAGGTCTTTTCAAGGGTTGTAATGGGTTAAGGCTCAAGGTTTTAAGAAATGAAGGGTAAGGATTTATCAAAGTGTCCTAAAAACCTAGCAGAGCACATGTAAATGTAGAGACCACAAGAAATCCACCAATGCATTGCAAAAACGTCACTTCCCCTAGAGGTAACATAAAAGGGGCCTAGTGTCTTCATGTTGGGCCCAATCTTCATTGTAAACTTCCCCTGAACTATAGTGAATGGACAAAGGTCAAATTTTTCTTTAATAGGCCTTCATTTCCAAGTAAACTCCAAAATCACTAAGTATGGGGGACTAAAATCCATAAATATTTCTTTCTTTTCTTTTCTAGCCGTACATTTTTTCTTTTCTTTTCATTTTTCACGGCTTTCACATATTTTTTTCTTTATGGACAAGTCTACCCCCACACTTGAACTTTAACCTCTTCTTATTCTTCATTATTGAAGCCAAAAATCTTCAAGTAAAGTCTCAATTTAGCTCCACTAAGTTCTTAGAACAAAGGGTAGGGTTATAGCTATACTAAGGTTTAGGTTAAAGATTGTAAGGGTGATGAAAGAAAAGGCTTAATGTAGGCTCAAAGGGGTTTATCTAGGGGAGTCCCACGACAGGCACAAATAGGGACACAGGTTTATATGGCAATGGTGGTAATTCCTAGGGTGCCTCTATCCTTTCCAGAATCAGGGCCATGTATTGATAAAATGTCTCAACAAGCACAAGAGTGAATTCTAGCATTCTCTAGTCCATCAAACTTAATCTATGGCAAGTAGTCAATCAAGATGAAAGAATAATGAGATCATCAAAACGTCGCCAGGAAAATAAGAATATATTTTTCATTTCATTCCAAGAAAAAGGGACATGGGTTCAAATATCTCACATGGGTTTATATGAATCAAAACTCATCTTAACATGCATCATATTCTGTACCAAAGTCACGAAATCCATATCCACTACAAGGCACACATTTTTCATATATCTCAATTAACCAAAGAATACCATGTTAAAGTCATCTCAATTGTGTGATTTTCTTTTAGCCATAATTTCAGAGATATAGAATCATCCTAGACAGTTAAAAGGGCATCCTAAGACTCAAAACAAAATGACAAAAGACAAAGACTCAATAGACTCAATAAAGCAACGAAATTTTTGTTGTTTTTGACATTTTTCGATTTTTTTGTATTTTTCAATATATAAGACTCAAGACAAAAGTATAAATCCCTTCCCCCACACTTAAATATTGCATTGTCCTCAATGTAATCAATTATAAGCATGCAATGAGACACAAGCATATAGGAAAGAGATTTACGAAAAGATCTACTAAATTCAAAAAAAAAAAATTGAAAATAAAGGGAAATAGGGAAGGAGAAATCAAATCTGCGTGTGTAGACTCCTTCACAGCTACTTCTGAATTGGGTTGCCTCCCAAGCAGCGCTTGAATTTAACGTCTTTCAGCCAAACGGACCTCCACTAAATAAAGTTAGTGACTATACAATAAAAGAAATACAAATTAATGATTTATACAAAAACGTCACTATTCACTATTCACTTTTTTTTTTTTTTTTTTTTTTTTTACGAAAATACTTACAAAAATTTTTATTCTTTCCTTTTCTTTACAATTATTTTCAACACTTAGGTACGGGAACAGGGAGTCTCGATGTGCAATGGGACTGAAACAGCTACCCTTTTCAAGACTATGTTTAATCCAATATACCTTAGTGAATCACAACATTTTCGTTTGTTACAAATATCATTGATATCAAATTAAATTCCAAGCGGTAAATCAAGTGGACGTGCGGCCCAAGTATAATCGTCTAGACACAAAGTCCCTCCTACATCCTTTGGGCAACCTTACTGAAATGGCCAGGTAGGGGAGGGCGAACACGAGAGACAAAATCCATTTTGGCATGAGCTAAGCCCATTTGTAAGCACTTCTGGATTCAAAAACCGTCATGATCGTTGTCCCCTTCCTAGACACCATCCCACATAGGCTATACTTACTTGGATGAAAAAGGTCCTAAGTGTGAAGACAGTTCAATGAATGTTAATAAAGGCCGCCCTCAACCTTAAGGGACCTGGACTAGGTACCAATAAGGGGTTTAGGCCAATATTAATAAACACGACTTCACCTATTCCTCTTTAATTTACAACTCACAATTAAAATTCGTGTTCAATAATATAAATAACAACCTAAGTAAGTAGTTAACTAATTAACTAACAATTAAGAAAATTACAAACAATTAACAAGTAAATATTTTTTTTTTTTTTGAAGACAATATATAAACAAAAACAAATATTCACAATATGACAAATGATTTTTCAATCCCCGGCAACGGCGCCAAAAATTGATGTCGCTTTTATCGAGCGACCAATTTAACCCTGAAATGTCATTAGTAGTATAAAGTAAATAGGGATCGTTCTATTCCGGGGATTGAGGGTACACCTGTCATTATCAAACAATTAAACAATTAAAATTAAAACAAAGTATAATATTTACAAAAATAAAACAAAATATATACATATTTACGAAAAAAGGGGGATTTTTGATTTTGGTTTTCTATTTTCGAAAATAAAAGCTAACTAAATAATTAAAAACGCAAAAACATAAAATATAAATGGAATGTAAGAACAAAGATCAAAGTCGAAACTCATGATTAAAATTGATTCAAGTTCATCATTGTTCATCATAGTCATGCAAGAGGAGTTGATCATGTGAAACGTTCAAAAGCAAACAATTTCCCATATTTTACTTTCAATGCTAATTAACCTAAGCGAAAGCACCTAGATTAATCCTATCAAACATGCAATCAAACCCTAGAAAGCTAGTCAATCATGTCATGTTTAACGCATTAAGCACCTAGAAAGGCTATCAACTCAAATGTGCAACTTAGTATGAAAAAGTTCACCTAATTGCAATCTTCTTTGATTAAATTCGGTTTTTGTACAAAACCTTTACTACTTATCGATCCAAGAACACAAAACCAAAAAGTTGATTCATGTTCTTAAATTCGTAGCACCAATTATATCAAACCCTAAGTGTTTGCAACCACATAAGATTAAAATACAAAAGTTATCTATCATGCAAATTTAATCAAACACTCACACAAAAGCAACCATAAATCGCAATATATGAATCTGAAAATTAACAATTCATCATAAAATTTCAGAAACAATACTTGTTCATACATATGTGTCAACTAAGGCAAAACCAACGAAAATACAAAGCAAAGGTACAAGGAGAATCGGATTACACCGTGATGAAGATGAGATGAATGAAGTGATGATGTGGTCTCTTGAATTTCGAAAGCAATCTTCAAGGTGGAGGGTGGATGGTGTGCACGGCTTGTCTTCTTCTTCCTTGGCCTTGCTTGCACTTCGTGGTTGCCCTAGAGGATGAGAGGAGCACGGCTAGTCTAAAGAGTTTCTGAATTATTTTCTCAAAGTGTAAACGTAAAGAATGGAACTTGGAACCCTTGACGTTGAGAGAAGAGATGAATATATAGGGGACGGCTTCTAGGTCTTCAAGCCGTGTAAAACCCTAGAGAAACTCACGGCAATAGCTTGCTTCCTCCACATAATTTCCTCCAATGGTTTCGTGCCACATAAGCCCTATGAGGTGGTGCAACCAATCACAAAATTCCAATATATATTCCCTAAATAATCTTGCCGAAATATATAGAGATATTTTCTGATTTCCTTCACCAATTTCGGCAACAATATATTTAGAGAATAAAGGGGACGAACCTAGACTCCTTTGAGAGCTTTTTGTGTTCAACACATATTCTCTTTCCTTTAAAAGCTCCCTAAGAAATCTCCACGAAATCTCTCTTGAATTTCTGATTTTCCACACGGCAAAACCCTAGTTT